>NC_137627.1:14248207-14873207 GCF_963383615.2 Lipophrys pholis | reverse complement strand
AGAGCTAATTTGTCCAGCTGGTAAGAATTAGAGAGCCGTGCTAATAGAATCTAATAAAACCACACAGCAGCCTACCTGGAATCATGTTGGAATGATTTCATCAGTTACGCTTTGGAGACCTGAACCACAAGGGCACTCACAACTGGCTTGGACTTTTTTTTTTTTTTTTTCTTTACCTCACACCTATTATAGATTAACTCCACACCTCACAGATTAATGACTAGTTTAGCATGAGGCTGTACAGCGCAGTCATAACCAGACAGCTAATATAGTGACCATGACGTGTTTTCTCACTTTATATGTTTTTAGTGTGAAGGCCGCAGTGGAAAAGGAGCAGTGGTAGATGCAGATGAATCCTCAGAAGTGTCCTCAGATGTGCATTTGTACACGGCACGTCGTGTTTGGGGTCCCGGGGCCAACTGATGTGAGATACTTGCAAGCATTTTAGTAAGCTCAGAGCGCATAAATGAACCCCGTGGCATGTATGGTGGACATATCATGTTTTGAAAGAATGAGACGGCAGCATAGAAAAATGAGAGCTGGAAACGTGGGGTGGGGGGGATCAGGGAGAGTGAGAGGAGGAATTTGGGAAAAGAAACACGGGAAGAACAACAGGAAGGGAAAGTTGAGGGACCAGGCGTAACATGAAGACAGCGGCGGTGGATAAATCAGACGGGTGCTGTGACACTCCGGCCCCCTGGCCCGGCAACAGTCTGCCGCACTCTTCCGCAAAAACACCATTCATTTAAGAACAAGGAATAACTTTAACAGAGAGAAAGAGAGGGTGATAGTCACGCAGAGCAACATAAAAAAATTAATGTTTTTACCAAGAAAGACCAAGGGCTTTAATGGGAAGAAGGAACGAGGAAAAAGCGCTGAAGAGAGTGACCTAAGTTGATTTGAAAAAGAGAGTGAAGAGAAAACAGTAACACATGACAACACAGAAGACAAAGCAAAAGGACAAAGTTCAAGGAATGCAAAGAGGAAGGAGGAAGGGGAAAGGGAGCAGGGTTTGAAATAAACAGATAAAAACAGAGGCTCGGGGAGAGAGGCGGACATAAGAGGTCAGAGGTTTTAATCAGTGAGTTGAGAAAGGCACGGGGCAAACCGGCAGCGGCACCTGACTGTCGCACGTCGGGGTCACATCGCCGCCTGCTCAGAAGGTTAGGTCACATCTAATATGTCTAAAAGGGTGGGCCGCATTGAGAGGGAAAAGGTGCAGGGACACCACAGACAAACTCCAAACGTTCCTTCTACTGTATCCCTGAGCCATTCATCACACAGCTCTCTGAATACATTTCATCTGTCCATGCTCAAGCAAGATTCAGAAAAAGTATAAATAAGTCAGATACTACAGGAGAAACTCTGAGCTGCGGTCATAAAAATTTCCCTTTTTCCCGTCTGAGTAGAATGACTCGGCATCACGGTGGGCGGCACCCTGATGCACATGACATATAAAGATACTATGAGTCCCAAATCCTGTTTGCCCAGTTTAAATTAGATTGAACCAGTTCCAACGCAGCCACTCAGAGAAGATCTGAGAATGTGTGGGGAAGCTATCCACCGTTTTCAAGCTTCTTTTCTTCTTTTTTAAAAATTTCAACTTCGATTCGTTTTTTTTTTTTTTTTTTTTTTTTTTTTTGTAGTTTGTTTTGCTGTGAAACACCCTTCGACGTGACATCCGAACCTTTGTACCTCGGAGTCACCTGGGTGGTTTTCTAGGTGAGGAAAGTACAGGAGAGAGGTGGTGTGTTGTCCTTAATCTGCTTTACAAGCCTCCACAATATATGGGAGAGGCTGTCCAGCAGAGTGTCTAATCTGTAATTGTCCTCCGCTGCGCTGCCTCAGGTGAAACAGCTCAGGGTGGGGCCGCAGCAGTTTAATGGATAGCCAGCAACAATCCCACGCTCAGAGGTGGCTTTTTTTTTCCCAGGCTTGCCCTTTGAACCGCGCAGCTTATGGACAGCACACAATCGCACAGGCATAAAAGTATACACACCTTCACACCTGTGACCTGCTTTTAACCCCTTTTCTGACAGTGTGGTGAGATTAGCGGTAATTACAGCGTCATTATGTGTTTACTCAGCCATAAAAGCCTTTGTTATCTTGCTTTGGGAGGCCTAATCGATTCCCTGTCCCTTAGAGAGATGAGAAAAAGAGATAGAAGTGAGAACGAGTAAGATAGGTGAGCACTCGGACGAAGAATGAGATTACAGAAAACTTTGATAACGGCATTTTGGAGGCACTTTCTTGAAAAAAAAGCCTGTTTTTTTGACAGTCAACAAGAACAACAATGAGTATATGAGGCCTTTCAGCTCTATTATTTTGCATTTATGCTCATTTGCAGTAAAGATGGTCTTTTCTCTGCCTGGCTGGCAGGTTTGACACCTTTGAACTGGCACGTTAACACTTTACTTCAGTCTCGTCATGCCAGTACCTGGCAGGTTTCTAACTACCTGCTCAGTTATTAACACCTGTGCCACAGGCCTGCAGGGTGTCAGTCGGGTCAGAGCCATAATTGCGTGACCCCTGTCTGTGGTCGTGTTCCCGCGCTGAGTATTCACGAAGGTTAGGCAGATAAGCTGCTCCCTTGTTTTGAGTTTGCGGAAAAAGGCTTAACCCTCCACGCCTGGTTGACCTTAGCTCAATGTGATGCACATGAAATGACGTTTGGCTTGGTTGACCATCTATGAGATGAAACAAACATAAATCAGCCAAATGACTGATTACGTCTTCATCATGACACCTGCTTGTGAAAGGGATTTACTGCTTTCAGGTGTCAAGTGAATATTTTGTGGATATACTTGATAATCTCGAAACTAAAAGGAGATATTTAGATGATCATAAAGTTAAATGGTCCACATATTAACCACAGGTGTTGCTTATTTGAATATAATCACATTAAAACACAGTGATTGTTGAGCAAGATCAGATCCAGAAGTTTATTTGTACTTTTTGAACCAGAAGGCAATATCCTGCAAGTCAAGTAGCAGATTTCTACACAAAGACAAACTTCATAATGAGATTCAGTAGTGACTGTGAGTATCCCCTGAAAGCGGAGCACCTTGCATGACAGCCATCACTATTCGTGTGCTATCGTGTGAAAGATCGTGAGGGTGAACAAGATGGAAAATGTGAAGCATGTCAAGACTGGTAAAGCATTAAAATGTTCTCTATAATTAAGATACAGTACATTTATCTATTTATATGCTCGGTAATTGTTTAAGCAGACCAACGTATTGCATGTCAACAGAAAACCTCATCAAACTAACTTTTTATGACATCCAGATTTTTTTCTTCATCATAAAGATAAGATTTCCATTTTCTTCCAATATTAGTTCGATCCCTCAAAAGCAATACGAGCTGTCTTTTGCTTTGTCTGCATTCCAATAAAAAAGTACAGCGTGTCCATATCGTTCTCCGAGGAGCAATTACCTGCCTGCCTCTGCCTGCGGAAGTCCGATGAGCAACATTTGCCATGATGTAAACCTGGTGTCGTTTTAGAACAAGGAGATAAAATTAAGAAACCCCTCAGGGTAAAATGATGACCACATGGTATTGCTATCTGAGCTATAAATGTTTTGAGGTTTGTTCATATCAATATTGGTGTGAACAGTATTCACTGAGACCTGCTTCTTTCTGATGTGAGACTCAAGAAGTGTCTGAAAAATTACCGTAATTAAAGGGTCACTGTAATTCAATCCTAAAAGGCATGTGCCATCCTCGCTCAATCCATGTAGGCATGACTTTGCCATATGAAACAATTGTATGAATTCATTCTCAAGTGATTTTTTTTAAAACGGAGAGAGAAGAAACAAATATGCCAATCTGTCATCGTGTTGAGCTTCTCCAACGCCATCACATGTCAATGTGTGTCCACAGGCTTTGATTAATGCTGGGTGGTGTTCATACAGAGTGCTAACATATTTGTCATACACAGACACACAGCTTGGTTAAATTACAGGGAGACAGCGATTCCTTACTTCTGCTTCATTGTCCTGTGAGATATATGGGCCTTGGGGGTAAAAAGTTTGCCATAAATTAACAAAGCAAAACAAAGTAGTGATGTTTCTGCAGTCACCAGTAACAAGCAAACAAGTTCATATGGATATGTGGATAGTAAATTTGTTGAACATATGCCACATGAAGGCAGGAGCGTAATGAGAAACTAGTGTGTCCAGGAAGAAGAAGACATGAGCAATGATATACAGAGTCCAGGAGCATCTTGTCAGGGCTATGTCTTTAGCAGATTTTACTTCATATTTTGTCATTATGTCATATGATTCATGTTGTCTTTGTAAAAACTCAAACCATCCTAAAATACCTAAAAGAATCAACAAGAGAAAAGTGTTGAGCAGGATGTCACAGGGTTTGTCTTCTTTTCTGTCAATCACATCGTCCTTCATCAGTTCTACATTTTCCAGGGGCAGAGCTTCTACATCGAGGGACAATCACCACTGATTAGCCACCTTACATGACCCCCTCAATTTCTAGTAGTTGAAGATTCAGATTCGAACAGCCGATTTAGGGCCATCAATCAGTCTCACACCAACATGTAAATTCTATACAGAAAGGCCCAGAGTGAAAATAATATTCTTGCTCAAGATTGCAAACCACTACACGCCATGAGTCCAAGAAGACATGTCCAACCTACTATTAGTGCTGATAGTAAAGCATGTGCCGTCTTTACAAAGACAAATGATTCACTTAGTCAACAAAAGCCAGATGAAGAAAGTAATATGATACCTGAACACTGTAGAAAACCTTAATTTTCACTTTGTAGTCTAAATATTAAAGAGGAACATCAGTGGCCATTTTAATCTCTATTTGTGTGTTTATTGGTCCTCCATGTTTTACTCTTGGCACCACCATGTTTCTTTTCTTCATCTCATCATGTCTCCTCACCTTCCTCCAGGTCCACCATGTTCCCTGCTAACCTCCTGCTCCTCATGGTCCTGCTGCTACCTCAAGCCTCGTCTGGTCGCCAGGGCGGAGACACCAGCGAGATCGACCATGGCAGGGTGCCCCCAACTCCCTCGTCCTTGTCCCCTCTCCCATCGCTCCTGGACCCAGGCCTGGCTCAGACCATACAGACTCTCCTCCTGAGCCGGCTGGGCCTACAGTCTCAGCCCGAACCGCGGCCGGGGGTGCAGGTGCCCCGGTACCTCCTGGATCTTTACCGCTTCCACCAGCAGCAGTACCATCTGGTGGAGGACCCTTTGTTTAGTTTCCCCAGCCAACACATCCAGCAGGCCAACACTGTACGCAGCTTCCACCACAGCGGTAAGATCCACGGTTAAAATGCATCATTTTCTGGCAGTTTGAGTTCATGTTGCTTGTTTCTGAGATATATCGATATCTAAGGAATATCTATATCTGTAATCTAAACTGTAATCTATCCATATAATCTATTGAACAAGTAGACAAATAGTTGCTAGATAGATAGATAGATAGATAGATAGATAGATAGATAGATAGATAGATAGATAGATAGATAGATAGATAGATAGATAGATAGATAGATAGATAGATAGATAGATAGATAGATAGATAGATAGATAGATAGATAGATAGATAGATAGATAGAATGTGAATGATGTGATGCCTTATTTTGGACTAGTGGACACAAAAAAAAGAAAAACATTGCATAGAAATACATAAAAACCTGCTTTTTCAATCAATTCCAAGAAGCATATCTTTTTTTTTTTTTATTGTAGGCTGTTTCTACGTTTAATGAGCAGTGTAAGTGTAAAAGTGCAACTCAGTACAAAGATGTACAATATATTTTGAGAATCGACATTCTTGTTTGGCAATAACAGATTTTTTTCTGCTGTGACTCAATTTTAGAAAATAGAAACTGTAAACAAGATGATTTTCTGTACTCCTTTCAAATGATGTGCAAGAGCATGTTTAGATATGTATCTCTCACGCCGAAGGGATTTCGTCCAGGACTCTGGACTCTCAAAACATTGTTATGTCTTTCTCAGTGTGGCTGGCCTGCCCTCTCAGCAGGCAGCAGACAAACATTCACTCAGGACACCCCACAGTTGTTTCCAGATTGATACTTGTGTATATTTTCACAAAAAAAATGCAGGTTCTATCCCCGACTGAGACTCCTTCTTGTCAGGTCGGTTTGACACAAACTGTTTGTCTGGCTGCCCAAAGCACTTCAGCGGCAAAACAGGTTGATTTTATATAAGCTGCATTTAACAGCAAATTTCATATTTTGTGTTGGTTCGTTCTACAGCTAAATATTCTTTAAGAGACTGTGAAGACAGTAAACACATTCAATTGATGATGTCATTAATATAAAATGAGTTATATCTTCAAAGTCTATTCTGAATGCGTTTGCAATACAGAAATACCGATTTGCCATTACATTCAACAAAGATGCTGAATGAATTAAGATGCCCCAAGATAGTAGAAGTCACACATTCAGATCAAAGAAACTTTTCTACTTTAAACTGAAAAAAATTGAAAGGAGTATTTTATGTTCTCACAGTGGTGCAGTGGTTAGCACAGGAGAGAATGTTCCTGGTTTTACTCTGTCCTACAGTGTAAAGTCAAGCGCAGTGGGTGAATTGGTGCCACACAATTGAGAGTAGTGCGAATGTGCCTCTGAGCCAGCACTGTCTGTGAGACAAGTCAACAGCTAATTTGTTGATGTGTTCATAATTTCCCTGCTTTTGATATCGTTCAGAGCTGGAGGAAATAAGATTGCATGCATCTAAAAAACACCAAACTAAATGCCTGCCCTCCTGTTTCTCCCTTCCTCTCAGAACCCTTTGAAGACATTCCAACGGCAGAGGATCGTACCAGAGTGCACATCTCCTTCAACATCACTTCCATCCCTCAAGATGAGAAGGTGCTCTCTGCCGAGCTTCGACTGCTCCGCGGTGGCAGAGCCTCTCTGGGCTCCGGGCCCCACAGACTGAATTTGTATGTCTCCGAGCACCACGAAAACTCTGAACCTGCTCTGCTGGAGACTAGGTTACTCACCACTGACCTCCACAGCCAAAAGCCAAGTGGTTTATGGGAGGCATTTAGCCTGAGGGCAGAGCTCCTCCACAAGGCCCATGCTGGAACTGGCAGCTTGAGCTTCTTTCTGGAGATCAGACCTGAAAACAATGCCAGCTCACTTTCTGACATGAGCAGCTCCTCCACTGCGGATGAGGAGGAGGTGCCGAAACGAAAAGATGGACACCTGAGGGTGTGTCGGTCTGTGGGGCAGGACGATCACAGCTGGGCCCAGGAGAGGCCCCTCTTGGTGACTTATAGTCATGATGGCCACGGCGAGCCTTTAGTTAAACATGGCAGGAAAAGTACTGACAATTCCCAGAGGATGAAAGGAAGAAAAGGGACAAAACTGAAGTCGAGGAAGAGCAACAAGAGCCGCAGCAGAGACCAATCGTGGGGGAGGGACAAAAAAATGAGAGACGCTGTGCCGGGATGGGGTGATAATAAAGGCGGAGTCAGCTGGAGTGATCGTGGAAGGGTGAAAAGAAACGGCGGTCGTGCTGCAAAACTGAAACGCCTTTCTCGTAACAGGTGCCGCCGCCATCCCCTGTATGTAGATTTTAATGATGTGGGTTGGCACAAGTGGATCATTGCACCGAGTGGCTATGACGCCTTCTTCTGCCTGGGAGAGTGCCGCTTTCCTCTGGCCGACCACATGAACTCCTCGAGCCACGCCATGGTGCAAACTCTAGTGAACTCTGTGAATGGAGCAGTGCCCCGGGCCTGCTGCGTGCCCACCTCCCTCAGCCCCATCGCCCTGCTCTACCTGGACCCTCAAGACCGAGTGGTACTGAAGAACTATCAGGACATGGTGGTGGAGGGCTGCGGGTGCCGGTAGTGTGAAGACGGACAACTTGGGGCCAGAGACATTCACAGATAGATGGAGGAACAGCATGGGAATAACCCCCCCGCCCCCCCTAAAAAAACAAAAAAAAAATAGAAAACCTGAAGCATGCAAAGGCAGCCAGCAAACTGCAAACAGACTGAGAAAAATGTAGCAGCAAGAAGAATGAGATGAGGGAATGGGTATAGCAGCCAAATCATGATTATCAGGGGCAAGGCAAAAGAGGTCAGGCATAGGAAAAGGGGGAGAGAGTGAGAAAAACAGATTGCCATACAAGAGGATAAAAGATTTCTTAATAATCCAGAAGGAGAAGCAGATGGAAGCAGGTATATGGTTGACATAGGTATACTGCCAGGATTTAGTTTCACTTTTTCTCCATTTAGCTATGACGCAGCTGTACATCACTAACTGACAGGCAGCTTGTTTTCTCATGAGAATCCAGCGCTTTAACATCAGCTGCTTTAAAATCCAACGCTCATCGAGCTGTGACAAAGCCTAACGGCCAACATTCTGATAAGTCAGTCATGGATGTAGATTTTAAGGCTCTGCTGCGGGGTTTACGTTGGTCTGCGTCTTCTTGAGGGTCTCAGTGACGACCGACAGCATTAGCAATATGACGATGGCACCAGCATGACATCTAGACTTTGTGTGACAGTGTTGTTCCTGCAGTGTTTCAACCAACAAGGGAGGTCCATGTGTTCCCCACAAGCATCCCTACATCACAAGCTATTTAAAAACCACAACAATAATGCTGAGGAACTATTATGCTCATTTTTGAATGTACTATTATCACTATTATTTAAAGACAAGACTTTTTGTTTTTGTCATTTTGTTTTTCCAGACGTGAAGAAATTCCAAGTGATGGTCGTCTCGTGATTATGCATAATTCCACTGAATGGCAACTCTAACTTAAAAGACACATTATGTATTTAAATAGCAGCAATATGGTGTATTTAATCTTGAAGATATTTAAGATGCCTGCACTTAACAGAACAAACAGCAAATCAAAGCCTGCCGGCACACATGAAGTACGTCATGGTAGCTTCACATTCAGGCACATGTTCAGTGTATTGAATTAACTGTATGTGTTACTTACCCACCTTATCATTGCAGACATTTGTTGTCCAACACATGATAGCAGACGTAGGTGACGTTACCGTGAAAAGCTCAACTAACCAGTCAATTGAAAGCTCTATGTATCGTAGCTACTGAAGTGTGTAACAGCAGATGTGTTTGCTAGTTGTGTCTGCATGTGTCAAGAATAGAAAAATCAAAGAATTAAAAAAAGAAAACCAAGGAAAGACTGGTGTTAAAACTGGGACTTTAGTGCCTTTCAAACAGGGGCTTTAAAAGTGTTCTCTGCTGGGCTTAGTAATTGTTTTCAGTGTTGCATTTTTCTCCCTGAATGGAAACATTTAAGCAGCAGCTTGTAAAATGTTTGACAATATACCTCTAATAAACAGAGCAAACAGTACAACTGTGGAGTGACTTTACTTCAGCTTGTTCTCTTCTACTTTTCTTAGGACTCATATGCAGAAAAAGCAAACGCATGGTGTACTATGGGATAAATCTTGTGCCAGTAGAAAATGATTTTGAATTCTTTAAATCTGAATCCGAGGGCTCTGATTTAAAATCTCAATCTATTGGTTTTAATGTGCGTCACAATAAAATGGAAACTGTATTTCGTTCAATTGAAGAATTCGGCTCCCTAATTCATTCTCATTCTCATTTTCAGCTTCACTTCTCTCCATTCAAATTCGGTTTTTCGATTCAATGGTTTGTGCCACACATCCAGGACCTTGTCCCAGGCAGAACCTATCAAACATAGATAGGAAGAAGTCGATTTTACCATAGCAACGTGCTTTACGTTCTTCACCTGAAGTAAACACCTCCGATACAAATAATTATTGGAAATACGACGTGTCCAGTGGTGTACTGGCCAGGCGGCATACCGGAACAAATCCCGGTGGGCCGACGCAAGCACTCCCAACATAAGATCAAGATCTGACCTCTCACCCTGACTGAACCAACATTCGTCTTCTCTGTTCTGTTGATGAAGTATCTTCAAAGTGAAGCAGGACTGTTAACTCTCTTACATCTAAAGTTACTTGTCCTGGAGAGTCTAAAATCCCCTAGGATAATCTCTTGCTAAATAAGAAATTGATATTGGGCTCTCTAATCAATTTGACATTGAATAATCTGAGTGTTAAGAGATTTTAGGGTCAATTGACATTAAAATTCTTTATCAGAGGTGTGCAGGTCCTTGGATACATCCTACAATTGTTGTAGCCGACATATGGCTGTTCACTATAGTTTATTCCATAACTCCTACCTCTTTATATTAAATTCTAATATCGCAGATGTTTGTCTTAAAAGTCCCTTTTTTTATATCATGAAAACCTGGAAAAAGCTTTAACAACTGCTGAGCACATTATCTTTAGCTTGAAAGTCCAAGGATATTTACAAGGGTCCACTTGAATCTGAGTTAAACATATGCTGGAATAGTTACAAACAATTATAGTACTCAGGTAAAGTACGCACACCTGAAAACACATCCCAAGTACAGTTGCAAGTGTCTGTACTTTTGACTGCTGTCAAAATATGTGGAAAGTCTTCATGCTTCATGCTTAGAAAAAGAAAAATGAACCCAAAGTTCCGACAGCGAGCGCCGAGCCACATTTCTGGTGTACATGATACGTTAGCTGAGGAAGTAGACTCAGATTCTTACAATGAAACAGCTGTCAGATTCAGAGGGAAGTTCAGACAAAAGGGGAAATGTCTTCTTTCTGCCGCACATCCTCCAGCCAAAACCAGTGAACGTTTGGATTGCTGCACGCTACCACCTATGAACAGAGCACATGTGCATCTGAGCTCCGATTTCACAAGTAGAGGAGGAAGAAAGACGATGTGGATTAAAGGAAGAAACAGAAGGGGCCCAGTTTGCACTTTGGGCCATTGTTCAGCGCGTTGATCAAAACAACAACACAACTTGTTGGAACTTCACATTCCTTCAGATTCGCACACGAATGTTTGTCCTGTTCTTTCTGGTTTATTGGCCACATGAAATATATCAACGACGATGTCACGTCGTCACATGGCAAAGTAAATGACTGTGTTCTTGAAGTGATTTGTTTCGCTGCTTCAGGACTCATTTAAACACACGTTTACCCAAATGTCTTTAAACGTCAACACATGGACGAGGTGAGATCGCTGTTTGAACGATCAAACTGGAAGAGGACACATTGTACCAGAGGAGCTTGTCGTCTTGTACATGTGTGAACGTGAGGAACGGGAACACTATTGAATTTAATCAAAAACATAACTTTGGTCTAAATTTCCTAACTCACACGTTTGTGTTTCATGCTTGAATTCCACAATTGTTGGCACACTGTATAAAATGGAAATTCAAACCGTGAAGTGGCATTTATCCTCATAAACTGTTGAAAGCGATGCATTTTGCTCTTTTTTAATTAAATGAGTACATTTATATATGATGAAAATTTCCGTGACAGTTCACAGTGCAGTGAAAAAACTAAAAGCTATTGTATTTACAAAAAAAGACATGACACTAAAACAGAAACAAGACACACAAACCATTCTGAAATATACTACAATTTTTCAGATTATCTTAAATTTGTAGAAATATGTATAAAGGATTATCCGCATGACATCTTGAACAGACGCATTAAAATGAAAGCTTGTTCTATAAAGTCTGCAGAGATATGGGGCCCATGTTTCTATGATACGCTGCATGTTGCACATGCAGGTTTAGTGTGAAACAGCCTTGCTGCTGCTCTTTGGGGGTAACTGCCCAGATCATACAGCTGGAACTCTCTAAACTTCCTTCCTCCTGCATATTTTACCTTTCAACACCTGTCAGGAGTGTGGCTGTGCATCCATGTGTGCATGTGAAGAGAAAAACAGAGTGAAGAAAAGAAAGTGAAGGGGCAGCCGAGGATGTGCACATGAGATGTGTCATATGATATCATGTTCACAGATGGTGTGTGCCTCTGCCGCTCTGCAGAGGCCGGCAGATAACACTTTGGGTCAGAGCCAGTGTATTTCATCTCATGTACTGTAGCACATCATTGTTCACTTTGAGGCTGAGCGATAACCTCCGGCCTTTTCTCCTTCACGACCCCGACTCACTCTTTCACCTCCAGCCCGCCTCCTATTCCACCTTTCCTGACTCATCTATCATGTTTGTCTGTCAGCATCCCGTCTGCAAGTCACAGATTATTCATTTTCACTTTTATCTCAATCATCTGCTCATCATTACACAGTTGTTGTTTTTGTGGCAACCCTGTCTTCTTATGGCCCCCGGCTACTTTGTGCTACATGAGAAACAGGCGTTAACGGTCTAGAATGGCTAATAGCCTTGCTGATGAAATGTTTTATGAGTACATTAAAAAATGTATAGTCTCTAAGATAATATATAAATTCTACCTCTTTTTCTGTGTTTAGGAGTTAAAAGTTGAAAGAGTTAGGAGTTGAAACACAACTCTATTATCTCAAGTCCCCTTTATCGGTCCGCCCAGCTCATCGTGTCGCACATAGCCCTTCCTCTCTACACGCTCTTCCCCTCTCCTTCCTCTCGCAGGTGCTCCAGCTATGAATCCTTCATGGGGAGGTTATAGAGCACAAAGACAGGATAAAACCAGCCTTATCTTGTCAGGTGTGTGCAGTCTGTTTGACACTGAAGCAGCGGCCTTGACCCAGTCAAGCCAGAGGAACACCTTCCCTCAGCCTATAAATCACGCAGGGAGCAGTTGGGGGTTACTCCCATGTGACGGGGAAACACGGACACATGGCCGCACTCCTGCACACCAGGAGTCTAGAGTTTTCTTTGATATATACCAGAAAAAAAAAGCGGGGAACAGAGAAGTGTCACATTTGATTTTAATCATTCTGGCTTAACTAAAAACCACAATAATGTTGTTCCTCTCTGTTACAGCCCACAGGCGACAGGAGGTACCCTCACCGGCTTCCTCCTCCTCCTGTTCTGATGTGAGCAATCTGATTGGAGGATGACTGCTGATTGGCTCAGCTCCGCCCACCAGCTGAAGCCATTTAAGAAGCTCCAGCAGACTTCTCATGGCGTCTGTTCAGTCTGCCCCGAGAACCTTGGTGTGTGTTTCAATTGTGTGAGATGTTTTGTTATATTATTGTCTTTGGGGTTCTGTTTAGTCATTGTAAACCTGAGAAGTACCAATAAAACCCTCACTTCACCCAAACTCACCTGGTTATTGTTACTGCCTACATCAACATCCTTCTCCTAGCAAAGCCGGGTCGTAACAATCACTGTTAAAGGCAAATCAGGAAAAAAAGCATCTGTATACTGTGGCCATTTTTTTAATTTTTTAATTTTTTTATGAAATAATACTGAGCGATATTGATTTATATCACCCTTCTACCCCCCCCAATCTGATTTAACCTGCTCTCTCTCCTCCGCCCCATTTCATGCTTTCAATCCCCTAAACTTTTTCCATTGCAACTTTTACGTATTGATGACTGATGATTCAACCAGATGAGTTTTATCGAATAGAACAGATGTTCCCCTTGTGTCTGCGTGGGTTGTCTTTAGATGCCCCATCTTCTTTATACAATCCAAAGACATACTAGTGGTTAATTGGAGAATTTAAACTGTTCATGTGTGAGAGTACAAAATACAAAGATGGTCCATGCTGCACCCTGGCTTTCGTACAATGTGAGCAGGAGTGAACGAGGTTCGAGCCTGTATAGAAGATAAATGATAGATACAGTAAATAGCTTGTTATGAAACCTATACATTGTCAATACTGTGTGAAAATTAATTTCAAATGAGAGAAGGAATGTGCAAAATAATGTGTTTCCCTGTGTCCCACTATACTGTTTCACTTGTTTATTAGGCCTTTCCTGCAAAGTGATGGTAAACAAATGGACGTTATTTGACGGGCCTTAATGTGCCTTTGTCTGATCAGAAATATCCTCAATTTTAGGCACACAACCATCACCAGTGGAGACGGCATGCAAGCAGCTCACGCACCACTGGGAAGCAGGGCCATAGCCAGAGATTCAGGAACACTGAGGTCCACCACTCGTTATCCCAAGTAGTGACTGAAATGAAGACCAAAATTCAATTAAAATTGAAACATTTAAAACAAGTGATTTCAGTTTATATTGTGAATATGTGTGTGTGTGAATCCACTCATAAAACCACCCAGTTCCAAAGCATTGTTTTAACTGTCTTTAATTACATGCACATCAGAAAAATACGGAGATCTTGACCTCGGTGTGCTCAATGGTAGCTACGGCCCTGCTGGGAAGGTTCAGTGTCTTGGCACAGGACACGTTTCAGGGAAAGATGGGGGATCAAACCGCCAACCTTGGGATTTAAAGCTTCCCCAGATGATGCAATACAATATCCCTTTACGATGGATCACAAATATGTCCAAGACCCGTGCATTTTATGATGCCAATATCTGTCAACTCAACCAAACTAAATCAAGGTTTTTGAAAGGCTTCAGCAGATATTTCTGCATCTGCAGGAGCACACCCCGGTTATTTGGTCTACCAGCAACTGCTGTCAAATCTGAGCGATGCCACTCAGGCATGGACACTGCGTCCCACTTCACTGCTGTGCAGACTGATTGCAGACAGAGTTGACAAGGACTCGCCCGCCATTCCTCCCACCCACGCTGACAGAGCTGAGGGGAGCCACAGATGGAGAGAGCGCGGTTGGTCCCCGGTGTCCCCTGCAGACTGACAGCCTGCTCCCTACCTGCCCGTCCCATGCAACAGTTACACTGCTGAGTCAACTGTGCAGCCCACCCACTGCACATATGAGACAATATGTTACACACACTAAAGCAGGTGTAACATTGCTGCCCCTGAAAGTTTATTTATATGTAGATTTAAAAGTGATGACTGATTTGATTCTAGAATTTATGTGAGTTCCGACAAATGAAGCCATCCGCTCAGCTTTATATGCCGTCCTATCCAGCTGAGTAGAGAGAATATCAAAGGTCAAATCTCAAGAAAACACGAGATAACAGTTCACCAAAGATACATGTTTGAAACTGACAAGTACAGCGAGTCAGTCAGTCAGTCAATTCATCCATCCATCCATCCATCCATCCATCCATCCATCCATCCATCCATCCATCCATCCATCCATCCAAGAATAATTTAGCACCAAGTGCATTACACAATAAACACACACACACACACACACACACACACACACACACACACACACACACACACACACACACACACACACACACACACACACACACACACACACACACAAACACACACACACACACACGACTGAGGTGAAAACACGCACACTTCCCACAAAAAGGTCCCCAAGACCAAAATGAAACTGATAAAAAAAATCTCACTTCAAGGAAGGAGAACAAACCACTTTTGAACTCGGCAAAAACGTCTGGATCACCACAAATCCTCTTTTGTTCTCAAGCCTTTGTCACTTTGGTAAATCTTGCTCGCAAAAGTTTGTGTGTTTGCCAAAGAGGTACGGCAACATATCGAGTGCGTCTGCAGGTTGTTGGAACAGCGATGATAAATAACAGCAAAGATGACAGTGATATACCAGCAGCGAAAGATTCTGGGCTTGACTTATACTGCCAGGGTCAGAGACCCTTAATGGCTGCGAAAGATTCCCTTATAGACATCAGAAACAGTTTTCAATCATGCTAACCCCTTAAGTACACTAAATTGCCGTTTGATACATATTGTGTGTCACACAATAAAATGATAGGGTCCCAAATCATTGTAGCAGATGTGGATGTATCTAGCAGTCGTGTCCCGCTGCTGCTGAGTTGGTGGTTTCAGTCTGGAACGAATAAACAGATAGTGAGGGTTTTGGGTTTCACCTTCGAGCTTCAAAGACAGACTCATGCTGAAACCGAATGAGCAAAAATAGACCTCTGGGTCGCAGAGAGAGGCAGGTGCAGCGCGGGAAAATACCGTGTGGGCCGGGCGGAAGCAGGTGAGTCACAATCCAGAACGCTGACCCCTGAAGTCAGGCAGGTCCAGTGTGTCTCTGCCCCTCCGAGCGTAGGCCTCTCCACAGTGCACATGTGGGTTTGATGTATCGGTGCGGAGGCCGCATGAGGTCCAGCTGCTGTCCCAAATCCATCCCTGTCAGTCATTTCAAACTGAACACATGTGCAAGCACCAGAAAAACATCTCCGTCAAAAATGATCCCACCGTAACTATGTGTCCATTAATTGCCTCATTTTCATATTCCCCCTCTGTGCTCCTTTACAGCCTGCGGATGAAAGATGATGTTATTTCAGGTGTCTCGGAATACGGATGCTGTCCTTGCTTGGATGGAAATTGCATTCATTCCTTCCCGTCTTTCTGCGAGTCCTGCCTTCTCTCTACGCCTCTGATTTGCTTTCAACGCTCGACGCATGCATTCGGGGAATGCACAACTGAAACAGAGAAAAGGGAGGAGAAGTTCCCTAATCTCAGTTGCTGGAGTTAGATGCAAATATTTACACTTCGAAGAGTCTGTTTTTCCCTGAAACCACCAGCTTTATCGTGACTATTTTTTTCTAAAGTCAATTACAAATGATCTAATACAAACTCAACTGTTGTCTTGTAGAATAATTAATTATGTACTATTGGCTGTGAGATGAGAAAAATCTGATTATCAGAAGAACTTTAAGTAAACAATGTGGAAACTGTCATACTGGAGTTGGACCTGATTTGTCCCGACACACAAGAATCACATTGTAGGAGCCTACTGAATCTGTAATGTAATCCAAAAGGTTTATGTTCATTTGAAATATAAAGTAAACATTCATTAACCAGAAAACTTTGGAAAAAGGTCCCTCACGTGTTATCTATGACTTGTATATACACTGAAACTTAAACCATATTTTTTATGAAACCAAAATAAACTGCAACCATTTCATAGCTTCAGTGGTGTGCATATCACAGTTCAGCTTGATTTTAACAACGATTTTATTTCTTGTCTTCCAACTTCATCTGCATTCAGCCAAAACAAATACCAGCCTTATAGATAACTGGCATGGGGGGATAACTTTTTGATCATGATTATATATGCTTCTGTTAGTGATTGTTGTTGGTTAGTAAGAGGTTTTTCACATTACTTCAACCCCATATTTATAGGAAAAATGTCCCTAATGGCCATTTAATGTTTATTTACCGGATATTTGTGTCACGTTTTATGGTGACATAGAAGAGCCAGCGAGTGGCAGAGAAAATCACCCCATTATCGCTACAATATTGGACAGATTTAAACCCATTCATCTACCTTCTGTATCTCTTTACACAACTTCAGCTCACAGATACCATCCCAATTGAATTTAGGTGAAGGCATTGTACAGCCTGGACAGGTCGGGTGTCCATCACAGTGGAAAACTCAGAAAGACACATCATCACAAACACGCACAGCCACTCTTAAGGATAATTGAGAATCACCAAGTCCTCTTGAAAGTGGGAGGAAACTAGACTGCCCTGAGAAAACCCACCCATGCGCAGTAAAAACATGCAACTCCACATTGAAAGGCCCCCAATTCTGGACTTACAGCTGTGAGGCCAGAGTGCGGGCTACTTTACCTTTCTCAGTTCATTCAAACTTACTTATTGTTCTCACTCTTAATAGAACATACGTTTACAATCACGCAAGACAAGCTAGACAGCACGTGGAGACATTTATAAACTATTTAGAGTCACCAACTGACCTTACGTACTTGTCAAAACTACATTTGGTTTATATATACAGTTGTTCACTTACTCTGGAGAATTCAGTTCTTGAAATTAAAAATTTGCACAGACAACTGCACTGGTATACCTTTGAATCAAGATAAACTTGCAAATTACCTCCAGTAACACTGTGTACAGGAGCAATTTGCAATGACATCTGCTACAAGCACTTATATCATTGGTCATCATTAGTAATGCGAGTAATGGGAGTATTATGTGTTTGAATCTAGTGTACATAGGTTTTGTGGGTTCTTGCAATTGTATTAAATACTGTCTGCTATCATGGCCAGGACTCCCTTGCAAAACAGATCATTGCCAAAACAGTTAAGAAAAATAAAGAAAATATAATGACAACTGAAATTGGACCAAATCTCCAAACCTGAATGGCAGTAAATTGTATTTATCTTGTATTGTTGTAGTTTTCTCAAACTCCCACTAACTTATCAAGTGCAGTGAGCAAAGCCAGTGATTAACTAAAGCCATCAGTCAGAGTGTGTCCTCCAACCGTCAGAACACAGCAGGGGAACTGCGGCAGAAACCCATCCTTCACGGATGTTTACCTGCTGATGAGCCAACAGACAAGAAACAAACAGGAGGGAGGAGGCCGAATGACTGAAACAGGCGTCTGTGAGCAGAGCGAGAGGGAAATAAAAGGAGGAATCAAGTGATGAAGGAAGGGAGAGATGGCGGGGGAGAAAGGAAGAGAGAAGCTGGTTGACAGCTGTTGGTGTGTTTACTTCGAGGATATCGCTCTTCTCCAGATGTTTAGCAGCACACAGCGGAAAAGGGAGCGAGCGAGAGAGAGAGAGAGAGAGAGAGAGAGAGAGGGCAAAAGGATATGAGTGATCAGACGTTTGGTGGCAGTTGCCAGGTTGGACTCATCATCGTGTATTTTATGACTTGCTGCGTGGAATGTCAGCAGCATCAGGTTGCTTTCAATTTTATTTAGAAGTAAAAAAAACACACAAAAAAGTATAAATAAACAAAGTTAATGGACAATGTACGAAATCACATGGTGTAATCTGTTAATCTGTCATTGATTTACAGCTCCTACAAACACAAAGTAGTGTAAGTGCTTCTATTTTCTCATGCCGTTTCGTATGCCTCTAATCTCTGGCTGTATTTCCAGCTTTTGTGACCTGGGGGTTTCTCTGGCAGCACCTCTTTGTTTCTTGTCTGGCCTGTCAGAGGAAGAGGCTTTAGCCACAGGATTTGGATTTGCTGTTAAAATTGTAGGGAGTGAGATTAACTCCTGTGTGAGTACATCCGCCCAATCGGAGGGAGCAGTCGGAGTGTTTCAATGCAGTAACTGCCCGGCACAAAGCTTCACATAGGGGAGGAAGGTCGAACGAGGGAAAGGAAAAACCAAGGAAGAGAGTGACAAGAAAAGGAAATGAGTTAAAGCTCAAAGTGGGAGCAACAAATTAATAGTCTCTCAAATGTCAGGCGTCAATGTAATCCCCTGTTTGTCCTGTATCAGAGCCATAAAATACCAATGCAGAATGCTGTTGGCCGAACTTGAATAACAAGCAATGCCTGCAGACCAACAGGCTGGAAAAGTGTGAAAGAGGAAGGTCATTATATTTGATGAATTATCACCACGGGTGATATTCTTAAAAGAGACACCCCCCCCCCCCTCTCGCTACTTGACCTCCCGCTCAGTCTTCCTTATGGCCGCCTTTCACAAGTTATTTTTCAATATCCTTTTCTTTTTTCTTTTTTTTTTCTTTTTTCAACTCCAGGATCTCTCATTGCAATTGCACATGTCTCTGAATCTAAAATGAGGGCTGATAACAGGCACATGAATAACTAGGGCCCATCACTGAGAAGCAGCGGTACATGATGCTCCTGAGATGCATTAACACACGTTGGAGTCTTTCCAACCTCCCTCCAGGAAAAAAAAAAAAAAAAAAAAAGCAAGAGAAGAAAAAACAATCTGAGACAGAGAGAGGGGAAAAAGAAGGAGAGAGGAGGGGAAGGACTGGCATAAAGATTAGATTAGCACTTTAAAACATCTGTGAACTCGTCTGGCCCAAGCTATCGCTTCCCCACGGATCTGAGCCAAATCTTTAATTTTCTTCCCCTCCAGCTCCCCATCGCTGCTCCACACTCCCGACTCCTCCAACCCTCCCTGTTTCTGTCGCTGGTGCCTGATGCATAGATAAGGGATGTGTTTGGTTTTGTTTTCATTTTTGCTTCGCTGTGAAATTTCATTTGCTTTGGCAAATATGGAACTGAGATCCAGAAATTACAATTAAGTGACTTCGAGATGGATCCTGAAGAATAATCAGCAAAACTTGTAGGAAGTTTGTTGCGGCAGCTTTTTTATGTCTTGTTCATTGTAGGGTGACGCCACATTTAAAAAAAAAAATAATTGAAACGAATGCCGTTTCACCACTTCTTGAATGGATGAATAAGGATGCAACTATTCTTAAATTCTAAACCTAAACCATGAGGAAACTATAACAACCTGCTTAGAGATATATTAGCTACAGGAACAAATACTTTCTTTTCTCCATGATGTATCACTGTTACTCTTACCAGGACAACTTTTTCATTTGGACACAGAAAGAAACAGAGACTGAACAAGGTCTACTAGTGCTTTACCTCCATTAGGACATACACTGAGACAAATGAGTCTGAGGAGAAGTAAATTTAACTTAATTGAATCTGGGAAATCAACAATAAACTTTCAAGTTAATATGTTTAATAAATATATGTAGTACTGCAGTAAAACAATTATTTGTTCAAAATAAAAGACACTGTTAGTTTTTTTTCCACTCAACAAAAAAAACTATTTAGTTATCTTTACTGCGTTTCATTCAGTATTTCAAAACACCAACTACTACAATACCCATAAACCATCAGCGTTTCTGAGTACTACGGCCAGATAGTATGAAGATTTCCAAAGAGGTGGGGGATATCACTGCATGAGTGGAAACACAAACGCTACAGGAAAAACACTAAGTTCACTTTACTTGGATTTTATTTTTCATGTACAAAAAAAACAAACGATAGAAATAGGTAAGTAATTTAAAAAAAAAAAAATCTTGCATGATCAACATAAATAAATCATTCAAAAAGTTGCCATATTTTTTTAAGTAGATCTAGTAGAATACCCCAACTAGAGTTTTAGCACAAGAAATTAAATATATCTTTTGAGGTCATCTTTACCTTTGCCCAACTTTTTCACAAATATCTCAATAAATAACCAAAATCGAATGAACCTGAAGAAAGTTAAACCTTGTCCACCGTGCAGAGAGATTGAAAGTTATAACCTTTGCAACTATTTTCAAGAGATTTTTAAGGTTGATAACTGTGAACACTTCTTCTTCCTCTTCTTTCAATAAATGAGACATTGTGCATATTTTAAAAATGAGACACAGCTTCATTAAGAATTCACATGCATGCTCTGTACTTTGTTTTGTTTTTTCATGCATAACACTCCAGCATCATCTTTCCCACCTTCCCAGAGGGCTGTTTTATTAGGGCTTGATAATGTGTGTTACATTAAACACCTTCCTCCACACCATCCATCTCTACAAGCAAATGCATTGGACGACAGGGCTCCTAACTCAGTTCACGTCAGCATTATGCATCCATTGGGATGAAACTACTGGCCTGGTTCGGAGGAAGAGCACTTCTTTTATCCATCTTCCCTTTAACTGTGAACTTATTTCCAGCAGTGCTCGCTGTAACTCTGAAGGGAGGAAGGGTGGGAACGATATCCAGACAAAGTGATGGAAACACTGATATATGTAAGCTCTAATCTCTGCTGGTGGGCCGGCCGGGATGCAATTATAGTCTGATAATGAAGGGATGAGCTGTGGCCCTTGAGGGATAACAAGAATGCTCATCCAAAGCCACAAGAATTTAGACTTAATGTGGTCTGAAATGATGTTCATGTTATATCAAGAAAGGCCTCAGCAACATACTGACAGCTCTTTAACATTCATAAAACTCTTTAAAGCCCTCATAAATTCTGCATGAACCTTGAGCAATTTAATCCAGAACTATCACACACATGTTAGAATAAGGTTCATGTAGAACTCATGACGGCTTTAAAGAGTTTAATGTTGAATTCACCCTATCAACCCCGGCGAGAAACACTCATTTCAGCTATCAACTTTAGTTTTAATCTTTCGATTTGTTTACTTTTAACTCTGAGTGTATGCTGTTTCTGTCCTTCTCCGTAGGGCTGTGCAGTTGCGTTGAGATCCAACAGCTCAGAGTTGAAGCCCGAGAGGGCAGCTTCAGATGGTTTGGACATGTGCTGAGGACAGATAATGGATATGTTGGACAAAGTGTGCTGGAGATGGAGCTGCCAGGCAGGAGGAGAAAAGACAGACCTTTGGCAAAGACACATGGAGGTAGTGAAGGAGGACATGGCTGATGTCACAGTGAAGGAGGCAGGGGATCTGCTGGGCTGACCTCTGAATCAGCTGAAAGACGAAGAAGAAAAAGACAAAGAGGGAACCTGTTCAAAAACATCAGTAAAGTTCTATCCAGTTTCATTGATTATATTGTAACCGTTTTGTGATGCTGAGTTTGTAGGTTTGTAGGCAACAATATCCTGTTTTATCCGGTACAGATCTGACTCCTGCAGGCAGTGATATTTGTGTTGTTGCATCAGAAAATTTCAGTCCAAGTCCACATTCAAGTAGTGCTGGCCTGAGTTAAACTTAAAGAGTTGAGATAGTCAGTATGTTGGTCGGATAACTGCTCACCATTTCCTCTATTTGACTCTGCAATCACGAGACCCTCCATATGTGTTTTATTCCAGAGCGTGAACCTTGATATGCATAGCAACAGTAACTATGAGTGGGAGGGGCTGAGCAACAGATGTATTGAGACAGCTGGCTATGTTTTCCCAGTGGTGGCTTCTGGTATTGCAATAAAATAACCCACCACAGAAAAAGTATTTTACCATGCCTTAAAATGTTTAGATGTGATGATTTTCATTCATCAAAATATGTCTTCCAAATCTCTGAAAGTTTCATATTTGTAAGACGCCGTTAAATGTTTGTCGGATGATCAGAAGGTAAAGCCTGCGATCCAGTAGGGAAACCCTTGTGAGTCTTAGCAGTGGGTCAAACGTGACTGAACAAGCTCGGAAACGCTTTTCAACTAATGCCAAATGAGCAGCCATTATGCTTGAGTGCAATATCCTGTTCTCTTTAACATATCTGTGGTTGCCAGGTACAACTGGCTGTTTGTGGCCAGCCACTCTAAAAATAATGTTTTGGTTGAAAGATAATATTCTTCATGGCCTGCTTCAAGAATCCTTTTATTTCTTTAACAGTTGTAGCTCCCCTCCCTGTTGTTAACGTCTACCTTTTTTTCTGGCCGCGCTCAATCTCAAACTTCACTTTAATTCAAAATCCAGCTCTTCCAGGCAATTTTACCATCGACCAGATGTCCAGTCGAGATCAGGGGTTTACTGGAAGCTTGTAGCTTCTTTAAATAAAAACAAGCCGCCACATATGGCCCTCCGGATTCCCAAAAGCAGGTCTGAGTCAAGATCAGGTGTGTGTGTGTGTGTGTGTGTGTGTGTGTGTGTGTGTGTGTGTGTGTGTGTGTGTGTGTGTGTGTGTGTGTGTGTGTGTGTGTGTGTGTGTGTGTGTGTGTGTGTGTGTGTGTGTGTGTGTGTGTGCATTTCTTTGCACTCACAATGTGAAACTTTATGTGACAGTTTATCATTCCGGTGGGGACAAAAAAACAAGTTTTAGGTCAGACTAAGTTGAGGGTTAAACAAGAACTACTTACATTTCAGTTTGTAACATTGAAATATTCAACCTTTTTTCTTTTCTGTCCATCTCAGTTTTCCTCAACATTTGAAAGTCACCGAGCAGCTCTAAATCCAACAAACTCCTGGATAATAAAGTCAATTTTACAATTCTTCAGTCCGTAGGATGTAATTTATTTTTAAGTAATTACGTTATGAATAGTGCATGTATCACTTTCAACATGCTTGAAACTGCAGATGGAGGGAAAATAAACCAGAATACTAGGTTGACAGTTTGAATCATGTAATTGGTTGAATGACAAAACCAGCTTGAGTGTGTGTCTAATTTTAGTCGAGGAACATATTTCTGAATTAACTCTAGTCAACAAAAGTCTGATTGTCTGGTGTAAAAGTCCACATGAATGTTTTCCCTCTCGTAGAGTTATGTTTGCACCTCAGCAATATTTTCGTTTTTATTTGAATTACATTATATGAATCAGTCTTCCTGTTAAAATTCAACCAATGTTAGCTGAAGTGCAATTCAATTCTGCTGCGTAGGTTTACTTAGTATTAAGATACTCAATGCTGTTTTTTTGTTGTTTATTCTTTTTACTGTTAACACTGTATAAAATCAAGTTTCCATACCAGAGTAGTGTGGATATGGAACTGAGACGCCCTTTGAACGAGATCTTTAGTCGATTTGTTATACTTGGTCCACCAAAGAGGCAAAAAAATAATTCTTCTTCTTGTTTTTCTTGGGGATATTTGTGCCTTTGTGGATATTTAGATGACGCCTCCTTCAGAAATAGTGACCCTTGCCATCAGCACTATATCTTTTTTCACTGCAAGCAAGAAAACACGAAGCTTCTTGTTCTGATGGCTGGCAGTCCCGGCCAGCTCCAGGACTTCAGCTGTGAGGTACTCCAGGACATAGTCGCCCTTCCGAAACAGCCTGTGGACGCGGCAGACTGGGAAGGTGTGTCCTGCTCTGGATTACCGGGGACACAGGTTCTTTCCTCGGCCAGTCATCTTCAACCTGAAGTTAAATTGGGGGAGAAAAAAGTGAAGAGGGGTTTCACAATGTGAAAGGTCATATTCTGGTGAGGACAAGCGTCCAATTTTGGGTCAGACTCAGGTGAGGGTTAAACAAGAACTACTTACATCTGAGTTTGGAAGAAATTTCTGTAAACTGATACAAAGTCTCTCAATTATTTAAAAAAAATGTTGTATCCTGTTGGAATTACTTTGAAGTTTTCCAAATCTTCAGTGCTCTTGTGGGGTCTGACAACCTCAAGCACTGAAAAGCTGGATGAGAAATGAAACAGGTTGAAATCCACTTTAGAGTTGAGGTTAGATATGAGTTAAGAGTAGGATTAGAGTCAGACTGTGAGGTGTGACAGTCTGTGTGCGTGCGAGCATGCGCGAGCGTGCCTGGGTTCGTGCATGCGTCTGAGGATGCTATGTACTTCACATTTGGCAGATTGAGACAGCAGCTCGTAGGAAGGAAGAGAGGAGAAGCCAGCCAAGAGGCCATGGAGCATTTCCATCAGAGTGCTTTCGGGATATAAACAAAGCCTGTTGTAATACCGGTGAGCACTATAGCAGGTGTCTGTATTTTACTTGTTTTGAAGATGCCGAGCAATAAAACAGAGTGAAAATTGTTTCAAAAGTCTTTCTTGTAGTGAAATGGTTTTATGTAAACAGGGAGAGAAAGAGACATCCTGATTGTGGTTTGCTCGCAGCATGGAAACGCGAAAAACCCGTTTTTATAAACATCCTCCACGCACCATTTGAATTAATTTATTCAGGAAGCTGTTCAGGAGCCGAAGGCTGAAAGAGTTCACTCCCTTAAGTCATCTACAATTGTAGCCACACCAGGAGGAAGCATGAGTATATTGAACAGATCAAACATCTACAAGAAGGGAAACAGTGAGAATATTAAGATGACACATCACTTAAAATCAGGCATGAAAACCACTGTGGTACAACAACATGCTCCAGTTGGATTAAGCTTTAAAGAGACCATCTTTTTTTTGGGGGGGGGGGGGGCATTATTTCATCATATTTCACGGACGTTGAAAGAAAAGTTAAAATTGTAATTTAAAATGATATGCCTGAGACCGCAGCAGTCATATTATTAGTGTAACAGCTGCTGAGTAGAATAAATCATCTCGGTTAATTTCGTAACTTACATTTAACGACAACAGACAATTCAATTTAAGATAATTTGTGTTCTTTTCTCTTTGTTTAATTATCTTCATGTTGTGGTTACGCCTCTTGCCGTATCGTTCAGTTCTTAGCTCTGGTACTTCTGTGTGGAGTTTGCAAGTTCTACTTGTACATGTTGTTTTTTTATATTTATCTATCTATCTATCTATCTATCTATCTATCTATCTATCTATCTATCTATCTATCTATCTATCTATCTATCTATCTATCTATCTATCTATCTATCTATCTATCTATCTATCTATCTATCTATCTATCTATTTATTTATTGCAGTTGTTGTATTGTGGTGGTGCTGATGATACCACCGCTGCTGCTTCTTTGTTCCTGGAGAGGTAAAAGTTTTTCTTTTGAAGTCGCAATATTTCTGTTTGTATTTCAGACATTCAGATCAGTGGCATTCAAATATAGCCGACAGTCTTGGTTCTTCTCACAGCTTCTTTTTTTCTCTTATTCTTAATTTAAAAAATTTAAACGTTGACCTCAAATTCATGTTTGAGTGCACAGAGAAAAGAAACACATGCATTGGAAGAACTTAGTTTTTAGATAGATAGATAGATAGATAGATAGATAGATAGATAGATAGATAGATAGATAGATAGATAGATAGATAGATAGATAGATAGATAGATAGATAGATAGATAGATAGATAGATAGATAGATAGATAGATAGATAGATAGATAGATAGATAGATAGATAGATAGATAGATAGATAGATAGATAGATAGATAGATAGATAGATAGTTTTTATTTATTTCCTGTAAATACACTGTGTACTGTTCACAGGACTGGACCGTGCACCTTACCCCCTACACCCCCCACCCTCCTTCTCGCACTATATTCTGCTCTTTTTAACTGCTGCACTGTCACTGGAGTTGTTTTTAATCTCACTGTACCTAGTACAAGTGACAATAAAAGGCATTCTATTCTATTCTATTCTATTCTATTCTATTCTATTCTATTCTTACAAGCTCAATACAGGAAGGCCCAAATTGGATTTGAACAAGCACACTTCATAACTGTCTGTCGATATGTATGAATGGACGTGTATGTATATATATTCTATGTGTTGCACAGGACGTGTGTGTGTGTGTGTGTGTTTGGGTGTGTGGGTGTGTGGGTGGGTGTGGGTGTAAGAGATGGAAGGAAGTAATTATATTATTTATTTGTGACAAGGGGTGAGAGTAAATAAGTTTTTACTTCTTCTCACTCCTTTTCGAATACTCTCTGACGATGTTTTTTTCTTGATTTATTTTATTTTTGTTATTCATTTATTTATTATTTGAGAGGAAAACTTTGTTGTTAATTTTCTTTTCTTTTTTTATTGTTTTCGTATTCGAAATAAACATTTCAATCAATCAATAACTCTTCAGAAAGCTTTTTTAACTTGTGAATTTAATTTTACTTAAAAAAATAAAATAAAATCCATTTATAATCTCTCTGCACAGTGGCAAAGGTTTAATTTGCTCCATATTACACCATGTTTATGAGGTCAGCCGGCACTGGCAGCAATGTTGTGCCTGTAACAACAGTACATATTATTGCCAAACCACAATTAAACAAGCCAAACTTTATCCTGCCAATCTTGTGTTCTGCTTTTAGTCAAAGTGACAACACAATAAACTCAACCACCACTATGTTTGTACACAATATAAGAAAACCAAGCCTGAATCTGCACAAAAAACATCTGGTCTTCTCACAACAAGCAGGCACATTTAAACACGAGGGCATATAAACTGAGAACAACCTTGAGCAGTTGAGCTCCAGGGCCCAAAGCATGCCTCTGGTTGTTTTAATGGAAGTTCCAACATGAGCGACAACAGTGACCAGTTTGTGATATTAGTAGAAAAGCCATCACGTGGCCAGCTTTTCAGTCAACGGTAATATATTGCCACCATGTCAAACAGAGATGAGATATCGTGTGCATCAAATATGCAGAAAGATTGGGAGAATCAATAGATTGAACTGTCGCAAAGAATTGATGCATGAGAGAACGAGAAAAGGTGAAGATCCCAAAATATATTGTGCTTCCTGAGCTTTGACATCAGTACTGTAACAGACGTATTGTGTGCATGTGACCACATTGTCTCAAACTAAGCCTTTTCTAGCAAGTCTGCAGGTGTAAACATTACAAACAAGTCTTTTTCCTGCATGTTTCATACCTCACGTAGCCTCTTAAAACTCCAAGTTTTTGTCAGAAAACTGCTGAAACTCTAACAATGCGAGAGGAGGAGGAGCCATAGACGTGGCTCAGGGATCGGCAACCTCCGTTGGTACCACATTATCACAGTTGGCACACTGTAGAGTCCTTATTGGCAAACTAGCAGAAACCCTCCTACTCTGCATATTTTTTAATCAGCTTTGGTAGACGGAAGCAGCTTTGTATGGTCAGTCAGAGACAGACTGCATATGCACGGGATGTTTGAGTGGCAGCATGAGCCCCCACCGAGAAGCATGCAGGTGTATACCACATTTACCACTACAAATACCCCCATCTAAAGCTGCTTACAAAACTATAGTCAGGGTATGCCATGCCTCTCAGCTAGTGAAGATTCTTTGTGTATAATAAGACCATGGTGCCTAATGTTTAAGCATACCTGGCATCGGCTTTTATCTGCCATGTTAAATAACACTTAACATGTCAGATTAAAGCTTAAGATATTTCCCTGTGTGAATGAAAGAGTGTGGATTTAGTTCGCAAGGGTATGTGAGGAAAAACATGCCATGACTTCCTGAGTGAGAACTTGGGAATCGTTTCTGTCAAAAGAATTGCAGAATTCTGAGTAACGTCCAGCTGTGAAACGGAGTAATACGCTGAGTTTATTAGTGAGCGGAGTTGTGCAGGGCGTCCAGTAAAAAAGGTGATATTGTCTGGGAAAAAGCGATTGCAAATACATTTTTGGTAACAGAATCCAGAAGCCGCTAATATTACACAGACAGTAACCTCTGTGGCAGAGATCCATCCCTCTGTTTCCATCACTTCAGCCTCTGTAAGGTGGGAATGTCAGAGGAGCGGGAGGAACCATTGCCAGGACTGCCACTTCCTACATGGCGGTTCTCAGGGAAGCGGGCGGGCCGGGAACAGGAAACTCCACTAAACACATCACAGACAGACGGAAATGAATATTTAAAGGAATGAAGTGTGTGACTGTGTGTTAAGATGATGAGGTACCATGGTTGTTAGAAGGGGAGAGAGAGAGAAAGAGGGAGAGGACGGGAAGAGAAAAAAGAAAAGGGGTTATACAGTAGAGAATAGCCCGAATAGGAGCCAAACCAAGTTATGGCTGAGAAGAAAAAGAGGTAGAGAGGAAGGAGAGAAAACCAGATGGAGGAATTAAAAGTTAAAAGTGGGGAGGAATGGACGTTTTGCACAGGTGGGATGTACAGCTGGCCGGCTTGGTGGGTGATGGAAAAATCTCTTTGTCTTTCGCTGTTCCTGCCTCTTCTAATGACGTGGCACTGGAGCTGCAGGGTCAGTCTTCTTCTCGTCTGTCCCCACACACAGGTGCTCAACGCCAGATCAGATCATACCCCTCGTTTTATATCTCCCAAGGTCGATTCCGTGTTTTCATAATGTTTAAAAAGGGAAGCGGTTTTTATTGGGGAGTCGGTATGGACATATGGTAGCCATCACGGCCGGCAGAGAAACCAAAGGAGGATAAAAGATGATGCAAACAACCAGGAGAAGGTGGAAAGGAGACGAGGGTACAAGAGAACATTCTTGTGTTCTGTAATCATCTTTCCATTTAGTTCGACTTCCTTCTAGGTGACACTAACAGGTATATATAAGGTACATATAAGGTGTTTATGAGGTGTTTTTATTCCATCACCTTCAACTTTCGCAAGGTGTGATATGTTCTGTCACGAGCTGTGGGTGAAGTACCTCTGTTCTACACTCCTCTGAATTTTTCTTGTTTTCTTGTCTCTGGTTGTCCCCTGTCCCCTGTCTTTTAATACTTTTGTTGAACCTTGCCTCGTTATGTATTATGCATGATTCTAAAACATTGCAACATCCGCTGGCTAGAGTTTTTGACTGAATCATGATTAATTATCAAACCACAGGACAGAAAACAGGTTATGACAGGGAGAGACTAACTGAGTATGTAAGACTGTAATAAAAAGTTATTGTTTTTCTTTGACAAGTAAAGGCTTGGCGAAGAGAGTGATTAATAGCACAGTTATATGATCTGTCCCACAGCTAACTAAATATGGCACACATTCACAACGGTTCAAAAAAGATCAGACAATCTATAGTTTGCTCAGTTTTTCTCTCCTTCTTCTTGTCGTTGGTTTTAAAAATGTCTTTCAAGAAATACAAATGAAAAAATTATATTAAGTCTCAGGTGAACTTAATGAGTGAATCAGATATCATATGGAACGCTTTGCAGCCAGCTGGAAGCTCACCCCAGTACTTGCCTGTTAACTTTGGCTCCCTGTTAAATTTAGAATAGATTTTAAACGTTTATTACTCATATTTAAAGCTTTGAATGGCCGAGTACCTTATTAGATCTACAGTATGTGACCTGGAGACCACCGAGATAAAAAGGATGACGCTCTGCTGGTCACCCTGAGGTCACGTTTGGTGACAAAGGCTGACCGGCCATTAAAGACCTATGAACTGTTTTACTGTTGAGCTCAGACTCGCCTGAACTTTTAAATCATCTCTGAAGACCTTTCTTTTTTAGGAATTATTTCACTTAAACCTTTATATGTGCACTGCCTTTTACATAATCTTTATATTCTGCTTATGAATTGTTTTATTCTTCATACTAACTTTGAACATGGTCTAAAAAATGGCCCTGAATTCTAAACTGATTAAAGACGTAAGTAATCACTGTTACCTCTTATTTAAAGTAACTGTACACAACACAAGCACTAACACTGCTCTGCTGAATGCAAACCACATACTTTAAATCCACAACCGAAACCAGTTGAACTGGCTTCTGTCACTATTTACCAACTTGAATTTTGGTTTATTTTTCTTTCATCCAAGTAATAGCCTGACACTTTAGGAAATATCTCAATTATGACCGATAAATGTGAAAATTGAAAGTGCACTAAGTCGTGTCACAGCCAAAATGTTGTTATTCATTTCGACAAAAATTTAAGATTAAAATAAAGCCAATGTAATTTGTGCATAATTTCACTCAGGAAGTAACCTTTTTCTCTCAGAGCCGGCTTCTCTTTTATTTAGTGGGAGTGAGCCCAGACTGTTGCAGCAGCGGTCATGGAAAAACAATCACAGCCGCCTTACAGCCACCAAACCTTTTTTTCTTTTTTCTTTTTCTTTTTTTCAGAAGGCGACAGACTTTAAGTGTCTCAGGATCCTGGGACCTGTGGACACCCGGCTGCTCTCTGTGGGTCTGAAACGTAATTAAAGTGAATCCACTCAGAGAATGACCCACTGTCCAGTTATGGGGGGGGGGGACCTCACATTAATTGTCTCTTTATTACCTTCAAATTAGTCGGGAGGTCGGACATATTTAACGTTTTTTTTTGACACTAATTTCACTGCTGTCTGCAAATTTATGAATGAGAGAAAAGTGGCTGAAGATGAATTGGCTATTATCTGTTAAAAGAGGTGAACAGTCACTGTTGAGATTTCTAAAGATTTGGTCATTTTGTGCGGGTCGTCACCCTGTGAAAGTTGGCGGTGAGTCAAACATTCACACCACTCTTTCCGTGTGTAAGCAGGTCCACGATCATGTGAGTGTGTATGCAACGTATGAAAGAAGCCTTTGACTCTCTTCAGCTCGCTGTGGAAGAGTAATTGCTTTCTGAAGATCAGGAACAATCTCCTGTAGGCCGCCGCTGACATCTCCATAAAGCTGAGGAAAGGGGAAAAACTCAAAGTCAAAGTAACAGCACAATCCTCCTAAGAGCCGCAACTCCAGATTTATTGCTGCTCTGAGAGGAGAGAAAGAGGCCTCCTCCAGTCGGCTAAAGTGAGTGAAGCTGCCTGGGTTATTTACCTGTTCACCTGTCTCATACGAGAAGAAAATCTTGCGTGGATTTCCATGAACTATAGATTTAAGAGAGAGATCATCTGTGTTATCTAACGTATAAGGCAATCGTACAAGCAAAACTAATCTATTTCAAAGATGTCTGGTTTTGCCTTCAATCTCAAAGTTTAACGGTGTGTTTGGATCCTTTCTGGGCTTCCTCCGCCTTTCGTTTCATCTCCGTTCTTTACCCAGCTGCAGACAGCAGACTTCAGTGTTAGTAGCTACTGTTGCTAATAAATACAGAAGGCATTTAGCCTGTATCCAGACAGAGATCCCCCGAGAGGCCTGCACAAAAATAAATGGCTTGTATCAACGATGACAACTCACATGATGAAAAACTGCAGCTTACAGACTTGTGCACTGATCCGGTCTCAGCTGAATGCAAATGAATAGAATTAGGAGGCCATTCAATAGAGTGTGTTGGCTGTCTATTTTACTTGAAAGTCAGGCTGCAGACATATGTATGGGGAACTGCTCAGTGACGGCTTGTGAGTCCCGTCCTGTCCTCCCAGTGTCGGGAGGATGTTGAGAGGTTAAACAGAATCACATCCAATCTGTCCAAGGACGACCTGCTGGGAAGGTCCCTGCTTAATTTGTCTTCCCGCTGCTTTGCAATTGGCTCTTTGCCATACTTTAAAGTGAATCCGAACAGTCAAAATGTCTCTCTCTCTCTCTCTCTCTTTCTTTTTCTCCTCCATCTTTCAGTGATGGTGTAAAGGGTAGAAGACAAATTGTAAAGCTGTTTGCCTTGAAATTTGGCAATGAGGATAGCGACAATCACAGAGCCGATGCTGCCTTAAAGCAGAAGGAAACATTGAAAATGTTGGGACGTAAACATGCGGCAAAGATTACATCTTGTTTAGTGGATATGTGTTGTTTTTCTTCACGACATTGCTCTTTTGGTTCACATCATATGTGACACTCGTAATTATTTTTTTTATGATTTTGTGGTTTAAAAATGATGTACTGAGACTTACTTTGTGATAAATGACTCAATAAAATGTAGGTCTAGATCTGATAAAAATTCAATTTATTGCTCCGGCACTAATCTGTCGCATCATACAGTCATCAAATGTTGTTTTAGTGTTGTATGACAGTACAACTCAAATTCTTGTTTGTTTTGAGCTTTTTTACAATGTAATTAAATGGGCCTGAGGGCTGCAAGAAAGAACTCAAATGAGTGAATGAATCAGTCAGTCAAATGTGTGTTAACAAATGTGCATTTGTGTGGTTACATCTTTGCACGTATAATATGAGACATAACATGAACACTGGTCGTAATCAAAAGAGGGAGACTGATTGAAACAAGCAAAGGCTTCTTCGCATGAAATACTTGTAGATAATCCTCAAGAGTCTTGTCTCAGTTGACATAGGACAAAAAGACTGAAATTAAAGTCAGTGAGGACGGCTCTGTCCTGGGGAGCAGACTGCTGACTCACACACAGAGGAGCAGGGAGGGACTGGCAGTATTAGTAAAGAGACTGAATGAGTGATGCAGCTTAGTGACCACAAGGTGTTGCAGTGCTGAGCACTCTCGCTCCGATCGTTCCGGTTTGAGTTTGGGCTTGGACACCATCATGTGTGAAGTCTGCATGTTCTCCCTCTGAGTCAGTTGGTTTTCGTGTACCTCGGTGTAAATTGGAGTTGAAGAATAAAAATGATAAATAAAAATGTGCCCAGTGTTTATTCTTTAATAGACTGATCATAAATAAACATGGAGATATAATGTTATCAGTTCCTGCTCTGTAATAAGAAACCACCACAAAAATGACAGTGTATGCTCTATGGTTCGTTCACTAGATCAACTGAGAGTTTTGACACTGATCTGGTAATCCATGTCTGGTTCTACGCAATGGGACAGTTGATAGTAGATGGTACACCCTGGGAGGAGATGAGTCATCACTCATCACAGCATTTAGTAAGCACGTCAGGCACTCAGGATAAAGATCCACCTGATTATGAAGTGAAGGCTGACAACATACTAAATCTGGATTTATTAGCCTCCCAAACGTCAAGAAAGCCTCATTTGAGTTGAGAGTCAATGAACCGTGACTCCGTCGAGCAACGAGGTAACTGAGGTCTGTGCTGCCATCTGCTGTTGGGGGTTTATTAATGCATCTGAGTCATCGCTCGGGGATTTGGTCACATAAATATGTGTTGACTGAATAAGGAGTTATAAGAACTGAAATGTTCAGAAATCCACAGCAATGAGGGCATCAGAATTATCACAGCATTTCCGTGCAGTATTTGGTCACACACATTGTGTTCTCCATCCAGCCATCTTCTTCATTGAAGATTGTGGCGCTGGGGAGAAATCATATCTGACAAAAACACCAATGTAGGGTACACCCAGCACCAGTCACTAGTCCAAATGGTTTTCTCAACATAATCAGCCTTAGAAATGTCCACGGGTGTCCTGCAGTCTTCGAACTTGCAGATATAACTACAGTTAAATCTGGTTACAGCAATTTGTACATTATTTAAATGTGCCTTATAAAATAAGACCGTTCAACCTAAAGCAAGAGTTACTTTCTAAAGTAGTTAGACTACTTAGACTACTTAGTGTAATCATTTACTCATTTTCATTCACTTTCTCCAACATGGACCCCTTATCAACAATGAACGCTATACATATACTGTTCGGGGTTGTGTCTTTAAATTTATTTGACTCCACTTCTTCATTTTGAATCATTATTACCATCAATAGGTTTGACTCATTGTAAAGAAGCATTTTTATAAAACCATCTTTAGTTGTTGTCTCTTCTCTCTCATGACTTCCTGGTTGTTGAGTTACCGCAGCAGGTGCAGGTGGAGCGGAGGAGCCAGGTGTCCTTCATTAACACAGCGCTGCCTGACTGCTATAAAAGTAGATCTCTGTGTTTCACTGCTCAGCTGTTGGCACCATTTCAAGGAGGTGCACAGGTACAGGTGAGTGGACAACAATTGAAGGTTGACGTGCCGATTCTGTGCGAGGAACAAGGAGTATTTTACGAGGCTTGTGTTATGGCTGATATAGTTTACTCACATGAGCCTGAACCAGGCCCCAGGTTGAACATCCAGGAGGAAGATGCAACTTAACTCTGAAGCTTCTGTTTTCCCACTTTAACTTCAGATTGAAGATGACTGGCCGAGGAAAGAAAGCTTCAGTCAAACAAGAACCTGTGTCCCGGTCTTCCAGAGCGGGACTCACTTTCCCAGTGGGCCGCGTCCACAGGCTGCTTCGGAAGGGCCACTATGCAGTCCGTGTTGCCCCCGGGGCTGCAGTTTACCTCGCCGCTGTCCTGGAGTACCTCACGGCTGAAGTCCTGGAGCTGGCCGGGACTGCCAGCCATCAGAACAAGAAGCGCCGCATTTCTTGTCGACACATCTTGCTTGCGGTGAAAAAAGATGACGAGCTCACAGACCTGATGGCAGGGGTCACCATTTCTGAAGGAGGCGTCGTCCCAAATATCCACCAAGATCTTCTCCCCAAGAAATCCAAGAAGGATGCCATCACTGCTAAAGATGTTCAATCTCAAGAGTTTTAAACTTTGTACTGTCTGCATTTTATATTTATATTAAAGTTAATAGTTTTTAAGTGTTGTAGCAAATTGGTAATGAAACTTTTTTTTTTAATTTCTGGGAAAATAAGAATCTAATGGTTGCTAAACCAAATTCTCAAAATGTAAAGGAAATGCAGTTTCCTTTATTCTGAAGGGACGCATTCATAATCCCTTGGAAAATGTGAATATAAATCCTTTTAATGGCTGCTTGGTGGGAAAAATTTAACAAATTGACTAAAGATCTCCAAGTGCCTCCCAATTTCATATCCACTCTGAAGAGCAACTTGATACCGTGTCAAAACCCAGAATTGATTATCTCACTTAATGCAAAGTAAACATGTGATGCCATGAGGCAACAAAGACCAGTTTGTGAATCGTACTTCCACTAACCTGTTTGTTGGAATTTAACTGGCTCAGGCTGATAAAAATGTATTTTCAGCTGTCTGACCTTGTAACTCAAACATGTAAAGGGAATTTTACCTGGTCTTTAGTTTATTGTAGTGAAACAATGCTCAAGTGAAAAGATTCAACTCTATGACGCACACATGCACACCTTTCCTTCAGGCTTTTTTAGATCCATAAAATATATAGGCTGCCTTGATTCAGAAATGTGTTCCTTGAATGGAATTAGACGTGGCTTGTATGATCTCCTGCTTTTCATTCACAAAGCTTGATCTGAAAATGTTTGCAGACTGTGAACCAGGTTAAACGTGTTCTGTAAGTTCTAAAAACTGTAGTTTGAAAACATGGTAATGAAGTATCACCAAAGTGAACATATGTTCAATAATGTAATGGGAGCAAAATTCTAATTATGTGCACATTCAGTCTGAACCATCATGAAAGAAATAATTTGCTCCGTGACTTTCAAATATGGAAGCAAGCTGAGATGAATGGAAATGGAAAATGTTTTATTGTAATTCTCTTTTTTGGTAAATCATTAGTAATTGAACCTTTTCACATACAGTACAATATATACCGTGAATGTTAGTCATTAGGGGGAAACCATCCAACTGTAAAGATTCAGTTGTAGAGTGACTGGAGTAAATGTATTACTCTGTGCCTTCAATGGGGCTCCCATTTTAAACCAGTGGTGTCAAACATATGAGCTATGGGCCAAAATCAGTTTTCTAGAAGGTCCAAAACAACCAAAGAAGACATTCCCTGCATATTTTCAAGGGAGATGATTGTTTTATCAACTGGGTAGAGATACTGATAAAGCTCTATCTAGATTTCAGAAATGTTTTAGGATATAAGACATTAAATATTTGGCTGTTTTGTCAAGGTTTTCTCAAATACAAATAACATTGAATAGTAAATCTTTTTTCCTGACTTTTAAAGTGAGGTGAGGCCACCCACAGTGCTTAACAAGGGAATAAATACATTATAATAAGGATATTAAGAACAGCATGAATAGGAGAATAAACTAAAGTAAAAACTTAAGACACTAAAATAAGTGAAATCTATTGTTTATTGGAAAGACTGAGCAGATAATAGTGTTTTAAGGATTTCAAAAGAAGTGAGTGTGCCAGCAGTCCTCAGGTGTTAAGGAATTTCGTTCCACATGAGCATTAAAGTTGAAAAGAAATAATACTCTCCAATAACAGGGTTTAATTTTCCAAAGATTTCAATTAGTGTCCTAGAAAGGGTTAATTGTTTGTTTGTTTTCTAATGGTTGATTTATTCTTCTTCCGCAGACATTATCAATATATTTATTCTTTTGGTGAAGTATCACATCCACTGTTCCAAATGGAAAAAAAAGAAAGCATAATTTCCTTGCTGTTTTTATTATTATTGTTTAGCACTGCTGAAATTGATGGACTGGAAAATGGCCTCAAAAATGTCTCATCAGCTATCACAATTCCTATTGTTTTAAGATGTGTTCTTTTGTTGTTGTTGTTGTTGTTGTTGTTGTTGTTGTTGTTGTTGTTGTTGTTGTCTTGACCTTTTATATATGGTAAATGTTTTTGGTTTTCTACCTCTTGCACTTTGACTGTGACGTTTTAGTGATGATATATTTATTATTGAAGATGACCCCCCCCCCCCCCCCCCCCCCCCCACCATGTTCTCAAAAAATGTTGATTGTTTATTGTTGATGTTTAAGAATAATGCTCTGAGATTGTTTTCCTTGTTTGTTGTTTGCAATAAAGGTTTAATATCCTGGTTTGGCCCGCCTGAGACGATCAGATAGGGGCTCTATGTGGCCCCCGGACTCAGATGAGTCGTGACGCCCCTGCTCCGAACCTTTAAAAACGTCGTGGAACACTGCGTCTGTTGAACGCAGCCCTGCGGGAGAACGACGTCATCACGCAAGACGCGTGAACAACAAACAGTTGTTGGACTTCAACAAGCTAGCGAGGGTAACGCTGGACTGAGAGCGCTCCAGCTGTCTTCTCCCGCAGAGAGGGGGGCACCCAGGAGACCCGGGCGAGCCGAATATCTTCCGTGTATTCTCTTAATAATCGGAACCGCTCGCAGAGGGCACGTGCGGTTGCCGGCACGATTCCCCGAGCGCTAACGTTAGCCACCGAAACATGCTCATTGCTCGGAGTGTGACGCCTGTTTTTTTCCCCACCGCCGCTGGTCGAGGCTTGTGATGCACGACAGAGGCTGAAGACACGGGGAGCCGCCGTCGGGACGCAGTTTTTCATTACACGGAAGAATGGACTTTGTCGCGCACCAGCGGACCGGCTCACATGAAGAAGCGGGCACGCGACTGCACACGGGCCTGGACGTCATTGTCGGACAACTAGTTTAGCACGCTAGCGGCAGGCGATAGCTCGCTTTAATTCATGCAGATCAATCGGTGTCGGTGTCGGGGCACTAGGCTTACTGTGCGAGCGTAATGGAGGCTCCCTGAGTGGACTTGCTTGTGTCGGTTGATCATCGCGGTTCCCACGTAATCCAATGTACCGACGACCAGGGAGTGTTTTCAGCTTGGAGCAGTAGGACAGAGTGGGCAGAAGTTCGGAAAGTGGTTGGTTACCTGCACAGCTCGCAGTTGAGCAAACTTCACTTGTTTGGTGTATGAATAGCTGTTGAAACGACATCTATTGCCACACAGCTGTCACATATTTAATCCTATTGTTAATTTGTGTGCACTTTAAAGGGGATACACCAAAGTAATTTGGATATTCACTACAAACAATTCCGAATATAATTATCTCATTGCACTTCAGTCCAGTTTAGTCACTAAAAGACCCAGTTTGTTCGTTGCTGCAATACAAAAGGGGGCATATTCCCAAGGTCCAGTCAGTATCTAAGCTGGGTGGTACAGTCTAAGACTTTTGAGTTTCACTGGAAATGAAAACATGAATATCGAAGAACAGTGTCTAGATTTGTGCAATGTCAAAACCAAAAGTAACGTGGACGATGACCACAACACTGCCAACAACACAGAAGGGATCACCCCCCGGATATCTGAACTGATGATGGACAGTAACACGGAAAAGCAAAACATTGTTTCTACAGAGGCCTCTGAAACCTACCAGATGCCCCAGCTCACTGACAACCTCCAGGCAGCCGAGGAGGACAACCATTCGGCTCAGGACACAATTGAAATTGATGAGGTCAATGGGAACAGAACAAGCAGCACCCCAGACGCTGTCGTGAATCCCACTGACTTGATCTTTTCTAACGATGAGCAGCACGGAGACGATGTTGGGGAGGGTAAAATGAAGGATGCTGCTGCCGGTGATCCTTTACAGATTGTGGGGGCAGAAGGGGACGATGGCGGCGACATGGACATAGGTGTGGATCTAAGCCTCGAGGAAAGTGGCGTGTTGGAGGCTGAATCTTTAAATGTTGGCACATTATCTGACAATACTTCAGACTCGGAGTCCTCTCCTCAGGACGTGCCGGCTGCCTGCGAGGCAGAAAACCAGTCGGACGAAAAGCAAGTGAGCAGCACAGAGGCTTCTGGCACAGACCAAGCTGGGCTGTATCCCTCTGTTCAGGAGGGGGACGATGCACACAAACCAAGTGGCAAAAGGGTGACATTTCCCTCGGATGACGGTATCATCTCTGGAGCAGTGGAGCCCAAGGATCCCTGGAGACATGGTAATATTTTATGTCCCTGCATGCTTGTCTGTGTGAATTGTTTTCCATTTGTCCCGCCCATTTTTTTTGTGCCTGTTTCAACATGTTTGTTAATTAATCCTCCTCATGCTGGTTGCATGTATCACACGTCATCCATTTCTAAAGGAGCTGATGTTGGGTCTAAAATATGCACTGCCGTGATGCTATATTTGCCGACTAGCCTATAAAAACATGTTTTTCTGATGGATAGAAACGTTTGTACATGGGAGGCGGGCCCATGTGTTGGTGTGTTTAGCAGAATCCTCTTTTGTGTCTTTCTTCAAAGCTTCTACTCCCTTTACGGCTCGGGCCGCCATCAGGTTAGTCCTCAGGCAGACGGCACCTGTGTTCCCACCCATTTTTCAAACAGAAGTTCAAATACCCCAAAAAATAACATCACACGTTTGTAACCTTAATCGCAACTGCTGTAAGCCCTGTCCTGTGCAGTATTGTGAGTGAATCCCACCACTCCTTGAGGTGTGCCATTTTGGTTTTTTTTTACGGCAGTAGGTTCCTGTTTGTTAAACACGTCGGGGGGGGGGGGGGATTTCAGGACACGGCTTGGCCTGTACCGTATTGCCACAAGGATTTCAATATTCTAAGGTTACAATAAAAGTTTTCACTTTTTTTGTTACCTTCATGCAACGTTTATGTAAAAGTATTTGAGTGCTTTACAAGTTTTATGTCTGACAAGTAAACAAAAAAACAACCTTTATAGATTACTGATGGAAATATTTAGCACAGAAAAACTTAAACTAGTCAAAAAATATCATTCGCATACAAACATTGTGGCTGTTGTGTAGGACTGTTGCAGTAACTGGAGTCTCTCTTTTTATGCCTTTTGCATGACAGATTAATAGGTATGATCGTATAATTATCTTTCAATGCTGCCTCTTTAGACAGAATTTATGCGTTGCAAATCTCCGTCGTCTCAAAGTTAAAACTTCCATTTTTCACATTTTAATAAGAGTTAACAGTCATCAGCCACCAAATGGGCGAGAAAAAAAAGGATTTTCTAACTTATTGCAAATATACCCTGCTCATGATTTAACTTGGTTTATTTTTGTTTTTGTTTTCTATTATATTCATCTTCTTGTTGTCATAATCCAATTCATTTTATGCTACTAGTTCTTTAATGCGGTGTTGTTAATCCTTTCATGTAAATATTCTCGTCCGGGGAAGGGGTGTGTGTCCGTTTGTTCCATGACTCACCCCTTCATGTGTGGTGAACAATGGACTCTAGTTAATGAACAGATCTCCAGTCCTCCTGTGATTACTGGTGTTTGCTTGCTGGACTGTGACGCCACAGTTTGCTGCGATCTGATAAAATGACCAATTGCATTAGGTGCACCACTGCCGGCCTTGCAGTCATGGGGTATATGTGCGACTTATCCTCTGAGTTCTGGTTTGTTTGGGAGTTTTTTTTGTTTCCGCTCTCTGACATATATAACCAAAAATAAATGTAGGCCAGGCCGAGGAAAGGGTCAATGTTGTGAGAGGTCTGGATGGGGGAGGGGCCGTACAAGGAAGCACATGAGCAACAAGGTTAATGTGCAAGAACGGTCGTGCTTCATGTTCACCTCAAGTTCAAATGTGCTGTTGGCGCCTACTTGCACCTTTTTCAGTGCAAATGCCCGGCCGAGTTAGACGTAAATTATCTATTGCCATTTTCCTGTGGGGGCAAAGTCCGATCCCGCTCGAAAGGTCTTCTCAGGAGATGGATGCCCGCAGTGTGTGTTTAGAGTATTTATCAAACACATTTATCTTGTAGTTTAAGTTCCAAAGGTTCAACTCGCTGTGCTTTTGATAATGAGGATTAGGTGATGACTGAAGTTTTTAATGTTGAGGAAAATTGGAACTATAACAAAATATTTTTTTTTATCTTTGCAAGTTGTACAGATACAACATTTCAATTTTTAAAGTAAAATTGAAAGTGTTTATTCAACATTTGTTGCTTCCAGCTTCTTTAGTATCCATTATGTTCTTTGTATGATTTTAAAAAAGGTGTTTTATTTTGCCCAGTGAAGTTTCCTACATGTAATGGTGGTAACTCCTAGTTGCAGCTTTATACCGACCTCTTGTCATTTTATGTCTTATTGAATTCATTCTTTCTCTATTCTCATTGTTTGTTCACATCTTTGTTCTCCAAATGATAAAACTTAGATTTTTACCTACAAATTCAAATGGGACTTTTATTAGAAAACAAACCAACTTCTCATAAAGCCTTTCAGTGACGCTGTCAAATGGGACATTTTACTGCCACAAACACTGTGTGCTGGTTGTTTTGAAGTAAACTTGCAGGATAGAAGTTTTCCAAATCAGAGCAATGCTTTGTTTAATATGACCAACACTAGTACACCAAACTGCATCTTGAATTACAGAATACTGTGATACTGTTTCATCTACATTATTTGCTAAGAAAATCCAGCTTGACGAAAACCTCCATGTTGAAACCACAGGTTGGATTAAGCTATTAATAGCTTTTACCTGATAAAAATGAGTCATATTTTGTCACTGTTTTAAAAAGATCGGTCGCTGATGGTAAATATTTGGTTAGCGCACCTTCTGCTTGTAACGGTTCATCGAATAATTGTTCCTGTTGTTTACTATCCATGTTATTTCAGTGCGTTAAAATTCTTGAAATGTTAATGATAAACTTCTTCAACCTTTAACGTTCACCTGGATCTCTTGACTTAATCCTGTCACTCTTGTGAAAGTTTTGAATCGCCGCCAATACTCCTCGGGCTTCGTTTGCAGAGTGCACACCCGTACAATAGAGCCGCCATGCATCCAGAGCCTTTATCTGTGGATCTCGTGTCGGGTTCCTTGTGTCCCTCTGCCTCACATCGCCTGTCAGAAACCTCGCAGTGAAATCGGGCTCGCAGAGCTCGAGGCTTCAACCTCACGAAGTGCGAGTTTTACCGCTGAGGGGGAGAGAAAAAAGTTCCTGGAATTGAAGACTTGCAAAGAAAGTGATCTCCGCTTTAGTGCCATTACAAAATGAGCTTCTGAAAGGAGACTGCTGTGTAAAATAAACACCTGTGGTTCAGGAGCGACGACGCTCTGGGGAGCAATTGTAGCATACTCGGGTGTCGTGTTTCTGTGTCTTCCCTGCTGCTCTCATTTTGGAGAATTGATGTCCGGCCCATCATATCAGCAAGTCTGCAATGTGTGAGGCCAAGATTAAACAGGGGGGGGGGGGAATGTTGGCAAGCAGCCAGCTGAGGTACCATTGTGTTAATAATCCACAACAGAACATATTTTCTAGAACTTGGGAAAAAGTGTAAAATGTACAGGAGTGAGTAAGCTTGGAGTAGGATGATTCACCTACGAGTATTTTTTCATTTTTTTAGCCTTCCGCATTAGACTTGGAGGTTCACCAATTCTCAGGCAAATACTACATTGTTTCCTGAAATTCTTGAACTTCCTAACATGTTGCGAGGCTGCTCCTCCTCCATTTGTCCTCCTTCCTCACTGATCAGCACAGGTCCATGTTTGGCCCCATAATCGGCAATGCTTGCAAGTGAAAAAGCTTTTGGGCCTCGGGAAGTATTCCCACTGCTTTTTCAGACCTCTCACTTTTTGCAAGCAGTCGGATACAGAGAATCTGTCATTAATTTAGTACAATTCTCAACGCGGGTACAGAAACTAAATGACTACGTAACATTGAAAAAAATTTTTTTTAAAAGCTATTCTTGCAGCTTTACTTGTGAGTCAGCCTTGCACTCTGTCTATTTTCAATCACGGCGATACTTTAGGTCGTTAGACTGTGACACATCGGTCACATTTCAAATCTTCGCAGACCTCCGTCACCCAGGAGGTTGCAACTTATTATAAACAAAACAAATGGCAGTTTGGAAAATTATTAGTGCTTTTAGTTTTCCCCACCCCCCATCAGTTGACAACACAGTGCGTCTTTGATTTGGTAACGCCCGCTAATAATATCATCTCTCAGGGCCAGCCGGAGAGTTTGCGCATTCATCTGTTTATCATGCCTGCCTGTCTGTCACACCCACACCTTTTCTTGTGATTTTCAGAAAATATTGTGCCTTGTGTTTTGAACCACACCTTCCAGAAGTTTCTCAAACAAAACTAGTTCATCTTAAATGTGAACAAGTCACCTGAGTGAAGACTGTCTTGCGTATCGGTCACTGTCCTGCTGTTGGTTTGTGTCTCAGTGACTTGTACGTAATCGTCAGACTTTGGACGGGAATTCCTCTCTCCTCTCCCTGACCTGCTCCTCTCATCACGAGGAAGTGACAGTTACCACCTTCATGGACGACACTTTGCACAGTTATGCCCTGCATAGAGAAGCCCGGGAGACTGATGCTTACTAACAACGTCACACTCCATCTGGTGTGGCAGATTTCTGTTTTTATGTGGGAGATTGTTGAAGTTGGCTGCTCTGGTGATGGACAAGCTGTGTCTTATTGTCAAAAGCATGACATCCATATGGTCGCGCTGTAACGTCCAACTGTATTTGACTGATTGCATTAATGTCTGGACCAACCTGAGAAGGTTCTTGTTGTGAAACGAACAACCTGCCATTTAAAAAAATCAGCATTGTGATGTCTGTGTGTTTTGAATGAAGCCAGAGTGTGCTGCATTTGTTTGTTACTCTTCCTCAGTCTGCCGTCTGGTTATGCACAAACCCACCAATTAATTCCAAGCAAGTGAACGGATCAATAATCAACAAACTGTTGCCAAGTCGGGCCAATTCTTGAGATGCATCTTTAGAAACTATCAAATTTGGTGTGTTTGCTGATGATTTTTCCACTCTTGTGCAAACCTGAGCTGATACGGTACCATTCGGATTATGCCAATCAAATTAGATATAGGTTATAAGCTTCCGGCTCTTCTGTTTTAAACAGGAGGTAGCTCAAAGTCGGACATTTATCATCTTTGTACCTGCCGTCACTGTCTTGGCATGCAGCTTTGCACAAGTACAGAGCTGTACTGCCACAGGCCTGTATTTTTGCCCCACCTTTGACAATTCAGGCTGCCAGTTGTCATGTGCGAATGACTCCGCCGCCGCTATCCACGGCACTGCAGTGTGAAATGGCAGGGAAATAGGACTAGAGCTTGGGAGAGGGGGGCTATTTTCAACGTTGGCACCCACTTGTTAAGTAGGAGCTGGCAGCACTTCTGTGTTCCACCCCCTGACAAGCGCAACCATCTCTGGAAGCTTGCCAAATTGTTCGACATCTTGCATGTCTGTTGTCCTGTGAAAACAATGTCCCTTGTAAATACATCCAAGCACGTATGAAAATAATTTGCTTCCACGTGAGCGTTAGTTTTTCATCCCTCAGCTGCAACACGCAGACGATATGTGCAACCATACAAGCTCCTCTCGGGCCTGTTTTCATCAGCGGGGCAACAAATCACCTAACGACTACTGAAAAGGTTTGGCCGTACATCTGAAACGGTCTGGTTTCAATTTACTTTTAGTTGAACACCTGGCGTCCATGTGTTTTCTCCTCTGCTTCTAATCTTCTCTGTTGGTGTAGACTTTTCTTTAAACCGCTGCCTTGGAATGATTTTCTCCCGAAGTGTGTAACCTGTCAAGTCTGGTTTCCTGCTCGTCACCTTTCAGTCACATTTGAGCTTAATTGAAAGGCATTTAAACGGTCAGCTCAGGGTGACCTACACATAGCATTACTGTCTTTTAGTAAACCTGGCGGGTCATTTTTGTAGAATAATGCCAGCCACTGCATGACGGGTTCACGTATACTGAAGGGGTTTTAGGCTGAGGCTTAGTAGACACTTCTTACCATGCTAAGATTACAGACCTATTTTGGTTGTTGGCACTTCAAATTATTTATTAAAGTACTTTTCAAGATTTCATGCTAAAAGATGGAGACGGCATCGCTGCATTTTTGTTACCATGGCTATCTGAAAACTATAATTTTGTCCCTTGATTGTTGCGCCATTTTCTGCTCCATTTCCATTTGTCATAACCAACTTTAGGTCGTCGCAGTAGTCACACTGTGAGATGAAGCGAGAAGCACTCTTGAAACTTATCCCGTACTTTCAGAAGACCCCCACCCCATATGACATGAAGCCATCCCGTTTAAGCCACAAGTAGGAAAACCTTTAATGTTTGGGTGACTTTGATCATACCAAAACTTTACGGTATACTTATGCGCCAGTACTACCTTTTCAAACCACGCCCTGCTTCACATGTAAACATTACTCTCTACTACAGTCACAGCTATCTAGCAACTCCAGATGTGCACAGAATAAAATGTGTTTTTGCCAGTAGTAGTCTTGAGTGATCCTGGTACCATCTTCACCAGTTAGTTTTGCTTAAGCCGTTGGCACAGTTCGCTCCTTGTGTCAGTCTGCCAGTGAAGCCTGTATGAGCAAACAAGTCAAAGAGACGGAACACATGACATTATATGGTTCAATGACTTTTCTAAGGCGTCCTCTCTCTGCGCCAGATCTCTCATGCGTCTGTCTGTCTTGCCTCTTTATCTGCACATATGCAAACACTTGTCTTTCCTCGTTTCCTCCTTGTTGCTGGAGTGAGGATAGAAAGCGCAGCACCTGTAGACGGCATGTTTACACTTTGTTTCATGTTGGATACATAGCGTGACAGTGAAGGAGAGGAAGATGAACAACCTAGACATGCATAACAAACTGGATCACACTTGATGCCTAAAGTCAGACAGGATTACTCGGTTGTTCCCATTAATTCGTCGCTGTGTCTTAAGATGATGATTTGTTGCAAAAATGCGCAACGAAGGCTGATATTGGATTATTTAGTGTGGCGGTTGCCTGCGGTTACACAGAGCCCTCATAGGGCAGCTGCCTCTGAACAGGTGTTTTTCCCTTTCCAGCACATTGAAAAATGACAATTACATTTGTAAAGAGGCCCTTGAGGTTTGGATCAAACACCAAGTGGCTTTTGAAAATAGTTATGGCTGCTGTAGGTTCCTTTTTAGGTGCTTTTCAAAGCGCTGTTTAAAAGCTTGAACAATGAAGGTGACCATGTTGACATTTCGTTATACAACAACCGAAAACAAACCAGCGTTGGTCCTCTTCCGGGAGCAGTTGTCCAGGTGTAAATAGGTGTACCGTAGGTAAAAACAAAATGGCAATGTTCCAAGTCCCCCACAAGCTCCTTACTCCACAATCCTCACAGTTCTGCTTACACACTCAGCTTTGACTTAAGCCACTACAACGCAGTGAAGACTACACACATCCGAGAGAGTGAGACTCGTGCTACTAAACCCGCCGCGAAGAGAAACCGCGGGAGCAATTCATCAGACATAACAAGCTAAATAAACTTTCAGCAGGATCGCTTTCAAACTTGAACCTTAGTTAACTCTGAGAAATGCGAGTTGAGGGACGATTCCAGACAATGTTTTTCCTCAAACTTCCATGACTGTGACAATCAAAAGCTGTATTTGATATGAATATAGTCCTCTTCCTCTGTCGAGGAACAACTGCTGCAAGAAGGGGGAAACAATAAGGCATTAATATACAATTTCTGACTTCACGTCTTGTATAATACTTCATGGTAATTATCTAGAAAGCAGTCACACACTTGTTCGCTCATCTGTCCCAGTAAGTCGAACATAAACCAAGTCTGGTATTAGAGCCCACGCTCACACTGTGGGCCTTCCGTGGGTCTATTTTTTTTTTTTTTTTTTCCTGACCTTTAGTGGGTGGTGGAAGAGGTTTAGACTGCAGCTGTGTCATGATGTGCAGCAACAAAGACGAGGATATGTCTTGTATTTTTAGCCGTTGTATTCTGCATATTGATGCACCATTTTTGATTAGCTGCCACACTTTTCTTGGCAGGAGGCTTGCTATGCAGAATTGATTGGAGAATAAAAAGGGACCAAGACCCAACCTTGGATGGTTTAGATAAAGTGGGATGACTTGCTCAAAATTGTGCAACATTTATGACCAAAAGTCCCCATTTGGCCCACCGTCGGCCAAATTAAGTTTGTCTGGAGTTTTCTGTTTGGCCTTTCAGTATTGTTTTTACTAATTTGTGATTTGTGATTTCAGCCATTTAGCTGTTTTTATCCAATAAGACTGAGCTGTTTTAGTGGCTTTGTGCTTTACTCTTTAGTTGTTTTTTCACATACCTAACATCCAGGTCAGCCAGCGTCATTTACTCTAAAAGCAAATGAGTGTGTGCATGCTCAATGAAGCCCTTATTTTCTCCAAAGTATTTTCTTTAGCAGGGTAATCCACGGCTGAGTGGTGTTGTCAACTCAACATTTATCACCTGCAGTCGAAGACAGCGGTTTCGAAAGTGACAGATCTTTCAGTTCAGTATTATATGATACTTTGTTGTTCTGAAAGATTTCTCATGATGTCGAAGAAAAATTAACAAGTTTGAAGTATGAAATTTACAAGATTATCAGGAACTGTTATTGACAAGTCCAACATTTGAGACAGGAAGACGGGATCCTTTTTTTTTTTTTTTTTTTTTTGGCGCACTACAAATCTGTTCAAGATCCTTTATGAAGTCTTGATCCAATGTCTTTTTGACGCTAATTTTAATTTGTCAAAATCTATGTCGCGACACTTGGCCTGTAAAAAGTGCAAACTTTTTGGGGGGGGACTCTGCTTTTTATTTGACATTTTACTGGACTGAAATTTGATGTTGGATACTTCAATTTATATCATTTATGTATGGAAGCCTGTTTAACCAAGACCATGTGTTTTGGCTCGAATGTTTGCCCCGCAGCTCTGTTTTGTGGGCTTACTGTGACGTGGTGTTTTTCGTCAGTCTGCAAAGGTAGATAAATATTATAACTCTCAAGAGTCAACATTGAAGAAACTGTGCATTAGCAGTAAAAACATAAAATTGAAAAATGTATGAAGACATCTAAATGTTTTGTCACGGTGCTAATGTAAAATGCATGTTTGCAAGCCACTCCTGTAAAATCAGCGTTGTGCTGAAAAGGGACTTATTAGTACATTAATGAACATGTCGAGCCAAAAGTCTTTCACCTTAATCTAATCAGCCACACTCAAATGTTGCTCGAAAAGCCAGCAGTCATAAAGACGGGAGCCACAGTATTGTTAAATTTGTATCGCAGTGCTGTCACTTCTGGAGGACGCTTGTGCACATAATGTGTGCAAAAGGCTTGTTTGTGACCAACACAGCTGCCCAGGCCCTTCTGGCAAAGTGTGCTGGCATCTTCACCACTAACTGGTCCAGCGCTCCAAAATTGGAAACAACTGAAAAGTATTTCAGGGCAAAATGATCATTCCTTATGCTTCCTCTAACCTCAGGTGTGCTATTTTGAAACAGTCTTTCTGAAAACAATGTCGTGTCGTACAGCTTGAGCAGTTAAAGGCGTGGTAGTGAAGTAGCATGGTTTTCTCGACTCGGGCTGCTGTCATTCAGTGCTTGGCCGCAGGGAGCTTTCAACACGGCGCTCTACTCTGAACATATGTGTCTGAACTTGTTGCAGCTCTGCCAGTTGTTCAAGTTCAGTAATAGATTTCTAATTTACTGCAGGTATACCTCCTCCTTTGCTGCCTTTAGTTTACGCTCACTCCAAGATGCCGAACCAGCTGGCCGTGTGTCGCAACACCGTAACCGAGTTAATAGTTGATACTTTTTCCTTGTCAGCATGCTGTAGTTAGTCGTAATGAAATGCAACCGATAAACTAGCAGTGGAACCGATGACTGCGAATGTTTTCCTTTGTTGATTTATTTGCTCATTGAAGAATTGATTGGTTATTTGATCCTGAAAATGTTGCAACGGTGTGAAAATGTCACGTCTCAAAGCCTAAACTAAGTTCTAGCCACTAGTTCACAACTGTAATATATTCCATTATGATTTTAGGGGAGCTAAAGGAATCTGATGTATACTTATGAAGCTTGAATTGGAGCAATCAAGCCCTATTAAACAAAAAAATGCTCAATGCTATTAACTTTGTTGATTTCAATAGCCTTGAGTAGACTCATAATTGCAGCTCTGAACTGACGATCATGACTGCATGATTTAGTCCATTCACAAATGGAAACTCCATAAATCATCCACAAACCAGTACAGACTTTCAGTCACGGCGAACAAACAATGCAGAGATCTTTCTGCAAGTCTAAATCTTATTCAGACTCAAATTTTTCCAGTGATGTACTGTACAACTATTAGTGGGTATGAACTAGCTGTAATTGTTCTTTGACATCTATAATTTTTTTTTTTCTTTAAATGAATAATTTTTTGACAAGTGGATTGCTGGGGGTGTTTTTGTTTTTTTTTGATTTGTATGACTGCTTGTTAAAGTGTGATGGGTTAGTGCTACAGCCTCTATTTTCAACTTCTGTTGACCATTAATTATTATCATTTGCTTTTGAGAGACACACGCACACACAAATAGATCTGGTCTGTGATTGGATGGTTGTACTACAGACCTCCACCGTAATGTAATATATACAGAGTAAAGCTGTAATTTGTCTTCTTTTTTCTGGTGGAATTTTTTTTTGCTATCTTGGCAACACATGTGGCAACAGTATAGAAATGAACTTGATTTATTTTATTTTTTCCCTTTTAGACATGCCAGTTTGTGTATTTTCACAGAACACATGCCTGTTTTTAAAATGTATACAACATTGCCATGTTGCATCTTGCTCTGAGGAAAAAATACTGCTTACTAATACTCAAAGAGACACTCTGTGATGCTAAATCTGGGTCTATTGTTCGTCATGCATATTAAGCTGTGACAAGGCTAGACTTCCAACTCTAATTATCCTGAGTAAATTTTCCGACCAATTATCCCACTGCGTTTGAGTGCATACTTTTCTATTTGACCTCTGTTCAGTGTGTATAAATCTTGGCTGGAGGAGTGTCCGTTTGAGGGTAAGAGCTGCTGAACATGGTGTGACGGCAAGATGCTTTCAGTGCAGCATTCTGTGGATGAGATGTTTTGTGGTTTAACTTCACCCTGCTGTTCTTGTGTGTGTGGGGGGGGGGGGGGGGGGGGGGGGGGGTTACGACATGCTTGGTCAACTTAACAGTAAACCTGCACCTGCAGAGTTGTGGTTAAAAAAAAAAAAAAAAGTAGCATTAGTTCCCAGCCTTAAATCTGGAGCAGTGAGTTCGCCGCTGTATATCTGACTCAGCAGCAAGCTCTGCACTGTTGTAACGACATCCTGCTCTTCCTCTGTTTGTTTATTTTACTCTCCAGCTCGGAGATGACAGCAGCAAGTGAGTTATTGTTTGTGTGCTGTTGCTCTTGCACTGTGGATGATGGCCAGCAGTAAAACAAGGAGAAAGAGGGCAGGTTGCTTGGCTATGGTGCTTTTGCAGAGTCGGATCAAACTTGGGTCTCCTTTTGTTTTCCCCACAATGAAAATATCAAGGTTGCTAAATGTCATCCGCCTTTTCAGGAGATGAACTTTGCGTCTTCTTTACCCGTTCTCTTTCCTCAGGCTATATTATCAATGACATTAGAGCTTTTTAAAAGCGCAGTACTCTGTAAAAGGTTTATGTTTTTAGGAGGGACTTCTTGCTTTTTTTTTTTTTTGACTTGTCATCCCAAATGGGTCAATAAATAAGAACTTTCAGCAAGTGGAGGGTTTAAGTCCAGCCTTGTGGTATGTGCTACCACGAATTGACTATTATTTCAGCTCACGTACTTGGAAAAAAAACTGCTACTTCTTTGCCTAAGGTATAAACAACAAAAGAAGCACAGATTGTAACGCCTCTGACTTATCTGTAACTTTCTGGTCTCGGTCAAACCCGTCACCCTCCCTCCATGCTTCCTCTACTTTCAGTGCATGTTCCAAGCTTGTGTCCTAAATGTGTATCTGCTCATTTCCTCTGCATTCGTCGACATTGATTGTATTTCTTGACTGCTGCTGCTATCTCCTCATATCAGTGGAAGGAGATATTCTGCATATCATCAGCTCTTAATCAGGTTTTCTGCTATGTTGTTTGGCGCGGTCCTGTCCCATCTTTCCCTCCCCCGTCGTCTGTGTACCTCCTCATTGCCACTCCCTCTGTACATGTACCAGCAGCACTGGGGGGAGTGCAATAAAACAAAGTCGGCGCAATCAGAAAGGCGGGCAGCAGCTGTAGCTCGGCTCTTAAAGATCCTGCAGAGCCGAAGCTTGCATCTTTTGCTCCAGTTTAAACCGCAAGCATCTACCTCCCAAGTAGTTTTTAGTTGCTCAAGTTCTCTTTTGTACTTCTCGGTTAAACACATTGGTTAGGCTCCTTGTGCAGGTTTCATCTGCTTTTTTTCTTTCAACTAAATAGTTATTTTCCAGCTATTTCCATCTTTCTGATCTTCTTGCTTTCTGTATTTAATGTATAAATGTATTGTGTTGTTGGCATGAGACCTCCCCACCCTTCAGGAAATGTTTATACACACTCCACAACGACTCTCTACAATAACACTTTTCCAAGGACACGGTGTTCACTGGAACGCACAAAGTGTACTGTACAATTTTACTGGACTGCTCTTTTCCTCACTGGTAGGAACTGCTTTTAGGTTAAAGCCAAAGGGCCGTGCTCATATACTCTTTTTGCGGATCAAGCACAGATGTCAAGTTGGATTAATTGGGTGAAATAAAAACACAGTGTGACTTAGTAAAGTCACTAATTACTTTAATTGCAACAGATTTTTAGTATATGTTTAATCTGTATTCTAAACATACTAAGGACTGAGTGGATTTATGCAGAGAATCTCATTAAAGCATCACTGGTGTTTATGTTAAGGCACTGATTAAAACCATTTCTGAACAAATGAGGATGTAAAACTTGAGAGGGGAAAAAAGACTTCTGCACAAAAACAAAGCACTTATTGAATCCTTGACATATAGGGAGACCGTCTGTACTTGTGTCTGCAGAGGCTTTGCATTTCTTTGCTAGACTTCAGTGTACTTGTGAAGGACTTTCAACAAATGGATATAAATGCCTTGATGTATTGAAAAGTCATCCAATCTGTGAGGAAGGTTGAAGATATTCTGTAAACTTACACATCATACTCTTTCATGCAGAAGTTAATGACAGAAATTCTCATTATAAAGGCAACTTCAAACCTCTCATCACATTTTGCCTGTGGACCCAAGGTTTATTAATGTGAAAAATAGATCTATATGTCCTCGTTGAGATGAAATGTGCAGTTCTGAATAAGTGCTGTCTCATAGTCGAGCAATTTAAAGTCTTTGACAAGAAAATGTGATATTTGACTCTGTAGCATCCTAAAATGGAGAAACTTTTTTTTGTGTTACATGTTGTCATTGAGTACTTTACTGATCTTTAATTGTAACAATACTACTTAACCATAAACCATTTGTTTCCACAAAATCTTTTTGGAGCCTTTTCTGTTCATACAAACTGTTTTAAATGCCTTGTGCTTCCCTCTTATAAGCACAATCAAGGTTAGGATTTAATATTGCTGCGTAACTCGACTGATTATGTTAAAGTAATGACAGGCCGTCCTTATTCAAACACGAACTTTGTTCTCTTTCAAACTGCAGTTTGCTGCAGTGCGTGGCTTCTGGTGTCTGCAGTAGTGAAGGGGTTTTCGGTGGAGAATGGGAGGCTCACTCATGTTTCTCTCATGTGCTTTATACAGAGAACACAGTCCTCAGTTCCTGGTAGTAAAACCACAGGTTTGATCATGTGGTCATCCGTCAGAGCTGCATGCATCTCCAGGTCTGAAGCAAGATGGGGGATTTCTTCCTTCTTGCTGCACGACTCATTCTGATTTGTTAGTTGACTACAGCTGAACGGTGTATAGGTTAGTGCTGACCTCCACCATATGGCAACCTTTGAAATGTTGCATAAAACGAAATCAGCAGTTACTCCATTTACATGCTTGCTTTTTCCCATTGAGTTATCAGATTGTTCTGTTTATATGAACACTGAATAAAATGATCAGACTGTTGGGCTGGTTTATAATCTCTTGAGAATCATTAGACTGAGTCAATAAATCAGTCCCATAATGCTTTGCATTGTGGAAACATGCAACTCCCAAGACACTTAGTTCACTGAGCCTCTACAGTCTTTTAGAGCCTTTTAATATGTTTAGGACTGGAGTTTTCTCCTGCATCAAATGTTTTTTTTCTACCGCTCTTATTTTCAAAACATTGCGTGAAGCGTCAAATGGTGACATAACGGACATGAACACGAAGCTCTGACAGTGAAAACTTATCTGAAACATTTTCTCTGATCGGATCATATATACGCCTCCACCACAGACAAATCAATCACAGTTTCAACGGCAGGCGACCTATCTACGACGATAGTCTTTACATCATGTCGTTTGAGTCTGATCAGTGGATAATCGAATTACTTATGCTCCATATAACCACAGCTAGTGCTAAATATCCTCAAGACTCGTCTACAGGTGAGAATAAGCGTTCATTATTGATGGAATAGCTATTAAAATCAGATCACATGTTCTAAGGTATTGTTTACTATATTAACACCCTTCTATAGCAGAATACCAAGCAATTGAAGGCAAGTGGAGTGGTTATTTTCTACCGTTTTGCTAACATTTTCCAAGTCTAGTGGAGCAGTCGGAGGCATTTTCCCTGTAAACGGCTGATTAACAGTGACTGTATGACCTTTAATGGCTCATTTTGCGAGGCTTGTGAATGCAGCTTTCTGATGATAGATATGTAAAAGATGATGTGAACATATATGGAATGGAAACTCGTGTGGCAGTTTTCTTTAGTGCATGCCAAGTTTTATTCTTCTGTGTGGCATTATCTGACCAAGTATATGTGGTGTGCATATATGTGTGCAGCAGCTACACTAGTTTCTGTTAAGGACGCTTGGTTTGGTTCTGAAAACGATGGAAAATATGTGTTGTGACTCCTTTCAGTTTCTCGCTCTTTTATCTCATCTCTCATACTTCAGAATCGCTGAAGCATTGATCACTGGCTCCCAAGTTTTAGCTGTCGTCTGACAGGTCTGATCCAGGGTCTGCCACTAGCCAATGCTTTCTCACTGACGGCAGTGGCGGGAGATGATGTTGAGAGGTAAACTGATGGGGCGGTGATGAAGGAAACCGGAGACGGAGGGAGCTGAACATGTGGGGCGGGCATGTTCTCACCTTGGTGAGAGAACTGGAAATGCTGACTGCAGTGAAAACGCACACACCCCACAGCAGCCCACATAGTGGTACTACATGGGGAGGGGGGGTGTTCATTACTTCCCAAAAAATCCTTGTGTTGGTATAGTTTGATTTCCTGACCTTTTTTAAATGATTTCATAAATTCTACTTTCTCGTCAATCTTTCCTGCGTTTCCCTGCTTTTCATTTCCCAGCTGAGCCTCTGAATGTTTCCCAGTCATCTGACTGGAGTTAGGCCCCCACAACAGTCTGAGATGGTAGCAGCGGCTGACCCACACGCAGACCAAGAACAATACCTTCTTTTTGCCGACTTAAGTAGGGGAGCCTTTCGAGTGGTTACATTTTTTTGAACCTCTCCGTCAGGAAAACACAGGAAAGACTGCTATTAGACATGACTATAACTGATAAACAACTGTCTGGGAGAAAATTTATAATTTCATAATACGAACAATCTATTTAGTCTTTAGTCACTGAGTGTTTTCAAAAGGCGGAGCGACGGCCAGAAATGTGTTGTTTGGTCTTAAACCAGCAGCACATTGAGTTCATTATTTTTGTGGAGAACTGAAGAACTTTGTAAAGACTTCATAAAAGTGATAAAACTCAGAAGTGGAGCATTTTTTTTTTTTTTTTAGCTCTTGTAGCTTGTAGCATTGTAGCTTATAAGGCTAATGTTTGCTCCTCTTCAGTCTCCAAAATCCACTCAGAACACGTGACAGTCTGCAAACCCTAAAGCTCCTGCATTTTATTTTCCCAGGTAAAATTGTAACTCTGTTCACAAACTGATAAACAAATGGTAGTAAGTTTCTATTGCAGGGCCTAAATGTTACTTATGATGTGTCAGTTGTCTATAAACTTCTATTTCTGGTTGATCTGCTCTGTATTGTGCCGTTGTGGTAGAAAACGGAACTTCCTGACTCAGGTTTTCCTCAAAATAGATTTTATCTCAAGGAACTGTTTTTTTTTTTGTTTTTTTTTTAAAAGAGAGGGGGGAAAAGCCTTAAAACCCCATGATACAGTATCCCAATGTATTTGTGAGTGGATGTCCCAATGCTTGAAACTGCAGTTTGTGTTCCGAGTAAAGAGATCTCTGACAATGATTTACTTTTAAATGGTATGTCAACATTTTTTTTTTTTTTTTTCTTTAAAAGATGCACTTATGTACTCAATGTTGTTTGTTTGGTCTTGGACATTAGAAACACAGCTTGTGCAGCGAGTGCATCCAGAGAGTGAACTGCTAAGCTCTCAAAATCAGTAGGTTTGAAAACGATATGGCAACATGCCAGTAAGCAAATTTTGCACAACCACTTTGCATCTTTCATGCACTTTTGTATAATGTTCCAACAGCACACACCTCCAGTTGAATATGAGCTGCATGCCAAAATAAACATATTATCCGTTTTTGCTTGTTTATTGTATTTTAAATAAAGTATAACAAAGTAATGAGTCTAGATAAAAAGTAGCATTTATTGATGGACATTGTTAAAGGATACAGGCTAAAGAAGAACGTTAGGAGATCTTATTTTGATTTTGTTCAGTGGCTTGTTTGTTTTAATTCAGAAAGTGACTGAAAAAGATCCTAACATTTGGAATGTGATGTCTTTTGCAGCTCAGAATGTGACGGTGGAGGAGATCCTCTCTTCCTACAAACAGGCCTGTCAGAAGCTCAACTGTAAACCCATACCCAAAGTGCTCAAACAGATACAGGTAAGGCCGGGTGGCACACGAGCTCATGAACAGACGTACGACATGACACGATGTTTATACATGCTTATTTTCTCTCTCTTGTGTAACTCCGGCTGTTATGACTGGATTCACTTGGGGAGTTTGTATGAAATGCTAAAAATAGACACTGCGTAAAAGCTGATGAATGACGAGGCCCATTTCAACATAATCACAATTTTTGTGCCACCTCTAATGGGGCGTCATAATCTCGCACTAAATCTCCTGGCAGAGGAGGAAGCCTTCACAAGTCCAATGTGCTGCTTTTTTTCTTTTTTTTTTACCTCTTTTGTCCAGCGATAAGCACTGAGCTCGAGGTTTAAAAAACATCTAGTATCACATTTTGTTGAACAATTTACAGTTTATAAAGAAAAACGTTATTCAATAATTCAAAAAGGAATTATTTGTGCATTTGTCAATGTTTTCATATCACTGTGGCTTGACAACACCTGAGTCTGCATTGAACAAAGGAAGTCTTTTGAAAGTTTAGTGCACGCTGAAAACCTCAAAATTAAAAATAACTCCATCACAAGGCTCGAGGACAGATGCAACTGTTAAGTAATAACGTCGGTGTCCTGTCCTGTACACTCAGAAGCTGGATAAGCAACGTGCTCACAGTTAGGAAGTGTCCATTAGTCCACCCAACATTAATCTGCAACTGTGACCCTTCCTCTTAAAATAAAATTCACTTCCAAGAATTGCAGCCTAAATCTTTTCTTCTTGTCCTGAAAACACTTCAGAAGCCTGTTATTGTGGTCTGAGGGCATGGCTTTGAACAAGAGCAGAGATAGCAGCCTTCAGAGCTCAGAGATGGGTGCTGTTTCCAGTGGGGGCACTTCTTTCTCTTAACACGACGCTTGGTGGCATTTCATGTCTTTTTTTGTTTTTTGCAGTCTCTTGTGCGTCAGCCAGCACAGTCATGTGTCCTCTAATCCCTCGGTAACAGCAATTCCTCAAATCCAGTAGGGGAAGCCTCAGGGATGTTTGTTTTTGTATTTCTCCAGACCTTGTGCCTTTCTCTGTGGATTGGGGCTCATGCTTAATTTGTATTGCTATTGTTTTCAAATGATTTCCTCTGTAGATGTTTCCACCGATTGTCACGTGTGTTTTTGTTGCAAAGAGTAAATATGAATTCATTTCAATAGAACGCGGGTGGAACGGCCTCCTTTTCAAGAAGGCAGGTTTACTGTGATCTCCTGACCAGCTTTAATGGCGCTGGAAATGACCAGCTTTAATGGCGCTGGAAACTTAAGTCCAGACAATTGTATATGTATAAATAACACACACACTGTACAGCAGGGCTGTTTAACTATATTTATAAGTGGGCCAGTTTTGTCAGGGGACTGTGGCCTGTGGCCCAGACATTCTCCAGAGCTATTACTCTCACTCAGTACGGACACTTGATAGAATGTGCCACCAGCTGTCAGTGCAAAAAAAAACTACTTTAACGGCTGCGACCAAAACTCGCATTCTCAAAACCTGTTGATTGTCCTCCAAGAAATGACAATAACCTGCGTTATGGTTAGCAACATTACAACACTTGATGGCTGATGATAAATATACGTAGTGGAAGAAAAATACATTTATAGTGCCACAACAAAAACACAATTACAGCACCTGGTTGTTGGGAGGCACCAAGTAATGTCGCTTCTTGAGGAGAAGACGGCGCTGCTTTGCTGGTAGATTTGACTGAGTGCTTCAGTTATTTTCGCCGAACAATCAAATCTGTTGGACTTCATTGTCAAATCTGGTCTGAATTGTCTTAAAGGGGACATATCATGCTAAATCCACTTTTTTAGCCCTTAAATGCATGTTGTTGTATATTTAGAGTGTTTAGAAGTACAGAAAAGTTCAAAGTAGTCTCTTCAGGTGCTCCGTTGATATCTTTATATTCTGTTTTGGTCATATTTTGCGATCGGTTTCGATTTTTCTATTCTCTATTACGTTTTTTGAACAATGACGTCACAGTATTCTCAGCGGAACTGCCAAATTAGGACATCGACATTTCGAGCAATCCGCCATTTTTGTTTCTCGCTGCGATTTTGTAGTCCAACCGAAGTTACGAGAGGATAAGTCGAAATGTTCGGTTGTTGGATGTAGTCACCCACAAGTTTCGTTACACCGTCTCCCAGCATCAGAACCTTTTCGAAGTGCCTGGTTGAGTTTTATTTTTCACAGAAATGTACCCACATCTGTGGGTAAGGTCATTTTTGTGTGCGCGAATCACTTTAAGGACGACTGCTTCAGCAACCTCCGCCAGTATAAAGAAGGATTTGCCGAAAGACTTGGTCTGATTGAGCGGTCAGTTCCTTCTATCTATGGAGACGACGAACAGAGCACTTCGGTAAGCTGTATATAACGCTAAAAAGTGTGATGATAAGACGTCCCTGTCATTGTTTTGTTAGCATTAGCAGTTGCACCGTCTTCATATGTTAGCGCTGTGTGCTCGTTTTAGATTATAATGTAACTTCTGTGTTAAATAGTCGTTGTAATACAGGCAGTATTGTAGTAGTGGGCATGGATGGAGAAGTTAGTGTAAATATAGTAACACACCATTGCGTTACATCCATATGAAGACGTTGTTCTTCAGGTGCATCATCGTCATTTTCATCTCGCTCCGCCGGGTCCGACTCTGGCTCCAACATGTATGGCTGGATGGACAAATCTTCCGTTGTTGACATTTTGTAAATAATGTGTGAATATAAAGTTTCTGCGCCGCTAGATAATTGTATCTGTTCTATCAAACTACAAAGATGGCCGAACAGGGTGACGTTGAACCGAGTGTCACCTCCGCAACCTGGAGAGGAGGAGGGGTATGAAGTGTCTCATTTGCATTTGAAGAGACCGCCCCAAAACGAGTTGCTCTCAGAAGCGCATCAGAAAAGGGGTTGAAAAGGGGCCTGTGGAGCTATAATAATGAGGAATTCAGACCCAAGCATTGCAGTTTCGCGTTGTATAGACCACAACTGTATGATTTATATGTAAAAAGGAAGGATTTAAAAGCATGATATGTCTCCTTTAATGTGTCACTGCACATTGAACTTCTTGTAAATGGATCTAACCCATTTTGAATGTCTATAGGTTTATCCTTCTATTCATAGTTAAATCTAGTGTGATGGTGTAAAGATTTTTAATTATGTAGCCGGGATCTTCAGAGCATTCCATTAAGTGCCTCAAAAAGAATTACCAATGTGATGGAAAGGAATTGAAAGGATTGGCATGTGAAAATAAAAGCCAAGACTTGTTTTGCTTCGATAATTGAGAGCCTTGCAGGACATTTAAATAGTGGATCAGATAACTGTAGAACTTTGTGTATGCAAACTTGTGGCTACCTGCCTCTACCTCGTATTTGTGCGGGAGCACTCACTCTTCACTTGTCCTCAGACTGACTGAGAGGAAGCGTTGGCTGCGCTCGCCTTTGCAGCAGGAACACATTTGCACTTTTTGTCGCTGCAGTGTACACACCGTAAACCCTTCGCTGGGCCTCTCCATTGGAGCTTTGTGCCTGCACGTTTGCAGTTTGCAGGTTAGCAAGCGATGAATAGAGAGGAAAGGGAGCCCCAGATGCAAACACATTTGTGATTCAGTCGATTCTGCAAAGAGATCCCCAACATGCGCACCCGGCTTGATCGAAGTAGGCTGGGTTAACTTGTCAGCCACTTGTTGAAATGCGCATCCTTGTGCTAAGCTGCTGCTGTAAACTTCAGTTTTTCATATGGGCTGGTTACATTTCCACTAAGGGATCCTCCACCGTATCCTATCAGTAGGTATCTTTTTTATGATGACTCGTGTTTTCAAAGGCCAGCCTCTTTCCATCCTTCCCTGATGTTGCTGGTCCACTACACCACGTCTTCCATTTTCTGCTTCGTCATCCTTGAAGTAACTAGCCACATAGACGGACGGGGCTAGCAATAATGCCCCCCCCCCCCCCCCCCCCCCACCCCTTTCACTGTAAATGCTTTCTTTATTGAGTCAAAATGGATTGTACACGTGGCGGCTTCCCAGGGGCCCTACAGGTTATGTACATTTCTGGCCAGTTGTTTGCATGTCTTTGAGTTTATAAGGGTCACTATTTAGCAGCTGCGTGTTGAATGCTTGTTCTGCAGTACCTCCCACCAGAGTCTGAAAACCTGGACACTTAGTAGCTTTGTGCCACATTTCTGCTGCTGCACAGTCTCAAACCAAGTGGTTTCCCCAATTATGCAACATCTTTCATGCAGCCAGAGTGCTCACTCACTTTTACCCAACATGCAGAAACCTACACGCCTCAGATGCTGCAGAGTATACTTCAGTATTCTTTAGTAATGCTGTTGATAATGTAGTGAAAGTTTGTAATTCTCACTTGATCTCTTATTCCCACTTTAAGGTTGCTTGGCAGCTGACCCTCGCTGACTTATAAAGCTGGTAGACCTTGGACAGGTCACCAGTCCAACATGTAGTAAATGTGTCTCTTAATGTAAACTACTACACCTTTCACCTGCTATGTGATGATTAACCTGCGATATAATACACCAGCCAGAAGGTTTTACACGATGTAGTTATATAGTTGAATGCCATGCTTAACATTTTTTATACCTAAACTGAATGTTTTCAATCTGAGAGAATGTTGTAGTCGTATTTCTTGAATAGAAGTGCATTCGTTTGCAAGTTTCCATTGTCTTTGGAACAGTCGGGCGCCTTATGAATCTGTATTAAAACCTGCATTTCCTAATAATTGCAAAGAACTCTTTTAGATCCAAGCAACCCAAGTAGTTAAAGACAAAACATTGAAATGTGTTGAGATTTTTAAGAAAGCATGTTGGAGTGCATTTGGGAGCATACCGAAATAAACTGTAAAAAGAACCTATCCTAAAGATACTTGAGGACATAAAGTTTTCTATCATAGAAAGTAACCTTCAAAAACAGGTGCAATGTTTCTCAAATTTCTTTTTCCAAGTTGTTTTGGACTTTTCGCTTTTGATTATATCACAAGATCGATTAAGTATCACAAGATACATCTCAAAGACTGTTCCTTTCGAGCGAGATTTGAAGATATTTTCAAATCACAATGAATCCGATTAGTCACGAGTCTTGAACTATGGCGTCGTCTGAAACACACTCGCATGCCATCCAACTCTAAAAGGAGGAGCACTTGAATATTGCCCCAAGTCGTAATGGCTCCAACAGCACACACTGTTCAGTGCTTGTGCACATGATCTTTCTGGTAGTAAAATATTTTCTTTTCTTTTCTTTTTTTTTTTACTTTAAAGGCCAGTACAAAGTGGTGGTTTATGGTGTGTATCAAACTTATTTTTATGCACCAGATTACATTGCTGGTCTATTTAAGAGCACCGACAGGCATCATTGCTCCAGAAAAGCAGTAGTCCTGTTTATCGTAGAATGGCTGCTGTTATTGTGTGGTGCAAAGAGGCTGCTGTGCATTACAATTCCACAGGTACCATTGTGAGTGGCACAAATGTTCTTTTCTTTGCAAAACAATTGTCATATTTCTTCACTGATTCCATGCCATTTTAAAATTGGATTTGCAAAAGGTTCTCCGACTAGAGGACTTCAATGCAGCTTGAATTTGCAGCACAAGTACATGTGCAGCTCAAAAAAAGAAATGATCGGAGAGGTAATTGTTTCATCAGTTGTTTTTGAACTCATATAAACAAAAGTTTTAATCGTTTTTAAGTTGAGATAAATCTGGCCTTTGGTTAAAAGCATGAAATATATATATTTTTTTAATTATTTTAATTGCATACAAGCTCAAATGGAGACAGAAAAGGCTTGAAATATTTAAAGTTCATTTGTAATAAACCTAAAATCTAACAAAATTTCTCTTCATCCAACTAAGTGAGTTTTCCTTTCAGACTGGGCTGTATGTTGCACATTAATCAGAATTTCAATGTGAATGATTTATCTATATCTAAAAGACTGACTGAATTCATGGCCTGCATGTTAATATATTTTAACCTTGATGATCCCTTCTGCCCTCATTCCTCACTCGCTTGGTAGAGTTGCGTGGCTGCAATCACAAGGTTGGTCGAGATGGAGCTCAGGGAGCATTGTGATAAGGAAAATCTTGGCAAAGCAGAAGTCGTGGCTAACTATCAATGTCCTGTGTGCCCAACAGTTTTCAGCCGGTGCTTTTTTTGACGCCCCTTCAACAACATTTAACGTTTGAATGGCCTAAGTCACATCAAGCTTGGCTTTGGCGCTTCACAGGAGCAGCGCAGTACGCCGTGATCCATGGATGTCTTAGTAAATGTTAGCGTTTCCTCTCTGGAGAGTCTCGCTCTGCTCCGCCGACAATATTTGGATTGTCCACGCAGAGAAAGAGAATCCAGTCATTTTCAAACTAAAACTGCTTGTATTTACAACTGGTTTTAGATGTGATCACTTCAAGACTTATTTCATACGTGGTGGTCTCAGTGCAGAAGCATTACAAAGTTATTTGTATACAATAATGTAATATTGCATTGGAATATGCTCTTCCAAAGTGTTTGTATTCATCGCAATACTCTGTGGCATCTTCACTTCGTGTCATGCTGCCCTGCTTTCCTTAACATTCTTTTTGAGATCCATCTGTATAACATGCAGGTAACGTATAGCGAGAGTAACCACAAGCTCTAGTAAACATCAGACTTTAAAATGGTAGTTTCATGCCATCCACTCACTGTGCACACGGCCATACCACCACTCGTGCTGAGGCGCTCCCTGCGTCATGCACTATTTTGGGTGCTGGCAGCTCTGCTACAGAGGAATTTACACCGATAAAGTCATTCTCACTGACAGGTGCCTGAGTTAATTGGAGGTGAAGATTGATTCGCTGTTTGAATGCCACAATTGTGTCACTATTTGTACACTGAAGTACATCTGATTTCAAATGATTAATTAGCCAATGCCTCATGACAACAAAATGGCTTTAGGTGTAGCGCATGTCACGTTGCATAATCAGAATTTTAAAGGGCTCTTGAATCGTGCACGGTCTGGCTGAATGTGATGCTGCTGTATGGGTTGTACAAACACATAAGTAATGTCAGGGAGACAGGAGGGCAGGGGTGACGGGGTTCACGCTGAATGGGCTGGGCGGTCAGCAGGGAGAGAGAGGGATTTGCTGGTACATAGTTCTGAGGGCAGCACTCGGTGTGTTTTCATGTTTGTGTGGGTGTTTTACCAGGGTGAGAGGTGTAACCGTTTTTCGTGTGCTACTGTGGACAACATGATAGGACAAGTGATAGTCCAGGGGAATACTTGTGAATTAGCAGCTGTGCACGTTCAATAAATAAACGGTCAGCTTGCCCCTGAAATGGGCCTCCCAGTTTCCAGTAAATACACATGTAACGTTTCTTTTTAATGGTCCCAACTACAGTGAACATTTGTGTCTCTTTGGCAATACAGGAGCATCAAGGAAAGTCCACCATCCTGAACTTACTGTGTGTTGGATTCATATGGCTTGGGGGTGTTTCCTCACTTGAAGTTGTAGACCAGGATGTGAATTTTTAGCACACTGAGGAGCGCCATGTTAATGAGGGTATCAAACAAAAAAGCTCTTGAAGAATTTCTGAAGGGTAGTTATGGAGTCGGAAAGATGTTTTTATGATTCGTTTTTGTTTTTTTGAATGCTTGTCATTGTGAAACTCCAGAGCTACGGTTTGAGAAGTAGTTTTGTATTGGAGCGTTTTGCGCTCACACGTCCAAAGTACTGAAGGCAGTTTGGTGTGAACTGAAACTCCATGGGTTCGACCTCTTCTGATCTGTGTCTTTGCAAGTTTGGGTCCACAGGAAGTGCGAGTGTCATGTTTAGACCTATCCAGTCACACCACACTGAATCAAAAACATTACACTGGGTCAAACCCAATAATAATCCTTGTTTAAAGCTTAGTGTCACAATCGCATTCCTTTTAATTTTTTAGATATCAGCCCTTTTCACAGTCTGATTACTTAACATATCGGGCTGATGCAACTTACTGTTGATGCAAACCAAATATTTAATGCTGCCTCCATACTTTACTGTAGTACTATTAAACAAAAGAAAAGACTTCTCTACGACTTGACCCTGAAACTGACCTGGTAATCTGATTCTTGAAATGGGTCGGAGTCCGATACATCAGCATTTTACAGATTATAGCGGCCGCCCTGGTTGAAATCGCAAGAAACGAGCTACATTCCTTTCTACCTCTCTGATGTCCAAGTTGTGATTTCTTTTAGTTGATAACATCATCAAAGAGAAGACTGTACAAAACACATCTATCACATTCTTATGTTGGCAAACCTCCTCCTCCCTGCGGCTCAGCAGAAACTCCCTTTTGTCTCCGAAATTCAACTGAAACAGTGATGAACTGTGGTAGGACGAACACTTTTGTTGCTCTTTGGTAATGGCCTGGTTCATATTGATAATTGTCGTGGGGGTTTTATAGTTTAATTTTGGCGAGGCAATCGAGTGAGGTCGACCTTTATTGTGCGCACTTGTTCATACAGCTGTGAGTCCAACCCAACACCAAACCTGGAACACTGACATTGGCTGACCCTGCTCCCCATGCTGTTTGAACACATTCGTACTAAACTCCCACCCACCACGCAGGGTTAGGACGGGCGGGTTGCCGGATCAGTGTGAAAGTCTTTATTGTAATGTGGGTATAGGAAATGGTTCAGTGTGAATTGTAAATAAAACCAAGTGAAGTTTTACATGAAGAAGAGAAAGAAGCAGTTTGTCCAGATCTGCAGTTCAACACATCAACACTTGCGGCTCAGTTTGTCCTGAGTGTCTGCCCTGAAATGCAAACTGGCATTAGTGATGGCACAGCTCCTTACGTAACAAGCTTTACATGTCAGAGGTGGCAGCGCTGAGGCTGATGCAGCATTTCACCACAACACACCTGTAGAGATTAGCAGCAGTGGTGCCTCGAATTTATTCATTCTGCAGGCGTCTGCCTTTGGAAATGGGTTTATCTCAGTTTGCACAAGAGATGTGCTTAATGCTCAAACACTGATTTATGAAATTGTCTTCTGTGATGCAAATGTTTCAACGTTTTAGAATGGAGTTTGCTTCTGGGGGAAAGTCATGTAATTGGCGCCTTCTAACGCTGCTGCTTTTTGTTTTTGTAGGAACTGAAAGACCTGACGCAGCGAAATGAATGTTTAGATCTAAAAGGTAAGCACCAAAAACACAGAAGTGTCTCGGACATTCAAGTTGTTGAGGAAAACGCATAATCACTCTTTTCAATCTCATGAATAATATCATCAAGCGCCTGTCTGTTTGTTTGTTTTTTTTCCCCGTGTTTAGGCGAGAAGTTGGACTACAGAGCATGCGAGTCCCTGGAGGAGATTTTGAAGAGGGTCCAGTTTAAAGTTATTGACCTGGAGCAAACCAACCTGGATGAAGATGTAAGATCTTCTTCTTTTTTCCCCCTTCTCCTCTGGCAGGATGTGGAGTGTTTGTCATGGGTTTTCTGATTACTCCAGATGTCCACTTGTGTAAACAGCTTTAGAGATGTTTGGGCCGCAGACATGCACAGATAGTCAGCGCTGCTATGTGGCGCACACACACACTCTGGTCCTGACCACTTCCTGTCACACAGACACAAGCTCAGCTTTCTCCCTCAATCAAATGTGATGAGTTCGCTTCAGTTCACGTTAATTACTGCTTATTATTTTATTTCTGTCTGGCCCGCTAACGCCAGCTCGACCTTTTAACCACAGAATTAATTTACTTCCCTGTCTCCTGCCGTTTTCCAGCAACACTTGCAGAAGGTGTGTTAATTATCTGCGTTTCCTTGGAGACATTTATGCCCTTTGGGATATTGGGAAACCGTTCTCTTCATATCTGAATTAAGTGTGCAGTCAGATTCCTTTATCAACCACCATAAAAACATTTCGAGGGTTGCAAGATGGGTCTTTAAACTGTTTTTTTTTTTTTTTTCCTATTGTCAATTGCTTTGCCTAAACCTGATGATATTTCCAAAACATTTTTCAGTTTAGATTCCCCAGATGGGATCGGAGTTAAGAGATGAAAATCAAGTCTGTGTTTAATATATGGCCCAAGCTATTAGGTTTCTTTGAGGGTTTTTTAAAAAAAATGTTTTGTCATGTGATGGCAGTAACTGGAGTTCCACAGAAATTCAAATAGGTGCAACACTATTTTTAATTTCAACAATAATTACAAAAGGCTTCAGCCACTGTTATGTTGACTAATCAATCTGTCATAGAATAACCATCAATAACATGGTTTTATAGTATCGGCTCATTGTTTAGATGTTTTACAAGTAAATTATTAAATTTTTACCTCACAACCTATTTAAATTGGCACTCTTAAGCCCCTCAAACTTGATACTGCAACACCTCCTTTTATAGCATTCGGGGTGTTTTCACAGTTTGGCAAAACAAAAATCATGTCAATACAAGTCAGGAAAATGCCCATCAGACAAGTAAATGAAAGCAGCATCACATGGCGAATTACAATACACGCATGACCTTAATTTCATCAAAAATAATCCTTATATCCTTAAACATTTATAGAAGTTTGACTTATGTTCTCTTGCATCATTTCATATTAACTAATATCAGTCCAAACACAAAAGTTGAGAGCGACTGTCTGTAGCCTGAGATCAGAGATCCTCCTGAGGGGCACCAATGGCCACAGGGAGACCCCGAGGCTTCGCCTACTCTGGGTTTGTAAAATTAGATTTGCACATGTCAAAGAAAGACACTTTTTGGAATCTTTTTAGGATGTGCAAACCTTGAAAAAATTACCACTTTTGGATGTTTAGTGAGAGTTGGTGTGTCTCATAGGAGGAGGGGAAAAAATCACAGGCTTTTCTTGGAGGCAATCAGTTGGGCTCCAGGGGGAAAAACATCTGGGAATTGTGCATTTGAACATCTGCTCTGGTTTTGGGACTCGCCATCACCCCTCAGTGACGAGCTGCGACCCAAATCAAGAAGAAAATTCAACTTTTCTAATTCATTCAATTAAAGCTTTTCAGTTTGAACCTGCAGTAGTTGAATAGGTTCTTACGGTATGCCTGCACATAAAACAAAGGTTTGATTGTCTATACCCCAAATTGCTGACAACTCAGTCAGAGACTTTTTTATGCTCATTTAGTTCAGTTTTTAATTTTTTTTTTTCTCAAACCAAAATTCTTCAGTGTCTTCAGCCTTTTGAACAGGCGCAGCTGTGTTTTCATGCACAGATATGGAATAAGATTTCTCAACGGATGTAGTTTGAAAATACAGATCCAGATGCTACTTCAGTCTTATGGATTCAGCCTTTTATGTGCCGACATCTTGCTGCAGAAAACACAGAGCATTTTGTCCTCCTTTGCTCTAAATTTAATGAAATCCATATGTCTGCGATGTCCCCATGCTTTGTCATGCTCTGCTAACAAAACTTACTGAACTTGCTATCCTGCTTCAGCCAAAATCGCTTTTCTTGATCATCTTTTAAGTTTCGGGCACCGTAGTTCATTGCTTTACTTGACTAGAAACTCATCAGAATTATTAATACTTTGTCGACACACCTTGCAACTGTAAAATCTTGGGTTTTAAAACCGTTTTGTTTTCATTATAGTTTAAGTCATCAAATTCAAAAAAGGCAGGATTTCAAAATATATCGGCATGTCGAGATGCCGAGACCAAACATCTTTAAACGGCACTGAAGTCACTTTACACTCTAAACTTGTTATAATAGATCTGAAACAATCCACAGCCTGGTCAAAGTCCTTAATCTTTCATGAACTCTGCACGATGCTAAAAAAAAAAAAAAAGCACTTTCCTCAGAGCTCATCACACAGAGTCACTGTGTAAACACTTGAAATCCTGTTAAACCTGATGGGGAAGCTGTGCAAATCCTTAATTTGTATGCAAATCGTGGGATGATGCTGCACATTCTTCTTCTTTTTTTTTTTTTTTCTTTTTTTTTTTTTTTTTTTTTTTTCCTACCAACAAGTTATTGTTACTGAAAATTCAAGCTTCACATCATCCCAGCAAATGCAGAGTGACGTACACACTTTTTTTTTTTTTTTTCCCCCCTCCACGTTGACGTCTGCTCCAGAAATTTGAACTAAGTGTCTGAGTGAGTCACTGACTGAGTCACCAGAGAGCAGCATTTCAGTCTGAGACAAGTGTCTCTCCTTGGACTGTGATGAAATAGAAATCTGAAAAGGAGAAAACGTGGGGAAAGAGGAAGTGTAATCGTGAAGAAGAGGGAGTGGTGGAGCGCAGTAGATGGCTGGATTTGGTTGAGAGAGACTCGTAGCTGCAGTAATGGCTTCTTGCGGGGAAAGGAATGAGCAGATAAAAGCCGACAACTAGTTTTTTGAGACATGTTTTAAGGAAGCATGTGGAACAGCAGGCATGTGGAGCGTCTTCACAGGCTGGTTGTTATTGGACCAAATGTGACTCATCTTTCCCCCACCCAGTAGATAAACACACCAGTGTACACTCCTTAACATCTTCCAGTGTATGTACACAGCGAGGGGAGAAAGGTTAGAAGACACTGTGCTTTGTCCCGCCTGATGTGGTTTTTATCCTCCTCGGGAAAACCAAACAGTCGGGCTCAAATTATCGCCTCGTACAAGTCCTGCAGCCACACTGCACAGACACAAATGTGTTTTGTTTTGGGTGTTATTTTTGTGAGCTTTAAATCATTGCTGACTATTACTACAGAATTCAAACAGGTGCAGCAAGGTAGTATAGTTCCCTACTGAATTGTCTTTTCGTCTCTATTATGGAGTAGAAGCACCGTCGTGACTATACAGGCAAGAAACTGTTGATGAGGTACAGTTTGAAGAGATTATAGGTATGGATGCCTAATCCTGTCAGTGAGAACAGTATGGGAATAAAAATGTAAAGGGCATCTTGTAAATACTCTATTTGCATTAGAACAGATGAGTTAAAAAAACAGATTAAAGTACAACTGCATTTGACTTCATCCTGTGTCGCCTGATAGTCAGTTTCAGTCCTGCTCTTTGATACTTATTTTTACGGAGCTTGTTGCCTCTAAAATGATTCTCATATTATGTAAGGATTATTTTACTGATATTTGTTCTTAGTGTCAATATGTGTGCTTCTAGTGGTTTGTATTAAGGTGCCTAATATGAATACTTGTTCAATACCCCTGTATTACCATTATCTATTAGTGGGTTATTTGGTCCTGTTGAAACTATTTGTGCAACAGTAAACAGTTGCACAAGCGCGTCCTTGCTCCTGTACACCCAATGCCCTCATGGAGACACCTCAGCACTTCTTATTCGTCCTCGGGGACGGTTACCATGGAAACTCCAGCTGCTACCCTGGGATGTATCTTGTAACATCTCTACTATTGTGTTGACGGTGTGACCGGCAGTGAGATTTGTTTGAATCCGATTGGATTTTCAGATAATCATAATGTCATCATTTTTCTCTCTTTCATCAGGGGGCTTCAGCTCTCTTTGACATGATCGAGTACTACGAGTCGGCCACGCATCTCAACATCTCCTTCAACAAGCACATTGGCACGCGGGGATGGCAGGCTGCAGCGCACATGATGAGGAAGGTGAGAAAACATCCTGCCTTTCAGGCTACAGGAACCAGCTGCATAACAAAATGAAGGGATCCAAAGAGATCTGATCTATATACAAAACCGACGACCACAATGGTCTGTAAAAAAATAAAAATAAATCTTTCATTATCAGGTGTAAATAAGCACCATTTCTTTTTTAATCATTCATTGTATAGTCGTTTTCAGTAAGACAACTTCACGAGGGAACTTAATTTTTATATTTCCACGTTGGATTACATTTGTTGGATATTTCCTGATTAAATAGTGGGTTACTTCATCTATTACTGCTACATACCAGTCAAAGGCTAACATATTAAATAACATTCTCACAAGATACTGAATGTCAGGGTTAATATGTCTAAATCCAACTGAATCTGACAACATGGCGTCTCGTAAAAGTAAGCGTCAGAAAAACATGCCTTGATAGAGAAAGGGGGTATTTGTAGCTATTTGTAGGTAATTGTCCGACGCACTTTGGTGCATTGTGTGAGTAGATCCTTGAAAATCAGTAGAAGTCTCTCTGACTGATAATCCTCAGTCATTTTTATGGCAAATATTGTCGGTGCAACATGATATTCTCTCAACTTTCAAGCTTCATCACTCTGAAATCTGAAGTTCTTAAAAAAAAAAAAAAAAAAAAAGCTGTGACTTAACATTTCTTTCTAAATTGTAGTTGTCAAAGTGTAAGCCAGTTTAAACTGACTTACTTCATATTTGTGTTTTGTTTTGGTTTTTGCTGCCAAATAGCAAATTCAAGATAATCATGCAATTTAAAAAAAAAAAAAAGTGAAATTGGTTGATTTTAATAGTTTTCAGCCATAAACAAGAACTGACCACATGCAGTAACTGGAAGTGTGCAAGTAAAACTCTGAGTCCCTAAAGGCAGAGCGAGTTTCTCCGACTCAAATCGTCATGAGGTTAGTTCCGTTACGCTCCCAGCGGTCGGTATGCCTCGTCGGGTCTTTTCCGCACGTTCTAAAGTGGCGCTTGGTGTCTTGTTGTGAGAAGACGAGGCTCTTTCCACTGTTTTCATCTACTATCTATGTTGTGTCCTTTAAGGATTCACACACGAGGGTCACCCTTTGCTCACTCGCTCTTTGACGTCACTCACTCTTTATTAGTGGTGGGAATACGAGGGCGTGGCCAGCTGAACACGTTAATGTTGCCTTGCAAGTAACCTATGGGGGCAAATAAATGGAAGAGCAGCAGCAGCTGCTTTTTCTTTTCTTTTTTTTAGTCAAGCAAGCTGTTGATTGTGTGTCGGATGAAACGATACGGTAAAGTTGCTCTGCAAAAGCAGTTTTCTCATGTTTTTTTTTTCTTTTCTTTTTAAAGAACATGTGAAAGTGAGAATGAGCTTCTTGAACCTCGTGAGACACATCAGCATTGAAAGGCAAAAGGACTTTTTTTTTATTTTTTTATTACATTCGTAAATTAGTTTACTAGGGATTTGTGGCTATTTTGGCTCCGCAGCAGTTTATCCTCGTGAGTATTTTTGTGACTACGGTACAATATTTCGGGAGTTCTTCTGTTAATCACAACCGTGACCGTGTGAGAACATGAAAGTTTTTCAATCAGCCTTCAAGCTTGGAGTGCCTGCAGATTTATAGCAAACCGCCCGGAGACCTCGTACTAATATCCCAGCCTGAAGATTGCGCGTGTTGATGCTTGTCAATAGAAATTCGGGTGCTCATTTCAACAAAGCAAATTAATCTTAAGGATGCCTGACAAGTGCACATGTTCTTAGATGCCCTAGGCGAGGCCTCTGATTTATTAGATTGGAAGACAGCGTAGTCATCTTAACCTAATGTATAAACAAGTCCGTCATACAAACAAAAATCTAATCCGGTGAAGAATGTAATTTCTGAAAACGTGTGTAACACATTTAAATGTAAAAAAAAAAAAGTGCTTGAAACGAAAGCAAATACACTGTAAAAAGAAAAATTACACTTATTTTGAAAGTGAGTGGAAAGCAGTCGGAGCGTCTCAGTTCTCTATTTTGATCCAGACCATTAACTGCTCTCTATTTTGTGTTACACAGCAGACATTTCAAAGAGACTCTTATCTTGCAATTACAGACGACAAATGTGAGACTTTACAAAGAATGTTCAATATTTCATAAACCACAACACTGTTGAGTTCCTGACTGAAGCCTTTAGAAAGCCAGCTGTGGATAGATAACGTTTGTTTTGATGTGGACAGACTTATTTATGCTGTTTCAAGGTTAAATATCTTTAATGGGTCCAGACAGATATAGTTGGTGTGTGTGTGTGGGGGGGGGGGGGGGGGGGGATGCTGCTCTTCTAATGGTAAAGGTTGCAGTCTCCTGTTCTCCACTCACCTTTGTAATTATCCTTCCTGGCCTCAGCAGTGCTGTTCCATTAATGCATCCTCAGTTGTGCCGTTTCGGTAATTTGTACCTTGAATTCAATGTTTCTCCCCGCAGACGAGCTCTCTACAGTATCTGGATGCCCGAAACACTCCCCTGCTGGACCACTCGGCTCCCTTTGTGGCACGGGCGCTCAGGATCAGTGGCAGCCTGGCAGTCCTTCACCTGGAGAACGCTGGCCTGTCCGGCAGACCGCTCATGTTACTGGGTAAGAAGGAGAAAATGCCTGAGGGGCAACAGAAGAGGCTTCTTCTTTTTTTTTTAACCCCCTTTTTAAAACTCAGCTATCACTTATACCTTTCTTCTTTGTAGATGAAGAATCTTAAACTCTGATATTATTCCATCTCTTTCTTTCTTATTTCTTTGGTCAGCTACGGCCCTGAAGATGAACATGAACCTGCGGGAGCTGTATTTGGCAGACAACAAGCTCAATGGATTGCAGGACTCAGCTCAACTTGGCAACTTGCTCAAGTTTAACTACAACATTCAGATCCTGGACCTTCGCAACAACCACATCCTGGACTCTGGTACGGCACAGGGATGGCTCTTTAACACACTGTTAACATGGCATACATGTCTTATATCCTGTTTTATAAAGACCTTTGTGTTGCCTTTGTAAAGATATAAAACGTCAGACAGGACCATAAATAATCAAACAATGTTGCTTTATACAACAAGGATAGATCAGGAAGTTAATCAGAGCAATGGTGTTGGAGAGGAGCAGCTCGGGATATAGCAGGCTTCTTAAAACTCCACATTTCATGCTACTTCACACGACACCTTCTAAAATGGAGACGTCTCGTTCGAAGTACACGTAGATTGAGTCCTGTCTGCTTCCCTGTTGTCACAGGTCTGGCCTACGTGTGCGAAGGACTAAAAGAGCAGAGGAAAGGCCTCGTCACTTTGGTGCTATGGAACAACCAGCTCACACACAACGGCATGGGACACCTCGCTGCTGCGCTGGTACGCTCTCACACACACACACACACACACACACACACACAGTCCACACATACACACATTGATTGTTGCAGTAATAGAGAGGATTCAGTGTCTGAGTTGTCCTGTGCTCATAAAACACCCAGAGATTGTTCTCAAAGTAGATCCATGCCTTTTACATCCCATTTCAGTTAGAGCATCGTAAGGCTCACATGGTAGATTCACCGGCCTGTGCTGTCATTGAATTAAATGAGTTTGCATGATTCATGCAGTGCAGCTTGATTTTATTTTGAGCATGACTGCTTTTTTCCCCCCGTTGTATAAAGGTTGTGTCCTTGCAATTTCTATGTGCCCTCATATAAAATCTTTTCCCTTGTATAAAAAAAAAAGAAAGATGTGTTCAAAGAATCCAAATCATCATTACCAGACAGAGGTTATTGGACTTTATCATATTTCATCACAATCTTGAAACAAACTGTTTTCTATTAAGATATAAGTCAGTACTGAGTTTAACTTATTGCTGGACGAGGCTCAGTTGTTTGTTTGTTTTTCCCCCTGCTGTCCCTGAAACTCTGCCAATAGGTCTGATCATCAAGTTCACCCAAGAAAATGTCACTTCTGATTAAATGATTATAGGATGTAATTAAAGTATTCAGCAGTTTGATGAGTCACTGCCTGCAGCTCACATCAAGGTAAGAGATGGTAACGATTAGTTCCTCCTGAAGGTTTGATCTGAATGGAAAAGCTTCGTTCCTCCCTCGCTGCTCAATTCCTGCAGGATCTTTAAGATTAAACACTTCGGTCAGATGGATGCCTCCTATTCACGTTTTATTCCCAAAAAATCGTCAGCACCTCGTTTTTGTGTGTAGGCGAAGGATTAGCGATGCAGTGTAAACTGGACCTGTGGCGGGTGATGGGGCTGAATCTTTCCACACAGCCTCTTCATTAACACACCTGACATTTAGTGATGCCGTCTGCTGCTGACTGAACAGATGTGAGCTCACGTTCTGGCTGCACCGCTTCCCACATGCAACCTGGTTTGATTTAACTGCAGTGTGTCGTCAATAATCCACCCCTTAAGTCACTGGAGGCGTTTCTGTCACCGAGTGAGTCGTTATCGCCGGTTTTCCTTGTCGGTCTTGAATTTATTGTTTCAGTACTACAGTGTTTATCATTTACAGACTCGGCCGAGTCTGAATGTAGTTTCTGTTTGAGGTCAAATGTTTTGCTGTGGTTTGGGTTTGTTATAAAAAAAAAAATCCCAGAATATTTAGAAATCATTCATAAAAACACTTGAATCACTGATGCAGCAAATTGCTTCATCTCATAATTTCCTGTTTATTGAAGCTGTGTTGATGAGGTTTGATTAGTTTCGCTGATTAATTGTAACACTTCAAGCAGTCCTTTACAGTAAAGCTTGAATGTTGTTTTCAATTTATGTGCCGCATATTCAATACTAGTTTCAGACACATTTTTTAAAGACAAGTTATTCAGTAAATGTGCATTTGTTCTCTGAAAATTTGAAACCATAAAATAAACTTTCACAAGTAACGCAGCTTTAGTTGCCTGTGAACGTGTGAGCGGGGTAAAGAAAACCATAGAGAGAAGCTCTGTAACCTGCTGCTCTCTTGTGCAATCTTGAATGGAGAGGGATTAAGATTAGCAAGATAACATCAATTTTAACACTAAATGGATCTACAAGTGGGCAAATATTGATCCCAACCTTTCACATGGTGGTAATCAAAAAGATGAAAAATCCCATAACAGAATGAAAATAGTTCTTAGTTTATTTCTTAAGAGCCATTCTGTGAACTCTGCCTGACCGTATTGCATTAAGTTGTACAAGAGGGTGCAAAAATAGCCCTGAAATCTTAATTTAAACTGTCAAAAGATCCTCATGAAAGATAAACGGTGGACCTGTTTTCTAAAATGTACTGAGATCCATATCACTCAAGTACCAAGCTGGAAGGTGTGGTTTTCCCTGGACAGGGCAACGGTCCATCTCGGGGCAAACACACAGAGAAATAGACCACCAGAGGTTCATGATGTGCATCGATCTGTAGAAATGGCATAAGCACCTATAATGTGCGTTCTACATGAACTGTAATCTCCATCAACCCTCGCTACGCAAATATTTTTCCTGTCTTAATGTGAGCGTTGTTTTCTCAGCCATGCACACAGAGTCTGGAGACTCTGAACCTCGGCCATAACTCAGTGGGTAACGAAGGGGTCCACAAGTTGAAAGACGGACTGATTGCCAACCGCTCCGTGCTCCGACTGGGCCTCGCCTCCACCAAGCTGTCCTGCGAAGGTGTGTGTGTGTGTGTGTGTGTGTGTGTGTGTGTGTGTGTGTGTGTGTGTGTGTGTGTGTGTGTGTGTGTGTGTGTGTGTGTGTGTGTGTGTGTGTGTGTGTGTGTGTGTGTGTGTGTGTGTGTGTGTGTGTGTGTGTGTGTGTGTGTGTGTGTGTGTGTGTGTGTGTGTGTGTGTGTGTGTGTGTGTGTGTGTGTGTGTGTGTGTGTGTGTGTGTGTGTGTGTGTGTGTGTGTGTGTGTGTGTGTGTGTGTGTGTGTGTGTGTGTGTGTGTGTGTGTGTGTGTGTGTGTGTGTGTGTGTGTGTGTGTGTGTGTGTGTGTGTGTGTGTGTGTGTGTGTGTGTGTGTGTGTGTGTGTGTGTGTGTGTGTGTGTGTGTGTGTGTGTGTGTGTGTGTGTGTGTGTGTGTGTGTGTGTGTGTGTGTGTGTGTGTGTGTGTGTGTGTGTGTGTGTGTGTGTGTGTGTGTGTGTGTGTGTGTGTGTGTGTGTGTGTGTGTGTGTGTGTGTGTGTGTGTGTGTGTGTGTGTGTGTGTGTGTGTGTGTGTGTGTGTGTGTGTGTGTGTGTGTGTGTGTGTGTGTGTGTGTGTGTGTGTGTGTGTGTGTGTGTGTGTGTGTGTGTGTGTGTGTGTGTGTGTGTGTGTGTGTGTGTGTGTGTGTGTGTGTGTGTGTGTGTGTGTGTGTGTGTGTGTGTGTGTGTGTGTGTGTGTGTGTGTGTGTGTGTGTGTGTGTGTGTGTGTGTGTGTGTGTGTGTGTGTGTGTGTGTGTGTGTGTGTGTGTGTGTGTGTGTGTGTGTGTGTGTGTGTGTGTGTGTGTGTGTGTGTGTGTGTGTGTGTGTGTGTGTGTGTGTGTGTGTGTGTGTGTGTGTGTGTGTGTGTGTGTGTGTGTGTGTGTCTGCTCGTCTGTTGGATGCGACGGTTTCTGAATGCTGATCCTGACTGTTTGTGCTGCAGGAGCCGTGGCTGTGGCCGAATTCATTGCAGAGAGTCCCCGACTCCTGCGCCTGGATCTGCGAGAGAACGAGATCAAGACGGGCGGCCTGATGGCGCTGTCGCTCGCCCTGAAGGTCAACACATCTCTGCTGCGTCTCGACCTCGACCGGGAGCCCAAGAAAGAAACTGTGAGCATGAGGCAAAACGTTGGTTTTAGTGCACCCTCAGAGGCGTATTGTCTGTCGGTAGATGTATTGTGTTTCTTCAACGTCTCCAAATCAGATTAAATAATAGCCAGAAATGAAAAAGAAAAAATTTAGTATTTCGGTACAAAATATTCACATAATTGGTCGATCTTGCCACAGAGAGGGCAGTGGGTATAATCGGGCTAAAATGTAGGGTATTTTACAGCAGCTGCTACAGTTCTGTTGAGTTACAACTGGAGTACACACCAGCGGATGTTCAGGAGAAAAGCGTTTGTTGACTAACTTTTGGTCATTGTTCCTAGAGTTTTGTGTTCCTGTTGCCTCCAGATATGATGTAAAGTTGACCTGATGTGAAGTCCAAGATAGAAGCAGCAACGCCTTTACGAATGAAATATCTTTTAAAAAGTCACACCAAAACCTATTCTGTGAACTCGTCCTTAAAAACAAATCGGCGAGCCATCATTCTGACGCTCCACTGTTATAAATGTGAGATTTGAGGTTTAGTGGGTATTTCCACTAAACCTCCGATTGTGTTAAATCAGTCCGTAACATGACATTTACTCTGGTTCCTTTAGTCTGTAATTCAGCCTTTGGAAGACAGAATAACATTTATGTGCAGATTTCTCAATAATTTTATGGGGCTTAAAAAGGTTTTTCTTAAATGTTTTTAGTCACGATGTGATCAGAGGAGAAACTCTATTCAGAAGTTTTTGAACAAAGGGATCATTGTTTTTCTGCCTAAAATGGAAGATCAAATGTAAAAACCATCAATCAATATTTTCTGTTTAAAATTTTTAATTGGTGTATTTTATAAATTTTTTTGGTCCGTTCAGGTGAAGTGCTTCATTGAAACGCAGCGTGGCTCGCTGGCTGAGATCCAGAACGGCTGCAAGAGGAATTTCATCCTCGCCAAGGAGAAAGAAGAGAACGACCAGAAGATGAGGCTGTCTGCCTCCATGGCCGAGATCGCCACGGAGGACGGAACCAGGGAAGACGTGGAGGAGGAAAGAGCGTCTGAAGCGCAGGTTGACGGGGGCAGTAAAGAGGAAGAGGAAGCGGCGAAGGAAGCACTGAGCAGCCAATCGGGAGCGAGTGCTGAGACGCATGCTTCCCCATCAAACCTGGAGTCTGACTCCGACACCGAGGATGAAGAGGAAGTACAAGTAGTGACACGGTCTCCTTCCACTTCAAACGCCTCCTCTTTCTCAAACCCGACGGCTCCTGAAACCCACGCCGGAGGTTCGCAGCCCCCCCTCAGTGCCTCGCTTCTGTCCTTGCCTTCTTCTGCCTCACCCACCGGAGTGTCTCCGAGTCTCATTTCAGGCATCACTGTGACGGAGTCTCCAGCTCCTCCCGGCACCCCTCCGTCTCCGGGCCGCTGTATTTCCGTCTCCAGCCCGGGTCGGGGTCACAAGATCTTCATGGTGACCAGGGTGGAGAGCCCCCCCGAGCAGCTGCAGATGAGCGCACCAGCAGCTCCCACTGAAACTAAAGACACCTCAAAGAAGCGTGTCGACACCAACACAACCGCCACACAGCAGACGCCTCCCGCGTCACAAACACAAGTGACACGAGAGGACGTGAAGGAGGACTCGCCTGCTCCGACAGACTTTGAAAAGGCGGAGCAGAGTCCTGCAGCACCCGCAGAGTCGACGCCGAACACCGCAGAACCACAGTCGACGCCTGAACCCACAGACGAGGTGACGGATCTGAGTTCACAAGCACCAGCACAGCTTTTAGACTCCTCGCAGCAGGACGTAGTGCCTCAGCTCACTAAAGGAGGAGAGGAAGAGACACCGGATGACCGACCGGTGATGCAGTCGGAAGTGAAACCAGCCCAGACCAGTTTAACAACGCAGCAGGAACTCTCAGGTTCTGTACCTGAACGGCTGGAAGTAGACCCAGCGTCCGCTCCACAGGAGGCTCAGTCACTAAACCAAACCAAAAAGCCACAGCAGGAGGAGCAGCACACACCGGTCGGCTTATCGGAAAAGGAAGAACTCGGTTCAGTAAAGCGAGAGGAACCAAGCCAAGAGCAAATGAGGCCAAAGCAGCAAACCGAGGCAGATGAACCAGAATCTGGCGTTTCTGTCGCTCCGAGTGAAACGCAGGAGACGGAGCCACCAGCAGCAGAGACCTTGAAGAGCCCTGACCCCACGCCTGAAGTACATCCAAACACAGTGGAGGAGGAAGAGGAGGAGGAGGAGGAGGAGGAATCGCCTGATGAGAGCTCTGCAGACGAGGGTGAGTGTTTTGCCGAGGCTCTGGAAGACGAGACGGTTGGTTCGGCTCTGCCCAACGGCCTCAAACCAGAGTTCTCTCTCCATCTTCTGGACACAGAAAGCCCCAAACCCGGCAGCTGTGTGATGGAGCACGGTGAGCTTCTTCACTGAGCTACTTTCTTTAACGGCGGTTGCTTTTAGGTGTGAAATTCTCGTTGGATAACGTTTGTTGTGTGTCCCTGACGTAGTGAGCGTCAGCTGTGGACAGGACCTGGAGGAGCTGCTGCTAGAAGCCAGTTTGGACACGGGAAAAGATGCTCCGTGAGGTGAGGAAGCAAACCTTCATCTCCAGGAAACTGATCATCATCGTCATACTAACGACAATCTGCAAGGTTTCCATAAAATGGAGATTTTATAGACCGTAACAGTGAATAAGAAATTGCAAATCATAAAAGGAATAGGGGTAGGGATTGCTCATATTTTCAGCCAGCAGACCGACAGACAGACAATATCGCAGTATTATCTCTGTTGCTAAAGTATTTTATCGGTTATTTGCTGATTGTGATTGTGAGGAGGAAGATTTCTCTACCACGGAGTCCAGCAGTGCGGCTTTACGTGATGCACCTGAACACATCACCTGTGGCAGTCGGCTGCTCAAGTTCCTGACCACGGAAAGCAGCACAAGACGAGGTCACGAAGAGCAGAAATATCACTTTTAGGGCAAGTTGTGGAGAAGCACAGGCGCTCAAGACCGGATTTATCTACATGCGGAAGTAGAATCTGGTGGCATGAAGTGCATTAACCTGTGAAAAAAGTAGCAGCTTATAGTCCAGAAATTACGGTAGTTATCGTGTATCAGTTGTCTGCTCAATGATAGCATTAATATGTGTGCAGGTCATTCATTCATCTGTCTAATTCACTTGGATAAAATACTTCCTGGTCATCATGTTGGAGTTTCATAAATTTGCTGTCACTCGGTAACAACGTCACTCAGTTTGGATCTGAGGAAATCCAACCCCTAATACCTCTTATTGCACTGCCCAGCAAGCGTCATTGTTTAATTTCTCATTTGTTTGCCCTGTTTAATGCCAGTTATGACACACTCATCTCATATTGCTCCGCCTGTTTGTCCTGTTGACCAGCAGAGGGCGCCACAAGCCTGTGACCTGAGAGTCAAACGGAAGCGATGACTCCTTTTTAATGAAATGTTTTCTGCTGCATTCCGAGCTGATGGATTCTTTCTCCTCCACAGGCAGGACGGCGTGGACACATGAAAACACCCCTCGGATAGTTTGTCATGCTCGACTACATGACCGGACGCCCTACGATGTTTTTGTTGTTTCTTAACCACCGACTCAACGGAGAGACCCGATGTGACCGAAAAATATGAAAATACTGACCGAAGATGGCAAAGACACAGAGGACAAACCAACTGTGTCGGAGCTCAATACAAACCCTTCGCCTCAACACTACATCAACCTCTGGACCACACACACACACACACACACACACACACACACACACACACACACACACACACACACACACGCAGTATAGGGACGGGGTGGGGAGGGAGGAATAAGTTGTTGTCACTACATTTTTGTGAGAGACGGAGAACAAAGCACTAACCAAAGACAGAACATGGATGTTTCTCACAGCCCTCGCTCTCTTCTTCAAACATCCACAACAAGCAATTCAAGATTTTATCCACAACGCACATCGAGAGGGACACGGCGGTGACGGTGTGCATCGCGGGGGTTTGCTCAGAATACATAAAACACGGGTGGATGACGACGTTAAGCTCACATGACGGGAGAAGGTCCAAACTTTTCTATCGGAGAAAGCTGAGGATGAAAAAGGGTGTCTGTTTTAAACGTCCACTTGCCCCCAAACTAAAACCTCTAAGGGACCTCTGCCAAAGTGACCTCGCTGCGGTTTGTTTTCTCGTCCTCTGTTCACTTTGGCCCCTCAGGAACCCCCACCCACCACCCACCCACCCTCTCTGATGTTGGGAGGACGAGTCGCCACTGTCTCCTGAAACACTTTCTGAAGGTCGCAGTTGGTGATTTGCTCCCTGCTGGAAAACCCCAAACTTCTGACAATATCAGGAAGTAAGCTGTCTGTTTTGGGTTGAGGTTTTTACATTCTAAAGTTGTTGTTTTTTGTTTTTTTTCTTTTTCTTTCTTGTTTGGAGCAACAGACTCCTGTTGCTGCTCCGTGTGACCAGCCGTCATCCTGTAAAACTCTTGACATTAAAGCAGCCGGTCTCTGTCACGGTCGTCGTCTCTCCCCACCCCAGTCTTCCGCTGGTTCTTCGTGCCATCCCACCTCACTTCCTCACTCATGTTGCCTTCTATGTCACCACCTCACATTCAGTTTTTTTTTTTTTTTTTTAATTTGGCTGCTTTGGAAAAAAAAATCAGTTTTGTATTTATTTTATAGCTGAATGAGCCTTTCTGATTTAATTTACCCCATTTCTCCTTCACCCCTCCTTTTTATTTTATTTTTCTTTCTATTCAGGGGTTACCTTTTAAAGACGACCTATTTTGTTGTATATTTCATATACATATTAGAGCAAATATTTAGTTTTTTGGGAGCGGGGCGGTGAGGAAAGGTAAATATTGAAGGCTTGACTCCTGCTGGCAGTCGGGGTGCAGTAATAAAAGCAAACACGGGGAAACTTTAAGGGTCCTCACCCTCCTTGTTGTTTTAAAGCTACTCTGCTGGATGAAGCTGTGGCCACAGGGGGGCGCTGGCAGTCGCAGGGGTTCCTCCAGACCTGGGAGATCAAACTCCAAACTGCATTATGTGCTCATGTCTGATCGACTTCTGCCCTTGAATCTTTTTTTTTTTTTTTTTTTTTTTTTTTTCCCCGACCGAGGGCGGCAGACAAACTACGTATTTGCTTCATGTGTGTCTGTGCAGAGAACCGCTTTCCCCTGCTTCCATTTTTATTTTACACACACGTGGGTTTATTCTTCTCACTGGAGCGCCGCTCAGCCCCCCCCCCCCCCCCCCCCTCTGCTTTCCTCCACCCAACAGATATTTTGCCCCTCCCACTGTTTGTAATGCTTTAATTTTTAGAAATTTTTAATAATTTGTTAACTTAATTGAAATGTGCTGGTAATCACAGATATGTATGGCAAAAATTTGTTCCTCTCCAATAAATGCATGTAATGACTAATTGTATGACTGAATGTTTCAATGAAGTGACTCGACTTTCAGAATATCTGAACACACACAAAGAAAAGGAGATAAAACGCAAAGGGGGGGGGGGGGGAGTTGTAAACCACTTTAATAAAATACTAGTTGCATAATGAATATCGGTAATAGGTTCAGTGCCTTTGAAGGATTTCTTTCAATAATTTTTACTTAAATTAAAGATAATTATCACGGTTTCAGTAAAACAAACCCACCAGAGGCTGTTTATAATGTCGGTTTTTTTGTGTTTAGAAAAAGGTTAATATATTAGTGCTGTGCTGAACCTGTTGGCTGTTTTCAGAAATGGCTCATAATTCAGTTGATCAATGATCTTAAACTATTTTATTCAATGTTGAAGCGAATGATCAGTTCCTTGAATGAACAAATTCATGAACAAATGTTTTAGACCATCAGTCCAAATGGAACCAAACATTTTCAGGCTTTGAAACATTTGTCAGCTTTTTTTTTTTTTTTTTTAATTTTCCTATATTTTTAGTTTCCGACTCCCTTTATATTCTTATCGAGTTGCTGTTTGCAGGATTGGCCAGACACGATGATCATGACCATATCTCTTCTACGTCTTTATCTGCCAACGAGTAAAGAAAGTGTTGCGCTCCTATACCAGTCATTATGATGGCTCCCATACCTTCTACAGTCTCCTGTCAAATGAAAAGGTTCATGGCATGCTAATCAGATGAGAATATTAAACTGTAATAGCAAAGAACTCTACCGCCATAAAAATACAAGTGGTTTGAATATAGTTATCGTCAAAAGTTTGAATACAAAAGACCTGTCGCTTCTTGTGATGCTGTCGAACAGTTTCTATAAACTTGTCTCAACATATTGTCTGATCCGTTTGTCCTGCCAGAATATAATTTGTCCGAAATTCCTCTGCTCTCTGCTTTGGTGTCCTGTGGGCTTTGTGAATTTTTCGGGGGAGATTACACGGATAAAACACACTCTGCAGCTGTACAGCTGCTCGGTGAAGAAATTCACACATTAGATTTTCACATGAGTTCGGAGGGTTTTTTTTGGTGGGGGGGGGGGGGGGGGGGGTTTGCATATAAAAATAGTTAAATGGTATTTAAACGACACCATGTCGTTTAATGTTAGATGTACAGTGCATCTGGAAGGAATTTTTCCATGTTTTGATATTTTGCATACTTCAGATTCAGTTTCTCCATCAATATTCTACAGGAAATATACCATGATGCAAAAAAAAAAACTAATGTTTGAAAATGTGTTAAAAATAAAAATGAAAAAAAACCAACACATGTACATAAGTGTTCACAACCAGGAACCTCAAAACTGAGCTCAAGTTTATCCAGTCTCCACTGACCCTCCCCGAGGTGTTTCTGTAACTTCGATGAGAGTCCAAAGGTGGTAAATTGAGTTTACATGATTTGGAAAGGCACACATTCTCTGTAGTCCCTGAGACGGAGTTGTCTCGAGGCACTAATCTGGGGAAGAGTACAGAAAAATGCGGTTTTAGAAGTTTCAAAGGGCTGTCACCAGACCATGAGAATACTAAATTCTGTGCTCTGATGAAATGAAGTTCAAACTCTATGGCATGAATGCCAGGCACCGCTCATCATTCGGTCAACACCAATCCAACAGTGAAGCATGGTGGTGGCAGCATCATGCTGTGGAGATTGCAGACGTCAGACTGGGGTGACGGTTCATCTTTTGGGACAATGAGCGAAAGCACCCAGCCACAAGATATCAACGGAGTGGCTTCAGGACAACTCTGAAGGTCCTTCAGTGGCCCAGCCAGAGCACAAACTTTAATATCTGGAGACATCTGAAAATAACTTTTATTTGTACAGCACTTTTTTAAATAATGTTACAAAATGCTTTTACATTAAAACCACAATAAAATTACAATAATAAAATACAGAGATCAGAAGGAAAAGGGCAAAAACAACAAAAGAATTTCAGTTTATAAAAGCCAAGTGATAAAAGTGAGTTTTAAGACCAGACTTAAAACAGGCTAATGAGTTTGCCTGTCTGAGCTCCTCTGGCAGGGCGTTCCAGAGCTGAGGAGCCTGTACAGCAAAGGCTCTGTCACCCTTGGTAACGAGCCTAGTTTTTAGAACCATTAGTAGGCCCCTGCCAGAGGATCTCAGACAGCGCTCTGGCTTATACAGAGTAAGCAGATCTCTGCTATAAGGAGGAGCCAGACCATTCATGGCTTTAAAAACGAGTTGTAAGATTTTAAAATCTCTTCTAAAAGTGACAGGCAGCCAGTGAAGTGCAGAGAGGATTGGTGGAATGTGGTCACTCCTCCTGGTGCCTGTTAATCTGGCAGCAGCGTTCTGCACCAGCTGCAGCCTTTGGACACTGCACTTACTGATGCCCGAATAAAGGACAGTACAGTAATCCAGCCTCTGGGGGGGGGGGGGGGGGGGGGGATAGTTGCATGCTTAAAAGATGAGGGGACAAGGAACAATTAATGATGGATAAAATGTCCTGACCAACCGGCGGCTGAAATACATCCTTTAAGAACCAAGTGGGAACGCTATCTGAGCGGCAGGTGGGTGTACGTCGACGCTTTCCAACCCGATGGCGCTTGAAAGAGTAATGGGCCAAACTGTCCAAAGATGCAGTATAGAATGATGATGAAAACTTGGTTTGTAATGTATTCTTCCTGCTGAAAGCTCTGGTCTGCTCTACATTTATGATACCGTCTCAAAGCTTCGATGTCACCCTCCAGGTGAAGTATAGAGACAAACGTAGTGTCACTGGCTCCATCATGCGTCAATATGCAAGGACAATGACCTAATGATGTCGGATTCATGGCAGAGCTTGATGATGTATTGTGTAAACAAGGCTTTGGCTTCAACAACACATTTGAAGTGATTTTTGAAGCAGACTCCAGAGTCTGTGGCGCTCCCAGGAGATGAAGACAAAGTTGTGGCAGAAAAAAAAAAAAAAGTAAAGATATGCTCCTTGACTAAGCTACTAACAGAGGCCATCTTCTATTTGCTGTCAAAGAGTTAGGAGCAGCAATAGATTCCTGGAAAAGTTCCCACTGAACATTGTCTCCTTCATGTGAATGTCCTCACCCTCCCCATTATGTGGGTGGGTGGGGGGGGGGGGGGGGGGGGCTGCCCTGGTGATAGGGTGTGAAGTACAGGGTGGGAGCTCCGCTCTGTATGTGTTACTGTAGGAATTCCTGGCCACACTAATCCTCTCCACCCGATAATACTCTAATAATACAGAAAGTGCAGGGGAGATTGTGAGAAAGTTGTTAAACTGTAACCAGAATCAACCCGAGAGACCGCAATTAGTCAAATGTCCCAAACACACAACAGAACACTGGGTCTCTATTTCCGTTTTTATGAAGAAGGCCTTCAATAAAAATAAATACTTGTTTACGATCAGTTTTATGCACAATGCTTAAAATTAAGCACTCAAATTAATTTACACATTCGTGGACAGTGCTCTGGCTCTCTGTCCTGCTGGTATCACTCCATCACCCTACAGGACAGGAACCGTCTGCACAGCGTTGTGAAGGTGTGATCACAGATTATTGGACTTCCCACTCACTGCCTGGGCACAGTGTTGTGCAGCTGTGGAGGCACTGAATGTCCATCGAGGCTGTCTGGCCTGCGGGTCCTCAGTCTCTTTTGGGCGGGGGGGCAACACAAAAGTGATCAAATACTTCCTCGTCCAGCCTTTCCTTGGGCCGAGCGGTGCCTCAGGAATGTGTGGGCATTAAGGGTGGAACAGAAGAGGTTTAGCTCTGGTGTCACCCTCAATCTGCCATGTTGATTCACTGTCCAGTCGACTGAAACGAATCCCTCCTCACTGCCATCCAGGAGCCAAGGGGACCACAACGTCCTCTCTGCTCTCTACTGTGGCGCTCTGAACAGAAGTCAAATGAAGATCCTGCTGAAGATAGTCCAAGAAAACAATCCGAGGTTTCTCTTCAGCACTATAGCCAGGCTGATAAAAAAGTCGAACCCCATATCCCTTAGGGTAGGACTGTAGAACGATGTGCTCTGTTGTCTTAACCACTGCCTTTCACAGCCTCCCTGCAGACTGGAATATCCTAGATCTTTGGGGTTTTATTTGTTTGAGGACCAAGGTACAACAGGGACATCCAGTAATGGAGTTTGTCATGACCTCAAAAGCAATAATGCACGCACACTTGGTAACAGTGTAAGAACATTTAGTAAAAGCTCACTCATCCACTGTATATGAATCTTAGTGTCAGCCAGAGAGTTACATAAATCTCTGGCACATTGATCTACAGTTAGTAAAACATTGAATGGGGTTCATGGAAGGACGACACGGAGGAAGACACTCCTGTCCAAAATAAACATTGCTGCATGTTTGGAGTTTGCCAAAGAGCCCCTGGCTCTTCCACAGCACTACTGGCTACCAACATCAAAACTTCATCCCAAGTGTGAAACATGGCGGAGGGGGCATCATGGTTTGGAGCTGCTTTGCTGCCTCAGGAACTGGATGGATTGCTGTCATCGACCGAGAAATTAATTCCCAAGTTTACCAAGACATTTTGCAAGAAAACTTGACACCATCTGTCTGCCAACTGACGCCGAACAGAGGATGATCCTGATGAGTCCTGACCTCAACCCCATTGAGGTGCTGTGGCATGACCTCAAGAGAGCGATTCACAGCAGACATCCCAAGGACATTGCTGCACCGACAGTTTTGTGAAAACTTTCGCCCTGACCGTTGTGCAGGTCTGATCCGTAACTAGAGAAAACCTTTGGTTGTTACACTGTTGCTACTTTCCCGAGTAGAAACAGGAAAAGTAGCAACCGTGCACTGAAAGTACACGGTTGCTACTTTCCCGAGTCGTGGTCATCCTGTAAAGATGACAGTGAGCGATTCACACCAGACATCCCAAGAACATTGCTGCACCGACAGTTTTGTGACCTTTTGTCCTGACCGTTGTGCAGGTCTGATCTGTAACCAGAGAAAACCTTTGGGTTGTTTCCACCTGGAGAATTCAGAAGTACAAGTTGTGCAGTGCTGAGAGACATGGCCAAGGTTTGGAAGGCTGAAGTCCCACCACCATTCAATTAAGATCCATCATCAATAACTAGAACTTGCCTGATAACGCTGCACCTGGTCTATATTCATGGAGAGGACATTCATGCAGTCATAACGTATAACTCTGAGCTCTACGCAAGTATCCGAAAGTCTTTGAGGCCTGATGAAGCTTAGGGACCTCACCTTATCATGTGATCTGATTATGTAATCCTGACAATATGATGGGGATTTAATTAGTGCAAATTAGCTTTACTTGATGTGTTCAGAGGTTGTGTGACGGGCGGGTGGACGGGTGGGCTGTGTGAACGCCCGCTGGAGGCTTTTTTCTCCCACCAGCGAGCTGAGGAGGGAAGGGAATGCAAACAGGGACGGCCGAGGAGAGGACGATACCACCCACCCCCTCTCCAGCTCACATGACTGCGATTAGAGAAGAGGAGGAGTGTGGCGGGACAGAGAGAGAGAGAGAGAGAGAGAGAGAGAGAGAGGCTGAGCGCCATGGATGACATTCTTCTGATTTGGTCACACAGATCACATCCAGGAGTCCAACCTGAACCTGACAGCCGGTAATTCAACCTTAAACTTTATTTGTGGTGTTTGTGTTTCTTGTGCAAAATCTCCTCGATTTAAGATGTTGGATCAGTCGTGATTTACAATGGAACATGTAGAAATACCTATTTTCTGGACAATATCCAGATTTTTTTTTTTTAAGGTTTATTGAAAAAGAAAAAAAAGGGTTTTGCTTCAAATCTGTTTCAAGGAAACAAAAGTAAAATGACTCATTGTGCACATTGTCTCCTTTCTGACGATCAGTGATCTGAACCCTCTCATTAAAGTGCACATTATGCTCCGTAAGGACAAACGTAGCAAAATGTACACAGGACGTTGACGTGTTTGGCTCAGATTTGCACTAATAAACTGTAATAACATACTCATCCAATACATTTGTAATTTTGTAAAAACCGCATGTAAGGTACTTCATTCATTACAAAAAAACCTGTGTGACTGTAGGTAATGTTGGTAACGTTGATGGAAAGTGGCAGAAAACTTAAAAACGAATTTTTATATGTTTCTTGCAGAGCAGTTTGTAAAGGTAGTAATGTCTGTATGATTTCCTGGTTTATCATTAGTTTGATACACGTTTTCATTGCTTCTGCACACAAAGTGTGACGATTATAAAGTTTTGCTGTTTCTTCATTAGAGTTTCACATGAAAGTTTTTTTTTAATCTGTGAGAGGAAACATCTGTCTGCATATAGATCTCTCGAGCTTTGGCATTGATATCAAAGTCTGTAGCTCATAATAAATAGGTTAGTTAAAAGCTATAAAACATTAAAAAAAAATTCAAAAACTTGGTCTGTTCTCAGTTGCAGGTATGAGGCTGCTACACTGGTGCATGCTGGGAGTCACTCTCCTGCTGCTGATGTGCGAGGTGGCCATCAGTCACCTGTGTAAATCCCTCATCACAATGGTGGATGGATTCCACACGCTCTTCGTCCTCATACACATGGCTCTTCCTCTCCCTGAGACTGCGGCCTTCAGCAAGTCTCTGCTCTCCTCTGTGGACTCCGCTGCCTCTCCTCCGCTCCCTCCCCTCTCCTCTCCCTCTGCCGCCGGACCCCCTCTCACTCTGCCTGCAGGTTCACCCATCACATCTCCGCTTGGCAGCGAGACCCAGGCCGTGTCAGACCAGCCTCCCACTGCTCCACCGGGCCACGTGGTCAACCTGAACCAGCTCTCCTCCCCAAGCGTCTCTCCTGCAGCCCCAAACTGTGGCCTGGTCTTCTCCAGCAGCAGGATCTCGTCTGTGGGGATCTTCCTCTCCACCCTCCTCCTGACCTCTTTGTGCATCTCTTACTTATTGGAAATCGTCGGCTTTTTTCTGAATCCACACCCGCTACAACACCCGCTGCTGCTGGTGGTGGTGGGAGCTGGGAGTCTGCTCCACAAGATGCTGGTGTTTGGGCTGAACTGGCCTCATCTGAGACACGGGCAGGATGAACGGCCGGCGGACGGGACTGGCCTTCAAGTAAGACATAAAGGTAACGTGCAGGAAAAGAGATGGAAGTTGTGGAAACACTTTAGAATAATCCAAGAATAACAAAGCTGCTCTCAGTCTTTCTGATAAAACAAGGAAGCATGAGGCCGAACATGTGAATGAACCCTGACATCCACTTTCAGCTGCTTTACAGAAAACAAATAATCATTTCTTCTGCACAAACAAAAGTCAGTTGTTTCATGTGATTCCCGCAGATTTACCAGAATCTTGAAGTTACAGGCAATAAATGGACATTTTGTATTCAAACATACATTTGTTGTGTTGTTGTTGTTTTTTTATCTCTGAATATACAAAAGGCCATGTTCCCAGCAGGCTCAATAGTAGGATACAGATAGAGTGAGGTGTGTGTGGTGCTGGTTGAAGTGAGTGCAGGTCCAGGTGAGGATCGCTCCAACACACCTCAATGTGCTGAAGCTGCTCGGTGTGTATATCCAGCTGGAAGGAGGATCAAACGGGGTCCATGTTTGTTTATCATTCCTCTCTTCAACTCCCACAGCGGAAGAGGAATTTGTAAGCCGGCAGGAGCAGGAACACACAGCAAAGTCTTCTGCGGACAACTCACTCCGCAGCATTGTCCTCTGTAACCCAGAAACCTCCAGCATCCCTGACTGGGACTCCCAAACCCAGCGCCAGCAGTCGGAGGTCGGCCTGCAGGAGAACAGAGTAGAGAGCAACGGTGAGTATGTCCTGTTAAACTGTTGAAACCGTGGTTTTGGATCTGAAGAATAATATCTAATGAATGATCAGCATTAAGGAGACGGACATCCAATAGAAATGAACTCCTCAAATCCCAGGTAAACTTTTCTGGATGAATGCGGAGTGCCAGGAGACACGCTCAGGGAGAACATGTAAACTTAGAACATAGAACATCGTCCGCATGGGGGGAAAAAAAGAGATTCACTTTTCAAACTGACCCCCTTTTTCCCCACGATGCCCCTCTGGAGAACAGCTGCTTTAACCATCGGAACTGAATTCTATATCTACTCTTAATTGTTTTAAGCATCTTGGTTTCATGACAAAATGTTATTATTCACCTTGTTAAGTGTTCTGTGTGTTTGTAGGTTTGGTGATATTGGTGCTTTTTTTTTTTCCCCCCAACACACTTAACATCAAATTCCATGTGAACACATTGAATTTAATTATTGTGTATCAGACAACACCTCCCTGCTCTATACAGCATGAAACACAGTCAATCCATGATTTGGTGATTCAAGAGATTACAAGAGGAAGATCACTTTAACAACTTTGAGATTACAATATCAAATGAGCACGTCTATATAGCAAACATATTTTGGAGAAATATACAGAGTTCCTTTTGACACATTTGAGGTCATAATTGTTAAATATCGTCATTGTAGAGAGTTTGACCACAATCTGGTCCACTGGGAGTCAAACTGAAATGTTTGTGGCCCTCATGATTTAAAAAAGGAAATAATTAATTGAATAGGGTTTACTATTATTATTATTATTATTATTATTATTATTATTATTATTATTATTATTATTATTATTATTATTATTATTATTATTATTTAGATAGAAATTTTATCTACATAACATAACACACCTATAAAAAACGTTATTGTTTAACTTGGCCTAAACGCTCTCACTAAGGTCTCGATCTAGGAACAGAATAAGTGTAAGATAATCATTGAGGAAGATACTATAATTATTTTCAGTATTGTTATTATTATTCTTAGTCCTGCTTTCTCTACATCCCAGCAGCTTTACAGCTCTTCTCTAACCATCTAAAAAAAATGGCATTGCACTTTTGTTCTATTTCAGACTCTCTCGGTGCATCGAAAAGTTTGCATCAGAAGCCTCCAGTGTGCCGTCTGCCGTCTGTCTCTGTCCTTCAGGGGCTTCTCACGTCCCCTCTTGCCCTGATCAACAGCCTGGTGATGCTGCTGATTGCCCCTCAGTTCCCACACAGCTCTGAAGCCTGTAATCCTCTGGTCTACCTGGATCCTGCCCTCTCCTTGCTGGCTGTAATCACTCTGATTGCCAGTTCCTTGCCGCAGGTCAGATTCTACACTCATTTGCATGCAAAGCATCTTTCATGAAGAGTCATCTGCACCCGCGGTGTTTCTGTTCTCTCTTCGATAAAACACTTGCAGGTGTACAAGTATGGGCTGATGCTGCTACAGGCGACACCTCCGCACATCTGTGTGTCTGATGTAGGACGCAGGATTGAAAGTGTTCCTGGAGTCCAGGCCGTGCATGACCTCCACATCTGGCAGCTGAATGAATCCATAGCGGTGGCTTCGGTGCATGTGCACTACTCTGAGGGCTTTCCACCACACAGGTGAAAGTTGTATTAAAACGAGCTGATATGTCGTTCTGAATGCAAACACATTTAAAATCAACATCAATTTGGGATTTCTTCTTCTTCTGATGGGTCTATTACGGTAAATCAAACTTCCCTGCACACATTCAAACACATTCTGGTTGATGTTTGTTTTTTTTTACAATATTGATTTCAACATTTATCAATAAGCACCTTTAATTCAGTCATTTGTCCATCCATCTATTCTCCATACCATTGTTTCTCTAACTTTTATACAGCGTGGTCAAAAGTATTACCCATGGACATTTGACCAAGGTTTCACAAATGTTTACCTCTAATATGAGAATCGAATATTGATCATTACTTCCAGCCACATCGTACAGAGTGTTATAACAGGCACATAAACTCACCCCAACAGAGAGCAGCCAGTCCTTATGTTCCATAAATACAGCAAACCCAAACATAAAGAACAACAGCTGTTTATAATCAAATAAAGGAAACTTGCCGCTTATATGAAGTTTTAATTTAATCTGTTATTTAATTTTTTTTATTCAATGTGCTGTATGCTTTTGATCATATCAGATCATTTCCAATTCATTTCATTTTTAAAAACTGTAACCTTCCTTTACGTGCCATTATGCAAAGTACCGCTGTGCCTATTATGCTTTAATTTACTTGAGGTTACAGGGATTTATTATTTTTTGACCTCAGCCCAAAAACGAAAAACGATGGTTTTCTTTTCAATACAGATGTGAAGAAAAACAAAACATTGAATCTCCTCTGTAAGTGAAACACTTTTATGAGCAACGTCATAGAGATACAACACGGATCCCTCCTTTTATTTTTGCATAATCCAACTTTATTACATTACGTGAAGACTTGTTTACATTATTCAAGGGCAAACCTGTTTTCTGGTCATTCTGGTGACTCAGACACTTGTTTTTCCATCCGTCCAGGTGTGCTGATGTGATGTCGGGAGTCACTAAAGTGCTGCAGAGCGTGGGAGTGAGATGCTGCACAGTTCAGCCGGAGTTTGCCTCTGCGGCTGCGTCCTCTGCAAGCAGGGGTGCGGATGCCTCCCCAGTCATCCACAGAGAGGACCCCTCTCCTCCTCCTCACCTCGCCTGCAGCCTCGCCTGCAGGAAGGACTGCTCTAAAAGTATGTGCTGCTCTCCTCTGGAGGAGGAGACCCGGAGCCCAATGGCGCCACCAGCTGGGGAAAGCAAGGACGAGCTCCAGACTCTGGTCATCGAGAACACGTTCCTCTGACCACAGGAGTCTGGAACGGTGGAAATGATAGTAAAACAATTGATGTCAACCTTTTTAAGTGCCTGTACATTTGATGAAGGTGTACTGTTGGTTGTGTGACATGATGCTACTCCAAAGATTTTCATGCTGAAAATGTTCATTTCATATTTATGTTGCATTGTTTTATTTGTGTCTGGGAACTGTATGATTTCATATGTGTGTATTAAAGTAAAATTACGATAATAAAATGTGTTCTTTATATGTCATGTCATACTGTTGATGGGTGATAGATTATCAACATGGATTAAATATGAAATAGGTCACTACAAATAAGCAGCATTCTGCAACACTTAACCACACACATTAAAACCAGCTCCCAGTGCCAATTTAATCACTGGAATGCCTTTTTGTTCATCTTTATCATGCTTGAATTTTTGGAAACGTTTTCATTAAGATGAATTGAAATCAGTTCATTTCTTCATGAGCGTTACAGTGACATGATAGACATAAAAGGCTTGATAATAATGTACACATATTTATATATGATATATCATTATCTTCCTATGATGGGAATAATAGATTAATCATGATTTAATGACAAATAATCTTTCCTGTAGCTAAATGTGGATAGAAAATAAGGAAATCATTAATTCATTTGAATATAAGAAAACAAAGTAAGTGAGAATATGATATGGTGATTAATTGGCACTTCTAGAAATACAAAAAAAGCAAGGAAACATGGGGAACCGGGGTGTTTTGAATGCATGGTGGGACAGTTACCTGTCTATTTATCACGTGGCTCCACCTTCATATCAAAGAACCAATCAGAACGCAGCTGATGTGCATGAACCATTCACACCAGAATATATGTCTGGATTGTGCCTTATTTAGCTACAGTTGTGCTGAATCTGAGGAAGCATCGAGTTGCAACTTTCAAACAAAGCTGAATGAAACCAAAAACGAAACTTTAAAAAAATTTTGATACCGTGAGTCAGATAGTTGTAGTTTAGATTCTGTATATAAAACACTCATGAGCCTTGCTGGAAATGCCCGGATGAGCCTCGGTGGTCCGGGGTGCAGGCTTCAAACCTGTAGCTGCTTAGCGGCAGAGTGGTTCAATTCCACCTTTCGGGCGAGAATGAGCCGTGAAATGTCACTTGTTTGTTATTATGATTGAGACCAATGTTTCTGACGTTTCCTCATATTATTTGTTTTTCCTCGCTATTCAAAATCTCGTGACGCCAACACCCGTGACGTCATTTCCGTCGCAATATAACCGCGCCGTAAGCTTTTCCTAAAACAACTGCAAATTCACTGCTTCTGCAAATGCAATTTATTGTTTGTATTTTGCTTGATTTTCTACTTTATTTGGGCGTACATTTACTTTTTTAAAAATAGTATCGTAAATTACTTTTCCGGATTTCCGGATGTCCCTCCATCCAATCAGATTGCTCGGTTGAGGAGGCGGGGCTATCTTTGCGGAAGTGATGGAGTGTGCATGATGTCCTTGTCAGTGAGCGTGGATTGAAAAATATCTTTATGGTTGGCGAAGATCCCGTTTTTGTTGTTCGTTGGTAAGAACATTTGACAAATTCCCACGTTGATGTCGTTAATAATCATTTCATTGAATCAATTAAATGCATCCGTGTTTTCGGCCGGCGATGGAGAGCGTCTGGCGAACATTATGAAAGTTGTGCTGTTAGTTTTTTTAATCTTTGTTGCATTTAGAAAGACTGCTCACTTAGTGGAGCTGTTTGCTGTCTCTTGTTGTTTTCACAGATGTGTATACCTCCTCGTCATATAATTATCTTTTAATTCAATCAACTAATTCATAATATGATGAATAACTTGAATTTGGAGCGTAAAACCATCAGTGATCAAACTATTAGTTTATTACCAGTTCATGTACAACATGTGACACCTCGTCGTGTCTCCTGTGGCCTTTGTAAGAGTTCTAAAACGTAAATCTGCACGGTTTGCTTATTTCTAAGGTTCCCCATCAGTTGCCATCTTTACTGTGTTGGTCTGCAGAACTCAGACAGGCCTATATATATATATATATATATATATATATATATATATCTGTGTCTGTTTGGGTTTTTTGTTTTCGGGTTTGATTGAGGACACTGAGCAGTTTTTAACTGCAGTAATATTAATATAATATTTTTATATATTAATATAATATTTTTGTAAGGATTGACAAAATTCCATCCCAAAGTTTTTATGCTGTTTGATCTTAATTTTGAATGTGAACTATGATCTGTACATCCATGCGTTTTATTTGGTTTGACGTGGGTGCATAGTGGCTTATTCAGAATGGTTTCAGACCCCTGCAGGAATGTCAGAAAAAGCCAGAACATTTATGTATAATAAGGTGGGAATGAACTTTGTGTCTGCATAATCTTCATAACTTCATTAATACAACCTGAGACGCAATTGGGTTTCTTATCAACTCTGGGACATCTTACTACTTGTGATGAAAACTCAGCAGCTGTTCTATGCTTGTAAACAACAACAAACTTCACTATGTTCATTTTTCATCACCTGCAGGAACGTCTGTAAATTGAGATGTTTACATTTTCCCTGGTCTGTGTTCCAGATACAACCATCGGATTAAAATCATCATGCCTCTTCATAAATACCCCGTCAAAATGTGGGATGCCCTGAAGCTGAAGCAGGGTATCTACGCTCGTCTCCCGAAACACTTCCTCAAGTCCCTTGAGGTGAAGGAGCCAACGCCCGTCCACTGGAAGCCCCTTGGTGTGGAGTACCGAGCTAACCCAAAAACAGGGCAGAAGGAGCGAGTGCAGGATGTCCCCATCCCCATTTACTACCCTCCGCAGTCTCAGACCGGCCTGTGGGGAGGAGAAGGGTGGATTTCAGGCTACAGATATGCCAACAATGACAAAGTAAGTCTCTTGGAAGTTGTTTGTTTTTCTCTTGATGTTACTGTTTTATTTGGAAACCTCATAACTTCTGAACTTTAACTTCAGTGGAGTAACCAAAAACAATTGTATTTTATCATAACTTTGCTTAGATGTCTACTCGCCTGAAGAAGACCTGGAAACCTCAGCTGTTGAAAAGAGAGCTTTACAGCGAGATCCTCGACCACAAGTTCACCATCACCGTCACCCCTCGCACTCTGGACCTCATTGATGTCGCCTACGGCTTCGACTTTTACATCCTCAAAGTAGGAGAAAGCCAGCAAATGCCTTCGCAGGTTCATCTTTCCGCTTGACTATTATTTGAATATTGTTTAGACGGCGAAGGAGGACCTGAACTCCAAGCTGGGCATGAACTTGAAGAGGGCTATGCTGCTTCGCCTGGCACAAAGAGACACAAAGCTGTATCCCGACGACCCCGTCAAGAAGGAGCAGGTCTACCACAAATACAAGGTGGGTCAGATGGTCCCGAGTGTGAAGGAAGCGCAACACGACTTTGACTGGAGAGTGCAGATTGTAACCGAATGTGTTGTTTCTTCTGTGTGTCTGAGCAGCAGTTTGAGATCCCGGAGGAGGAGGCGGAGTGGGTGGGTCTCAGTCTGGAGGAGGCCGTGGAGAAACAAAGGCAGCTTGAGCACAAGGTGACAGGAACCGTTCTCACACTGTGTTCAGGTGGCGGATGCTCCCACTACCTATACTCAGACATGGCAGCAAATTTGCAAAAAAAGTAGTTAAACGTGGGATGTTTGATAGAACCTGAGAGTGAGCAAGAGACACGTTTCAGTTCAGATGTACCACACCAACTAAAGAAAAGCTGTGAACAAGTGTTCACCGACTTGCTGTCATTTCACTCTATAACGTTATTCATCATCCAACTGAGGGTGGCAGAGTGCACAGCTGTCTAATAATGAATAAACACATCACGTTCACACCTAGGAGGAATTTAGAATCATCAGTGAGCCTCGAATTAATGTTTTTTGTACCGTGGGGAGAAACTGGAGTAGCAATAGAAAACCCACAAACAAGGAGAACATGCAAACTTCACATATTCACATGCATGAATGTAAAGAGCAACGTAAACATGTAAACTGCTGAGTCGGTGAGGTGAACTTGACTTCCTCTCACTCTTGTCTCTCAGGAGCCGGATCCTTTGTTTAAGGTCTGTGTGGACAAACTGACGGAGGAGTTGCACATGAAGAAGCTGTTAGAGCCGCTTCTGGTCAACAAGACGGGAACCACCGTCTGACTGTCGAGCTTCTCGTGAGGATGACGAAGATGATGAAGAACTGCCGCGGCGTCTGCTGTCCCATCAGGGAGAACACAAAGCGGGGGACGCGTGTCAAACTAAAACTTATTTATTTGAAATTTGGCTCATTGTCTTTTGCATTTCAGCTCTTTGCTTACGACAGTTCATTCATTAGAGGAAAGCTTCTCTCCGTGTAAATAATCCCACCTCAGGTGGTGTGACACATGTGTAAGATGTTTCACAAATTAAAGATTGTTTTGTTTTTCACTAACTTTGTTTCAGCCTCCATTGTGGTGTGGAAGTTTTTCTTTACAGAGAAATGTTTTTAAAATGTATTTCATCGATGATCATTGATTTATAAATGTAGAATTGATTGGTGGAGGTGCTTTGTTGGCCAACTGGATCATTTCCCACTGGAGCTCTTCAGTAACATTCATTCATTTGAATCCAATAAATATTTAAAACTAAATAGACATGCATGCCCACATCTCCACAAACATTTATCAATCAAACAGAAACGACTGGCGATCGCCCCAATAACTCCTGATTATACAAATATCTTATATTTCATCTCACTGGTGATTTATTTTTTTGTGTGCATTAAAGTTCTGATCAGAAATAAGGTTAAAGATTGTCATGTGGAGCAGATGTGTGCAGTGATGAGAAGAAAAGTTTAGTCAAGCAATAGAAACACCAAGTAAATATGTTCACGCATACCAGAGCATTATAAAGTTTTACAACATAATAAACTTAATTATATTTACTTAAATATAACTCCAAAAATTCTCTTGAAGAGCTTTAATGTACTTGAGCTTAATCGTTTCCATTTCAGACTTTATTGTATGGTTTTTCTTTGTTTTAGGGATAAAAGTACGTCTGTACCTCTTGTTTGATCACTGACTTCTTCACAAAGTTAAAGCATTAACACAAACAATCTAAAAGGGGCTTCGACTGGATTAACTTTGATAATAATACATTTTAATATTATTCTGTTCCCATCTCTTCATTATAATCTGGATGAGGAGGTGAATAAGATTAGTTCTTATATTTAATTACTCCTCTATTCACCACCATGTATGGTGTTGTGAGCACGTTTTGTCACCAGGTGGTGCTAAGATAACTTCTAAAGGAAATTAATCCAGCGCAACATGTCTATCTAATTTGTATATACGTCATAGAAACTGAATTATTTTTACAAGTCGTGATTATGTAAAATGCAGTATCTTGAAATATCTAAATATACCATGAGATCAGATGTTTTGCTTATTTTCTAAGCCAATAAAAGCAAAATTGACTCTTTTCTTTATTTATATGCGACGCTGACTATAAAAATAACTCGTGAAATAAGTAAATGTGTCAGTTATTCTCTTTTCTGAGATGACCCCGTGGAGAGGTTGACTGAAATTGGAGGTCAGAGTGTGTTTTCAGTTAAATGTTTCCGCTCAATCTCTGGAACAATCTAGAATCAGCACTGAAAGCAGTGATTCATCAAACCTCTGTATATAGTACTACAGTTATATTTTAATGAGGGGGGGGAAGATACTGCGGTTTGGAAAAACTGCATTTGGAAAAACAGACAGTTTCACTTTCACACTTTCACACGTTCAGCCCTTAGTGGTGGTGGGGGGTGTGTGTGTGTGTGTGTGTGTGTGTGTGTGTGTGTGTGTGTGTGTGTGTGTGTGTGTGTGTGTGTGTGTGTGTGTGTGTGTGTGTGTGTGTGTGTGTGTGTGTGTGGCCTTGCAGATGCTCCCTGCTGGTTCGGGGACTCCCGTGGGTGTTGTTACTGAGCACCACTCAGCACCACACAGTTGCTGAGTGGAATTACCCTGTCCTGCTATAAAGCTGCATTAAGTGTGGTTTAGTTGGGTTTTTATTTCCTTAGGCAGGCTGCTGACAGTAGAGCATCAATCAGGTTCATCTTTACTCAGTTGAAGCTTGAAATTAAAGATGCTTGACCTTTTCTATTTCCCAGTGGAAACAATCAATCAGAACCATGGTAGCACATGAAGCCAGAAGTGGTGTGTCCATTACAGGAGGCAGACAATCACACCTGTACAGGCAACTTAGAGTCCCCCATTAGATTGTAAGGCAAGATGCTAGACTGTGAGAAGGAAACCACATAGTACCTTGGAAAACACACACACAAACCTGAAAAAAGTCCACACATAAACATCCTCAAATCCCCAGCTAAGCTCAGGCTATTAGCCACGTATCTCATTAAAAACACAATTCTGGAACTGAATTGAAATGATAAAAGTAAGTTTCAGGGCACAAATGTAAAACGTTAACACTTACAACAGTTGCAGACAATACATGGAGATTAAAATCATCTCGCTATCACTTGAGTTAATCTTAATCCATACAGACAGCAACACTTCTAGTCTATAGTGTGAAACATTTTAGAAAGCCCAGAACAACAACAACAACATCTGTATGGCTTTATCTGAGCAGTATGACCTTACTGGCAGGGAAAATGCTATTTGAGTCCATTGCTGGTTCCCTTTGTGTGGTAATTTACTAGATTGTTTCGTCCACACTCATGACTCATGATTGCTGCTCAGTATTTACCATAAATCAACCATCACTTCTGCAAATACTCGAGGCTGTCAGCCGGAATCATATTGTGGGAAACACGTGATTTAATTAACAGCAATATATCTTCTCTTATCATTTATTTGTGTAGTTCTGCCAAAGACAATTATGGGGATTTGGTGCCTTGAAAAACGTAATATTCATATAATATTCCACAGACACTTTTTTTGAATGAATATTATGTATTTCTCAGTATCTCAAAGACAGTTGCCAGAACCATCATACAGACATCGTCCACAAACTACATTAAACTGAAAGCCTGCTGCTGACAATACAATTTAATGTGATATGAAAGTTTTGAATAGTTGAAGTAGTTTTTGAGTGAAACATTAACTTTTTTTTACTCACCCAAAACATTTTGACACATAACTTATGTAATTTACCAGTAATTGTTCTCATGATACTTTTAGCTTGAATATATCCAGACATTCTTTCTTATAATGGGACCAAATTGTTTATGAACAATTTACAGCAATCTTGGCAAATAGTCAGAGACTGGATGAGAGGGAGATTTTGACTCTTATCAGACCTTCTTATAAACAAGGTCACTGCAGCCGTGCCACAAAAAGACATGTTAACAGCTGCAAGTCTTCATGAAACAGCTTCTCTCCTTCTCCCTTCATCACAGGCCTTGACCCCCATGTGGAGGAAAAAAAAAAAAAAAAAGCTGACAGCGAGAACAAGCTTTGACAAGTCTGAGGAGGTCATGCTGGTACCATTTCCCAGGAAATTTGTGAATTCCCACTGAGCACTGAGAATAAAGGTGTTGGAAGGGAGCCCAGCGTGGAGTTTCCCGGCTGTAAACCATGCGTGTTGAGGTCAAGTCAACAGTGACGGGTGCAGCATAGAAAATGGAACACCTGCACTAACCAAACAGGATCCACCGCCATGATACAATTAGACACACCGGTGGTTGTTTTATAAAAAGCAGTTCCATGGGTGATCAGGTGATCATGAGGTGATCGAGTTCACTCAAGTTTATAAGATGTGACGTCAAATGAAGCTGCAACTAAAAACACAGAGTGAAACGTTTCCCGGTCCAAATGAGAAAACGCATAAACACAAGATTGCTTTCTTTTTCTTCTCCGATACCAACAGCAGCCTTCTCCACTGTTACACCGTCCACCGCCATGTCCTCACTGTGTCCATCACCGGAGAAACACGTCCAATCTAAAAAGTACCAACTTGAATGCTCTTTTAAAAACATGATAAACGAGGTCAAACTTGAAAAAACATTGCGAATAAACCGCCGTGTTTTTTTTCAGTGATGACATAACAGAACTGTCCCTATGTCTCAATCTATTAGTTTCCCAAACCCTTACAAAGACCACGCTGACTCAGCAGTGAACACACACTGACATAGAAAGCAGAAATTGAGCTATTCTTGGTCTCGGCTCAGATTCTTCTGTGAGCTGCGAGCAGCGTGAGCCACGTTCAGGAGAATTTAAAAGAAGCTGCTGGAAATAAACCCTCAAACTGACGGGAGAAAGCTTGAGGGTTTAAAACACTTTGAATGCGTCTGATTTCTCCAACTAGTCCTTTCAGGATTCCGGCACGATACTGATGGCGTGTAAAATCGAGACGTCGAAAGACGTCATCTGCAGGTTTGTTGTTCCTCTGCATGACGGACGCAGTCAGGAACGTGTGTGGGAAACAGTGGAGGACAAAAACACTGACGTATTCTTGTGTCACTCATATTTATCTGTCTGTAGTAATTACACGGTAATCTTTAATGTGCACACAATGCCTTTTTGTTTATTTTTTAATCTTTGACATATTTACACTTAAACTGTACAGGGGGAAGTCACAGTGGAATAAATGACTGGGTGAGGTCGGAAAATTAAAACAGCACGAGAGTGAAACTGCGGCACAAAAGGAGCTGATGAACAGGAAAAGTGGTTTCTATTGAATATCGGTAGATTAAATATTAAATAAGCCAGCCGGTGATTAAAAAAACCCCAAAAACAACAAACTACAACGCTAAGAAAATGATATGAAACTACTGTGCTTAAGACTTTTTGACCGCTTCTCTTAGCGAGTCAGGTCATTTTCCCAAAACCACGTTGACCAAAGGCCAGTCTGACCTTTCATGAGGGCTGACATAACGCAGGACTAAAGCAGCTGGTAGAAGTATTGTCCTCAGATTGCAAGAGTCCTTCATTTGAGATCGACTTCTGAGCCCTAATAACCCTCAAAACCAGCAAATGTGTAGGAGCATTATTGAGACTCATCCTCCGCTTCGTTGACAAAAGGGCCCGTACCTCATGTGCACGTTCACTAAAAAGCTGAAGCTGAAAGGTCAAATTCCAGCAAATTGTAAGGGCTCGCCTTCACCTCCACAACCCAGCTGAGATTATTAGATTGTGCCAAAACAAGCTGCTTCCTACCGTTGTTTTCATGATCTCACTGGCCTGGGACAACTCGGGGTCTGAAACCCAACTATATTAGTATTTGGAGTGGAATCCTCGCACCATTTCTGCGACACATTCATTCAAATTTGGGTGAAAACTCGCCTGAAGTTTGTATGTATGACACATGATCCTCACTCATGACATTTGTTGGATAAAATCGCTCATTCTTTAGCGCTTGGCAAAGCAAGAATCAATACATGACCTCCGTGTGCAACAGTTGCATTACTTTAATATAAATATAGGATTCCTCCCCAATTCACATATAATTTTGTCATCATACCAAAATGGAACAAATAAAAGTGCAGAAGCTGCTGGATCGGGACCACGAACCCGGATGGAAACCAGATTTAAATGAAGAAGAATTTTTTTGGTTGTTCATCTTTAGTTCTTTCTTATTACTGGTCATTTCTTTTCATTCTAACTTATTTGAAGAGACTCAAACAACAAGACTGCTGAAGAGTGAAGATTCTGAACATGTTTAAAGTCGGAGTGATACGAATGTGAGGCTCTGGGACGAACACAGAGAACATCTGATCTGTAAATGTACCGAGAGGTCTAGAAACCAGGAGCTTAAGAGAAGCTTGATATTCGGACCTGATGCACAAGGTGAATGGAAATGATAATGATAATGACAAGACAGAAAATCCCTTTTTGTGGGAGCAGATTAGCCAGGCACCGACTGTTACAGGAGCATGTTGGGATTATATATCATAAACACGGGGGTTTCATTTGTGCTAGAAAGATAATGCTGGGTGGACACTGGCCCTGAGCTAAGTGACTCTTAGCGGTTTCACGTACGCGGAGCATGGCTGAGGTGTCAAACCCTCATGAAGAAAGTGTTTACAAAACTGTATAAAGGAGGGTAAGAAAGAGAAAGCCGATTGTGCCACATGATCCAAACAGTCACTGGAGCTCCTCTTCAGTTTTCACCTGCACCGTGTCGTCCTGCAGCTCCGGCTGCACATTCTGAGTCTCGTTAAACAGCATGTTGAAATGCAAGTCAATGTAATTGGACTGAATGAAAGAGCCGCCGTTCTGGTTGAAGTTCATGTTGGTGTTGGCGAAGGCGGTGCCGGCGTCAGGCGGCGGGTTGAAGCCGCACGGCGCCGGCGAGGAGATACCAGGGTTATTGTATGCCTCCCAGAACTCTGGTGACTCCAGCAGCTGCTGGATGAGCGCCGCCTCGTCCGAGGTGTCACAGAAATCCATTTCCTCCACGGCGGAAGCAGCAGGCAGCGTGGGCTGCAGCCTCTCGTCTGGAGTCATCCCGTTCTGGGCCCCCAGGAGGAAGAGTAAGGTCTGTTCTGGTGCAGGTAAACTCTCCGCTGCAGGAGGACAAACACATCAGGTTACATACCGTACACAAAATAAACCAGGGAGAAACAGAACAGTCAGTCAGATTTCAGATTAAAGCCTTTACAATCTATATCTATATATCTATAATGTCAGTCATCTCTGGACAGGCTCTCTCTCACACCAGGTACTGAAACTGGGGTTTAATGCAGGACTTTCTAATGTTTCTAAACTTCAAACATATTATTGGAAATGACTGTTGATTAGACTGTAACGGTCAAAAACACTCATTTGGAGGAAATAACTGAGTAAATCATAGTAATTTATTTTTATCCTGTTTTTGTAGTTGCTTAGAAGAATTACATCTCCTGCTCTCATATTATGGAAGCTACTTTTATTTTGATGGCATATTGAGAGAATTCATTCTTCCCATGTGGCACAAGGGAGTCTATTTTGACTTGATTCACTTTTCAATCATTAAACATTTAGGCAAGGGCAGTAGGTGTGTGTCAGATAAGCAGGATGGTATTTATGATCCAATAAAAGCTAGTATCGAGCAATATTGTGGATGTCTACGTCACACAGGATACATAAATACAGACACAAATGTAGTTTATTCACAAAATCTTAAATTACAGCAGCTAATCCTGCTTTAATGAAAATATGGATCCTGTTGATTCAGATACTCAGAAGCTTTTAAATGGTGTAAATCAACAAGGATTTCACGATGCTGCTGTTTTGTAAGAATAATAAAGTTTCTTATCTCGTCTCGCCTGTGCTTTGATACACTGACAGGATTATTGTGTCTGTCAGTGAGTCGGCAATCTTACAGAAACTCACCACACGTGACACGATGAAGATGAACCCTAACCCTCATAAAGTTTATAAAGTGAATCGTAAACTGGTTGGTGTAAACATTAAAATCGTCTGATTGAAAGTCAACATGACACTGGGTGTCTTGTTGCCCATGGACCTTATCATCATCTTAAAATATGAAATTCCTGAAAACACTTGACATCAACCCAAAACTGTGCCTTTATACATGCAGCTGGCGGTCTTCAGACATCGACCGTCAGTACGTGCTCGGTTTATTCAGTGTGTTCAGTGTGGCGGCTGATGTAGCATCACTTCAACCTCCTGCGGTAAAAATGACTCGGCAGAAGAGGCGACGGGCTGACGCTTATAGATAAGAAAAATGTAAAGAAAGAAAGAAATGGCACCGAGGAATGCCGTCTAAAGTCACTTGAAAATCCATTTCTCACCTCTGACACAAGGTTTGTCCTTGAAACTGATGTCTGACTTGATGGTGGCTCTCTTCCTCTTCACCTCATACGGATCTGTGAACAAAACCGTTCAGACATCCTCACATGAGCCCAGATACAACTGATCTGATTAGAACCTGTGAATTCATTCAGTGTCTGGCTGACCGATGTCTTGCGGCAGGTACGTGAACTTGACCGGCTCGCTCTCCATCTGGTCGGAGATGCGACGCAGCACCACGCAGACCTCCACCTCGTCCGAGATGTCTTGGTCCTGGTACGGCGGCGTCTTGAAGACGATGGCGATCTGTCGGTGCACGTCTGTCTGAGAAAACTCCCCGTTTGCCTTCCACAAGCCGTGTCTGAAGATGATTTCTATGTCATCTGGAGGCAAATACACACCAAGTAAATCAAGAAAAGCACCGAGAATCAAGATTATTTGCAGTTGCTCCTATTTTAGTTTTTTTGTCTTACTTTGCTTCAAGTTCAAAATACGTACAATTTTGCAGTGTACAACTTTACAGAAATAATTTTTAAATACAAAAACAAATCAGTAATAAACACAGAGATCATATCTGACATTTGTATTTCTTAATGAGACTTTGAGATATGAAGGTTTGTTGTGTGAACAGTGCTGAATCTCTACATCAGAGAAGGTTATTTGTCTGAGTTGTTGATTACCTGTGCACACCTTGTAAATGTGACACATCTGCTTTATGGTAGTAAGAGTTATGTTTACCAGAAATATACCAAATCCTAATGACAAAATATGAATAAAAGTGTTGATTTGGATGTAATAGAAACTGGGCTCATAGCTCCTTAAATAGACTTTACTATTAGAATTCATTTTTAGTCGAACACACCGCCCAATGTTGTCCCCCTTAAATCAATCTTTCTCCAAAATGTACGCCTACCTTTCTGCACTTTGTCACACAGCATGTAAACCTCCGTCTTCCCCAAACAGGAACCTCTGTATTCGTTCAAAAGGCTGATCTTCAGCTGCGACGTCGTGGTGGCCTCTTAAAAAAAGAAGAAAAGAAGAAACGACCAGGATCAGGAAACAGGCCACGTGGTTTTTGATTGTCGCCGGGACACTGTGGAGGAAGGTGAGTGTGTGCTGCATACTCTTGTCATAGATGGGTTTGGACACCACGGGGCTGAGAGAGTCGCTTCTGCCGTCGTCCCACTCCAGCTCACACTGGAAGCACAGGCGCACTGCGTTCATGTCGATGTCTTCGATCCCCTTTGTGTGACCGGCTGACGGGCGAGAAAACATCAGACGGTACGTTAGCTGCGCCTCGAGGAGCATCAGTGAAAAATTCATCCTGTGTGTTTCTGTGCGACGCACTTTGAAAGGGGTCAATGTTTTGGCTTCTCCTCTTCTGTAGCGACTGGTCGAGGTCTCTCCTCTTCACACACTGAATACCGAGGTTAGTAAAGCTGTGAGTCGAAGCACATCCTCATTTAATAATGTCTGGAAATCGCAGGCGAAGCAATGAGAAGCACATCATGAAAACTTGCGCGGGACCGATGTTCACCTGTGACGTCGGCTGCTGTGAGGATTGAAGGCGACGAGACAGATTCCCGATTCGTTGGGACAGTCTTTACCCACGAGGCAGTGTGGGTGCGGCCGGTGTGGGAGGTCTTTGGTCACCAGGGACACGGTGACCGTGACCTTGGTAATGTGCTCGATGGAACCCTGAATCTGAGAGAGAGAAGGGAAGCTTCTTTTGAATCAATGTGACATAAACCCAAGATGAGATCATTTTCAAGGCTCATCGTCGTGTCTGGTCTCTGAGGAATTGTTGGGAATATGTTCATGTGCAGAGTACCCAATACATTCATTCTGATGATATTGATCACATGAATACAGGGAATCTGCCTCCCCTCCACTGGTCGACGCAATGATCTCATCTACTGAATTATCTTCAACACAAAGCTACTTCCTCAGCACGCTGCATCAAACACATTCAGTTCAGGTATTTTCAAATCTAAAACGGAGTGAAATGCATTAAACTTGGAGAAAGACACGTTTACTCTCATGGCGAGAGGAATTTTTTGGTTAACGTTGGACTTCTCGAGGAATGTCACACAAAATGATTTTGTTGTTAAAGGTTATCTTTGATTTATAGGAAATAAAAAGGGAGGGAGGTCAGATAATAAGGTCTTTATACATACAGTAGGACTACAATTATCACAATCCGTCACTATATCTTATTTCACTATCTTAACTTGTCTTCATTATATTTACATCACAATCAATTACAAATATGTGCATTTTAACAAAGAACAAATGACTTATAGACTCCATTTACTCCTTTCGTGGCAAAAACAGTTTATCCTACATTATAAATGTAAAAGTTAAAGAAGTTTAAAATGAATCAATACATTAAATATTCCAGTAGCTGTAACCTGGCAAGTGTTTGAAACAATAAAAGAGACAAACTAGTGCGAAAGATTTGTAGTCAAAGAAGCGAAAGTCAGGCTCTGTTTGGCAAATTTAGAGAATTAGAGAAAAAAATGTAAATCCCCAAAACAGACCCTTAGAGCAATACATTAAAGCATTAAAGTTACTGAAATTATCTGTAATTTCATTTTTAATTCATAATTACTTTGCTGGGTTTCTAAAATCATTGAAATCTACTAAGTAAATCTCAATCTAAACACCAAGAAATTCACATATGTGACGGTGGGGTTCCTCTTAAGAAATCTTGGATTTAATCACACAAACTGAACACAGCTTCGGTGTGGTTGTGTGGAAACAGTGAGAGGCGTGTAGGTGTGTTTATCAGTAATTAGACGGGGGCTCCGCCTCTTCTGTTTGACCACACTCAGGCTGGGTTTTGATGGGACTTTCTACATTGCACCACCAACCCACATCCTCCCAGCTCAACCCATCTCATTCAAGGGTTAAATCTTCCCCCAAACCGTCTGCCCGAGAGGTCCCAAACAAAACCCTGAGTGTCTACCTCGATGGCAGGCTGAGTCTTGTTCGCATCGGTGCTGGTCGCCCCCAGGATGCTGCCGGCCGAGCGTCCCTCGCACTCGTATCGAAACCTCATGCCTCTGTCTTTGGGCTCCTCCACCACCACCAGCCGCGGCTTCTCCAGCACGCGGTCCAGTATGTCGGCGTCGCTCAGGCTCTCAGGGGAGACGCAGCCGGAGGTCTTCGTGGACATGGAACACGAAGATCCACGACCACGTAGCGAGGAACCGGCAGAGGACGGAGCTTTGCGCGAGGAATGAGGCGACGCCGTCTGTCTGGTGGAGCACGCCGTCCGGCGCATCGCAGAGTAGCTTGGCTGTGAGGAAGGCAACACAAGTTGATCACCCAAATATTACTAAACAAGTGACGGATTATGAAGCGACACCAATGCCCATCATGTGCGAATGCTGTTTGTGGACTCCAGTTCAATGTTCAACACCATAACCCCCTCCGGACTGGTCACTAAGCTGCAGGACATCGGACTCTCCTCCTCCCTGTGCTGGGCGGTCTACAGCTTTTCAAAAGACATCAGGTGGTTCAGGTGGGGAATCGCCTGTCCCCCTCACGCACCCTGAACATCGGTGCCCACCAGGGCTGTGTGCTGAGCCCTCTGCTTTACTCACTATACACTTATGACTGTTTGTCCACATAAGACTGCCAACACCATCATTAAGCTCCCGCTCAAGGTGCATGGACAGCGTTTTGACGGGGACTATCAACCCCTGGAGGGGCAGCAGCACCCAGCAGGACTCAATAGACAAACTGCATTGTACAAACACGTTTGCACTATTTGACACTTTGACTTACATTGCTTATTCTCTCTCTATCTATCGATCTATTCCTAAATATATATGTATCTCTTGTGTGTTTTCATTCTTATCATTAACCTTGTTGTTTCAGTCTGGATCTGGTGCTAAAAACATTTCACTGCACAATTATACACATTATACTGTGTATAATTGTGGATGTGACAAATAAAAGGTCATGACTCAAAGTGCATCCTTACCAAGTTCAACACAATCTGGGACTTTGTTGGTCCTTCTTTAGAATGGCCACAAGCCTTCTGTGGCTTCAGATAACCTTTAGACACAAACTGCTCTGGGGCAAATATTTATCATTCTGCATGACTCAGTTTGGGATTAACGCAGGATTGAGGAGTTTCACACTTGGACTGTGAGCACAAGCTCAGATTAAACTTTGGTCAGAAAGAAAATCTGAACTGATTTGAACTAAAGCCAAAAATATTTTTAAGATTTATCAACACTGACCTCAGTTTTGTTACTTTTTCTAACTTTGAGTATTTAATGTTATTTTCTTCATATACATTTTAGAAAAACAAAAGATAATCCTGTGATATTCAAATGAAGCCAGAGGTAGTAAAACGTTTTCCACCTCACACAAGAGACCATAGCGAAGGTTTCATGTTAGATTTTCCGCCTATAAATCTTTTCAGATCTTATAAATAAATATTCAAATTAACCTGATCCACCATTTCACAACAGAAAAGAAAAAAACAACAACTTTCTTTTAGCAGTTTTATCACTTTATGACCACATTGAGCAACTAAAAATAATAACGCATGAAGATAAAAGGTTTCAAGCTATTTTATTTTAATTATGATAATTAGATCTTGTGCAAAAATCTTTAACCTACTACTTTTTATTTGTGGAGGTTTCACAGTATGAATTTTTAGAGCAAAAGAATGAGCTAATGGGCTCTAATTAAAGAGCCATTATTTTACAGGGCAATGAGCAGATCAAACCAATCCCCCAAAAGTGAGGGACAAGTTGTTGTGGTAGTAGTAGTAGTAGTAGTAGTAGTAGTAGTAGTAGTAGTGTTTTATTTGAACAGGTGAAACTAGTTTAGATCAATGATCTCTTTGGCCAAGACAGCAGCAATAAACACAATAATCACAAAAGTACAAATAGACTAAAACCAAAAACAAGGGCTACAACGATTAAACTTAATGTTTTTTTTCATAGATCATTACCAAAAGATCCTCCTTATTATGTTGCCAACGTTTTATTGTTACATTTGCCAACGAAAATTGGGGCGAAGGTTCTGATTTTGTCTGTGCGTCTTTAGATTTATTTTCCTTATTTTCCTTACAAACAAAAGTTTGGGCAAAGGTTGGGTTTTTGTCTGTGTGTATTTATTAGTTTGTATGTATGTATGTATGTATGTATCTTATTGTTCGGACGATTGAGCGCATCTGAATATAAAAAGTAGCGGCTTGTAGTCTGTAAGACACGGTATGTATGTTACCAACATATCGCAAAAATTATTAACCCGAATTGGTTAATAACCCGGTTGAGGTATGATTTGTCATCATCCATTACATTTTGGGATGCAATAGATCCCGGGGAGGTAAGATATTTACTCCATTGTCGACGCTGGAGCTCTGCGGTGAATCGTTACTCGGGGCTGACGCTGCCATTCGCCGGCTGCGAGCACACGGCTAACTGTCAGCCAATCACACGGCAGCTCACTCTAACAGTGCGTTACAGCAACACAAAAGAATGGGAACCAACACAACATTCTCATTTAACCTTCACAATGCAACAACATGAAGCCATACAAACGACCACGACAAATGATGGAAGGAGTGGTGTGGTGGATCAAATGACCTGGTAATCCATTGGTTTCCATGGTGACAAATGTGGCGCTGGCGAAGGTATGTGTTCTACTGAACGCCCGCTCTAGTTGGTTTGTATGTATGTATGTATGTATGTACAGTATATATATATATAACAGAACATGATTTAATCTTAACATTGCAAGGTGGTGTCGGCGAGGGTATGTCTGCCCTCTACCGGGTGACCGTTCCTAGTTTTGCATTGTTTTGTTACAAGAATATGAAACAGCAAGCGTGGTTGAATGTTTCTATTTCTATTATGTAAGTACCGTCATCATTTCAAGTGTCTACTAAGTTAATAATATTTCTATGAACTCAACAAACGGCAGCAGCTCACAACAAAACAGACTTTTTTTAAAGAAGTGGATAGAGAAGCAGAATTGGTGGTGGAGATGACTCGCTACATCTTTCCTCCTTCATACATGCGCTTTCTATCATTGCACACAGTCGACCATGTGCTCTCTGACTCCTCCTCACATCTGATCCTTTTTTTCCGTTACACCACAGACCACTGAGCCTCTCTATTCCCTCTTGCAGTTAACGTGCGACATACCTCGCTCCCTCGTTTTACTTTCTCTATTGTATCACGACTCATCTACACACTCTCTCTCTCTCTCTCTGCCCCTGAATTGACTCAATTCAAAAAAATGAAAGCAAAAAACATGACCATTGAAGTCACACTTACTGATTCAACAGGTGATGAAGATTCAAGCCTGCAGGGAACAAAGAGGTAAAGGAGCAGCCTCCCTTGTGGCCTGTGAAGCTGATCAGACTGTTGCTGCAGCGCTCCGGCTGACGCCTCTGCATTAGATCACGTTTCCTAATATGTCGTCGAGCTGCAGATGTTTGTTGTCAAAGCGTTTATGTGGGCTGCGAGAGTGTCCGCCTGAGCATACCTGCGAGCCTTAAAAACCCAGAGAAACTAAAACAAAAGCCTGGCAGAGCAAGTCGGCAGGCAGGAAAAAGGAAGACAGGCCGGCCTAATGTCGATCCACCAATTGCAGGGGCGACACAGAGAGAAAAATGTGACCTTTAACCTCCGGTGGGCTTGGCTAGTAAACACAAGGACAGCAAACTGAAAGCAGGGGTCAGATTACAGCTCCTCTCCTCCTCCTCCTCCTCTTCCTCTCTCTCCTCCTCCTTTCTTCTCAGCCTCCTCCCACAGAGGAGCATGGCAGGGAGGTGTGTGACGCTCACGGGTTTTACACACTCATAACTTTTTAACAAGCTGCAATTACACACTAATTTTAGCCACAGCGCCTCCGCAGATCACTTGAGATTACAAACTGGTTGAACCCGTTTGTCGCTACCCGCATGCTTGCTCACTAATCAGATTACAACACTCCTCTTCTGAATGCTGACTGGAAACCACGTGCTTTATGATAAACGCCGGGCCTGCCGCGCAGCACGAGCGCTCAACGGCACTTTAATCCATCAAGACGTATTCCTGTTTTTGACTTCCCCACGGTGAGGAAGCCGTACTGATGCTCGACCGCATGATGAGGACAAACTAGTGCATCAAGTCACACTCCAGCATTACTACCTCTCAACTAGGCACATTTTTATACCCCAACTGACAAAGCGTTTAATCTTTCTTATTGAGAAGCAAAACACTTTTTAATGCCTTTGCGTAATAATTGACCAACTCTTGTTTATGAATTGCTACAAAGCTTCAGTGGCTCAGATGAAGACAAACAATTTCACATTTTTGGTGGGTGGGGTGGGGGGGTGAAACCAGACGAGGAGCAAACCAAAACAACACAAATGACTCCACTGGTGCAGAAGCACCACACTGACAACACCTCACCCCGAATTCATCCTCACCTCACAGGCGGTGCCTCGCGCCACCAGCATGGGTTTGGGCGTGGGCGGGGAGCTCTGTCGGGGGGTCCTGTGGTTTTGTGCGAGGGGGGTGTGGCAGAGGAGGTCACCAGGAGGAGGAGGAGGTCCGGGGAGGGAGACGCTCGACCGCACGTTCTCCTCAGCAATGATTTCATAAATCAGATCTGTAAACAGTGATGACACCAAGTTGAATCTGAGGTGGAAGCCTGAATGAAAAAATGATTCATTATTGAAAAGATCACTTTAATAATATAAAATCAATGCTCATCCATCATATAAAAAAAAAGAAAGACTTTTGCACACTACAGACTGAGAAGTATTTACATGTTGACGTCAACAACATTTAATATTTGCATGTCTGTTCGAGGACACATGACATTAACATGAAGTGTCACATGCACGACTCATTTTGAAGCTTAATGATCATAAGATGAGCTCCGAGAGGATTTGTGTGGTTACCGCCACAGAAAAACAGTTTCTTGTATCTATACAGATCACATGTTCTTCTGTGTGACTTCGTATGTTTACTTCATTTGATATACAAGTGCCAGACCTATAAATGCCTTGTGGACAGGGGGGTGGGTCTGTCATGTCTAGAAACTGATCCCTCACAAATGTGATGCATGAAAAACTGGCGACATCTGTTAGTGCAGTTCATCAAATCTGAATGTTTGCTGATTTTATTGATTGGTCAATGACCGTATTTTTTAATGATTGTAGTATATTGGAACTATTTGGAACAAAAAACTAAATAATTATGGATTGATAGTGAGCAATTAGACAGTGTGTTTCCCCATGAAGGGATGAATAATGAATATAGAGGTGTGTCCCAAAGGATTGTAATACAGTGGCAAAGTTCAATATCGCCCATGATTTTACTTAAATTGTGAAACGTCCAGGCAAATCATATTTATCACACATAACCTTCATATATTTCTATATTTAAAGCTTTTGTGTTTAATTCTATATGACTGTCACTTATAAGTCTTTTTATGACACAGCCTGGCAAATTGTGGCACTCTGAGATTTTTGAATTGCAAATGCACAGCTCCAGAATATTATCATAACTTATTGAAACAATATTATCACATACTTTTCCTACTGTCTTACCCAAATGTCATTGTCATAAACACAAACAAAATGCTTGAAACGATGAACTTTTCCATGGCATTGTAATTTTGCGAGCTCTGAAGCCAAACAAATACAAGAAATGATGTCTCCACTGTTCGGTGATAACCACACAAACATGTGAACAAACAGGCAGAAACAGAAATACACATCATAGGTTACTTCCCCTTTTTTGAAGGAGGAAGCATGTATTTGTGTCAGAGAGCATAACGTGAGAAGAAATAAAAACAAGAGAAGAAGAAGACTCAGAACTCACTGAGGTCTGAGGGGCCAGGATGAGGGAAGGGGGGCAGGATCCCGGGGATGGGTGTTGGCTCCTCTGCAATGACACATCACATGCCAGAGGATGATGTCAGCTCTCACTCTCTCCCACAAACACACTCAAAACACACACATTAGAGGCTCGAAACCTACCAGAGTTGCCATTAAACATATCCATGTCTTTCATCGCATGTGAGGAGTCTTTAAAGACGTAAAAACTGCAGCGAGGCGTCCTAGAAAGTCTGTCCGGGTCGGGGTTTTCTCCTCCTCCGGGAATGATAAAAGTGTGATGTTTACAAGACGGAGGCGGCGAAGTTCAGCCCAGAGCCCGGGGAGAGGAACCGCTCGGTCCTGGAGCCATGTGTGGACTGACTTACACGCACTTTGCATCAGGTTTGTGTTTCCGCAGCTTCTGCGTTCTGATTGGTTGCTGCGCGGCGTGGAAATCCCCTCCAGGTGACGTCACAGCCCAGATGGGACCTTTCCCCTCCTCTCTCCTCTGCTGACCTCCAGCACTCTTCAATCCTACATCAATACAATTAAAATGATTTCTAGTCACCTGATTATTATTATTTATTTATTTATTTTAATTATATTTATTATTATTATTGTCAGAAAAAGAATAATGTGCAAACACCTCCTTGTCGGCCTCCGTCCCAACACAGAGTGCTTCTTCCCACCCCGCAGGCCTGTTTACTGCATCTCCAGGTTGCATCAGGTGTAGCAGGCCTACGTTCATCTCTGCACCAATAATATCACTGCACGTTCAAAACCCTGCAAACGTTACGTAAGAGATGAAGCGCCAGTTCAGTGGAGCTGCGACGTGCAGCAGGGACCCCTGCTGGCCACACAGGGGTAAAGACATTTAAAGGAAACGAAAAGCGAAAGTTGAGGCGTTTAGAGGAAGTGGTGACTCAGGTCAAATGAATAAACCAGGACGACCCACCATTCACAGGTACAAGCTATGTATGTATGTAAGTAAGAGGTTTTTGGAATCACGTTTACAAGTGTATTTCTGATGAATCACTTATCAATTTGTGTGTTTCCCCAACACAGATCACATGTCTGTGAGAAGTAGAAGACTGTAAGAAGAGAAAACAAAAAAACTAAAGGCTGTAAAAAAAGCTTGAATAAGGATGTTGGTGACAGAAGGAACAAGTCGCCTAAACTCTAATAGTGCTGATGATGTTGGCCTCTATGACCTCGTTCATATGAATTTGATCACCTTTAAAGATTTCTAAAATCTAGCGACTTCAACTGGAGTGAAGTTCTCTCACCACAGTGCTCAAGAGACATTATTGTTATTATACCTGTCCCACTGTTGCTAAAGTACAAAATATAATCTGAGATTATGAACACGGCTCACAATTTACCGACAAGAGACAAATGGTAAATAAAGCATTTAGGGTATGTCTGTTTGACAAGCTCCTCCTCTCACAGAGATGCTGCCTTTCACCTGTAAAAGCTTAATTTGACTGGGGAAATGTCCACAGTATTCTCACCAACACCCAACTGCACACCTCATTACCTGAACAAAGAGCCATCAACTAACTTACATCAATAAAGCCTGGATTCAGACTCCTGAGCCACGGTCACATTTTAATGAATGAAAACAAGTTGATTCAAACACTGTGACTTGTTTCTGGTCCTGGGCTAAAGTTAGAATTATTTACAATCATGTTCATAATGCAACACCAAGAACGGATGTTGACAAGACATAAGTGTTTTCATGATATGAAGTATATAGATTGAAGTTATTTTGAAACAGATTTAGGTCCTATTTTCTGCTGGTCGGCATCATTCTGACTTTGTTTTCCACATATTAGTGAAAGTAATACAACAAGTGAGAGGCTGGGGTGTCTTCAGATGATGGCTGCCCAGTAACATTACTTGGAGCGGACATAGAAATAAAGGTGTAATTTGAAATAAAAAACCTTTATAATGCCTTCCTTTCACTAAATAAATTGTGTACAAAGTTTTGGTTTTGGTGATACCAGCAATCATAAAACACTCAAAAACTCCGTTTTAAAGGAAAATCTTAGTGAACCTCTAAGGCTGGGTAATATTTACAATTAGGCCTTATATATTAATTGCTATTAAATATTACTTCATGAACCAGCTCGCCCCGGCCAGTAGAGTCCTGTGAATCCACCATCTAGTTTAAAGGGGGGCCATTCATTTTGTTGAGATGGAAACCTTGAGCTGCACAGTAAACTGGACAGTTTGATCCAGGGTACCACTTCTGCTCTGCAGCCATCAACTGTTTTGTAAGGATTCTTCAGTTATGAAAAATAGAATCTTTCAAACACAGAAAATTAGTAAAAGGCACATATACGCCGACAAGAATGAACACTATTAAAACCAAGTTGCCATATAAAAGCAAAGCAGTTGGATTGCATGTCAGGTGCATTAACTTTAATTGGATGGAGAACTTCTGGTCAGAAAAATGGCACATTAAAAGCAGAACTCAACTGAGGCTGAAGTTTCAGATAAACACAATTAAAAAAAAAAAACTATCACGGATTTAAATGGGTTGGCTTTTATAACAAGCTGGTTCCTGCAATAACTCATTACTGCCACCAAATGCACAAAGTGGTTTTACTTGAATTTTACATTATGTATTTTTACTTTCTGAAATAAAGTTCACTTTTATATCATTTGCCACACATTGGTGCGTCGCTTGAATTTAAAAAAATATTTTTTAATTCTCACCAACTGATGAGTGAATTAAGCAGCTGCCGGTATTATAACACCTCTGGCTCTAAACGTTATTAGTTTCACTATAATGAACCCAATTCTTTGTGGACTCTTGTGTTATTTCTTTGTAAAATATCTTGTCCTCACTTTAGCCTGTTGGGAACAGATGACAGACATCCAGAGATTAAACATTGTAAGATGTAAATGAATGTTGAACGAGTTCACTAATGTGGGCGCTGGAAACCCATTTACATTAGGTCTTGTTTGAGAGCAGAAATGAATTTATGATCCTGTCAAACCCCGGCAGGTGTGTGAAAACAGAATGAAATGTAGGCTTTGCATAGACACTTTTAAATCACACTTAGTTTTACTATAAACATGAATGCTCAAAAATTGAATATGTACCAACATGTAACCCTTCCAATCATGTTTTACAGCACTCAAATTAAAGAGGAGACAGTGTAACTCAGCACGCGGCTGACCCGTCTCCACTGCGTCCATCTAAGATGATCTGCTTTGGAGCGTGACGGTGAAACATTTTGAAAATCAGACATAAAAATCAAACTTGCAAATTAACTATTGCTAGACAGTTTTGACATCGGTATTATTAACATGAATCTGTACACCTCGAGGACATACAAAAGAATGCTTCAGTGACTGAAAAACAAAACTTAAATCATTGACAATATTAATATATTTATATTAATACCAACAAGGCTGTTATTTTTTTTTCTTTTTTTCTTTTTTTTTGTTCGAGTTTAGAACATTAACCATTTGTTTAAAATTGAGGGTAGTAGTCATTTGTCTTATAGGTAGCATCCTGCAGGGTCGACCCTCTGGCTTCCAGTCGCCACCACCTCGTCTCCCACCTCCAGTGTGGCTCAGTGTCTTTCCAGTTTCCTCCAGCACCGCTCACCGGTTGTCCGGCAGCCCCACGCATGACGCTCACATGGAATGAAAAGAAAAATTCACAAGGAATCTACACAAAGAACAAAAGTTGCACTTGGCCTCTTCATTCCCTGTTTATATGGAGAGAGAGAGAGAGAAAAAAAAAAAATGTAGCACAACCGAGACCTGTTCCCATCGCGACATCTACTCCAAGACATGGTAACCCTCCGAAAAAAATCTTACAGAATACAGTACATCACGTTTTGTTTTACTTCACTTGAACTGCAAAACGAGAGGGCAGGGATGGGCGGGGAACAGAAGAAAGAATTTACCAAGTCTACACTGGTTACCAGTTTCTGTGTCCACACAGAAATCAGAACAGTTGAACTGCTTTTTTTTTTCCTTTTTTTTTTTTTTTGTTACGGCGCGTCCATAACAGCTAAACGATGACTCCCCTTCCTGACTAATTTCCACAAGTCCTCTTCACCCCTGCAGTGAGAGTCCAGGAGGAAGACGAGGGCGAGGCCTCGTTTAATCGTTTTTCTTCTCCCCCTCCGGTTTGTCTGTGATGGCGGTGGAGGCGGCCGAGGCGGTGGAGGCGGCCTCGATTGCAGGAGTGGAATCTTCCGTGCTGTTCTGAGTCTGGTCCGCCCCGCTGGTCCCAAACTCATTGACCCTGTTGGGATCCACTCGGTAGATCCAGCGCTGGTACAGGTAGATGAAAAACACCACATCTGGAGGAGGAGGGCGGGGAGGGGGTGGGGCAGGTTAGGCCGGTGACCAACAACAAACCACCAAGCTGCTTTATTTAACCAATCAAATAGTTCAATTCATTGTTGAGTTAAAGCCGAATATGTTCAGAGTGTAATCTCTGAATTTGATGAGAAAAATATATTTCTGTGTCATTTTGCTGTTTGATCTGAACCATTTGTCTGGTGGTTTAGTGAGCTTACAAATAAATGTTTTCTGGCAGATGAGAATGTCATTATCCTCAGACTCACACTTCTAAGACAGTCAGTCACACTCTGGTGGGTTGTACTGTGCTTAAAAGTCTTAAAAGCCACCATGAAGGCCAGATTATCAGTGTAACTTCTATTTCTATCTCCTTGTGGTAAAGTTTGAATTTTTGCAGCATCCTCGCATGCTATTCCTGAATTTTCCACAAATTTTGATTTTCTTTTTGAGTATGTGCTTCTAACGGTGCAGGACTAATTAGGCACCAAAAATCCGGCAGTAGGAAAAGATTTTTTTTAAAACAGACTCCTAGAATAGTAATCTTTGCGCCTTGCCTCTTTAAGAATCAGGCAATATGAAGGATCCCTGACTGTGCTGCTTGAGTTCTGGGTGAAATCGATTTATTTGGCACTAGGTGGCGTGAGATGACTGATGGTCAGTCGTCACACAAGTCAAGCAGAAACAGCTGGACTTTTGCATTATGCTGACAGATGAAGCTAAAAGTAATTTATATGTTTAATAACTCTGTAATCTTTCCCTCCTCCCGCTGCTGCAATCATTATAGAAATACAAAATGTCAACAAGGTCGTACCATCTCTGAGGCATCCTATCCTGTACATCATGGGCATCTTGATGACGAAGGCAAAGAGGTCATCAATAAAGGTATTGAGGGCCTTGTAGGTGAGCATCCTCCATGGGAGGTGGGCAACAGATTTCATTTTGTAGTTGATGAACAGCTGTGGCGTCATTGTGATAAAACCTAAACACCAAAACAGAGAAAAAAAGAGGCTGTTTAGTCAAACAAACAATTTCTCCATTGCAGGCTGTATTTTGGCCAAAAGGCAGTATGACTGAGGGAGTGAGCCAGCCAGGATGAGGTCTATTAATATACAGCACATTAGGAGAGGCAAGTGGGAATTGGGTAGGTAACCATGATACAAGTCTGAAAACATTAGCTGTATGCGTAACCACTCGGAGACAAGGGTAATCAAGAGAGACTAAAATAATCTGGAACTTTTTATCTGGGATTCAGAACGGGTCGACACAAATAGAGAGAAAATCCACCGGACACACTGCGGCCACACCGAGCAAACGCAAATCACACACAGAAATGTCCTGATCCACAAAGGTTCATCGACACTTAGTGCTCCATCTAAACTTACTGATGGAAACAACATCCACTCCTCTGCAGTTCCAGTGTTTTTCTGTTTGTTTGATGTATTCAAATGTACAGAACCCTCAGTGGAGTGGACGGTAAAAGAACATTTTCCCTCTACATCGTCACTGCATCACTCCATGTGTATGACAAGTTCAACAGCAGTGTTGCACACGCAAATGAGCAGCAGGCCTATGACTGCAGGGAATTACTCAATTCAATTTAACTTTATTTATATAGCACCACATACAACACATTCATTTCTAGGTGCTTTCTGCAGAAAGAAACTCAACAATCCACATGAGGAAGGATAAGCCACGGTGGAAAGGAAACTACTACTGTGTGTGAGGCAAAAACCTTTTCTCCAGAGATGAGAGGGACTCAATGTGGTTCAAGGTTAAGTTATCAGTGGCCTTGACTGTATCATACCATCTCAGTAGGTTTAATAATGGTTTTGTTCTATTTGTCTGAAATGAAACAGATAGCCAGACAACACCCAAGTGTCTTCAACAAAGGAACTCTATTCTAGTCTTTAGGCCTCAAATAGCATAGGAGCATAAATATTAGTATAAGATTATGGTCATTAGCGTTATAAGTGTAACATTCTTCAATAAGGTTGATTAAGATCCTTCTTAGGTGGTTTCAAGCCTCAAACATTTCAGCAAATGTCATGTCATCTACCGAAAGTCTTCTTAAAGTTATAAACACACAGAAAACAGCGATAAGTGTAGCGCTAGAAAACTTACCAAAGGTTAACAAGAAGCCATAGAGCATGCTGAGTACCCATGAGTACCAGCCTTTGTGCTCTACGTACAATAAGCTGTAGATGGCGTAGCAGCCAAACAGAGGGTAGAGCAGCCACGACAAGTACTTGAAGGCCATCTGTCGACAAGAGAAGAGGAATTATCTGTTAGCTGGTGATCATTGAGGCCGGCAGAGAGAGAGAGAGAGGTGTGTTTAGACACAATTCATCCACAACGCAACACAAACTGAATAAGAAGGATTCACCGAGGTTTCAGCCGAGTGCTGGACTAACTTACATCGTCGTAGATTTTGGTTGAAGACTGTACATATGTCGACTTGTCTTTGAAGACCAATCTTGGAATGATGCCTGCGATTTTGTTCTCTCTGTCCAACTGGATGAAGACAACAAGTGGCAGGTTGAGTTTGACAATAAGATAGGTAGAGAAATAAAACAACAAAGGTAATAGAATAGTAGAAATAGAAGATAATCCAAAAAATAAAGCACAAACCAAGTGTCAAAAACACACACACAAACAAAGTGATTGTTTCTACTCACTTTGACATCCATGACCTTGGTGATCTTCCACAGGTCAATGAGAAGACCAATGAAGACGCTGACCTGCACCACGAAGTTGGTTTCATTGTCCAGGATGTAGAGCAGGACCACTAGAGACTGAAACACTCCAAATATGATGGAGCGCACCGACAGCCCTTCTAGAGACTGCCTGCTGTTCCAAAACTGGATATCTGAGGAGAACATGGAACGAGAGTTAATGGACGGCTCCAGCACGTTCTTCTTGTGAAGAAGAAATCAACAGAAAGTGAGACTTGCTTTCTTACCATTCTTGAAGGCAAGGAACTCAAAGATGCTGTGCACAATTGAAACAACAATGGTGAGTCCCAGCAGGTAGGGGTTTGTTTCCAAGAGGGCCACCTGCATGAAGAGAATATCAAACTCAAGTTACTGAAGAAACCTTATGAGACTTAGAAAGTAAGAAAATGGCTTTCAGCTGCAGAGACGAGTCAGTAACAAAGACGTCAATACAACAGTTCTTAATAAGAATCATATTAATGTTAACTTTAATGCCGTATCACTTTTCAAAACCAAAGTTACAAAATCCAAACATGTTAAAGAGTTAAAAGGGTTCCGTTGGTTGATCGTTTGCTACGGCCATGGCAAAGTCATGGCAACATGCACAGTAGACTTGGTTTGTTATTTCCAGCGACTCGGGACCTTTTCAGACCTGGGACCTTCTATTAGTGAAGTCAAATGACAAAACCGAGTTCCAAAGAGAAATTTAATACAGGAATCTGACTTTGCCTGCCTGGGGTCCATGAATGATGAACTTCTGCACAGAATATAGGACAGTCAGGATTCTGACACAACTAATTAACCCTTAGTATCTCCGTCAAAGCACATAAGTATAACGATTCAAAGCTTCAAGTAAATACACAAGCAGTCACCTGAACATTGAAACATTTTTAAATCAAATCTAAAATCACATGCTGATAAAAATAGCAGAATTTCTGTAAGAGGTTGTGTGTAAAATGTAAAATCTAATTCTATTTATACTGAGGTTCTAAAACTGCCATTAAAAGTAACTTTGTGAGTAGCGTCTATTCTACAAGATTTGATAAACTGACTGACAGAAAAATATTGAGTGAAACTCTTTTCTCTTGAGAAACGTTTCCAGTTCATTGGCCACTAATTCTCTGACCAGGAAAATGTGAGGTGCTGCACTGATAACAGATTTCAGAAGAATCCTGTCACAGGATGTTCACACGCAGCCTGCTTCTTTAACTGTGATGTTGTTCAGGTGTCTGTGCTATACATGTATGACTCCTGCAAGTATAAGGTCAACTAGACTTCAAGACTCTTTCTGTTTCTGTTTTTAAAGCAAAAATGCTTCCAACACTGAAAATCCAACATGTAAATAACAGTTTGGTGTTCATGAGGTACTTTCATATTCAGCTCTCAGTTTGACAACTCAACTGCATCTCATACTCACTGGAGGTGATGTTGGTTCTTCAGTAGATACATCATTTAGATAAAAACAGGATCAATAGAGATTACTGTTCCACCACAGTGTCAAGTCATGATGAAAAACTCATAAAACCAAGAATACTTTTAGGACTTTTATATCGGCTATCGAAATGGTTTGCTTTTTAATTTTTTCTGATGCCCATTTTTGCTCTTGTTTTCTGTGTTGAAATAAGAAATGGACGATCGTGGACCCACATGTGTGGCTTTTCTGAACGTAATAAGTGAATTACATCCCCAAATTTTTTTTCATAAGTCTTCCTGCCCCCAAGCACTTACTTTGACAGAGTCCTGGTCTTCATCTGACTGCTCATAAGTGTCCTCAGGAAGGAAGTTCCAGGGCGAGCGGGCGTTCTGGGCAGCGTAAAGCTGCCAGCGCCACAATGACAGCGGGCAGTAGGCGAGACGCAACGGGAGCTTCGTCAGGGTGTCATTGATTGGATAGTAGTCCTTCTGAAGGTTCCAGTAGTCATTGAAGTACACAATAGGGTAGTAATCTCCACTCACAGCATCAAACTTAACATCTAATATTGGACAGAGCAGAAGAGCAGAAGTGTCAGGCCTGCGTTACAATCTACACATTGACAGGTGCGACGTCACACTCAGTCGTGACTGAGACCTTGAGAAAACATTTACAGGAACTCACGTTGGTCGAGAGGAGGCGGAACTGAGCCTTTGACCCAGGCTGTGTGATCGTCCACCATATTGATGGTGAGGTTGGGGTGCCAGTGTGAGATGATCTCCACTGGACCATGGCTCTCTGCCCGCTACGAGGAAACACCACGGCAGAGAAATCACAATCCAAAATACATTTGAGAAACAATACAAATGAGTGTACTGTGTTTTACAATTAGAATAGTTAGGTTATTTTTTGCGCCTCGGTTCACATTCTTAAGAAAGACACACTATGTGCCATTAAATAGACATTTACTTTAATCATCTCAGGATCTGCTTCCGTCTCTCCTGTGAGCAGATTCTTGGTCTTCAGAAACTTTCTTCGCTTAAATTTATTCAGCACTGCAAGAATGAAAATATAAAGAAATCAATCAGATACTATCCTTTTACTAGAGTTACTATGTGTGTCCTACACGTTTACTCACTTCTCGTTGCATGAACTGTGGCCAGTCTGCGATACTGTCCCTTACGTTTGGGGTCTGGGTGAAACCCGCTTTTGGTGAAGTAGACGTGCATGTAAAGAGAACCATTATGTTGGACTTGCTGCAAAATCAAACAACACAAATAAGTATTAATAGTTTCACACAAACACACATCAGCACTGCAATACCATTAACTTCAAAACTGGCATGTTGATCGTGCTCTTCATATCTACTACAATCCCTAATTTCAGCTCCTGTCTGTTACACCTCCTATAAATTTTGCAGTCACTCACCTCTGGGATGTCCAGATCCAGATATTGCTGGTAGCATCCATCACCATCGTCCCCTGTGCTCCAGTCTCCATAGACCAGGTCTCTGTGGAACCAGAACAGGGCATCTGTGTTGTTGAAGTCGGAGAACACCTCCTCCTGGGACACGTACACATAGAGATCCTGCAGGCAGGGTGAGAAAATAAAAGGTGTTTATGACATTACAGCATCAGGAGAGACAGAGATAGCTCTGGTAATGTGGGGGGGGTGTGGGGGGTGCAATATGTAAATATTTGAGTGTGACACAATGCACATTATGAACATGTTTTTAAGAGAGGACAGATGTGATACCATGAGGGTGTCTTTGGTGAAGAGGTTCCTGCTGGGTACCCGGGGGGCACCGGCTGGTGTGTTGGGGTCAGGAGTGGACGGCCCTCGGCGGAACCAGCTACTGATCGCCCAGATTATAAAGATTCTGGAGGAGAGAGTACAGTCTAGAGTCAGAGAGACAACCACTATGTTAAAAACTGTGACTCGAGACACACAAGGCTGCGCCAAAAGAGTTGAACTACATGTAGGATAATCAGACTGAATTATATTCAGTCCATTCAAGTCCACGATATTCAGAGTTTAAATCGAAAACGTTTCTGGCATTATACAACAGTCCGGTGAAAAAATTATTTCAACAAAGTGGCTTGTGTCATGCAAAGCCAACAGTAATATTATCAAATTGTCAATTAGTTTTACTTTGCTTTACGTTTAACCTTCCTTTATGCTCTCGTTTTCTTGAAGTATACTTCACCTAGAAAGGTTAAGCAGGCATACAGATAAACTCTGTGTTGTCTTCTATCAGTTCATTTTATAAAGGACGATTGTTAACTGAAAAGCAAACATCTGTGTCGAGCAGAACTGTTATAATTCTCTCAAAACACTGACACATTCAATAGGTGCTATATTAACTCCATCTTACAGCTGATCTCTCACAAGGAATATATAGTACAAGACAAACGTGGCTCATTCTGCTCTTATCTAAAGCTCATTTACCCCGTCCAGCATATTGATGAATAGTTTGATCTGCTCTGTAAATATCTGGAGCAGTCGTTCCCAACTGAAGATCTACGACCCTGTTCTTCATTTTGTCTGCTGTGAGGATGTGAAATCAGATTTCCACATGTCGAACCAAACTAAAACCACTAAAGTCTAGAATCCAGAGCACCGCTGGATGTAACTTATTTTTTTTAACATTTGGAGTTCATGTATCTTCACTGTCCTGTTTTGGCAAGTATGAGATCTGAGAGGTCTACAGCCTCGCTTAGAACGAAACTAAAGCGGCTCCAGGGGAGAAAAAGGTTGGAAATCACTGACCGAGAGAAAAAGGTTTTTTGAAAGTATTGGTTCAGCACAGATGAATTGTAGCATGTACGTTTATTATTATGATACTAAAATGTGCAGTTTTTTTTAAAAAATAAAATAAAAAAATCAGCAGCAGATTTAGATTGCAATTTTAAATAGTTAATGATGCATAAAGGTCTTGATTTATTACATGGACCTGTTCTCTGACCCGAGTGACTGGAGACTCATTGGCAACGTTGGAGCTTGCCTGAGGCAATAGAAACCAAGCGAAGGCTGTTATTCAAACGAGGTGCCAGAAAAATACTGCCATGTTCCAGCTTCAAACAGGTTTTACAAGAGAATCTTATGCAAAATAACACTTGTTTCAGGGGACCTGCACTTTTTTTTTTGCCAGAAAGTAAGATAACACACAAAAAATGAACAAGCCATGGAAACGTGTATCAGGAACAGATGAGAGCTGAAACCCACCACACTCTGTTAATACTCTTGTAGGCCACAGCGTAGATGTGAAGCTTTACAATGTATGACAGGGAGGAAACTGTGCTGCATACATCCACTTACATCATCTTTCAGTACTGATGCTCAGATTATGATTAACAGTCAAATTGTTAGTGTAGTCTGGAGTTCACCGATATACTGTAAATGAGTGAAAACAGCAGACCAAACTCTAAATAAGACGTGGAACCAGGTTTCGGTGTTTCACAAAGCCATATTAAATTGGAAACATAGATGGTTAAAATAAAGACGATTTATGATTTCATGAAAACAGTCACCTAAGTTAAAACTTGGTGGCAGCCAATGCCTCTGAAATATCTTGGGTCAGGGCCTAAAAAGAGGCTGGTTAAGACGCAACCCCAAAATTAAACTGTCCTCTCTGAGCCAAAGCTCATTTAAAATGGAACTGCGGCAAAACGGGAAACTGTGCTGGTGTCGGATTAATCAAAATGTGAAAGTCTTTTGGAAACCATAAGAGCTGTGTGATGCAGACTAAAGAGAGAGAGAAACCTGCTGGCTTGTTATGAGCACACAACTCAAAAGCTCTCCAACAGGGTAGGTTTGCATTAGAGCCCTTTATATTTTTTTTTAACAGCACTATATGTAGAGGTCTTAGAAAAACTATGTCTTCCCATTCAGACATCATCCTTCTTTAGACGAGGCCTGCAAAATTCAGCAAGAAACCTTTAGACCAGAACCTGCATCCCAGGTGATAAATCTGTCTGCAGTCCAAAGCTCTCAGAAGTAGAAAACATTTGGTTCATCATAAATGGGACAATTCTCTCCCCAAACTAAAGCAACTGCTCTCTTCGCTGTTGGACACAAACATCAAATGCGAAGAGGCGATTGTCCACAGTGGTAAACATGACCTTGACAAATCTCTTCAGGCGCGCAAATAAAACTTCTGAACTTTCATGAACAAGGAACATTTTTGGAAGTTTCAACAAGTATCAGGAAATGGTACCGTTTCTGTTTCACCTTTTCACCCCCCAAAAAAGTCAAGGGTCGTGGGGACTGGACTTCCAAAGGTTTAGACACTTTGTAGGTGAGGTTCTGTAGTGCTGAACATCTGACTGAATAACTATTTGAGTATTTCTGGTGTTTTAAATCCACCCTGCTCCATGTGTCTCTTTTCCAGTTTTGTCTCAATTCTCTCGTTTTCCAGTAACAAAGCACAACTGACCTGCCCTCTATGTTTACAGTCCATCAGACGAAGACGCCTCTCCTGCTTTTTTATAGTGTCATAAGACTTTGGTCTTTTTTCTCATATAAGAGAATGATTTGTGAGATTTGCAAATCACTGAATCCTGTTTTTAATTGCATCTTAGACATTATCCAACGATTTTGGAAATGGGATTGTTGATCATATTAGAAAATCTCCTGAGTGAACCTTTGTTAACAGTTATTCTTTTTTCTGAAACTGTGGCAACAGAAATGGAAACAGATGTTTGAGTTGGCTGATTTTGGACCAAAAAATATTGAAAACAGACACAGCGAGACAGGCTTTCAGCTTTGTGTAGAAAGCCAAAAGAGAGTGAACTTAAAGTGAGGTGAATTTCATGAAACAGTTTTTTCACCTGCTACTTTTTATTTGGACTTATCACACCAATATGCGAGTATATTTTCTACTCATCGTGGGACTGAAATATCCGAGTAGAGCGTTATTTTTGCGAAACCAAAAACAAAAGGCTCCCACCTGAAGAGAACTCCTTTAATGACCTGCCATGCATTAGGCGCTTGTTGTGGCTGCTGCTGCGGGTCTTGTGCGTTTCCAGCCGTCGCCACAGTCTGGCCATCTGTCGTTGCAGCGGTCCCATTGCTGTTCACCTACAAGCAAACACACACACACGGTTAGTGTTACCAAAGAAAGTTACAATGATGATGCAGTAGTTGTACCAGGTAATAATGTATGTTAATGAAAACCAAACAGCAGAACTGGCAGTGAGACAGAGCTCCTCATTTGGCCCCTCATTGAATCCACAAAGTTTTACCTAACGTAATAGTGATGATCGTATAACTTCATTAGGTTGCAAGTGATTAATCTTCATTGTTCAGTCAAGACAAAGACTGTTAAAAAAAAAAAAAAATCACTAAAAAGGTACAATTAAAGTAACAAAAAGACAGTTCATCCATAACTTAGGTCACATGAACTCACAAAATGGACAATAACCTTTGTGTTTTAAGCACTTTCCCAAACAACTTCTGTCAATAAGTTATAAAAGCAAGTATTCTTTCTGCGGCAGAGTAAATACAACAATGTGTTACTAGACTGCCAACAGGACCGACAAGAACAGGAGCAAGACATGGAGGTATAGACATTAACACGTTGAAGAAAAGCTTTCACATTGGACTAAATGCAACAGAATTATAGATCATGAAAAAAATATTTTAAGAAATATCTATCTCAAAATGACATGTACAAAATAAGCACTCAAGCTAAGTCTTGATTTGACGTAACAGAACCAACGTTGATGAATGTCAAAACTGAGTGCCCACCATTTAATCAACCTTTATGGCTGCTTCACATGAGAACATTTTCGGATCTGAAGCTGATCCTCGAGAAAAGTACAAACAATAATTGAGTCATGCTACTTTTGTGCACTGTCTTGTAATAGTCATTGCTCCCGAGTGCTTCAGCTTCAATGGTAAGAAGTGGCATTACAAGGCTGACTCAGCTGTGGCTAACTGATTAGCATTTATCTTCCCTAGAATTTTCCTACAACTTTCCCATGATTATCTTGTAGGTTGTGTTCGAATAGAAATATTACATCAAGTACTTACAAATATTTCTTTTAGTGTCATTAAGAACTTTAAAGAGAGCTGACAAAATCTACTAATATAATCTGTCGTTAGTTTGCACATTATTGTAATTTCCACCTTCCACAGCTTCAGCGTGTCCGTATCGCCGCCCACCCCTCCAGCAAGGCCACATTCTATTCAAGTAACACAATAGAGAAGCACATGCCAAGTCATGAGACTCATTCACTATCTAAACATCTAATCTCCCCTGTTGTCACCAACACAAGAGGGGTCAGTGGCTGGCCTCTAGAAACAAACACCACTTGAGTTTTTCTGTTTAACCCAGCTATTGTCGGTAGATCCTGGACAAGACCAAACCCGAAAAATAAAGTAAAGATTTGAGATAAACCACTGGCCAAACAGCGTCATAAATGGAGCATTTCAAGGCCATGAAGTGGGACAAAAATGGGGTTATTCATCCTCACTGCCCTGTCCTGCTGTATTAAAATAGAAGCAATCTCATTATCGGAGACATGGATCACTAACTTCCAGCGGTATCATAGTGTAATAGTCAGTCAAGATTACATATACTGTCGATAAATGAAATTGGGCCTGCTCTTCCAGGTTAAGACAATAATTGACCATTTACATACACTTAACAAGATTAATAATTAACCATCAATGCAGGGTTCAGAACGAAGACTTCACGCCAGGATCATTGTGTTGTACAGCGTTAGGATTGGGAAACAGTTCCGAGAAGTCAGAAACTACTCAGTAGTAATGTTTTGTCAGACATGTGAATAAATTCTACTGCAGGCAACTAAAACAAGCACACAGATTCAATAACCAACTATACAGTCTTGTCCTTATACATTCATGAATACGAGAAATGCAAAGAAAATGAATTGCTGAAGTCTGTATAGTCAGCGATACAATTTTCAAATTATCACAGAAAGATCAGCTGTGATTAACCTCTTTCTGGAAACAACAATAACGCAAGTGCTCCCAAATAAAATGACTAGCACATCCTGGCAAACATTTTAAAACAAAAGAACAACCCGGTGCATGTTGTACCTTTGCCCTAGTTTCCACCAAGTGGAGATTTGCATGAAGAAAATAATCAGAGCAAAGAAACTGCTCACTTTGAACTTAAACCCCTGAAAAATAATATTCTTTAAGACTACGTGTAGCAAGGGACATATATATATATATATCAGAAACGGTACATAAAAGGCTGCATAAGTGTTTGATTATTTTTCTTAACTTCAAAACAGTTGATTAGAAGAAAATTGACCCCTCACTATTTTGGAAGTTCTATCTCTAGCTCTGTAAATGTGTGAATATACGATTTTCTTCAGTGTTTTAAGAAAATAAAAGTAGGAGTTTGGACTGCTGTTGTGAACAAATATCGTACAAGGCTGAATTTTACGCTGGTCAATAATTTCCATCACAATCTTCGGACAATTAAAAAACCAAAACCTGACGTGGTTGGTTAAGAAATATAAAACAATAAGAACAAAACTGTTATTTGCAGCCCCAGACTGACCTACACTACTTAATTGTACCTTAAGCAGTTGAATGCAGGTCCACTTAGGACAAAATCTGATAAAGGAAGGACCAAAGAGAACACAGAGTAAATCAGAAAATGACATAACACGTTATTCAACATAGGAAAAAAACAAAAACCAATGAGTTGCAAAAACTTCACTTGGATGGCTTGGATAAAAGAATCTGGAAATGCCTTAAAATAGTTGCGAACATTGTTGCTATTGAATTTATTCCCTCCCTTGCTTTACCGATGCAGGGTGTAACTCCATTGTAACGTGTATTTCATTTAAACTCAATTTAATTTACACAGTTACGTGTAACGTTAAAATTAATTCTGGTCATTCATTGCATAAATACTGGTGTGTGTGTGTGTGTGTGTGTGTGTGTGTGTGTGTGTGTGTGTGTGTGTGTGTGTGTCTCTCATTGGGCTTGAGGAGTGATGAATCACGATGACCTCGTGATGAGAGCTGGCCACAGTGGAACATAATTGCCAGGGTGTCTCATAATTAGCAGGACATTGTCACAATGATTGTGTAAAGTTAACAACATGTACAGTACAGCTCCATCCGATGCGTCCGGTCCGTCTCGCCGAGCTGTTTCGTGGGGAACCGATCGCCCCTGTGAAGGATTTACAAGACTCGTGTTGGGTTTAAAGTTCCTCCTGCGAAATATGAAAAGAAGGAGCTGGGAGTTCCCGGCAGGTGGGGGAATGTGTGAGAGCTGCTGAGACTGGCCTGGCTCATGTTCAGGCCTCGCCATGTCTCCCTGACACACTGCAGCAGACAGCTTCCTCACACCGACACAACTTGGAGTCAACTTCAACACCCGCCCGGGTTCACGGTACCGTCCGTTTCCAGGCGGGGTTACACCGGCGTCCCTCCGCTGGGCTAACCGTGGTGGGGGTGGGGGGGTTTCTAGACACACCGTGAACGACAGGAGGGGGTCGTTTTAAAACCAACCGGCACTGACAACGTCACTGGGGCTCATGTAACGGGCGCTAGCACGTTACCGATACGGGGGTCGCTCACACCGTCCCCCGGCAGCCCAACCGGACTCCCTCGGGTGGATGTGAGGAGCTAGAGAGAGCAGTAAAGGTGTCATTCATTTTACCTCGCCGTTGCTCACGGTGGCTTGAGTTGCTTCGCTCTCCTGCGTCGCCATCTTTCCTCGTCTCTATCGCGCACACACCACACCGTGACCGTGCTGCTGGCTGGGAACTGGTCTCAGTCTCGCGAGAGGTCAGCCGAGAGCGGCGTCATCGCAGTGACGTAGGAGCCTCACGTCAGTGATCAACAGCAGCAGAACCAAGGGGAACCGAACTGCGAATAACTTTCTGGAGAGGAACTGGGAGCAATGACGGCTCTCCAACTCAAATTAGAGGAAATATATCAAGAAAAAGCCAAAGTGGCTTTTGACGGGTCTGGAAGGAAATGGCTAGAACAAGGAGAGAAATGCACCAAATACTTTTTTTAACTTGGAAATAAGAAACTTTGAGTTTATCCTCCCTCTCGAAAATTCTAATTGATAACCAAATATGTGAAAACAAACAAGATATCTCCCATTACGTTGCTGATTTCTATCAGAAGTTATTTGATACTGAAAATGAAAATTACATTGAGCTATTAAAGGAACTGAAAAATTCATGAACGGTAATGATGACAATTTTAAGGCAGTTTGAGACCAGAAGGTTAATTCAACAGAGGTAAAAGACTATATTGGCAGATCTCTTTGAAACAATGGTTTGATAAGCAGATTTTATAAAGCTTTTGTTAAGTCATTAGCCTCATTTTTAGTTGCTGCATTCAAAGAGGCAATAAATAAAGAAGTACGACCATCGACTCTTCATCAAGGTCTTATTAAATTGATCCCTAAACTCCAAATATATATATAAAAAAAAAAAGATCATTTGAAAATTGGAGCCCAATCAGTGTACTAAATAATGTTGCAAAGATATTTGCCATGGTCTTTGCTAAAAGATTAAAATCAGGACTGGATTATCTGACATCTATAATAACATACAGATCATTTTTTATATGATTGATTCTACTCAATACATTTTGGACAACGGTTTTAATCTATTTGTTGATTTTAACAAAGCTTTTCACACAATAAGCCACCGATTTACTTTTAAAACTATTCAAAGTTTTGGTTTTGGGGGCCTTTTCTTGGGAGCCATTAAAATTCCCATAAAAAAATTTTAATAGCTTTATTGGACTAGCTCACAGTACAATTCCTAGATTGTATATTTGTCGTGAAATACGACAAGGATGTGCACTTAGTCCCTTGTTTTTATTTATACGTTTTTATGGATGGTTTTAGATGTACAGCTTTTGTTTGTACGTTTTTAATGATTGATTTTATGATGCCTCGATGGGTTGGCACGTTTAAATCTTGTTGTACCTGTTACGACAATAAAGATTCTATTCTGGTCAGTCCAGCAGCTGTGTCGTAAATTCTGCTTTTCAAATGGCAAGAAATGTTTTGTTTGAAATGTTTATGAGTGAGTCGGGGATAAAAACCTTTTCGGACCATTCTTAGATTTCAATGGGACTTCCTATATAAATACGTTTCACTCTGCTTGAGCAAGCAAAACCCTTTACAGCAATATGTCCCTTTCTTTTTTTTTTAATCTTTACTGTGGAATGACAATTTTTAAAAATGGTGCAGCTTTGCAATGAATGTTTTCAAACACAATACAGCAAAGTATGGATAGCAGGTACGTAATATATGAGGATGTATTTGCATGTTGTATTAAAAACCTTGTTCATGTTTCCCCTCTTTCTGAACTTGTGTGGCATTATGGGACAAGCCCAGGTTTAAGTCTGAGGCTCAGGGGCTTTTCTTTGTGAAGAGCGCATGTTCCTAATGTGTGTGTGTGTGTGTGTGTGTGTGTGTGTGTGTGTGTGTGTGTGTGTGTGTGTGTGTGTGTGTAGGTTTTCTCGAGATACTTCTCTTCTCACAAAACATAAATTTGAAGTAAATTAGTGACACAAAAGTGGTAAGGAACATGGATGGATCGGTAAACTGATTAAACAGCGTTAAACTAACACAAGATTAAAAAAAGAATTCAAAGCAAATCCGTTGTAATTCAAAAAACATCTTTTTCAGTGTCGTGGGCAAAAATGTTTTATTTTCAAGCGTTGCCCTTTGGCACATGGTAACATCAGCATTTCAGAAAACGACAGAAAAGTTTGACTTTTGAAAATATTTTTTTAATGTTTGGGAATGATATGACAAAGAAAATAATTAAGTACATTTTCCTTTTTTGATCGGTGACATAAACCACAACATAAATAAGGCAAACCGTTTGAAATGCTCACTGACGATGACGGAGTTTTACCATTTTGACTGTTACGTGTTTCAAAAATTTAAAATTGCCAGAAAGTTCTGTCTATCCAAACGTATTCATCTGAAAGTATAATTGCGCTACAGATGTGAGATTAGTCCTTTTAGAAGTAAACACCTCAACAGAATAACTTACTACGTTTGAACAAACAGATGTGTAATGAAAAGACATTACAAAATTAAATGGGTTGAAGTTATATGAGAACTTGATTCATAGATTGTTCCTTCTTTTTTTAATAATCCCAATAAACCATGACTTTAAACTATAGAATATGCTTTTTGGGGCACATTTTCACCACCAGTATAATTTTATTGAATAACTCCTGTGCAGCTGCAGATACTTACCGGAACGCAACAATTCGACATTGAAGTTGAAAGTTTAAAAAAAAAAAGAAAAAAAAGAGGTCAAATCCGACCTTGAAGTTCTAAATTGTAAACATGTTTTAGTGCTTCGATGTAAGCAGGACATATGTGCAGACAATGTCATTTTTAACAAAGAAATCAAAAAAAAAAAAAAAAAGGTTTTCCATCCTATTATCCGACAGTGTTTATTGTCAACATATAAACATAAAAATTACATTAAGGAAGAATTTGCTGTTTTCAACATTTCAGCAAGAGGATGAAGTTGGTTCTCCTAACTCTGAAGGATTGAAGACTATTTAGAATATGATTGACACAATTGATTACTTTTTAAATTAAATTTTTTTTGTCTTCATTTCATATTATTAATTCAGAGTTTTTATTAACATCCTTTTTGGTTTGACTGTGTCTGGGTGAAACTCGCCGTCAGACCTTTCTCTCAGTATTTTGAGCAAATATTCCAATTTCAGATTGTTAGGCTGTTGCATTATACAGAAGACTTGTCATGAGAATGAAAGCAGTAAAACAAATGTGCGTGGGGCGAGTGATGAAAACCTGCTCGCTCCTCCTTTGTGAATATTCTGTGGTATTATTAAAGCCCGATAGTCACCAGTGTCATGTTGCACAAAGTTACAGGAAGAAGACTTTAGGCCAAAGTGCCTTCAGAGGATGTCTCCCAATGAAAAATCAAAGTACAATAATACGACTCCATCCTTAGTGAATAGAGAACGGTTTAGCGCTTGAACTTCAGGACAGAGCAACTGATTCCTACATCTCGTCTAAGTCATACTCCTCCTCCGGGAAGTCTCCCACAGTCACATTCAAGGGCTTCACAAACGCGCCATACTTGTTCTCACATTCAAAGTACTGCTTCCCTCCAACGCTGTGGAAACAAAGTTAAAGATAAAATACAGAAAGATAGGCATCAAAATCAAGAACGTCACTCAGTTTGTAAGTGCTGAAGGAACAAAGCGTGAACTTACGTTCCATTGTGTTTCCCAAGGGGCTCGTCATACTTCACACCAATCCAGGGGCCTGGTTTGAAATCTGCCGTGCCTGAAACAAGCAACAGCGAATCTTCAAGTCATCGGACCTTCAAGCTGATGTTTTAAAATCTTTAACACATCAGCGTTCAACACGCTTCACACAGACGGCCAAACCACATTTAAATCGTGAGTGATGAGCAACATTCCCACCACCCAACCGACCCCGTGTGCACGTTGTAATGTCATTACTATAGTGACATCATCAGCAAGTAAGCAAATGGTGAGCGTCACTTTGCTAACAAACCTGCTCCTCTTTGTCATTGTAACGTTTTTTGTCACAAGACATTGTTCCAAATCGATTTGAAGTTCACACTAGGTAAAATGTAAAGGTGTTTTATTTGAAAATGAAAGCTCCCAAATGAAAGAGCCACAGACAGCTCACTCGGACTAGAAAACGAGTGACTCACTTTTATAGAAGCTGCTCTCAAAGTGGCAATTAAAGAAAAAAGAAAAAAAAGAAACTGCTGCATTTTACCCTCTAGTGCAGATTGGGTGATGGGCCAACGTCAACCAGAATGAAAACAGCCTGCTCTGCTGGAGTGATAATCAGTAGAATGTCCTGAACAAACGTACATGCTAAGCTTTATCCACACGTACCGACAAACATGACGGTGCCGAGCTTTGTGGGTTGCCCAGGGACCACCACTTTGCAGCGGTTGCCAACTGAAATTGCCTCGGCAGCAGCCTCCTCTTCTTTCATTCGAGCAGCCAGAGCCTCTCTCTTCTTGGCCATTTCCTCCTCGTTGAAGTGACCGACTTGTTGTTTCTTCATGAAAGCCCTTACTGATTCTGAAGCAAAGAAAATTCATCGTAAAAATAAAAATTGTGAAAAGTGAAGATCTTCTATTAAGTTTAATTGTTCTAATTTTATGAACTTGCCCATTGAATTTCTCAAAACTGATCATTTAGAGCCTGAAACATTAATGGCTGCATCCACTGGTTGAGTTAACAGTGAATAAATCTAACACTAACCCCGCCTATTACAGTAGTTTCTTCCTAATTTAACATTCAAGCACAATTTTTCTCACATTTTTAAGATAAGTGCATTAATCAGACAGGGGCCAAACACTGTGCTTATCATATTATATGAAATAATTAAAAGCACAATTACTTCGTTATTCAAGTCCATTGCAATATATCTCTGAGTTTCTCAATAAACCGAGTCATAAACAAGTTGCTAAATATGCTTAAAAGACTTGCCTAAAAAGGGTTAATAAACAAACTGGATTTATATGATCTGCCGACGCAGGTCTCATTGCTCAAAGATGTTTCCCCCCCAAAAGAGCTTTGCCTGAAGAGAAATATGACAGACTGTACCTGTTCTCTTTTCATAAGCCTCAGCTGAGAGCTCAAATTTATCTACTTTGGAAACGTCACTGAACTCTCCAAGCTGCCCTCCACTTCTGTCAATGACCTGTACAAGAAGAAGACGAACAGACACGTTAGATCTGCATATAACTGCTTCAACACAAATATATAGGAACTTCAGAGAAGCAAACCAAATTATAAACATTTTTCTTCTGTTAGCAAAGTTCTGTTAAATCTGATTTAAAATCTCCAGCAACCGAGTTATCTTTTCATTAGCCAGTGTAAACACAACAAAGAGGACATCTGTATGCTCATTCACAAACTTTGAACATTTACAATCACCTGTTAAGAAAAATGCATCGTTTCACACAACACGTGACAACAACTCCAGAGAAATATTTAGAAAGACGGTACATACATGTATTCTGCAGTTATCGTCCACGGGGTAAGAACCAAGTAAAGCGTCGTTGTCGTCAATCTTTTGTAGGAACTCGTCAGAAACACTGAATAACTCGAGGTCCATCAGGGATGGAGGGGCGCCCACGATCATCTCCAGGTTTACCTAAGTGCAATGTGGCAAAACAGTAGAAGTAATACAACAACTAATTCAGTACCAACGACTATGAACTGCAACATCTCTTCTGTCTCTCATATAGCTGCTCCTTCAAGCTTTCACAAAATATGTATATTGTTTCGTTGTCCTACTTTGAGAGAATGAATATACTACATCTACTCCATCACCTGCCAACCTGTTTTCAACTTTTATTAGGAGCTCTCTGAGTAAGCCGTGGATAAATCCATTCAAACTAAAGTCTTGAGGGTTAACAGAGTTCCATTAAATGTGGACAGACTCATTTACATTCACTGCCAACAATTTATCTTTATGTTTGATATGTAGAGGGAAAAATATCAAACAACAAGAAGGGTAATGTTGAAAGAGCTAAACAGCTAGAACAGGTGGTTTCACATTCAGAAATGCAACGAAAACTTTGGTATAAATAGAAAAACTACATCTTGAATTCATCTACATTTTGAAGGTTTTGTGGTTCTAAACAAATTTCATTTGCAGGTTTGCTTGTATCATAAAGCTATTAGTTTAAGGGCCTGTTTACGGTTTGCATTAACATGCGTTTCAGGTGATCCGATGACGTGGCGAGCCCTGATGCAGACCCTGTATACTTGTCCAAATACCTGAATTCAGATTGTATTACTAAATATGCTAAATGGCCCCGGAGCGCAGTTGCAAGTCATCCAGCTTGTGCTGGATGGTATCCTCTGCAGACCTCCAGGCACGGACGTCAATGTTACTTTCTATAGTTTCATCTGGAAAGCTTTAAAGACTGTATCAGACTGGTACGTTCTAAACAAACCAAAAAAATTTTTTATTAAATAAAATAAAATAAAATAAAAAACTAAATACTTGGGGGGGGTTCTGCTCATAATCATTGTCAGCTCAATTAGTTGTCAGATTCTACATCAATGCTGAGTGAGCAGATGTAATCAATAAAAGGCTGCCAGATTTTATAGAAAGTTGTCAAGAAACCCCGAAGGGAGAATCTGATCCACTGAAGCGCATGTTAACACCAGGTGTAAACGGGCCAGAAAAGAGCTGGATATTGGCAGAAACACCAGTGTTGTCCATCCATACTATACTCTTCATATATATTATGTAAGTTTGGATTAAAGGGGCCATTTTTATTCGAATAAAACATGAGTGCCAACTTGAAAACTTAATTTATGAAAAAATACAGTGGAACTGCATTGGTTTAAAAAAAATGGGAAGCACAGCTCTTCATGTGGACTCCAAAATCCATAATTGTTGAATAACTGAGACAATAACATAACCTAATGGAGAAAGAAACGAGAGGAAGCTCACCTTCAGTTCTGCTATACTGATCCCTCTCTTGAACCTGCGCTTCGACATGAAGGAGGTGACGGTGCTGGTGAGGCGCACATCCACGAAGGGATTGGAGATAATGGTCACTCCGCTGTCCATCGTCCAGTCTGTTTCCAGGAGGCACTTAATGGGTCAAACACTGAAAGAAAAACACACAAATATTGACACCAAGTCTGACACTGCAATAGACGTTTGGTAGGAAAGCTGATGGCAGTCAGGTGGTTCCCATGTCACCGTTTTGACATTAGGTGTGTTCCGGTGTTAAAGATAAACGTTGCGTATCATTCTCGTTTGTGATCGATAATAAACTGAGCGTTTCCGTCTCGTTTATAGGTGTTCCATGTGACCCACTGACTTAATCCGCCACACGCTGTTAGCAGGCTAACAACAGTAGCAGTCACGTTGGACCCACTGAGGACTTTCATGCTAGGTTGCTATAGTTACTTACATATTTCTCTACTATCCTATCCTCTGAAAAATCCAAGTGAAACCCCGTCGACTTTGTCTCTGTAGCTATAATCAACCCGAAGAAGCCATGACTCGACAATTGAAATAACGGTAGGAACGATTCACGAGGCTTCGCTGTTGTTGTGAGCCACGAAAAAAAAAATTCCAACTTTCAATTCCTGCTACGCCCAGCTCTCGAAGGTTCCACCCGCCCGCTCGCTGGAAGCAGCCAATCAAATCGAAGAACATACAGATTCAACCAATAGGCATCAAGATACGAAAGAGGGCACAGGGGAAACGCCTTCTTGTTGTAAATTGACAGGAACGTAAACCAATAAGCAGACAGCAATGTAGTGCCCGCTTCAGGAGCCATCGAGGTCTCATGTATTACCGAGATTATAACCAGAAAAACATACAAACAAGAAAAACGCTATATTAACAAGTTCTACCTCCATAGAGAGCTTTAGATAGCCCTGATGTTGGTACCATGGTGTTGATGATCAATAGGATCCCGTGGGGAAATAAATGACTACCATCTTCAGATTATTATTAGATTATATATTTCTTTTCTTCTTTATTCTGCCTAAACGTATAAACAGCTTCACTTCTGCACAGAACTACAACACATTGAATTATTTTGACGATTCTAAACCCTGGGAGTGAACTAGGCGTGACGATTGGATGAAAATACTTTTAAGACACTGACAAAAGAAAATTTTATAAACACAAGAAAAATTGAAGTTAATAAAACCAAATTGAAAGCACAGAAATTGTTAGAATAAAATATGACAAAGGAAAGGTAAAAGTGATATTAAAAAACACTTGAAACTAAAATTGAGACACAAATTTAAAACTAAATACAATGAAATTCTTTATGAAGAAAAGACCACTAAGGAATCAAATATGATCAAAAAATAGTGAAAGTCATTAGCTAATAATTTAGGAGGCAGAGAGAGTGTGGCAGGCTGAGTTATGATAACGATGATTATTGTTGTTGTGATTAATATCAATCAGTTTTTCTCATATTATTATTCATTTATTCTTTTATTTGTAACGTTTTCGAAAGAAAGAGATATACCACATCTGTACGATGGTGTTAATGTTCTAAATCTTTTTCATTGGGGTCTTGTTGCTCTCTCTCTCTCTCTCTCTCTCTCTCTCTCTCTCTCTCTCTCTCTCTCTCTCTCTCTCTCTCTCTCTCTCTCTCTCTCTCTCTCTCTCTCTCTCTCTCTCTCTCTCTCATATATATATTTATATGTGTATATGTATGTTATATTTTGTTAACCTCTTGTTGATTCCTGGACTTTCATGCTTCGAAAGAATATGGCAATACACTACAAGTGATATAAACCACTTGAGACATTTATGCAATGCAAACTGTTCCTATATTTTATTTCATTTTGTTTTATTTTTATTTTTATTATTTTATTCTAGATTAATTCTGATATCAGACTCTGTCAATTCTTGCTGTTCTATATTTCTAGGTTTAATACAATTTGTGGAGGGGAAAAACCAACATACATAAATGTCTCGAAAAAGAGACCAAAGAGGTTGTGCCAAAGAGGCGTGTCCGTCTGTCTGCTGGCGGATGATGGGAGAGAGAGAGAACTCAGTGGAGGGAGGGAGGGAAGGAGAGAGGAGGAGGAACTACTGTGGAAAAAAAAAAAAGTTAAAGTAAAAATGGCTTCCTTGTCTTTGGAGTCTACAGAACAATCGGAGAACAGTCCAGAGGAGCCCACAGCAGCGGAGCCCAAAGAGGAGGCGGACCCGGTGCTGGTTTCGGAACAGTTGCTCCAAAGTTTCCAGAAGTCGGCTCTGAGTTTCTCCACTGACCAGGTCGCATGTCTGTGCGAGGCCCTGCTGCAGGCGGGCAATGTGGATCGCCTGTGGAGGTTCCTCTCCACCATACCTCCTTCGTCCGAGCTGCTACGTGGCAACGAGACCCTGCTGAAGGCCCAGGCTCTGGTGGCCTTCAGCCGGGAGGAGTTCAAGGACCTGTACGCCATCCTGGAGAGCCACGACTTCCACCCGTCTAACCATGGGTTCCTGCAGGACCTGTACCTCCGAGCGCGCTACAAGGAGGCGGAGAGGTCCCGCGGCCGCAGCCTGGGCGCAGTGGACAAATACCGGCTGAGGAAGAAGTTCCCGCTGCCCAAGACCATCTGGGACGGAGAGGAGACGGTGTACTGCTTCAAGGAGAAGTCCCGCAACGCGCTCAAGGAGTGCTACAAGGGCAACAGGTACCCGACCCCGGACGAGAAGAAGAACCTGGCCAAAGTCACCGGGCTGTCCCTCACGCAGGTCAGCAACTGGTTCAAGAACCGCAGGCAGCGGGACAGGACCCCGTCCGGGACGCACAGCAAAAGGTGAAGACGCGTCTGCCTCCGTACCGTCTCTTGTCTCGTGAAAACAAGCTCTTTTCAAAATCTCCTTTGTTCACTGCTAAAAGCTGCACCGGGTGCGATTTATTTATTTATTTATTTATTTTTGAGTCAGGATTGAAAGAGTTACGAACAACTTGTAGATGTAAACAAAGCGCACAGGACTGATCAGAGAAAACACTACGCCCACAGCAAACTGTGGAAGATCCACAGGGACGGTGTGGAGATGGACAAGGCGCTGACTTTTGACAGCCACACATGTCCTGAGACCAGGAGCGTGTTGCTTTGTTATGAAATGTGAGATCCAGGGCGCCCACTAGAGCTCAAGTTTCCTGAAACTCTGCACTGCTGCCTGCGCGGCGGCAGAGTTGGCTGGGGTTAAGGGAAATAAGATGTGGGGGGGGGGGGTCATCCCTCTAAGTTCCTTCACGCCGGCTGAAATCTCTGTTTTTACAGCGACTGTAAGCAGCGAGAAGCTGTTTGTGTTGAGACAGAAGAAAGCAGAGCAGACGTTATCTTATCAGCCATGTGGTGGGCTGGCAGACTGGCTGTATGGTCCACATCGATTAGATTTCCTCCACAAACAGGCTATTAACGGGTTTCTAGGAATTTGATCCAGCTTTGATTTAAAGTCTGAGAGCTTAACTCATCTATGTGGTTAATTATCTTTATTTACTAATGTTTTTCTTACAAATGCATGTCTAATAGATTTTAATGCCGTTTCACTGAACGGTTGTTTGTACTTGTTCAACACATCAGCTAAGATAAACTCCATATCAACACAATCCTAAATTAAATGATGGATTTGTGTAAAACTAGATCTACAATCAGAAGATTAACAAAAGGGATCATGCCACCCTCACTAGAAAATTATACACATGTTTCACTCTCGATTTAAAAATAAAATAAATCAAGAAAAACAAGGATATAATAGTTGTCTTTGCCGGGTGACTTGTTTTGGCAAACCTCTCTTGAGAATAACCCTGTAGATTATTTGTGCCTTGATGTCCAAATATGTTTAAAAACCTTCTCTGTCCTAACGAACATTTCTAATGAATTGAAGTTGAAAATGACTCCGCAGGCATAAAGCGGTGTCATTAACTGAATCAGAATGGAGGACTTTCTCAGCGATGGACCAGCACTTCTTGTGTGTGGCGCTGTGGAGACATAAATTGAGTAGTTAGATGGAACTCTTGGTCCAAACTAAAGGGGAGAAAAACTAAAACCTGGTTCACATCCAGGTTAAACCATTTTGTGTACAGTTTGCATGTTCAATCCCTGTGTGTGTGTGTGTGTGTGTGTGTGTGTGTGTGTGTGTGTGTGTGTGTGTGTGTGTGTGTGTGTGTGTGTGTGTGTGTGTGTGTGTGTGTGTGTGTGTGTGTGTGTGTGTGTGTGTGTGTGTGTGTGTGTGTGTGTGTGTGTGTGTGTGTGTGTGTGTGTGTGTGTGTGTGTGTGTGTGTGTGTGTGTGTGTGTGTGTGTGGCCCTCTCTTAGCTGGAATAGATTTAACTTGTATAAAACAGTATAGAAGATAGACTGAGTGTTTGATTTAGTTGTGCTGAGCTCAACTCAAAATGTATTTGTTTACATTTACAGCATATTTTCTTATTCCCACTGTGGGGGGGGCTTGTTAAATAGAAGAAAATAATACCCTTCGTTTGCTTTTCAGTGAGTCTGACGGGAACCACAGCTCTGACGACGAGGCGAGCACGATGAACGAAGCCCTGGACAAACCAGAGGAGGCCGCTGGCTCCACGCCCTCCATCATCTCTGTCTCTGCAGTCCCCTGCAGCACGGGAGGACAGCTCATCCTCAACGGTTCAGGCGGCTTCCTTACAGCCTCGCAGCCGCTGCTCCTCAACGGAAATTCCCTGATCTCCAGCACCGGAGGCGGGGTGATAATTAACGGGCTGAGCTTGGGCGAATGCCAGACAGTGACACTGAGTCCCGTTGCAACTAACTCTCCTTTAATATTGAACGGCGCTCAAGTAATTACCAAATCTGCTATTAGTGTCCATCCACCGCAGCAGCAGGCGCTTTCTGTGGCGGGGCCGGAGGTTTCATCCATGGAGACCAAGCCGGGCACTCTTCCCACACCCGCCTCCAACCCCACTGCTGTCATTTCTCTCCCTCTGCAGCAGAAGTCAGAGAGTCCCAGTGCAATGGATTTCATTAGTGTGCATGAACCAGATGGCAGCAATCACACAGCGTCTTCCTCATCTTCATCGCTGTCCCCTTCCTCACCCACTCTGTCCTCCACAACCAGCCTCCCGTCACTCGTCTTGACACCAAACCCCCAACGTCAAGACTGCCTGGGCCTCGCGGCCTCCGGCTCGTCCCCGGGCTTGTCCATCTCTTCTGTTTCTGCCGGGTCTTTCCAGGAGGAGTACGTTGTCTATGCCACTGCTGGCTCCCACTTAAGCCCTTCCAGCTCTGTGGTTTACACCAGCAAATCCACCCCTCAGATCATCTCTCTTCCTCAAGTTGTGCCTTCCATCCAGGGTAAGCCAGTATCCCAGCTGGTCCACCACTCCTCAGGGGCCCAGTGTCCCCAGTTGGTCCCCGTGTCCCCGTGTCTCACATCGCCTGCGTCGCAGTTACAAACCCCTCAGATTGTGAACACGGGCAGCCGACTCGCGCAACAGCATCGGGACGCTTTGGCGACTGCGTCGGAGTGTGCCACCACCATAGTGTCCATCTCGCAGCTCCCTCAGCAGATGGTGTCTCATCTGGGGGAGCAAAGCTCAAACTGTTCCCCCAGCAAGATCCACAACCCGCAGGTCATTTCCATAAACTCGCCGACGCAAGTAGTCCCCGTCCCGCAGGTCAAAGGCAGCACGCCGGCACAGTTAGTCCCTCTCTCCGTGCCTCAGCTGGTCCCCGTCTCCTCCATCCAAACGTCCACCCCTATCTCTTTCCCCCAAGTGGTTCCTGCCTGTTCTTCTCTCTCCATCCCCTCAGCTGGGTTGCCCTTACAGATCCTGACCTCAGCTCCGGCAGCCGGTGGAGTAACGCAGGCTCCTCTCAGGATAAACCAACTGAGGCCCCTGCAGGGCGTCGGTCCCCCGGCCGGCGTGGCCCCCGCGGTCCAGCTCCTAAACTCCGGGATCATTCAGCTGCCCTCTGCTCCACCAGGTACGCTCCGTTTAGATGATCAAACCGATTTAAAAAAAAAAAAAAAAAAAAACAACCACTGAAGGTCAGTGATATGAGCACTGAAAACAACTCCTGCTACAAGTTAAAGCACTTTTCTAAAAATATACTCGAGTACAAAGAACTCTTCCAGAAAATGTTATTTTTGTACTCAGATCTACTGCATTGTTGATAGCAGGTGTTCAGTTTAACCTGCCTGTATCTAAGCACGATTCAGTACAGACAATAGATTGTCTGCAAATTAACCAAATGTAGTTTGTCTCAAAAACAAATGTTGGATATGAAGCACCAAATTTTTCAATAGAAATCATACAGGTATTGGACCAATGATTCAGATCAAAGGTTTTTATGATTTAAAATGTAGAGCGTATAATTGATCTCAATGATATGATTGTTTGAAAAAAAATTCCCCTCAACTATTATATAGAGAAAAATAGTTAAACAAATAAAGTGTGCAAAAATGTAACGATTATGCAACTTGGATAACCTATTTCAAAGCACAGTATATTCTTACTGTAATCTATTACTATAACTCATCTAATTATGCATTGAAACAACATATTACCGAGGATGTACATGTTAATGTGCGACAGAAAACTATTTAGTGATTTTCTACTGATCACATTGGCTCCTATCAGTCTGTTTATACTTTTGACATTGCTTATTATCTGTTTTACTATTATTATTATTTCACATCTGCAGGTAACCTCCTCCTCAGTGGAAGCCCCTATCTGAGCGTCCAGCAGGGAAAGCTGATCCTGACCATCCCAGCAGGCATCCAGCTGACCAGTGTGCCCCTCAAGCCGGACCCTGAAACCTTGCCCATCTCTACAAACGGACCGGGTCCCATTCTCAACCCCTTCGCCCCTCACGTCGCCTCCCAGCCGTCTCCCATCTCCGGCCCGACGCCCGGCGTCCTCATGTCTTCCCCACTGAACTTCATCAACTCTTCTCCGCCGTATTGTCCTCCAGAGGTTGCCATGACAACTGGCCAGACGCCCGCCACGCTCTCCTCTCACACGCTGGAGCACTCGGTCACTCCCACGACGCCGAGCACTCTCACCCCAGAGAGCATGCTCACTCTCAGTCCCATGTACAGCGGGGTGCCACCCAGCATCCACATGTCCCAGCCGGCATGGAGCCCGGCGCCGCTCTCCACTTCCGCCGGTCTGACTCTGTTTGACGTGCGCGGTAAGGGGGACCTCCCCGTAGACCCGGCTCTGTTGGGCCTGCCTGGAGGAGAGTCGCTGCTTCTGGGAAGCCCTTCTCCGGAGCAGGACGTGGACGCCAGCTCGCCGCTGGGGAATCCCGAGGAGATGGACGGAGACTCCAAGATCCTCACTCAGCTGCAGTCCGTCCCCGTGGACGAGGACCTGGGCTTGTAGTCTGTTTACAGTGGAGGCGCGCAACTCCACAGCTCTACAAGCAAAAGCAGTGAAACCTGGACCACATGCTGATGAAGATTTTAACTCTACCTACAACCCTATTCAGTTTGTACATTTCCCTCAGCTTCTGAAACCTGCCTGCTTCGTTAGGCGAAGGCAGGTTTAGAGGGAAAGTTCACCCAACGGTTCAGTTTCAGTTTGCTCTTTGGGCTCTGACTGAAACTTACTGAAAACTTCATGTGCCTTACTAGAAAACCCAACATGAATTAATCTGCTTTGGCCCTCCAGGTTGGTTTTACAAGACTGAAATACTGAAGACATCATGGCCTTTCTTGTTCTATTACCTTGCTTTGGCAGTTTTATGGACTGCAGACAAAATGTGTCCTGGCTTCAACTGCAGATACTGAAATGAGCCTGTTTATGACTCCATGTTGTTTCTCTCTTCACCGAGACACAGTTTTAGCTTTGAGGGCTGTTCAGCAGTATTTTCATGCAATAAGTTACTGAAGTCTGGGTCGAACCATGTTCTCTACAGTAAATTGCAGGGATGCATGACGACATCAACATCCAATGTGCATGTCCTCCCTGTGTGTACACAGTTTTCCAGGTACCCGGGGTTTGTCCCACACGCCAAACGAATGTATTTTGGGGTTATTTGGTGACTTTATATTGACTGTAGGTCAGGAATGTGTGTGTCTGTGTTTGACCCCTGATGGCCTGGCCTGGGTGCACCATGCCTTCACACACAGCCAGCTGGAATCGGCTTCGAAAGATTTTAAATGAACGTTTCCAAATGATCTCAAAACACTCACAGAGGTCAGCCAAGTTGTCAGATCAGGGGACGGGGAAGCAACTCTGTACTTGTATGGTCAGGACTTGTTAATTGTCTCACTTAACGGTCTTGTAACTGTCGTATATCCATTGCAAAATGGTCACAAGCACCAAAGATTTGGGGTTTCTGTCAAGCAAATGTCATATGAATTTACATGCAAAGTCCAAGTGAAACTTGAACTCTGCCAAGAAGTCTGTGCAAGATTCTTGCAACATTCATTTGACATGGTCAGAATCCCCATTCAGTGTGACGCCACGTGAAAAATGTTGACAAGTTTTCTCACTTTTCAGTACCTCCAATAGCAGCTCAGTGAGAGATGGACTCAAAGCATTAAACCAGGAAATTAAGGGCTTGAACAAAGGGTTAATACTCTATGCAATACATTTATAGTTCTTCATAGGACACTATGCCGCACAATGGCAACAGAAGCCAGTACACTTGGGAGATGGAAAAAGAAAAAAGCTTTGAGAGAGCTGAGCGCAGCTCTTAAAATGAAGCACGGCACTTCATCACACTAAAACGTTCTCTCTGAACCTACTAAATGATATTTCCTTTCAAAAGCATCCAAAGTTTCAGTACATCGATGCTGATAAGTGCCTTATTTGGAGACTCACAGGTTTATTGTTTTTATAATGTTGTATGGCCTTTTTACATTGTCTTTCTTTGTACCTTACCAAAAATATCTGGCCTCACTTTTACTCTTGTTTTATTGTATTTTTTTTTTGTCACTTTTCTATACCGGTGTGATCAGTTAAAACATAATGTGATGAGTTTGGTTTCATTCTTGTAGTTGGACGTCGTCTTTTTGTATATTTTGCACATTTCATTCACACAATGTTTACGTTAAGCTGCCGGGTGGTTATGACAGCGGTCTGTTTCAGAGTCGGTTTAGAAATCCTTTTTTGAAAACTCTAACTGGACTTTAAGATACACCATTGGAAAACAGGCCACTGATACTTGAAATCTTGTTGTGATCCGATTTCAAGGTAAAGAGTGAACTCTCACAAGCTTTCTGTTGTCGTAATACAGGCAGCGATGAATCTTTTGGCCAATTATGGTACAAAAATACACTTCAGTGTCTCATGTAGTTACAGATATGGCCTGTGTTTGTCTTTTTATTTTGTCATTAGTACTGATCTTAATTTCATTTGTACATCTAATCTATTTAAAGCATGTATCAATCAATCAATTTCTAGTTTTGACAAAAAAAAGAAAACAACCAACCAAAATCTTTGTGAAGTTAAGAAGCCTGATAGGAAATGATATTCATTTTCACGAGGAAGGTCACGTTGTAGTGCAACCTGAGTTTTTACAATCACAGACTACAGGTGTGAAATCAATAGAGGTCCTCAGTTCTACTTTGTTAAATAGGTCATCCTTCGGGGAGGAATGTCGAAGCTCATATTTATCCCCATTTATTTAGGCACGGATTAATCATACTGTTCTTTTTATGAGTTTAAGGGAAAACGTGTTTGTTGTGTTAGTAAATTTTGTTTTTCTACCAAAGCTTGTTGAGATTGAAGCCCTTGAGGGTTTGTGCACATTTGTTCCACCGTGTTTTGTTTGCAGCCTGGGATTTGTTGTAACCCTCCGACCTGACACATAGCGTATATGACTCCAGACTTAACCAAAGATACTATGTGTTGAGTTCGTTTTTTGGGGGGTTTTTTTTACACTAGATTTAAAAGGGATCATTTTGTGTTTGTTGTTCAAGGTTCTTGTTTTCATATTTTTGTATTCAAATGCATTAATTTTTTTTATATATGATATTGTAATAAACATTTACAAAAAAACGAAATGTTTACTCTGAGTGTCTTCATCCCGCATGTTTCTAAAAGTCTGTCTGAGCGTTAGTATGGAAACGACCCATGAAGATTTTGCTTCTAATTTGACAGGAAAATCTCATTCAAATGCGTCTCTTGCTGCACGGTGAAGCCATCACGCACTGGCAGAGGCGCAGCGCGTGTGCAAGCATATGTTTGTACAAGAGGAGAGGGGCTGCAGGCTGTGTTATTGTAATCCCGATGGTCTCGTGTTACCTGTGGAAGGGTACGATGACAGAGATTGCGAAGCACACAGGCTTGTTCATCCACAGAGGAGCTGTCGTTCTTCACCAGAGGCCTCAGCTCACCCTCCTGCACGAGCCCGAAGACGACTTCACGTCACAGACCTCGGGTTTTCTTCAGCAATGATCTTCTCGGCAGAGCAGGTTTCTTGTGTGTGCGAGGTCCTGCTGCAGGGCGGCCACATGGATCGCCTCACTGGCTTCCTCCGCACTCTGCCTCCTCCTCCCTGCTCCTCGGCCCTCGGGGAGCAGGAGAGCGTGCTCAAGGCTCGGGCGGCAGTGGCCTTTCACCAGGGCCGCTTCTCAGACCTCTACGCTCTGCTGGAAGGCTTCCCCTTCTCCCCGCCAAGCCACCCGCTCCTGCAGCAGCTCTGGCTGCGAGCCCACTACACGGAGGCCGAGAGGCAGAGGGGTCAACCCCTGGGAGCTGTGGGGAAGTATCGCGTGAGGAGGAAGTTTCCTCTGCCTCACACTATCTGGGATGGAGAGGAGACCAGCTACTGCTTCAAGGTACACGCTTACTTGTACTTTTACTTGTACTGGAGACTTGGCTACTCTACTAAATACTTGTGGATTGATAAAGCTTCTATAGTAGCATTAGGATAAAGTGGTTGAATTCAAAGTGTGGGAGGATGACGACCCACCAAGGGACGTCCCAGTGTTTTTCACATTAGAAGATATTATTGCTGACAGCTGGAATCCATAAAAACGACATATGGTTTTGAACTAAAACGTTTTTCTTCAATGGGGGCCAACCAACACTGCGTGGACGGAAACTGTAAATGGCTGGTTTTAGTGTATTACTAAACATAAAATGTGTTCTCTGTTTATACTTGTTATGCTGAATGCAGTATTTTATTATGCTTCTGGCTGTACTGAATCAGGCTAAAAGAGTTTATAAACTACATTTTTTTTTACAATACACACCATTTTATTCATAGTTGACTCTGGTTGAATGTTGACTATTTGAGTGGATTTCCAGCTGTATTCTCCTGATGGTCTGCGACTTGCAAATTTAACATCAGTTAGTTTTTGTTTGTTTTTTTCTTTCAAGTTTTTCCTGTTTTTCAAACAGGAGAAATCTCGGAGTATTCTCAGGCAGTGGTACCGTCACAAGCCGTACCCCTCCATCCGGGAGAAGCAGGAGCTGGCGGCTGCCACCGGACTCACCACCGTACAGGTCAGCAACTGGTTCAAGAACCGCCGGCAGAGAGACAGGACCACGGAAACTGCAAGGTTAGTTGGTCAATTCTGTATTATGAGTCTCTTCATTCTTTCTTATGTGGGAAGTTCCCAGTTGTACAGCTGTGAGAGTTCTGTGTTCACATATTTAGAGATGCATCAAATAAGAAAAACCCACATTTTTTAGAGCAGCTGATCAGAAAAATGGTTTTCAAACACATCCAGTTAACAGATATTATCATCAAAGAAGATCCTGCCCATTTAAATGTACTTTTTCTTAAATTCCGTGAGACTGAATGGAAAATACAAATCTCTATAATTCCTCTTATATCATGCAATCTAATTTTAACTGATCCCACCATGTGAATAAAGTTGAACATTATTTCCCAACGCCTATAATTTGAAATAATAGCACCCTCTTGTGGTTCAGTTAGGACATGAGCCAGGGTAAATTCCCCTGTAATCTCACGTCTCGTCTCATTCCAGTTTCCATACGGCACGGTTCGGAGGCTCCTCAGAAGTCTGCCCATCTTCGGATTATGAGCTTTCACCTCCATGCAGCCCACAGCTCCAGTTCCATCCCTGCCAGCCACTGCCTCCCCGCCTCTATCACGCACCTCCTCCTCTACATCACAACCGTTAAGAACATTTAATATGCCACGTTGGAACTTTATTACCAAACTGCGAGGAGACGCTGTACCGGGACCACATATACACAGAATGCCACACAGGACCGACAGTAGAACGGAGCCTCATATGGCTGCTCTAAACTCAACATACCAGTTCACAGACGTGTTGTTAAGCCCTGCTGTGGATGTCCACAGTGTTCACACAAGACGTTGTACAGTCAGATTTTAACTCGTTAAAGGGACTGTGCTGGTGTATCCTTCCTACATGTACTGTCGCCATGCAGAATGGAACTAGTCATACAGTTTTCAGTGTGTCTGACTTCTCAACATTTCTTTAAACTACAAGAGAAATTAAATAAAATCATTTTCACTTTGAACAAAGCTTGGGTTTGTTTTATGTAATGTCCAAAACATCTCTTTAACCAATCACATCATATTGATATTAGCTCAGGTCGCCATTCCTAACAGGCGAGGCCTAATAGATCTCCAGGAGAAAATATTCACAGATTCATTCACAATTGATCACTGAACAGTGGTCACAGATATGACTTTAAGGAGATAAAGTGCATCACATATCCTTATATCCAAAGACCAGTAAGGCTGAGAAGTCTTCTCTTCACATGAGCAAAGCAAAAATACCAATTAAGGGTGCTTTACAATTCACAGACTTGGATTACGGCGACATCTGATCAGCCTCTACAATCACCTTCATTAAGACTTCCTATGCATTTTACCGTGCCATTCACTGCATCACACCGGGGAGAGTCCAACAGCAAAAGTCTTTGGTAAAGTTCAGCTGGTGTTCCAAGTTCACTAGAGTCAATGTTCACCAGGGGCAATCGCTTGTGCACCTCATCTTCTCACCGACTGTGCAAAGATCCTCTCAAAAAGTTGCGTTTGTTGGTTCAAAAGCCCAGATATTCGGACAGAAACACGGCCATGATCTTGGTCAGGTTCTCCACTGTGGGGCGATGCATGTTCTCCTCCGTGTCGTCCAGCGTGTGCCAGAACTGTGGGAAGGGAGTGGCGATGACGTGCAGAACAGGGACGCCTGCCCAAGGAAATATGAGGAGAGTGATGATGAATGGCAGTGTGAGTCATGTACACACTGAGCAGCTGTAACATTATAGCCACACAAACAGACTTTTATTGTCCGGAACAGGAATTGACTAACGCAGGCATTCATTCAGAGTGTATAACGAAATGTCTCATGATGTGCAAGACCTTATTTAGCTTCCCCCGTACGCAACAATCTGTGATGCCCGGAGTCTTTTGCCACCACTTTCTATGAGAGCCAGCACTAACGTCTGCAGCAGTTTGAGAAACAGTAGTTGGTTGGATCAGACTACATAAACCAGCCTTCACATGCATCACAGTTGATGGATACCGACCATTGCTGGATACCGCCAGCTCTGACTCAGTCGTTGATCCGTCACAATTTAGTTTACATCAAACATGCTCAAATCCTTTTGAGTCTATTTTTTTCTGCTTATAACCCGTAAAATACTGCTCACTCCCAAACAGGTGCCGCATCATCTGACCGACACATGCTATACATCATAACACACAGTAACGCCCCTCGCTGGTTTAATCCACTCCATAATATCACATAGCACTCAATAGACAAGTGCTTCGTCCCAAGAGAGCCACAATAAAGTGTGTTTAATTGCTATAATATAAGAGCTTCAAGGTTTATGGCCAGACAGAGAAGGGGTTTGGCTGAGAGTAATAAGAGCCTCTGAGCGCTGCAGCGGTCGGCGGATGAAAAAGGAAGGTTTTATAAGACGACAAGAGGGAGCGATCCGCTTAGATTACCTACTGTCCAGCACATCTTTAAATAATACACGAGCCACAAAAAGGAAACCATGTGTCTGTGTTACACCTGGAACCAACATCAAAGCAAAGTTTTTATATTTAGATATTTTTTTATATTACTGCCATCAACCTACAGGCGGCGAACTGGTTTTAACTCTCTTATGACTACAATGTGGGGGCCATCTGGATGTGCATTGACTTTGAGGCTCCAAAACCTGTAAAGAAAATAAAAGTGTCTGTTTCGGCCCATTTCCAAGATAACTTCAATGTTCTTCTTCTCTTGCAGTTTATTCCATACTGCAGTGCTACTTTCTTTTCTTTTTTTTTAACTATGCATGTTACACAGCTTGGAGGATCGTGCTGTGGAAATAAACGAGGCAAAAAGTTAAATTTCCCTGCTTTCTGGTCATATTTGAATTCCTTAAGATACCAAATGGTGGAGGAGCTATGAGACGTACGCACGGAAAATCCCGTCGGCTGTGTGAGGATCGGAATACAGTGGTTAAAATGAAATGACTCTGCTGTCACCAACAGAACTGTGGTCCGTCACTACCAACGGTGCTGTTTATTGCCAGTGCACTTTGAAGATAGTAACAAGCACATACATGCACTTTAGTAAGGTTTTCTTTCCCTCCAAGAAAACAGGAAATAACACTCTTACTTGATTGGTTCTTTTTTTGGGGTTTTCTTACTATAAACACAGTTTTTGGATCCAGATTTTGGATTTCTTTTAAGCAAGCACACCCTGAAGGTAAAAGATCCGTCCATAAATTCTGTCGTATTATACTAGATGTAACTATATATGTTGACAATATCTAAATTAAAAAAAAAGTCTTGTTTCTGTATATTAGGTATCAACACAAGTTAATCTGTACCCCGATTTCTTCTGACACTTACCTTTGTGGAGGAAGGGGATGTGGTCGTCCTGCACAGGCCCGAGGTACACGTCCTTCCTGAAATACGTCTGTTCTGAGGGGTGAGAGGTCAGGAGGCCCTGGCGATGGAGTCTCTTCTCTGACAACAAGCAGGGAGGAGGCCCGGTTGGGGAACACGGCAACCAGCCAGGTAAACATTGTTAAGAGTTAGTCACCACTCACCTGCAGCAATCAGGCGGTCGAACCAGCGCGCTGTGTTGTCGAAGTGATTTGCAATCAGAGGATCGGGACCGCCGAGCAGGTCAAGCAGCACAAAGAGGTCCTGGAGAGAATTTCAAGGTCAAGCAATGTCAAGCATATTCAGGATGTTGCGCAATGTTTCAGTTGAACTTCACTTATTACTACTGAATCTTGTCTGTGATTAGCCCGTCATACTGCAGAGGTCCCGCGGACCGTTATCATGAACAGGATATGTTTAAGAATTTTCTATACATCATGACAGGCCCAGTCATGTCAGCTGTAACAGGACGAGAATCAAGGGGTGAAATTCACAGCTCTGCTGTTGTATAAACGATCTGGTCAATTCGGCCGCATGAGTCAAAGTGTGTCTGTTCACACATCGATCCGCTGCCCCTCACCACGGCCTGGAGCGCGGTGGCGTGCGAAGACGCCGCAGGGTGGGGCGTGTTGGACATCCGCTCGGCCAGGTGGCGCGAGCCGTACAGCGAATCTGTGGCGGTCCACTCCTCAAAGGACTCCTCGCCATCAAAGAACACAAGCTGAAGCGTGACAGGAAGTCTCTGAGAGGACACGGGGGAAAGGCAGAGGTAATGAAATTAAAATGCATTGGGGGGGAAAAAAAAAAAAAAAGAAAACAGCAGCCGAGCCCAGTTTCCAGTATCTGCAGCGCTGCCGCAGTGTGTGTCGTCTTACAGTAACTAAATAAATCACAGCCTTTGGAGGGATAGCGCTACACACAGATGACTGCTGCACTCAACACAGCGGGGTAAAGTCAGCATTTTCACTTGGCACTGCAGCCTCACATCAGCATCTCTTGCTATTATTCCTTTTCACAAGAAAATGAAACCTCTGCAAAGTAAAAAGAAAAAAAAAAAGAGACAGACCAAATCTGTCGGTGGATAAATCAACCAGTCCATTTAAAGCAATGAGAATTTAGAGAAGCGTTTCTTTTTCCACTACTTGTATTAGAACTGGGCCACAGGGTGGAGCAGTGGTTAGTGCTGTCGCATCATAGAGAAGGTCAGGAGTTCAAATCCGCCCAAAAACATGAATGGTTAATTGGTAATCCTAATTTGTGGCTGTACCTTTCTCCCTCTGTGTGATTGACCTGCCCGCCTTCACCCAGGTAGCTTGGATTGGCTTCAGGATGGATGTTTTCCAAACGTAAAACCACCACATATTTCTGGGTTTGTTTGGTTTTTCTTACACATTTACTGGGATTTTTCAAAGCATTCTTGATCAATTTGTTTTTGCTTCAACTTATGAAAATCAAATATTTCATTCAAGAGCAATCTGAGATTTCTGACGTCCGCCAAAGGTCACAGTTATCAGTGGTGAAAATCTGTTATGTAGTTTTCACGGAATCCTTAAAAGCCTATAAAATAAGATGCAGATCAAGAAGCGAGACCCAGACCACCTCAAAACCTCGAATCTTCAACCGCCTAACATCTGTCTGTGGTGAAAATGTTGACAAAACCTGTGCAGTAGTTTAGAGGTAATCTTTCTAACAGACAGACAGACAGACAAATATACGACCATGATTTTATTCCGTCCTTGGCAGACGTGAAAATATGTAGAAAATGCTTGAAGCTGTTAAGTTTACATGTTATAAGCGTCCAAATAATGATGTATGAATGACGTACGTCTTTCAGTGGTATTCTAATTCTCAATCGTGACGCACTGGTACGCGACTATCAAACGAGACGTACCTGCTGTTTGAAGGACCTGAGCTGCGCATCCAGAGAGGCGGCCAGCTCCAGGATCATAGCACAGGGAACTGCAGAGTCACTGGCCCCAAGAAAGACCTTCTCAGGGGCCCGTGGGTCTGGGGGCAGGACCTTGGAGTCGTAGTGACAGGCCAGGAGCAGCCTCCGAGGAGCGGACGGGTCCAGAGTGGCGATGATGTTGGTGAAGGTGACCTTGCCCCGAGGGGTTGGGTTCTGGAAGGAGTCCAGGTCTATGGACCAGCCAGCAGACAGCGAGGACAGGGTGGAGGCGATGTGCTGACGCGGCGTAAAAGATGAGGGGAGAATGTGTAAAAGAGGGGGTAGTTATAAATATTCCTTGCAATATATTTAAAAAAAAAAAACAACCCACACCTGCTGTACTGCCAGGCTGCCTTGAGTCCCCGGAAGCCTCTCGATGAGGATGGGCCGCAGGTGAGTCTCCCACAGCCGAGTCCCGTCCACCTGCGAGGCCAGACGGCGGATCTGCGCTGGAGAGCACTTGCTGGGTTTGTGGGACAACTGGAGAAGAGAAATGATCAATCATAAGACGAAGCAGCAAAACACTTTTTTTTTTAAAAACTACGGGAAGCCAAAAGCTTGAGAAGACATACAACAGCAGATGTTGCAGATGTTAGTGGAATGCAGAAAAACTTTATTCCAAGTGTTTCGTCTGTCTAGAAGGTTTTTCCATTTTTGATTTTGTTGAAGACTTTTGTGCAAATTAAACAAACAAAAGAAATATATTGAAACTTATCATGAGTACTTGAACAACCACATTAAATAAATAGCTTGGCACTGAGCACAGCTGGGTCCTCACTGAGGCTTTTTCTTCCAAACTGTCGCATCACAGCAGAAATATTCCTGCTGCAAATCTGCAGGTTTGCATGGATTTGTTGTGTAAGGTTTGCATGTTCTTCTCGTAGGAGTATTCAGAGCATTTTGGATTCTTCACAGAAACTCCAAATACATTAGTTTTGCGAAGCGGTGACTTCAATATGTCTGCAGAAGCGAGTGCATGTTGGCAGTTTGTGTGTCTCTCTCTGCCCGCCCAGGAAAAGTGCTGACAAATTTAGATTCTATCACTATTTTGTTTTCCCAGGTTTTGTAAAACCTTTTTCCGGACCAGGAGCTGCTGTGTTTCCCACAGGAGAGGTATTTTCCCCTGAGCTGTGCTCTCCCTTCACTCTCCATCAGACTCCCTGACTACCCACATATTACAATAATTTGCACTAACAAATGTCTTCAGACAACTTCTTGCTGACGTTATCCACTATGCCACCAATTTTTGTGACTTTTCACCAAATCAAGTTTAACTGGGGCCACAAAGCATGTTTCAACTGTAAAATGAGGCTACCGCAGCTTAGAAAGTTTCATATACAGTTTTCACACACGTAATACACTATCTTATGTTGCATTGTGAAGTCTCAATTACATTTCAGGATGGGGCAGATTTAATTACATTTGACCTGCTTTTGGACCAGAATATCACAGTTTCAGTCTTCTAGTTCAACATATGTTCGTAGTTTATTGTGACATTTTAGCTGTTTTTAAGCAGTTTTTACCCCAATTAAATTTTTTTTCTTTCTGCAAACCCCTGGTATAAACACATAAACAAGTAAGTGATAGATCAAGAGGTGAAACAAAACACAAAGTACTGAGTTAAACCAAACAGAATATAGAGATGGCTTGTATAGTTTGGTAATGAATAGATGATCTTGTACATCTCGGGACTGTCCTAAAGAGAGTAAATCTAAAAAGAAGTTAAAACATGCATCAGTCCAGTGTGAGCTGGAACAACCCGAGGCAGTGTGTGTCTGCCGGGTGTCTTCAGGATAGTGAGTGCAGCTGTTCTCACCCGGTCTCTGCTCAGGTCTGCAGCGGGCAGGCGGTTCACGGGTCTCCCGGCGGGGTCGTTGGACAGGTAGACCCCCAGCACCACCGCCAGCACCAGCACCCCGAGGAGGCACAGCAGCAGCACCCGGGCCCGGGGCATCCGCACCCGGTCACAGCCGGGGAAGGGGCCGCTGCCGCCGCCCTGCTGCAGAGGCTTGTAGCGCCGTGCGGAGCGGGACATGGTCGAACGGCGACGTGTCCAAGCCGAGCCGCGGAGGAGGGAGGTTCACACAGGAAGAGGAGGAGAGGCAGACCTGCTCACATTTCAGCATGACGAGCCTTCACCTGCCGCTGAAGCGCCGGGTCCGGAGGTGTGTGCTGCCTCCCCGGCAGCCCGGCTGGCTGAAGGCATGGCCGACTTCTATCCCCCCAGGTGGAACGATTCTTTCACGGTCGCTCCCGCAGAGACTACCGGGGGCTACGGAGCCTGTTGCTGCATGCGCATCGCTTCCCCTCGCTCATCCACTTGTAAACAAACATGGCGGACCCGTAGCGGTGTTATTTGCGGTCCATATCAGTAGTTTCTTAGTTGAGACTCAACCCCGATAGCATCTGAAGCGTCATCAGTCCATAGAGATGCTGTGGGGGCTTCTTCTTCTTCTTCTTGAATTCCGGCAGGCTGTACGCCGTATGGCTTAATACTGACCTCTACCGTCTAAACAAGATATCACTCCACCAGCTCAAATCCTCTCATACAACCCAGAGGGGTGGAGGAATTTTAACACGGCCTTCCCAAGAGAGTCAGAATTTTCCCCTAACTCTAATAACGTTTTCAAGGAAAACACCTCCAGACCCAGATCAGACAGATCCTCAAACAGCTTCTGCCTGTGACAAGAGTATATCTTGCAGCGAAATAACACATGAAATACCATCTCTGATTCCCCACACTCACAAAAACCATTCAGACGTTTGCCTACCACCTTTAAACTACTTACCAGACAGCAATGCCCCAATCTCGGCCTGGTTAAGATGACAACATCTCTCTGCACCAACGTACTCCCCCACTTCTTACGTTTTAATGAAGGTTGCACAGATAAAGATGTCGACTTTTCTGCTCCTGATCTCATTCCTGTTGCCACGTTGTCTCCAGATTTTCTTTGCAGATGCTAATCCATTCTCTTTTACCCAATTCTTGAAAGGCAGTGCAGGATCTCCTTTATTAGATCAGGTCGAGCTCTAGAAGCTCCTTCATCTAATGCCACCAAAGCAGCAGCAGCATCCGAGCATGTGACTCTGTTCTTTGGTTTATTATGCTCCATCCAGTCTGAAGCTCTTTGAATTGCCCAAAGTTCAGCAGAAAAGATAGACATATTATCTAATGTGCGCATGCTGGTTAGCAGAATCTCCTCATCAACAAAAACTCCAATCACCATTTTCCCAGAAACGGGATCCTTTGAACCGTCTGTGAATATTTTCAGGAACCCATGAAACTGATTCAGGAGCATCTTCACATCCGTGCTGAGGCGATTTCTCCCTTCTTCAAGGAGAGACAGCTGATCCTCAGGTTCAGGAAGAAACCAAGGTGGAGCAGACGACCAACCAGGCACTTTTCCACACTCCAACCCAAAAGTTTCCGCCAACTGCTTTATTTGGTGTAAAGAATTAGACTTCTTTCTGTTACCAGAAAATTCCCAGGAACCATCTAAAAGGCACTTTGAAACCGAACTGGTTCTTGTGCCATATAGCTTGGCCCAATATTGAAGCCCCAATTTTTTTCCTCCTGGTTCTTAGTGGCATTTCCCCCATTCCAAAGAGTAAGGCAGCGATAGGAGCTGTTTTAAAGAAACCACAACAAATTCATAATCCAAGATTGATCTAATCATTGCACCATAAATCAGAGTCTCCTTCAGCAGCCCAGTCGCTTCCAGCCAAACTACGGACAATATTTATGACTTTTCCACACTTTCCAGAAACTTTTATTATTTTCCCTCTCCATATGAGTCTTTCATCCATCCAAAGGCCAAGAAAATTAAATCTTTTCACTCTTTCAACTGAGCAACCATACAACGAAACATTTACTGCAGGAATCGTCCTCTTATACCCAAAGATCACGTACTTGCTTTTGGAAGATGAAATTCTAAATCGCCAGTCGTTTGCCCACTGAACTACCTCATCCAGAGCTTTGTGCATCTGACAGACAAGGAGAGGCATATTTCTCCCCCTCTTCCAGATCACTCCATCATCTGCAAACAGAGACTTCCCAAAGAAATTAGGAACGTTCAAAACTATCTCATTAATCATAATGTTAAAGAGGACCGGGCTGATCACTGCCCCTCGAGGAGCTCCGTTAATGATGTCAGCAGTTTCTGAGAGCTCACCCCAAACTTTAACTTGAATGGATCTATTATTAAATAAATCCTGAATCCAGTAGAACATCCTACCCTTAACACCTGCATCATTAAGGGTTATTTATAATCGCTCCTTCCACACTGAGTCGTGTGCCTAGTCAATATCCCAAAACACTGCAATCACACCTTCTTTATTAATATTAGCTTTTTTTTGACATCTTGACCAAGTACTACGGTGGAGTCCGTAGTACTCCTACCAACTCTGAACCCATTGTGAACGCGTGCAAAGAAACCCGCTGATTCAAGGAAATGGACTAACCTATTAGTCACCATTCCTTCCATCAGTTTCCATAAAACAGCTGTTAAAGCTATCGGCCGATACGATGAAGGGCAAGAGGGATCTTTTCCTGGTTTCAGGATGGGAACCACAGCAGCATGTTTACACACCTTAGGTAATGCTCCTGCGTCCTTCAAGAGGTTCACAGCTACAGCCAGCTGAAAGAAAAGACACAACCACACTAAAAATTAAATGCGTTTCAAAAGCAGCAACATGTTTACTACAATTTTAAAGAACTGAAGCTACACATGAATCTAACAACCCCTGAGCACGTTGCAAATACTTTATTGTGGATTTCATCATTTCTCTTCTCCGACTTTAAAATGCAGGCTTTTATCGTGGAAGTCGCAGCTGGAGATTTTTCGTAAACCGAAACATGGAATCAAGACATATTAAACAAGATTAGAAATAAAATCACAAAAAAAGACCAGAAGAAGGTGAAACCTGATGGAGAGTTGTTCTAATCTTTTCCGATGGAAGCGGCCTCTGCTTCTCAATGTAGTCTGCCAGACTGATATCAAGCTTCTTGAACTCAAGACAGAATCTTCCCTTAAACATGAAGGAATCATTAAAGCTCAAAATGTTGAGTTTTTCGGGAACCCAAATCTTTCAAGAAGTTCAGTATCTCCACCTGGAACCACACAAGATCACATGAAATCAACTGTTACATAATTAGAAGTGGCAACCAGTAGAATGAGTGTTTCATTGTGTCACCTCCTCTTGGATGAAGCTTTTGTTGTGGATTATTTTTAACGCTACCATCTCATTTGGAGGGTTTTTTGAAACACTGGAGCACAGTTCCAAAGGAACCCTTGCTCAGGAAAGTCTCCACCAAATAATCTGAGCTGGAAGACGAGATGTTGTATCCATTCGGGAAATCTCAGGGCTCCATCGGTAGTTCCTCCATCCCAACCGTCACAAAACAATGAGAAATGTAATGTCAGGTGAGGTTCATTCAGTCTGTTTTTGGAGCGTCTGTGGCGCAGAGTCGCAGCTCTTAGTTCACACTGTACCCAGCCTTTTGTCTGTTACGTGGCATAGGCTCCAGCCTTTGTTACATGATTCTGGAAAAACCGGTTATTAAACATGAAGAGATGTGAGCATAAAATGTACACACGGCACAGCAGTGTGTATGTAACCTTGTCTGTACTACCATGATGGAAACCACAAGAATTATGATCTATTTAGCATTGATCGGATCAAAAACACATTGAATTTTCATAACAGGAGCTTTATGGTGGCACAGTGGTTGGTGCTCACGGGTTCAAACGCAGGCCTTTCTGTATTGTAATTGGATGTTCTCCCTGTGTGTTTGTTTCCCCTGGGACCTCCAGCTTCCACCCACAGCTCCGAGACATGCATGTGAGGTTACTTGGAGACCCTAAATGGCCCCTAGGCGTGGAGTGTGTGAGGTTGTTTGTCGCTGTGTTTGCCTGTGACGGATTGGAGACCTGCCCATTGTTAGCTGGGATTGGCTCCATCCAAGCAGAGGATGAAGCGGAAAGATGGACGAATGAAATATTGAATGATTAAAACCAAGCAGATCAGCCTCAAGCAGAAAAAGAAACATTGAAGATCGTTCGGTATAAGAACAGATTGAATGAACAATTTTTTGGTGTAAACTAGTTTTATTTCTGTTACATTATCTCATGTTTCTTCCCGTATTAAAGTCATCTTGCTTTGTTTGGGTTTGTTTTTATTGATAAGCAGAGGAGTTAACTCACTGCCAGTAAAGCATATTCAAACACATTCAAATAATAAAAAAAAAAACACCCTTCAAAAGTGTTACATGACCTACTTCTGTCTCCCGCCACTTTAAATCAGATGACGGAAGTTGGGAGTTATTTCCCGCGGAGTGCCGGCTGTCTCTCTCCCCCCTGATTGGTCGACTCGCCCGTCCGTCTCTTACGTCACACAGTCCCGCCCCTCTTACAAATACGTCTTTAGCGGGAAGTTTTGGACTCATTCGCGCTCGTCTCGTCTCGCCGAGTTGAGGTTCTGTTCCTACGTCGAGGTTTCGAGGTGAAGTGAAGCTTGTCGTTTCGCCAGAGGACAACTACCGCCGCAGCCCGCCAACATGCACGTGATAAAGCGAGGTGAGCGGCTGTTTTGTTTACGCAGCAGCGCGAGGTCGGGCCTAGCTTTATCTCCACTGCCGGGTGTTCATCTAATGACACCAACAGCTCAAATGTGCAATTTATCCACTGACGGCCACAGATCAGAAGTTATAAATCACAACGCAAATAAACGTTTTGAGTTAAACTTCGCTGCTGTGGCTCCGTGTTGCGTCAGTCGATGCTAGTTAGCCAGCAGTGTTGCTGTTGTTGGTATCAAACACTTTTAGAAGCAATCAAACTCAACGAACAGCTTCCTGATGGCGTAAAACTCATTCTCGGGTGTAGTTTTCCGCCTCCAGCGGTTCGTGTGACTTCGTGGTTGGAGTGGGGAGACTCAGCTGAGATCCTTTGTTGCGGATGGCGCCAAAAGTTGCTAAGATCCTTTGAATCTGTGACTGATCTGTGAACTGCACACAACCGAGTGTAATGGCCTATAAAGATCAACCAGCGAAGAAAAAATTAATTACAGCAGGAAATAATCATATTCGAGAGCTAAACTAGAACCACCCAATAGCTGCAGTGGGGAGTTTGTAGGCTGATGTAATCTAATCCCTTCACTGAGGTTTCTGATGAAGTTTATTCTGTAGCAGAGGAAAACATCCCCAAATATATGGTCTCTCACACACACACGTTCTATGAAGAGGCAAAACGATCTAAAGATTCATGGTTGGTTCTCCCAACATGCTTTAAAAGGTGTGCATGTTGGTGATCGCACCACATTCTCGTTCCCCTCCTGCTGATTCAGTGTTGGAGCCACAGAAAACCTCCCATCCTGCTGTCTCCATTTCAGTCTTGGAGTCTTTGTCTTCCGTTTGGGAAGCCTTTATGTCGGTTATTTATTTATCCGTCATAAAAAGTTGTCCTGCACGCGAGAAAAGGAGTGGCGGGGTTGATTCTTCTCATTTAGAAATATGATTTATGCAACTAAATGTCGCTCTCTAATAAAAATGTTATGACGCCTGCAGACGTCCGTTCGTCCCAAAAGAGCTGTAGATTCTGCGATGGCAAAACACGACTATCTCTGAGATATTATGAGTCGATCGGTTACGCTGGGATACCATATATTGATTATAAGATAATGAAAGATCTCATATGGGTCCGTTTTAAATCAATCTTTGAATTATAAATAAAATAAACTTATTTTGTTGTCCTTTCTCAGATGGACGCCAGGAGCGCGTCATGTTCGATAAAATCACCTCTCGCATCCAGAAGCTCTGCTACGGCCTGAACTCCGACTTCGTGGACCCGGCTCAGATCACCATGAAGGTGATCCAGGGTCTGTACAGCGGCGTCACCACCGTGGAGCTCGACACGCTGGCGGCGGAGATCGCCGCCACCCTCACCACCAAACACCCCGACTACGCCATCCTCGCCGCGCGCATCGCCGTCTCCAACCTGCACAAGGAGACCAAGAAGGTGTTCAGTGAAGTGATGGAGGACCTGTACAACTACGTCAACCCCCTGAATAGGCAGCACTCGCCCATGATCTCCAAAGAGACGCTCGACATCGTCCTCGAGAACAAAGATCGCCTCAACTCATCCATCATCTTCGACAGAGATTTCGCCTACAATTTCTTCGGGTTCAAGACCCTGGAGCGCTCCTACCTGCTGAAGATCAACGGCAAAGTGGCCGAGCGGCCGCAGCACATGCTCATGCGGGTGGCCGTGGGCATCCACGGGACGGATATCGACGCCGCCATCGAGACGTACAACCTGCTGTCGGAGAAGTGGTTCACTCACGCCTCGCCGACCCTCTTCAACGCCGGGACCAACAGGCCGCAGCTGTCCAGCTGCTTCCTGCTGGCCATGAAAGACGACAGCATCGAAGGCATCTACGACACGCTGAAGCAGTGCGCCCTCATCTCCAAATCGGCCGGAGGGATCGGCGTGGCGGTCAGCTGCATCCGCTCCACCGGCAGCTACATCGCTGGCACCAACGGCAACTCCAACGGTCTGGTGCCCATGCTGAGAGTTTATAACAACACCGCCCGCTACGTCGACCAAGGCGGCAACAAGAGGCCCGGCGCGTTCGCCATGTACCTGGAGCCCTGGCACTTTGACGTGTTCGACTTCCTGGAGCTGAAGAAGAACACGGGGAAGGAGGAGCAGAGAGCCCGAGACCTCTTCTACGGCATGTGGATCCCCGACCTGTTCATGAAGAGAGTGGAGAGCAACCAGGACTGGTCCCTGATGTGCCCCAACGAGTGCCCCGGGCTGGACGAGTGCTGGGGGGAGGAGTTTGAGAAGCTCTACACTCAGTACGAGAAGGAGGGGCGGGTGAAGCGATTGGTGAAGGCTCAGCAGGTGTGGCACGCCATCATCGAGTCCCAGACGGAGACGGGCACGCCGTACATGCTGTACAAGGACGCCTGCAACAGGAAGAGCAACCAGCAGAACCTGGGCACCATCAAGAGCAGCAACCTCTGCACGGAGATCGTGGAGTACACCAGCAAGGACGAGGTGGCCGTCTGCAACCTGGCCTCCGTCGCGCTCAACATGTTCGTCACCCCGGAGCGGACTTACAACTTCCAGAAGTTGGCGGAGGTGACCAAAGTGATCGTCAAAAACCTGAACAAGATCATCGAGATCAACTACTACCCGGTGCCCGAAGCCGAGAACTCCAACAAGCGCCACCGGCCCATCGGGATCGGCGTCCAGGGGCTGGCGGACGCCTTCATCCTGATGCGGCACCCGTTCGAAAGCCCCGAGGCTCAGCTGCTCAACATCCAGATCTTCGAGACGATTTACTACGCCGCGCTGGAGGCGAGCTGCGAGCTGGCGGCGGAGCTGGGACCCTACGAGACCTACGAGGGCTCCCCGGTGAGCAAGGGCGTCCTCCAGTACGACATGTGGGAGAAGACGCCGACGGACCTGTGGGACTGGACGCTGCTGAAGGAGAAGATCGCCGAGCACGGCGTGAGGAACAGCCTGCTGCTGGCGCCGATGCCCACCGCCTCCACCGCCCAGATCCTGGGCAACAACGAGTCCATCGAGGCCTACACCAGCAACATCTACACCCGCAGGGTGCTGTCGGGGGAGTTCCAGATCGTCAACCCGCATCTGCTCAAAGACCTGACGGAGCGCGGGCTGTGGAACGAGGACATGAAGAACCAGCTCATCGCTCACAACGGATCCATCCAGGTAAACACGTCTGACGTCTGTCGGGAGTTTGTCGATCGACATTCCGACAAGTAGGAACACTGTCATCGCCATGTTCCTCAACCAAATACACTTTTTATTTACAGGTTCATTATTACAAAAAGGAATATCGTTGAAAATCTTTTTAAAAAATCATCTTTTTAAAATGTTGACAATTTTGTGAAATATTTTTACAATTAAAAGGTACACAGGAACCATATTCCAAAAATTAACAAGAATAATGACAAAAAAGAGAAATAAGATGAATATAATATTCTTGGATTTATTTATATTTTTTAAAGAATAATGAATGAATTCGCATCATATTAGATTTTTATTTATTTGTCCTATAATCGAACATTAAGGCTCAATATATTTCATATTTGAATAATTTAAGAAAACTTTCTCTTCCTGATGTTACTGGAAAAACCTTCTGAGGCGACAGAATCCATCCAGTCGCAGCTTTTCCACGTTCAACAAACAATCGATCTTAAATTCTCGGCTGCTTGTTTCTCCCTCGTTGAGGTTAAATTCTTCTGACCTGAAAACACGCTACATGTTAAGTTGATTTGCTCAAAGGAACCGAGGACGTGTCGTTGTCGACAGGTTCCGGACTTTAAGGCTAAATCTTTGCCACGCTTGGTTTTGACAGGAGATCGCCGAGATCCCCAAAGATCTAAAGGAGTTGTATAAGACCGTGTGGGAAATCTCCCAGAAGACCATCCTGAAGATGGCGGCCGACCGCGGCGCCTACATCGACCAGAGCCAGTCGCTCAACATCCACATCGCTGAGCCAAACTACGGCAAGCTGACCAGCATGCACTTCTACGGCTGGAAGCAGGTGAGTGTCGGCTGAAAGCGCCGCCGCGGAGGTTAAACCCCGGCGTTAAACCGGCTCCTTCCTCTCGCCGTAGGGTCTGAAGACCGGCATGTACTACCTGAGGACCAAACCCGCCGCCAACCCCATCCAGTTCACCCTCAACAAGGAGAAGCTGAAGGAGGCGGCGCCGGCCACGCCGTCCCAGCAGGACGCCAAGGAGAGGAACATGGCGGCCATGGTGTGCTCGCTGGAGAACCGCGACGACTGCGTCATGTGCGGCTCGTGAAAACCTCACGTCGAACTCTCACTGTTCACGCCCTCATACCACTTCCTTTTAATTGTATAGAAATTATTTTATAAGAATTCCAACGTCCTGTCGACTTCAGCGTCGCAGGAAACACGCAGAAATGTATTTAATGTTAAGTTTGTCCAAGATAATAAAACTATTTGAATATAATCTGTGTGAAAAGTTTTTTATTTTTTTTAATCCTTATTGAAGTTGCTTGAGATTAAACAAACTGATACGAAGTCTTGCAAACTGTTGGATCTTAAATGAGATATTTAATGCCGAGACGTCAATTTTAAGTCTTAAATTTTGTTGAATATTTGCCAATTGCTTTCTTGCGAGAGAGTTGTTTTTCCGACATGTAACCTAATATCAAACGTGAGAAAGCTCATTATAGTAGAACTTTCTCTGGTGGGAATAACGTCCAACAACTGTCTGGATCTAAAGTTTTTTTTTAGCATTGCACTTTATATTTGACAATTATGGGATATTTTTATAAGTAAGTAGCAACATTAATGGATTGTTTTGTTTTAATAATTTTTTTTTTTTACCATTCTTTCATAAAAATCTGAATTTTTGCTCAGTAAATCTACAGAATGTTTTCTAATCAATCCCAAGATTATCATGTAAGAATATAAAATAATCAAGGTTAACATTCATAAAATTACAAATTAAAAACTCGGGCAACAACAAAAGCAAACAAATGTTTTGACAGATTTTTTTTTTTTTAATATATTTTTTATAAAATATTGAAAACATAATTTACACTTTTTTTTTTTTTTTTTAATGTACAAGTTATTACAACCCAAAACGGTCGTCCTTTGCTTCCTGTGCTTCTGCCTCGGGGCAGAAAGCAGCGACACAAAGACTGAAAGTGAAGCTGGAAAATAAGGAGGAATCATTTTGTACAGAAATGAGAATAAAAACAGCATAAAGGAATCGGAACACAGTACCCTCTCATCTTCACGGCCGACGTGTTAACAAAATAAATTATAAAAAATATTTAAAAGATACAAAAAAGAAAAAAAACAACTAGTCATACAATATTACTGTTAATTATGCGTTACTGATTTGTTCAACATGGAGCAATGGGGGGACGACGCTATAAATAGCTTCAAATTATACAGAGCACAAGATTTATAGATATTTATATATATATATATATTTTTTTTTTTTAAAAAACAAACAAATCCTCGCTCCTTTTCATTCAAGCAAACTAAAGATTAAGACTTGAAGAGAGTAAAATCACAGCCACACTGAAGAGTTTGAACGTGACGGGAACCACAACAAACCTGAAAGCAGAAGTTCAGAACGGAGGAGGCGAGGCTGGCGGGCGCCAACCTCACCGCCTCACCGCCTCACCTCACACTGCAGGAGGGGGGCGGAGCTAAAGGAGATGCAGTGGTTTTGTGTGTGTGTGTGTGTGTGTGTGTGTGTGTGCTTTAGAACGGAGAAACATTCTCCATCGTTCCTCACAGCATCTGTGACACGCTGGAGCGACGAGGAGAAATCCCTCGCCAACACTTCTGATCGACGCGATGTGATGCGGGACGTTTGTTGTTTTTTTTTGGCTTCAACCAGCAAATTAGAAAACAAACCAGCTTTTTTTTTTCTTCTTCACAATTTTCAGTATCGACTTGAAAGGATTTCTGCTTCATCACAAGTACAAAAAGAGTTCAAACGGCATCTGAACCCACTCCTGCTTGTTTCTCGTGTCACTAACAGCTTCTTGAATAACCTGAGTGGCTTTTATTTTGTTAAAACAGATCCTGATAATTGTGCCGTCGAGCAGAGAGATGAAGGTTTAGTTCGGTTCGATCAGGGAGGCTCACGTCGTACCAGCATCCCCCAAAAAACAGACGCATATTTCCATATGAAAAATAGATATAGTAGACAATATCAATAAACAAGCTGGCTGTATAAATATTTGTGTTTTTTTTTTTTTTGTGTGTTCAGGGACAAATCTTCTCATACAAACAGACCGTTTCTGATATGAAGAAGCTTCAGTGTTGCCGAGTTTCATGTACAGTAAATGCATCGATAAAGTACCCATTACTGGAGACAGCTTCACTTTAAATAAAAAAAAAAAATACAGATAAAATAATGAGACATTTTGGAGGAATTACACTTATTTGCTTTGTCATGCTGAGATTTGCATACGCCGACTTCATCAGACACAATCAAATGTAATTAATACATTAAAGACTAAAGACGAGCCCGGGCTACAGTGTACGTTGCTATGACAACTCATTTACATTACGGGTGCAGAAACCCACCGCTGCTGTTATAAACGCCAAATTGCAAACATTTAATAGATATGAAAGGAAGTTGTTTTGGACTTATTTACGTTATGTCCAGTGCAGGTGAGGTAAACAAGAAGCTGATACAGAATTAGTAAACCAACTCTGACATGTTACTGATGGATTAAAGTAAAACTGTAAAGTTCAACTTGTTGAGTTTATAATGCGCTATTAAAGGATTACCTCGGCAGTTTCTTAATAAAAGTGTGATTAATGGAAAGATCTTATTTCTGTTCATTTTGACAAAATGAACATTTGTTATGACGCTCAGATTACTGAGGCAGATTGTTGATTATTATTAAATATTCTAACAGGTTTGTGATTTTGGGTGGATGGGGGGTATGCAGTGGCCCTTCACACATGTTCAGAAAGCAAATAAGTGCAATTCTCAAAACGCTGCAACAATTAAATAACACACTTTAAGAAGAGACTTATTCTGAAGTTTCGGCTCAAGATTAAAAGAAGGATCCAGTACAGGTGAGACGACGGGGCGCTGCTGGAGACGGCGAACGTTTCGGTGAAAAACAGCTTAATAACTACGTTAGGAGATATGATGCGATTAAAAATCATTGAGCTTTGAGACGTCGGCCATTTTCCTCTCAACACGCCGATGATGGCTTGTTTCACATCCGCAGCTCATCCATGTAAACAGAAAACCGCCGTGGCCCGCCAGCTTCTCATTACAGTAAACACGTTTGTTCATCTCACACACACACACACACACACACACACACACACACACACACACACACACACACACACACACACACACACACACACACACACACACACACACACACACACACACACACACACACACACACACACACACACACACACACACACACACACACACCTCTTTAGTACGACCGACAGTATTAGTACAAGGTCAATAATCTTGATACATGAGAATTGTACCACACAGGCATCTATCTACAGTACCATGTCTGTAGGGCTTCCATTACTTGCAGTGCATTCTGGGAGATGCAGTCTGTAATGATTTTTTTTTGTTTGTTTTTGGCTGATTTGCTGCAGGAACAGTATTAGGCCTCTCCAGGTGATGTAGTGTTCTCGAAAAAAAAAAAGGATGTCGTCTCCTGCTCGCTCCCCCCCCGACATGGTGGCGTACGTGTTTATAGAAATGACGAGTGTGAAAGTCGACTTCACTTCAGTTTAGAAAAATAAAAGAGGCTCAGAGTTCAGTGAGGGAGCATCTCTGGTCTGTCTGCGCGTCGCGTTCCCATCACTTTCTTAACGTTTAAGGCAAGTCCAGCGGAGGCTGGAGAAGGTCACACCTTTCCTGACCTCGACCGTCCCCGCGAGTGCAAGGGATCATGGGTACTGAGAGCATATTTCTCTCTCTGGCCTGGTTCTTCTTGTCGGAGGCGGTCACTCCCTCTGTGGCTCGCCGTCGTGCCCCACAGCCTGACCGTCGTGGTCACTTCCAGTCTTGACGTTGGTGAACAGCCTGCTGAACTGGCGGAGCTGCTGGCTGGCCGTGTGACTTTCTTCCTGCAGCCGCTGGTTGTTCTGTCTCAGGTTGGCCATTTCTGCCAGCAGAACCACTTTGTCCTGCTTCTCCTGGAGACACACAGGAAGGAGGAATGACGCCAGCTTCAGTTTGCCGGTTCAAGTGGTCATGCAAAGTAAAGCTCTGGAGCAACAATTCACAGGAGAAGAGTGTCAATCCAGAGAAACTCACTCTCTCCAGGTCAGTGTTCAGCTGCTTCAGCATCACTTCCAGGTGGTAGAGCCGACCGGACAGATCGTTGGGCGTCTCGTCGCTGGAAACACAGACGCACACTTTATTCTGCATTCAGCCGAAACGAACACCTGCCGTCTTACAGGTTAAATTTGAGGCGCAAAAACAAGTTTCACTGGTAGTTCAACCTTCTAATAAAAAAACTAAACACACACAAACACAGAGGCAGACGAGATCCATCTGACTTCTTCTCTCAAATAGAAAAATGATGACAGAGAGAAATGGTAACGTGCAACTCTGTGTGAGGACGACTTCTCAGACTAACGGCGACTCAGCACTTATTCCTTCTGACTCTGTAATTAATCAGCTGTTGGGAGCAGCTGAGCATCTCCCAACGCTGCATTTCTTCAGCGAGGTTTGTTCTTCTGGGTTGAACCTTTAAATTCAGCAATTACTGGTATGAACTCTCAAACATGGTGAGTTGGGTAAACAACCACAAGGTGGCAGCAGTGGTCAAGTTTCCCCACAGATGCGTTTTTGTTGCAGAGTTAACCTACCAGGTGAAGGTCGGTGTGGTCCTCGGTGTTTGAGGAGTGAGAAACTGCACCGGACTGACGACCGGCCTCATGTCTAGAGCGCCGGGCTGTGGCTCCGTCAGCGAGAAGAGGGAAACCGCTCTTTGTGCTGCAACAGAGAGGCCAAATGGTTCTTTAAAAAAAAAAAAAAAAAAGGTTCATCAAAGAGCCGTTTTCTCCTCTGGCGCCTCATGAGCTCAACCACGGCGGGGGGAAGGGGGAGGGGGGGAAGGGGATCAAGTGGAGCTTAGTGGTGCAGGAGACCCGAGGGGCAGCGGGACTCCCAGAGACGAACCGGGGAGTGGGAGGCAAAGAGGTGAGGGAATATTCAGATCTCTCTCCCAGGAGTTTCATGTGACAGGACAGAGCCCAGGGACAATCGACCAGCAAACAATCTGTCTCAGACCCACCTGTCCTTCATGAGCTCACTCTATTTAACTGTGCAGTGCCTTTATACATTATTTACAAGAATACTAGTACACACATCCAACAGTAGCAACAAACTCAATATTTTATATCAAATTATGATATTGTAGCGTCATTGTGACAAAAGGTGCCGTGGCAGAAATCAATTGAATATTGTGAAATATATTCAATTGGATATAATTTAAGCTTTGATTTAACTTTAATCATTGAGTTAATTCTATAATCAAAGAGATTTCTGACTGAACTGAAAGTGTTTATCATGCAGCCTCACATGAAGTGAAAACACAGAGCATGAACATACGTTTCTAATGGTGAGTTAAGGCTCCAAAATACTTAACAATTTGTTATTATCAGCTGAAATTATAACAAAACAACATTGAAATGACAACAGGTCAGTAAAACGACTGTTCATTTAGATTTTAGTGAATATTTTATCTATTTTAATAACATAAAATAAGTAAACATATTTATTGTTGAAGCTTCTCATACAGTTAGCGTAGAGGTACTGTACCTCCTTCAAAAGGGTCATATTATGCAAAATTCACTTTCAAATGGTTTTCCAACAGTAACATGTGTCCCTGGGAAGGACGTCCCAGAAGTGAAGAAAGTCTGTCCTCTCTCTCCCTGGCTTGTTTCAATGTTTTTAAAAGTGTGTTGCTCCAAAGAGTAAATCAGAAATCAAACCCTAGAATGTGTCATCAGGGTTTTAGCCCATCCTAATCAAGGTAGGCCCTCCCTTTGACCCTCCCACAATTAGGCAGCTCTGCTCTGGCACATGGCACCACGACAGGAAGTGCTTGGGAATGTGTGGGCGGAGCCAGTCCAGCTCACTCAGACACAGCAGATTCTGAATGCAGCTCATATGATCCAATATTTAAATGGCTGGAAATAAAGGAAAAGCTGGATTTGGGGAAACAAACCTTGAATACAATGTTTTGGACCAACAAGACCATGTGAAAGTGTTGAAAAGCTGGATAATATGACCCCTTTAATAATCACCACACAACCATGTTCCTCGTACCTCGATTGCCGCCACAATTCAGAAAGATTACAACAGAAAGACTAAAGCTGAGAAAGTCATCTGAAAGCTAAAGTCAAAAGATCTGATAATGCCATGCCACCCAGTACTCATTCATACCAAAGACAACATTAGGACAGAAGTACCTGGAAGGTTTCGCGCCTCACCTTCGTAGGCTTTGGCAGCGCTGACGAGGCTGGACCATTCCAGTCCACAGGCTGTGTCGGGCAGAGGCATCAGCCCGGGGTCGAGCCTCCTCAGGGGGGGAACTTTGTCCCTCACTTCCGTGAGAGAGAGTTCCGATGCAGACAGAGGCACTGAGGGGCAGGCGAGAGAGGAACAGGCGGAAGAAAATTAAAAACGGCAGACACGTTCACAAATGGAAAATGAAGAACAAAATCCATCACTGTATTCATTTATTCAAGTTCACGTTCGCATTTTTGTTCGTCATGAATTCATGCAGAGAACACAGCACAGTCCCTGTGTCTCTCCACGTGTCCAAATATCTCCAAGAGTTTTATCTATCTGCCTGAAAACAATCCCAACACTCACCCTTCTTGCTCTGCAGGTGGTTGGAAGGGTGGCCGTGTTTGCGTGTGGGCAGCGTGCAGGTGAACAGCACGTCGCTGGGCGCCGCCTGGTTCTCGGAGTTGGCGAAGCTGGCGTCTCTGCGCCCGCTACACAGCGACTCGTCTGAAAAGGTGCGCTGCAGCGTGCGTCTGGGAGACTGCAGAGAGGAAAGCCAGAGATCAGAGCTGCTTGTGCGGCAAAGTAAAACTGCTGCGGAGACCGTGGTCGTGAGCCTCACTGGATCTCGCTGCGGCGTCTCTCCCGGGTTGTCCATGATAATCAGTTTCTTCAAGTCGTCTTCGATTGTGCTCTTGTAGGTCCGCCGCGGGGAGCGCAGGTCTCTCAGAGACGCTCGGAGTCGAGGCTGCCCAAACACATTCTTTGAATTCGTGTCCACCTGCCTGGAGACGAAAGTAATGAGCATCAAAACAACAACAACCATTCCGTTTTTTTTTTTAATGACTTTCCCCCTCACATCTCCACAGAAAGCAAACTGTTCTCTAACTGTTCCATCGTCACTCGACTTTAAGAACTGGTTCAGGTTCAAGCAGGTTCAAAAGAACCTGTTCTTTGTTTCCACACAGTTACTCATCGATACACGAAAAGCTGCCAGGGCAAGTTTTATAACAGAGGTTTGAATACAGAAGTGACAAAGTCAACAAGAGTACACGAGACCAATACATGGCTTAATGGCAGGAGGCTGGAAAACCACAAATCTCTCTAGATTCTCTGAGACTGTTCATGATATCTAGAAAATACTAAAGCCCCCAGAAAGAATGCAGATCTGTGCCTATAGAAGTAATTTCATTGGCCCGAATTACCACCATCATTAGCTTCTCAGTACAGTCACAAACACATAGTGATATTGAAGAACTAACAGTTATTGTGAATAAAAGATGCATTACACATCACAGTGTGTGGGTCAGAGTATCTCACTTCTTGCTGCTGTTGCTGTCAGTGCTGGACGCCGTGGTTGAATTCGAAGGTGATGGTCCATTATCTTCCGTCTGCCAGGCAATCGGTCTGCTTTTTCCATAGAATGCTTTGGGGGCGGAGCTAGACAAAGGGGTGGAGTTGAACTGAGCCGACGTGGGCGTGGCCGTGGAGGCTCTTACAGGGCGTGCTTTTTCCGCCGTTGGCGTCTTATAACCCTGCGGTGTGTAAGACCTTGAAAGAAGAAAGAAAATCAACGGTTAGCTCGACTGAGCACCTGGATTCAGATGCAATTGTTCGATGAAGGAATGACAAATGAGTTCACACAATATGAGCCTGGCCACACTCGTCCGTATGCTTATCTATGCTTCTTTGCTCTGGAAAAAGAAATATTGAATATCATAGTATCATAATAGATGATGGCTCTGATGCAGGGTGCAGGAAATATCTGGATGAAGCAGCAAAACAACACACTATAATACCTGCGGCCTCACATGTTGAATCGATTGTCTTTATTGTGATAAACAGCAGTGCTGGTGCACATTTCACACACAGACTGTAGAATTAGAGTGGATGGCACCAAGGGTTTAAACACAGGCTGTTTTAATCTAACAGAGAGTGGTTGAAGCCCGAGTGAGATTTGTGTGTTGAGTGTTCATGATGTGGGGGTGGCAGTAAGAAGTCCAGTGGAACAAGAGATAACACCATGATCTGTATGTTTCACAAGGATTAGGCTGCTATAATCCTCCCTGTGTCCTTTACAAATACATTTTTTTATGTCTTATTATTGATCTGGCGGTGCATACACCTCTGCAAGCTGGTTGTTTCCCTGGAAGCATGTAAAAAGTGTTAAATTACTTCAAGTAAAATCTCCACTCAGCTAAAGATTCACTCACATCATTCATGTGAGTCTAATAAAAGCTGCAACTCAGGGTAAATTTCTTACCTGGGTTTGAAAGCATCCATTTTATCAGCGCTGGAGCCTGGAGGCGGGAAAGTCCTGGTCAGGTATCCTTTGTTCTGACTTGCTGCGGCTGGGATGACGGGCGAGGACTCTCGTCTCCTCGTCTCTCCCCCGCCGCTGCTCCTTCCCACCGACAGTTCTTGGATGCCGCTGTAGGTGGCCGAGGAGTGCATGGTTTTGTGCGACTGGCTGTTGGACACGTGGCGGGTGCTGTTGTAGTGGGTCGAGGCGTCGATGCCGCTGTCGTTGGAGCCCCCCTTGTTGAGAAGGTCCGCGTCGGGGTCTGACGGGTCTCCGAGGCAACCCCCGCCTCCTCGCTCTCCTCCAGGGCCGCCGTCGAACCAGCGTTCGTCGCTGTGGCTGCTGGAGGCGTTGCTGGACAGAGTGTTACTGCTCGAGTGGCTGGAGTACTGAGTCTCCCCCTGCAGAGGTTAACAATCGAAGAGTCAGAGAAGCCGAGATGACAACAAGTCCACACATTAAAGGAGGAAGTGTTGAGTCTGACCTTCGAGTGTCTGTTAGGAGAGTCTTTCCCTGGGACATCCTGTCTGGGCAGCCTCCTCTGCCCCCCTCCACCACCAGGTCCCCGAGGTGCTGACACCGGGACATGCCAGAGGGGCTCTGGACAGAAAACACACACAGACACAGACACTCACAGGATTAAAACAAATTACACTGCACAGCCAAGGTTGGCAAAGAGGATTAAAATCTTATAGCACATTTAAACACAGACCTCCCCCCACACACCATCACTCAAAATCACACTCTGATCCACACACACACACACACACACACACACACACACACACACACACACACACACACACACACACACACACACACACACACACACACACACACACACACACACACACACACACACACACACACACACACACACACACACACACACACACACACACACACACACACACAGTACAATACCGTACAGAAAAGAAGGCAATTTATGCCCTATGTTTTAAATTCTGACATAAATCTATCAACTATTTTGATAAATGTAGCATACATGTGCCTTTTAGATCATATTGTTGACTTTGCCATACAAGGAAAAGAAATCAAAATTTAAAAATGCATAAAATGCATATTACGTGTTTAAAAACAGACTCATGATTTCACTATCTGCTGTATCACCGTTCTTGTGATATTGTGAACATCTTAGCAAACAGTTGCCCATTTGCACATCAAACAGATATGAAGCTACGCTGACATTCGCTGTGAGTTCTGTTTCTGGCCAGAGGTGAAGGCTAATCTAATATTCATGCTCTCGTTTTGGCCTCAACTGACTCCTGCCGGAGGATTCTGTCTCTCAAGCTGCTAAATACTCCACTGTGCTCCCAATTCACACCTGGGATGAAATGAAAATGTGTCTTATATCCCAACTGTGTCCACATATGATTTTTATCAGACTACATTTGTGCCTGCCATTAGGTGTTCCTCCAGTCCCCACATGAGTGTGATTTCTATCAGAGTTCACGTTCTGAGCCACAAGAGCAACTCTGAGGCTCATTCTGTGGCTACTTTACGTGCAGATATCAGCACTCACTGAACACCGGTGAGCTTCACTCATTCAGTCCTTAAATGCATCGTGTGTAGAGAGCTCAAATAACAGCTTTTACTGTTACTGCTGCTCTGCTAAATGTGCAACTCACATGATTATCTGACACTAAAATTCACATGATAATAAGCTACTGTATGCATTTATTTGATTGGAACTGAAAGTCGGACTCATGGACGTAGCATCAAACTTTAAAATTCTCTCTCTGTTGTGTTGTGCAAATTAGAAAGGCCACTGCGGATGCTTAGAGACGTTTTATCATTGTGACAATGAAACTGTAATGACTGAATCAAAAGAATAACTAATAGCTAAAAGACACTGAAGCTGCTTATGTTCATCAGTGTCAAAAAATTGCAGACGCCTCTCAGAAAAAATGTAATGTAAATGTAATATCTCAACTAAGATTAATTTCACATCAACTGAAATAGTGTAAGTCTCCCAAAATAGACTTACAATAATGTAACTAATCATAATATCAATATTTTCTTAATCTTCTTAATTAGCGCCCATAAATATCACAATTGAAACATAAAAGTTGCTTGAAACTTTAACATATACATGTTATCATTGCAGAAATAACTTCTATAAACAACTCTAACTTTTGGATAATATATTTGGCGATGTGCCAGTAATTTGAGTGAAATTTAATAAAAAAAATTTTTTTTTTTAAGAAACACACCTTTAGTTTAAAAACAAACAAAAACCTGTTTAAAGGTGAGTTACCTGTTTTGCTGCGCTCCATTGTGCTTTCCTGGCTGGTGAAGCCTGATGAGGATTCTCCACTGGAGGTGACGTCCACACTGAGGTGGGGCTCATAAGGCAGCAGGGGGCGCTGTCCCGGTACATATCTACATGAATGTATGAAAGGTCTTGGTTACTGTATACATTTCTGACATGTGGAGATACATTTAAAAAAACAAACAAAAAAAAAACTATCAGTGCACTCGAGCAGAGAGATGAGATGAAGCTGAAAAACACAGACTGAAAGGAGATTTTCTTCATCCCAATGGCAGTTAAATAAAACACGTTTCTCTGGTTGGGTGAGATGTTATCAACCTCCACACTGTGAGGAAGAGCCGCCCACACAACAGATCCTTCCTCTGGGAGACAGTGTGTTCATACACATCTAAGCTGCAGACCCGAACACACCACAGCGTTCACTCTCTCAGGAACCGCCAAAATCTGCCTCTCTCACACAAAACAGCGGTGATGAGTGACGCTGGACATGTTTAATCAGGATCAAAGAAATGACGGAGGAGTGCCCAGAGAACAAAGAACCACACACACACACACACACGCACAGACACACGAACAGAGACATGCACCCCCACACCGACCTGTCAGGTGAAGGTTTGTAGCGTACGAAGGGCCCCGGTGTGATTCCAGGAGGGCCCATAGTGGAAAGGCCGACCAGGCCCGAGGGCGAGGGCGAGGAGAAACTGGCTGAGGGGTTTCTGTAGGACAACGCTCTGTCGCCTCCTGCGGGGGACAGGCTGTAGTGGTTTTCTGGGTAGCTCACTGGCCTGAAGTGATGGATTAAGAAAGACAAACAAGAGATTATAAATATGTAGATGGTTTGCATGCAAACACACAGACATGATGCTATTATTCCAAACGACACTAGACCAACCCTTACTGAACAAAGTAACTCAAACATGTCTTCAGCTGAAAATGCATCAATTCTCCCGACGGGGTCTCACTGGTGTTACTGTGCAGTTAGGATTAGGTCCTCACCAGTACATAGGAGCAATGCTATCCACATGCCAGCACATTAAAAAAACAAAAACAAAACATTTATCTAAACTATGCGAGAAAGTGACACTAATTTCCAGTAATGAATGCATGCGATTTACAACCGAACATGGACACAACAAACAAACTTCTGTAAACAACTTAAATACGGCGAATAAAGCAGACACTTCTGACACATCAAAACAGACAGATTGACTGAAATGAGTAGTGTTAAAAATAATTTTTTTTTTATCAGTTTGGGACAACTTTTCAGATATCTCGTTGTTTGTAGATATCAATACAAGTTTCCAGCTTTATCCAGTTGAAGCTTGGCCTGCACAGACACACTGTGGTACTAATGTGTGTTAATCTGACGTTGCTTATAACTAAAAGCACATCTGCCTTCTGTGTCAAATATTTGGTCAGAACAAAAGACATTATGCTAAATGTTTATATGTTGGACGGATTGTACAACGTTGTCCAGGCTCTGTGAGGGAGGGGCTCATCATCTTACTTTGAAACTCCTGGTTTAGACTTATATCAGCATTTCTCATATTTTTCACATCAATAAAAGAAATAGGACAGTTTGCTGCGTGAACCTATTCATTGTTCTCATCTCATTTGTTTTGACTGGAAAACGATCAGACCAATGGCGCAAGCTGAAGATGTGTTTATGAGAGCAGGCTATCACTGTGAGAAAGCATCTGGGTGTATATTTATTCATCAATTAATCATGGTCTAATCCCTAATTAATTATCACAGTGCCTCTAAAGGGGCTTGTTGTTCTAACTGAGCGAGGTTCATACATTTTGCTCCATAGCTTTGGATTGTCACATGTTACAGTATTCTCAGTCCTGTTGTTTGGGAGCAATGTTGTCAGGTTGTAACTCATCGCTTTCTACCTCAAGTTTAATTGGTCATTCAATTTGTTTTCTCTCAATGACAAAGAGTCTACGATGTCAGAAAATAACTAACCTCTGTCAAGCAGAGCCACAAAACCTGAGATGCTTCCTAAATTATTGGATTCTACTCAAACAAACAGTTCAAAATCAAAACACATTCAGTTATAATCATAGACACACGGGACAAAGGAACAGTCCTGTTTATGAAGCTGAAATCAGACTGTGGATAACTCAAACTCATTGCATCATTAAAATAGTCAGTTGTTGTAAATAAATGAAATATTAGAGCAATCATTTACTATGATGATCTGCCTCCATTCTGCTGTAGTGTTTGATGAGCCCACTCTGATAAAGATTGAACCACAATATCCCCAACTCTCCTACTGCACAAGCTTCATCTCTGGCCAAGTAGAAAATGTACATTAAAAGCTGGAATTCTTAGTGTTATTCACATTTAAGACTGATTTAAGATTATTAACGTAAGCGATAAAATAATCTATTCTTCTTCTGGGAGTTATATGCTTTAATTTTAAATACACAATAGGTTATTACATTTTGTTTGTGACCGTCGTAAATGTCACTTATGGTTTATGCTGAATATAATTGCCTGATTTTGCTCTCCTTCAGAAATAGAATGTGACAGTGAACAACAGCTCGAGGACCCACCTCTTGGAGTTGAGGTGCTGTGGCTCTCTGTAGGGAACTGGCATCAGAGTCTTGTGTGAGCGGGACAGTGGGGGAGGCGGGGGGCCCATGGGTGCCCAGCGCTGGGGGTTGGGGGTGCTGTGGAGACCTGGAGGAACCGGTGAGCTTTCCCATCGCCAAGTCTGGCGAGGAGAGGGTCGATATCCTGCTGCCAGCGGCTCCGGTTCTGGCTTCTGTTCCATGGTCTTCATCTCATACTCCTCTGTGCAGCCCCTGAAGAGACATCAAGCAGGACAGATTCTAAGACACCCCATCAGAGAAATGTTGTCACGAAGCTTTGAAAACACAAGTTTGGCTCATCTGCTCAGCCTTCATCCAGCTGTGGGTCAGTGGTGAAGGCCTCTGAAGGCCTGAACTGCAGCTGAACCAGAAAGGTAGCTTCTGCACTCCTGAGTTCAACGTGTGAAAACTGCACCCTGCTATATTGTTCACTCACAACACGCTGCGTGTGTGCTCAAACACACGGCAGACATGGAACAGGGATCACTAATGAGCTCCCCCGACACCGATGAAGGGAGAAAAGAGAGGAGAGGAAACCGGTTATTGGCACATCAGGAGTCTATTTTGTCTATTGTGGAACTGAGGTCAAGCGTGTGTGTGTGTGTGTGTGTGTGTGTGTGTGTGTGTGTGTGTGTGTGTGTGTGTGTGTGTGTGTGTGTGTGTGTGTGTGTGTGTGTGTGTGTGTGTGTGTGTGTGTGTGTGTGTGTGTGTGTGTGTGTGTGTGTAATCTCATCAAAGAGCTTCTCACTCAAGGTCTCACTATGCATAGCAGCTATGAGTACGGACAGTACGCAAGGCTCCACTGTATGCACTATAATTAATGCCTGGTTGGTATCAGTTTTTCTTCTTTAAGAAACAGCGCCAACCGAGAGTTCTTCAGTCAGATCTACAAAGACGTCCAGCCTCTAAGCTTCCTGTTGAAGTACAATGAACTGAAGCATTGTGTGAAACAGCCCCGAAGATAAGCTGGCATTTATTCTCATCAATTATGGAATCTCAGACAGAGTTCTCAGCACCAAGGGCGGTCATCATATTTAACAACTCTGGACACGAACACAACTGGAAACTGTTCTTCTTTCCTTTCCTTCGTAGCCTCTGGCCTGCTATCTTTTACTCATCATCATTATTTCATTCAGAAAGCCCGTTATAGGTGGGAGGGAGGCATCAAACTTGCATATAGGACGGCACTGGAGATCAGACAAAGATTGTAGAAAGAAAAAAGAACAGCGTAGGGTGAAGGAGGAAAACAGTGTTAAAATGAGATGAAAGTAAAGATCTACAGCAGCAGGAGCGACAAAAATGAGCAAAGAGAAGCAAACTCAACACAGCAGAGAACATTAAGGCCGGGTTACCATGTATCGTTATCACAACAGTCCTTTTCTTTAATACAGTTCAACGTTTCATCAATGAAACATTAGAAAATAATTCAAAAACAATTTGAAATGTCTGTAACCATTTCTCAGACTAAAGGTGGTTCGTCCAAATGTCCAAATATCCACAACACCATCGGTGACATATTGCTGTTCTTATTTTGAAGCCCTAGTATTGGTAGTAATGGGGCAGCTGTGGCTCAGTAGGGGGACGAGTGGTTGTGTATCTCACCCTGGCCATATGTCAACATTTTCTGGGGGAAGACACTGAACCCCAAGTTGCAGCAAGACGTTAGAAACATAAAAATAATACCACCATGGCATCAGCATTCCCCAAAAATATTAAATCCCAGTGTCTGCCCGAAATGCATATTGCAGCTGATGTAATGAATGAAAGAGACCAGCTGAACAAGTAAAGCATGCATAAACAGCCTTAGTAGTTTTCCTTCATGTTAGGAAAATGTTTAAAAAGAACTGAATGCCATTAGATTGCTGACCATCACACATACGCACACACAAATGCAACTTTACAGCTTTTGGGTTTTAAATGCGCGTATACTGTTACTGTGCGAATGTTTGTGGCTGCATTGAAAAAATACGATTCACCACAATACCATCAAAGAGGCATCCAATTGGTTTTAAATTCTGTGTACAGACCATGTAATCAAGGCTTCTAGAAACTGACTTTTGCAGTGTCATAGGTTCATAAGATTTTATAAGATTCAGATTTCATAAACTTGGGTACAGCACATTTACCAATTGTTCCCTCGATGTACTTCAAAAGGCAACGTTACCCTGAATGATATTGAAGTAGGCGGTCCGTGCTCTCAGTGAATTAAAAAACCAAAGCAAACAAGGAATTCTTCTAGTAATTATTCTAGTCGCATTTATGAGCAGGAAAAACCTTTTTATGGAAGCAGAGTATGTGGAGGCAATCCAACATTTTACCTTGGGAATCTGCAAACATTTGCTCTGGTGCAGCGATGGTGTTGTTTAGTTGCTGTTGTTATTATCTGCTGTGTTTCTATTGATTGTTAGTGGCTGTAGCTCAAAGCAGCAGTCCCACAGTCGTGAAAATGCGGGCAAAGCCAGGAAATTATCTTAGGCTGTCGCCTGTGTTTGCGCCACTGTGACAACAGTCATCTGCAGATCTGACTCACTATACGATCTTTTAACAAGGATTCCAAAATAACAGTGTATTTAGTCTGTCACTGTCTTTAGGCCTTCAAAGGAGTAAGTTGTCTTTGGGAACAATGTTATGGACACCCCAGAGCCCTCATCCCAACCTCATGGAGTCTGAGCAGGATTACATGAGGAGACAAAAGGATGCGAGCTGGCCTATGTCCACACCAGATCTGTGGTTAGATCCCCAGAGGAGGTTTGGAACATCGTCCTTTTTGAGTACCCTCAAAGAATGAACAATGTACAAAGAAAGCAATCTTCATCAATTTCTCATCCACTGCCTTGCATTCATCAACACTACTGTAAAGTGTGAGCGTGAAGATGGAACATTTGGTATCCAGCGTCGTGGATCGGTATTTTGTTCAAATGCGTCGTCTCAGTCAGGAACAAAAACCCAGCTAGTCTATCATAGGAGGAAACAGGCGGTAGTTGTAGCTCTCTGAGGGATGTAAACAGAACAGACGCACATGCTAACACCCACACATCAACAAGTAGATCCTTAGGTACACGAATAGCAGAACAGATTTCTAATGACGGCAAATAAACTAAAGGTTTATCAATGAGTGCAAGCAGGTAGCCGGGAGCATTTCAATCAATGAAGAAACACTTTGAACCAAATCAGTCTCACTTATATAAGAGCTGCTCAGACCTCAGAGATTACAAACCTTAGAGTGAGCTACAGCGGTCGACCTGCACGGCTCTCCCATCACGCTGGCTACACAGCTGGAACTCGCCGACATCCATCAGTCACACCTTTTCCCTGCTGTATCCATCCTTCCTATTTGTTCACCACTAGGATACAACGCAAAGATGCAGGCTTCCAACTTTCCTCTGTTTCTCCGCCTTTCTCTCTTCCACCCACTCCTCCAACTCTCTGTGGTGTTGAGACACGTCCTCCTCGTCGAGTGCTCCTCTCCAGCTCATGTACTCACTCAGTATACCTCCCTCTCTCTTTCTTTCTCGCTTGATCCCTCCCTCCCTCTTTTTCCATCCTTTTCATTTGCACAGAGCATGCATTTTTAATTAATCACTTCCACTCCTTTATTTATTTATTTTTGTGGTCTTTTTTCCCCCCCTTCTCCTGCAGATTCCAGGCCTTAATCTCATGCAATCTGCTTGCCTGGCACACGACGGCAAACCAGGCAGAGAGGGTGAGGGGAAAGAGTGAAATACAAGACTCTAATTATCGGGTGCTCCAATACCACAGTAGAGTGTGTGTGTGTGTGTGTGTGTGTGTGTGTGTGTGTGTGTGTGTGTGTTTGTGTGTGTGTGTGCGTGTGTGTATATATAAGGGATTTACCATGGTGTAAAGTGCCTCCAACATTAAAGAAATCTAACCACTGTGCGATCACACATGCCGCCATAATTACTATATTTAGGAGCTCTGGTTCCCAGTCACAAACGCAGACACGCTGAAGTAATTTCTTTCACATCGGTAACTGTTCTGTAACACCACATGAGCATCTTGTGATTCCGTGTAGATAAAGGATGAAAAAGGCTGATAAAAATGTGAATTAAGAAGAGATCAAACATGACAATAGCAGAGAGGATTCAGTTTGTTGAAAAGACTGAAAAAGAAAGGCTGATTTTGCTAAATTATGTCAAACAAATGCGTCTTTCTTTTTGTCTCTGTGCTTCGCTTTTTGCCTGTTTCCTCTTCATCCACACATGGTTGTCTCTCCCTGTTCGCTCGCTTCCTCTTTTCACACACTCCCACACAAAATCCTTTCAGAACATTGGAGTCTGGCCACTATCTCACCCAGGCTTTTGTGTGCATTTGAGTGAAGAGTGTCCTGCACTCGTTTGTGCTCACTCTTGTCCTTCCACTACTTTCCGCTTTCCGCTCGGCACTCTCATGCCATCAGCGCCCGCCGCTTCAACACCTGCATCCACGGCAGCTGTTCGCAAATAAACTGCCCTCACTGCTCGCACTTCAAAGGAAATATCACGCAGACGGCAGACGCACCTGCGAGGCCCTCCCTCTTCGTACGGAGGAATGATGACCACTTTGACCGTGACCGACGTCCTGAGCAGGTCGATCATCTGCTCGTGGGTCAGCGTCACTGCCGCCACCTTGCAGATCTCCACTAACCGGCTGCCCTGCCTCAGTCCGGCCTGCCAGGCGAAGCCGTATTCCTCCACCTACAGAGAAGAGACACAGTAACAGCCAGTGATGAAGCGCCAGGAAGCTTCAGGGATTCAGAATGAGAGCCGGTCATCACACAAGCCAGTACCTCAGCCACAGTGCCGTCCAGTCGAACATGGAAGCCCAGCTGTCCAAGTCCATTTCTCCTCAGCGTCATGTCCACCGTCTCACATCCTACTGTTAGTGACTAGTCGAAGACAGAACAGGTTGGAAGAATAAACATTGGACCTGTAGTATTCACATGTTCTTAAGTCTGCATTCACAGTCCCCTTGTAGCATCAAACACCCAGAGGGGCAAAAGAACAACTTCATCATGTGAAATAGTTCCATGTAGACTAAAATGTTTTACACTTAACTCAATTGTTTCTATCATTCTATCACACATGGACACCAATAAATACAAGATACAAATATTAGATCTTTTCAGATTAGGTGACATTGCCTGAACCCATTTCAATCAGTCTTTTTTGGGAACTTTATCCGTCTACGACCTGCATGTCATTTGGTGCTCTTACAAAGATTAAATAATTTTTTTTAAATATCTTCCTTTCAGTTGGATTAACACAAAGCTTGCTGGAATACTAAAAAAAACAAAAAACAAATTTCCCCAGCGTTTCATTCGTCAGATCCTTTAGGGATTACATAAAATGAAATGTGTCCGATCTGTGAGCGTGTGCAGCTGCACTGCTTCATAGAATAACCCGATCACATGCTGACATACAACATCGACCATGTAATGTAATATTTATCAAGGCATTAACGGAATAGAAAAGTAGAAAAAATAGCAACAACATGGTTGTCAAGCTAGAAAACAATTGAGGAGTTGTATACTTAATAAATGAATATCAATTAAAAAGACATGTCTGCTGAAGAGTCAGCAATGACCTGAGCTAAGTCCAAGGGTATGGCAGAATCAGTCTTCGATGAAGAAAGCAGTTCTATTTTTTTTCAGTAGAAAACATTAAATAGGTAAAACCTCCTGACACACCTGCAGCATGTCCAGATTTAACAAGTGACTGTATAGTGATCAAGTTTCATTTCATCTCCAATCACCTTAGACTGGATGATGCTGAGGCAGGAACTTTTTTCCTTTACAAGGTAAACTTGCATTGGACTGACTTAAGCTTCAATTATCCTTCAACACACTAAACTACAAACATAATGGACACATACATGTGCATCATAGATAATTTATATAGCACTGAATAGTTAATGGTTTAGTATTTACTATATGAATAACATAACTCAAACATTTTAAGCAACTAAAAAAATATTGAGAGGCTTATAAACTACAATTATAAGAAATATGAAAAATAAAAGAGAAAAAAAATTCGAACATATCTGGAATTTTAACGCTTTAAAATAAATTCTGGGTTTAAAAAAACAAAAAAACAAACAAAACAAAAACTTTTCTACTCTTAATTTTTGTAGGTGCAAAGAGTGAACTCTCACCTTTAGCCTCTGAAGCATCTCCCTGATGTCCTGGGCGCAGCCCTCAGGTACTCGTACGGCAATGTGGTCTCCCCTCCCGTAGAAGATCTTCAGCGCCAGTCGCTCTGGCGTCCAGCCGATCACGTCGGCGCAGAAACAATTAAACACCACCTCTTTGGTGGAGGAGTCTATGAGGAGCACGTACTCTGCTGACAGACCCAAAGCACATGGGAGTTCCGTCCCTCCTCCGCTGAAGTCCTGGGCCAGGACTCTCCAGGCGACCGCCCCCGTGGCTCCCAGCTCTGCCCCCTCTCTCGCTTTCGAGCGCTCGCGCTTCTTGGAAGCGAGCGAGATGAGGTTGTTCAATTTGCCGGCTGTGTCGAGTGGCGTGCTGCTGACATAGTTCTCAGCCAAATCGCGCAGGTACTCCTGACGCGTTCGCGTGGCCATGGTGTGAAACTTCTCGGACTTGTGCGCGGCAGTTTCTGCGTTGATGACTTTGGCCAGAAGGAAATTTCGAAACGTTTCGGGATCGCGGAAGGTGACGCCGCTGGGAATGGGGGGTCCGAAGGGGGGCACGTCCTTCATCCGTGTCACAGCGACGCTAAAACATAAGGATGATGTGTGAGAGTTGTATTTTCCTCAGAGCGGTGTGTACACAATAATGTATTTGATCTGTAGCAAACATTTACCTGTAGCAGGTGTTTTCAGAGCAGGGGTTGTGCACACGGACAATAACAAAGACATGTTGGAAGTGTGAGCGGATGTTTTGAGGCGTGAACGGCTGCGCTCCGGGCTCCTGAAAGATTATTGTTACAATGTCGTTCCCTATGTGCCTTTTTCTCAGGAGCTGTGGATGAGAGGAGATAAAAATGACAAATTAATCAAATGAGTGAACCTAATTGGCACCGACAGCAACGCCTCAGTTAACTGTGTTACGTCTCACAAGGGAGACGAGAGACAGAGAGGATCAAACAACAGCTCTTTATGTAATTTGTTTTTGGGGATTCTGTGTGGGCTATTTGTGTCTGTGTATGTGCTGGTTTGTCCGTCTATCTGTGTTCATGTAGGATATATAATGCTCTGTCCAGCCTGTGCAGTAGAGCTTGCCAATCCTCTCTTCATCTGCAGAGAGAAGTGTGAAAGTACCAATTATGTAATGCAGCCCACAGTTTGGCCACCGACTCTCTCCAGCATGGTGGCACCGGGGCGTCCTTCACTCAAGCTGCACTTTGAACAATTTGGATTTTTGTTTCTGATGTGAGAATCAGAAAGTGTCTTTAGTCACCTTTAAGGTATATTATATCGCCAAATTTTCAATTATTTTTAATGAGCATTTATTCTGAACACAATCTGACAAAATAATTTATTTTTCATAGCTGGTCAGGACTGATTGCAGTGCTGGCACAGCTTGTACTCTCCCCCTTGGTCTTTTATCAGTTAAGCAGTTATCAATTCTAAGCCTGCTGAAATACATGGTGAAACTTTTTTACTTCCTAACTGAGTTTATTCAATTTAAATGAATTGTAATGTTGATTAGGCTGCATTATTATGTTGTTTCCACTCTTGCTTTACAGCAAGAAAATTCCCATTTTGAGTCTCCACTTGGGGGTCTTTCTGTGTTCAGTATGCGCTTGTTTGTATGTTATCTCTGGACATTCAAATTTTATCCCACAGTCAAGAAACATGCATTTAAGGTTAGTTGGTGACCCCAAATTGTGATATTTGTCCTGTGATGGACTTTCAACCTGTCCAGGGTACTCAAGCCCCTCACAAAGCTGTTGGATGAGGCTGAATGAAAGATGAATAGAAGGGTTCAATGTTGATTATTAAGAATCACTTTTAAACGGAAATAAGTAAAAAAAAAAAAAAGTCTTCACATCGCTATTGTGTTATGATTTAGTATTTCAGTTAGCGCACTTGAAAAGGTTATAAACCTTCACAGTGGTTCCACTTCCACCCTGCTGCTCTTCCACTGTGGCTCTCTTTTCATGTCTGATGCTGCCACCTAGAGGTTGATCTTAGCAAGCAACTATTTTTCCTACTGCAGTCCTGAAACCTCTGGATGGAGTTATTGTGCCAGTTATGAAATTATAATTTCAGATTAAAGATTCCACTGTGAAGTTCACATCATTTGGTTCAAGTAAAGAAAAGAAAATTGGTTCCTAATTTGATGTTTCAGAATAATTTTTTTAAATAAACAAATAATTGATAAAAGTAGCTGTAGTAATGCAAGCCTTGTGCACTAATTCACAATGCAATATTGAATGAGTTTTCTCTGGCACAGACTGTTGGGTTATGTGGAGGGAAGCATTACAAAGTGTGCACTGTAATCCTGAGAGCACCTGCAGGGCTTGTCTGAGCACATGTGTACTCTGGTGTGAGCCTCTCATGGCAAGTGCAAGTGTAAACTCTAGAAAAATAGCAGTATGCAATAGGATATTTCACAAACACAACAAAGATTCACAGATGTGATTAAGCACAAGGAGAAAGTATATGAGGGACAATTCATTTAAATTGGTGAAACAAAAATGGAAAAGAAATATACTAAGAACTTGTGGAGACTAAAATATACTAATAACTCAAGGAGACTGAACCCCACCCAACCCTGATCTAGTAAAAAACAGCGAGGCAGTGAGAGGTCAGCCAAGAAACAAAGAGCAAACACTTGGAAAGCTCAACAAGCTAACACAAAAAAAGAAGTTGGCTCTAAATGTAGAATGTGACAAATGTCACGATACTCTTGCCACAGTTTTACAATTCTCTGAAAAGAACAAGGCCTTTAAACTGACAGCCACACCGCTGGCACGCTCTGAAAGTCACCGTATAACGGCAAAAGATAGTTTGCGGAGTGTGTTTCAGGCATACACAAACACAACGGACCGACTGCAGAGCACAAAGCCCCGGGTGGTGGTGCACACTCACCTGCTGTGGGTTGCTGGGCATGTACGGCAGCATGGTGGAGACGTGGAACATGACCTCGTAGCCCTGGTAGGATGTGTACAGGGAGTGGGTGCCTGTGGAGTCCGCTGGGGGGAAAAGATGGAGAATAGAGATGTTTTAAAGCCGAGTCAGAAATCGACAGCTGAAGACAAAGCAGGGTTGTTGCATCAGGAGCTTCTGGTCCAGAGATCAGAAGAGCTCAAGAGGATGCTCAGACCTTTTCCTGAGGTTATGGGAATGTTTAAAAACAGGAACGAATATGCAACACTGCTGCTTCCATCCGGGTGTTAGAAGCAGTGGATTTCAGCCCATTCAGATGTGCTGCAGGAGAATTATGTAAATGTTCTGTGCGGCTTCATACAGATAAAAGAGAACTGTTATGGAGAGAAAACTGTAGAGAATCTCCTGCAACCATAAAACCCACTCTCTACTGTTTGTTTTATAGTTATTTTTCCAGTGATTATTTTCTTTGACTCCAGGATGTGATGACTAATGTTTCCATTAAAGAGAAAAGAAGCACACATCAATCTTCACATGTGTGGAGACCGAGACATAAAAGTCTCATTGAGACAACCCGGTGGGTGCTGGAGAGTGGCTCTTACTCTTAGTGTCGAGCTGAGCAGCATATTTGGTGAAGCCTTTGAGGAGCACCTGCTCCCCCAGCAGCTCCAGGAAGGCTGAGAAGGCGGGCGACGCCTCCTCGTTGTTGTACATCTCCTCCTCGGTGCTCTGGCCTGCGCGGCACAGCAGAACACCCACCTTGTGCTTCTGACTTAACTGCAGAGCGGTGGAGAGAGAGAGGACATGAGTATTACACACTCACAAAGCAAACAGCTGAAATTGTGCAGTCGATACAGGGTTAAGCATTTAGCACCAATCTAAAGAATAATCACAATATCATTAAGAAGTTATTTGTTTTGTCTACATTTCTATAGTGTATCAAATAAAATATGTTTCTGTTTTAATTGTGATAATTCAAGTCAACACAGAAAACTTAGCTGACATCCACAAAGGCAATGTTTTGTTTGTTTTTTTGACTTTTAAAATTAGGACAAATTTGACCCCTTCTGAAATTTGACAATTAAAAGATACTAGGAGGACTAAAAGTCAATTTAGCTCCTGGTTGAGCCGACACTGTTAAGATGAGCAGAGGATTTTAACAGATCTGCCTCGTATTTTCCACGAGTAGTGAACTTTAGAAAATACTTTATCACCCTTTCCAATAATGTGGTCAACAAAACACAATTTGTTTTTCGACTGACTTATTATTATTATTTTTTTTACTTAATTTTTTATAGAATTTTTTCACAGTTACAGTTTCAAGACTTAACAGACATACAAAATCTGTCCGTCTTTCATCAACCAATGTCTCTATTGTCCAGTGGTGCTGGTGTCTTCTTCTGTCCTCCTGAAATCAGTTCATTTTTCCCACTTTTCTTCAAATTGGGACTCCTGTAATCTTAGTTTTGTGCGCGAGTCTCTCCATCACAAATAATTCTTAACGGCGCGGAGCCACTGCTCCCGGGTCGGCGGCTCCACTTTGTACCACAATCTGGTAATCACTTTTTTGCTTGCTGCTAGTAATATCTTAAACAGATATTCATCTCTTATTTGTATCACATCATGGGTTATGTTTCCCAAATACAACATCTTACATGTTTTGGGGAACTGATATCCTAATACTTTTTGCAAACTCTGCAATTGTACACTTCTTTTATTTTATGATGGTTGCGCTATAGGTCGTTGGCGTTTAGCTTTTATACACACATTTAGTATTGTTCTGCCATGGTTTTCTTTGATCGCTGTCCTAGTCTACATCAACGCTCTTTGAAATGAACTTATACATCACTTTGCATTCTTGAGTTCCCCCTTTTAAGACCAGTTTATCGATGTTTCAAATGCAGCCTTTTAGATTCTGTCTGCACATGCACCAGTGCAAAATTAATTCCTCTATGAGGGCAGTAAGGTCTAGTGTCTTGTACTCAAATGAAAATCATTTTGACATCATTAAAAAGTTGATTGTTTTCACAGTTATTCCTACATTTAAAACTTAAACTAAAATGTTGTAAGCATCCACTCATATTATTTAATTATTAACATTAATTATTATTCACGCTGGTTTGAAAAAGCCAAATTATCTGACCTCATGGAACATTCTAGTATTTTGATAAGTTTCACTATTTTAAGTACATTATGATTCAAGACAAAATGGCCTTTTCCACTGTATTGTACTGTTCACTATTTCTTTTTAGATGCATCTGTATTTTCAGACATTTTCTCATGCACACGAAGCTCACTTTTGTTGCCGTTAAACCACCTGCCCCAAAAGACAACAGACCACCTGCTAACTGAACTCCTCCATCTAGTAATTCACCTTGATTAAATAAAGGGGAGATAACGTGTTTAAACATTAAAGCCTTTGTTGGTTACACATTCAAACACACCACACCCAGCTTTACACAGCTTTCAATGCCCGCAGTCTGAGTTTGCACCGACGCTAAATGAGTTATAGAGGTTTTATACGGTCTATCTGAGTCTACCATATGCCAGTTCAGCTTATCAGCTTGTGTTTTATGCTTCGCAGTTGTTACAGTCAGCTTGACTTACACTGACTGTGCAGATGCACTCGCTGTATTTCGCCTGACAACACTTTGAATAAATCAACCATTCAATATCCACCTTTACTGCATAAGGCCCCCCCCCCCCATATAAAATGCTGACACAGACACAATAAACTCACCCCCTGTTCATCCAGTTTAAGGAGCTGCTCTGTGACTTTGGCTGTGCTGAGAGCGAGTCTCAAACAGGACACATTGAGCTCTGGGACCACCTGTTCCAGGACTTCTTTGAGCGGCAGACCCCGAACTGTGCCGTGTTTCCCAGTTGACGCCACCGCATCCTCTAAAATAGATCCTCGCAGGGTCACGAGCTGCGTGTGGGAATAAGAACAAGAATACGAGTGTTAATTTCAGCTATGCAACGTCAATTGTTATAGACTGGGGGAGGCATTTAGTGCCAATAGATTGCTAGAAATTGCTCGTAGGTGTGAAGGGAGTGCAAGGATCGGTGAATGGAGGTCTGCCATGGTGTGGCTCGCTCTTAGAAAGGTCATCAGGCACTTGGCTACAGTGCCACAACAGTGAAAATAAAAATGTTGGTTGGTAAGTTGGTAAGGAAGTGGGAAGAGATTTTTTTTTTTATAATATAATGAAGTTTTTCTCTTTGGGTCACACCCACATGCATCCACATGCAGAAAGCTCTGTAAGGGGGCTTTAAGCCGAACTGTATTGTGAATTAATATTCCGTTCACTATTGTACTGCTTGGTGAGCGCGAATTGATTTGCTTCAAAACTGAGACTATAATAACCCTGGATGCATTCAAGAGGAGTGGGCCGCTCCTTCTCACTACGCTCACTCACATGTGATTCATTAAAAATGCATGATGGACTCCGGGGGCTGGTGGGGGCCAGAGAGCCAGCTGAACCTCGGAGACCTGCGTCTGCCGAAGAGGAATGAAACCTGACTGCCACTCGGGTTACAAAGGTTCAGCTGGTCAGCCCGGCCCTGAGCGAGTACATCAGAGGAGGAGTTTTTTGAATGTGTAATAGAGGGAGAAAGAGAAGAGAAGGAAGTCTCCACCTTGCTGTGTCAGCACAGTTGCACAAAATTTAAATGACAGACGTGAGGGGGATGGATATTTGAGCGCTGCTGCGGGTTGAGTGGGAGAGAATCGAGTCTGCAATCAATCTCTTTTTTATCCTCCCCGGTGTGGGAACAGTAGGTCGGGGTGTGCTGGCGGAGTCTGTTAGCTTAGCTCTGTGTACTTAGATGGCGGAGAGCTCTCCATTGTTGTACCAGCGCTACGGTGATGAGGCCAGGCAGCCATGTAATCCAGCTAAAAACAACATGGCACCGGCAACACAAGCAGACTGCATGAGCACAATGAGCACTGGAAGACTTCGCTTTTGTCCGAAACCACAGACACCTTGACAGGTGTTTATGAAATATCGGTTAACTACTGCTAGAGGCAGCAAAGCCCCGTGTCACACGCTTTTGTTGACTCATTTTTTGAAACGCAGACCATACATTTGAAGGCAAAAAAGCAAGAGAACCAGAAATTCAAGTTGAAAAAACAGCAAGTCATTTCAATATATAAAAGAAGAAGCATTTCGGCTGCTCCCTATGCAGGTTGTCACTCGTGTGATCCACATGTTTCGACTTGGAAGTTTTCCTGCCACAACCTGACCAATGGGATTTGAACTTCTATTTTCAAGCTTTCTTCCCTAAACTTTACATCACTTGTAGCCCCATTTAACCATACAAGATACTTATGTCTGATGCATAACAATAAATGGTTTTGGCTTCCAAAATGTGTTGAATGAGTAAATAGGATACTGTGCATTTTCTTTTTTTTGAAGTCATATGTAATGACAGAGATTTTGCGGTTATGCAAAGTGTTCTCTTGCGTCATTATGAAAATGTCCCGGGTTCGAGTCAGAGTTGGGGGCCATTGTCTGTGGAGTTTGCATGTTTTCCTTGTATATGCTGATGACGTTAATGAAAAACCTGAACAAAGACAGTAAATGATGATTTCTACGGTGAACTCTTTTGAAATTAAGTTCTCCTGTTTGGTTTTAAACTAACAATCCTATTTATGTATTTACATCAACCTGCAGATCACATTTGATTTTGGAAGGTTGAAAACAGAGACTCGGTCTATAATCAGAAAATCTGCTGCCAATTAAAAAAACATTCCACTTTTAATTATATAACTCATATTTAATTTCAGTTTATCATTGTATTCGTATTGCTACCTGTCAGGGTTGTACTCTTCATTACATGATTATTCACTCACTGTGAGTTAAGGTTCAGTCTTGTACTAACTGAAAATATCTATTAAAACTAATAAAAACATCTAAAAAGAATCCATGTTTGTATGGTGCTTGGAGAGCTCTTTAATTGTAATGGACACATTTTAAAGAAGGTTTAGAAAGCGATCAGGAAACTGAATAGAATCTGCAAAGTAATCCCTAGTAATTACCGGCCTGTCAATTAGCACATTAGGAGTGGTTGATCCGTCAGAGTGGGGAAGAGGCTGGGCGTGCTTGCTGGGGGAGCAGGCCAAAAAGTTTTGGCTGGAGTAGCCGGTGTTTGCTTTGGCTTTAACGTGCCGAGACTGAGCAGGTGGAATTTTCCACTGGCAGACAGGAGAGGGGGGGAGAGCGGAGGACGTAGACTATAATCAGGGCAGAGAGGGTGAGAGGTGCTGCAGGTGGAGCTGCATGAACTGAAAGTAGGTGAGGATTAAACTTGAGCTTGCGTGCTGAGTCACACAGGAATCCCTGTGATGAAGACACGCACAAGCGGCGCGCGCTGCATACCTCGCTCGTCCTGACGATGAGGCGATACTGGTACTGGTCCTTCAGGTCTTTGGTGTCATCCACCTTCTCTCTGCGGATGCTGATGGCCACGGGGCCCAGCTTGTCGTCTGTCCCAAAGTAGTTTGAGTGCTCTGGTGGAGGACAAAGACAGCGAACGTTAAGGTTTTGAGTTGAGGAAAAATATTCACGAATTTCATGTTTACTCTGTGGAAAAGTTGCCCCAAATCTGACTGTTTTTGCAGCTCCGTGATCAATATCAGATTTCTTTTTTAATCACAGATCGAAACTACTTTCCTATGTGTCATAAATAAGATGCATGTTGCACATTTCATCTGGCCTCTATGTCACTGAAGAGGCACAGAACTTAGCCTTATTCATTCTTATCTGAACATCTGAATTAATATTTTCATCAGCAGAAAACCTGCATGGCTCCATGCTTTAAAAATATATCAACGTTTCAGGACAATGACAATCAGCTTTAGGAGATTGTGATTACCACACAATACAAACATCCAAAACAATTAGTGGATTAGACGAACTATGTTCATTTTGTCGGTTTAGCTTTATGATATTGTTTCTTTATTACGCAACGAATTAGCAGTCAAAACATGTCAGCAAGGTAGAATCTTTCTCTACTAATTTGTGTAAAAAGAAACAATATTATGATTAGTGGATTAGTTGCAAATATAAGAAGTATACCCAAATTCAGTTAATAAAAATAAAAAAAAATAAAAAATCTTTCTAACCAGCTGCTTCAATAAATACATGGCAAGTGAGTAAGAAATCAAAGTAACCTTCAGTGAGGAGAAGACATGTGCTTTACATAAAGTGAAGAAGGCTGACAGAGGAGGAATGTTAAGTCAAGGACAGGTCTAAGACAATGCTCTGCTATCTAGTAATCAATACTTAGGAAATTACAAAATCAATTTAGGTAAAGACGAGGCACTACCCTCAGAAGACCATAACTGCTACTGATGACTGGGAAAGATAGAGTGACTGAACAGTTCATTGTAGCTGAATGTTGTGTCCCATGCCAGGTATGACAGATAAATCACAAAAAAAAAAAAAAAAAAAAAGATAAAAAAAAAATGGAAAAGTTTCTGTTTCAGATATTTCAAATCAAACAATGAAATATCTAAATATAGCTAAATTCAATAGTTCAAATGCCCTTTTAACTAGAAGTCACAATTGTCACAACTAAATAAAAAAACAACAACATATTAATAACTTGAGTATCATCTATGAGTGTAAAAATGACATGTACCTGTATACTCAAAAGCAGTTTGACAAGGCTACAATTAAAATCTTCCTGATTTTCATACATAAGATCCCTTATCTTTAAAGTCAGAAAGCAAACAAAACACTGTGTTAGTGATCATTATTAAAACTGGGTGTACAGCATCGACACAACAGATCCGTGATGGAGGTTGAGATGAAATTATCTGCACACTTTCCAACCATCTTGCACTCGCTCCTCTAAAGCTTTAGGCTAAGCCGTGCTTATGTTAACGCCATAGGCAACGTGCGAGTCAAAACGGAGTTATCTTTTGAGAGGAACCCGGCTTGACAAATGTTCTCGCTCCGTTGTCCCTCTGACTGGAATGAATTGTGACGAAGTAGACTTTAGGGGTACTCGGGCCTGATTAGCTTCTCTGTCATGTCCTGTGGTGGAAATGTCGGCTTTTTGATGAGGCTTTCTGACAGGCACACGAGGGCAAGTCAAAGCAAACGCACACAATTGCAGCAGGGGGCTGTGGGTCGAGCTAAGCTGGAAACGAGTTAGCAGATGAACATATTTTTGGAATGATAACCTTTATCTGTGTGGCTGCAGGCCTGTTTCTTCCTCACACACACACACACACACACACACACACACACACACACACACACACACACACACACACACACACACACACACACACACACACACACACACACACACACACACACACACACACACACACACACACACACACACACACACACACACACACACACACACACACACACACACACTCTTAATAGCATCTGTCACTAATTAGGCGGCAGCCAGATGATGCCTGCTGCTGGGGGTGGGGGTGGGGGTGGGGTGTTTCATCAAACAGTGTCTGAAGAGGTGATGCTCTCAAGAAATCCCCACTCGCCACACATCCAACACACACATGCTTTGTCTCTAAACTAAGGGGTTGCCTCCGACACTAAGAGCCAGATGTAAAACAAAACTGCCTGGCTCTTTTGTCAAGTACTTCTTGTGATCCTCCAGGGAGGCAGGTGGTGTATCATCAGCCTAGAGTTTGCTAACAGACCAGTGGCAGGTACAAGGGTAATAAAATCTCTGGGAGGGTTGCCAGTTTGGCAGCGGTCTGCTCTACTCGAGCCCAGCTGGATATTAACGGCTGGTGGATGGCATGTGGGGAATGACACTGGAGAAACTCTGGCTGGAAAATTGACATGGACACTGTCAAATTCACACAGACGAGTGACAGTTGAAAGTATGAAATGAGATTGGAGGGTCTGAATTGCAAGGCTGAAACTAAATATTTCTGTCATTTGGGGCCAGTGCCAGCGAGTGGACTAGTGAACGACAGAAAACAATAATATGAACAATTTAGCAGCAACAAATTAAAATTTTTAACATTGTTTGTTGAATGACTGAAAGAGTGTTTCAGAGAAGAAATAGAGGAAGGGCATAAGACACAGGGCGGTTGTCATTAGATTGAGTATTAATTTACTATCTTGGACATTGCTTTATCCAATGTGAAGCAGTTTCATTCAAAAGTCAATAACCAATGACAAATGATTGGTTATTCGACAAAAGCACTCATAAAGAAAGTATATATCCTCACAGTTTGGTTACATTGTTATTATTTTATAATACATTTAAAAAATTTAAAAAAAAAAGACAATTTAACAGAGAAGCTTTATCAATATATAGTTTTTTTGTCTAATGTAATGCTGCTTTTTTGACCTTAAATTGAGGAAACATAAATAAACAAGCAATTAACGAGCAGGGAATTCATGATGACAAGTACATGGAACAGTATATGTACTTTCAACCCATTTTGGTTCTTCAACTTCGCCTCCTTCGTCATGATCTACAAGATAATATTTGTTTCGCATAAAGAGGCAAAATGTACTGAATAAAGAAAAACTAAAAAAAAATGTTTTCCCTCTGGCACTCTGATTTGGGCCGTTGTGAAGAAATTGTGAACTTTGAAAGTTGTTTGATTTTTACACAACACGGAAGGCTTCAACATCAGAGATGACCTATCTGCATAAAAGTGACGCCAACATACCTTTCCCATGGAAGTAGTCTCTGTAGTATCTGGCCCCGAGGTCTACATGCTCGATGCTGTACAGTTTCAGTCTATCCAGTCTTGTAACCTGCTGTTCAATAGGCACCTCGAGCACTGAGACACTGGCATTACTTTTCCTCAGCCAGCCCCTCCCACCATCTCCTCCGTCTCCCCCTCGCTCTGCTGAGGAGCTGAGGAAGCTGATGTTGCGCTCCCCGAGGCCCCCAGTCTCGTTGAGAAAGTGGGGGCAGCAGAGGAGCAGAGGGCTCCCACTGGGGGCTCCGGGCCCATCTGGAGGGTCCATGCCCAGGCTAGGTGTAATGGAGCCTTGGTCAAGGCTGAGGGTTAGATCCTCAATGCTGGAATAAATGGGGTCATTGACACTTGCAGCTGAGGATCTGGAGACGGACAGGGACACGGAGGCTGCAGACGCCCCCGTGGCTGTGTTCCTCCTCTGGGTTGCAAAGCCACGCTGAACTGCGGCTTCATGGAGGTCAAACAAGATGCTTTGTGCGTCAAAGTGCACAAAGCTCTTGGGACACACCCACGATTTGTAGGAAGTGTCGGGAACAGTCTCTCCTCTGCCTCCATCCAGCTCCCCTCTGCTGGAACTCCGAAGTTTCCGGAACAAAGACGCGGTGCCGAGCGATGACTCTGTGCCTCCACTTTTCTTCCTCACTCTTTCAGTGCCTTCCTTCCTCCCTGTCCCTCTGTCATCACCACCAAGGGGACCAGGCGATGGAGCAGAAGGAAGGGGTCCCCCTGGCGGTGAGTCAGGAGCGCGAAGCAGTTCGCCAAGATGTACGGGTGCCGAGCTGCGCTGGTCGGGCCTTTCCTGGTGGAACTGATTGAGCATGTCAAAGAAGCTCTGCTCGGGAATGCCCTGGATATCAATGGAGGAGGTGCTGCCATACTCTCTGAATCGGTTCCCCATCCCACCACCTCCACGAACCTCCACCTGTGACGAAAAAAAAAATTTAATCATGACAAGGATATGTTTATTTTTTGATGTCATAGTGCTTGTGCTTGATTGTGTCTTAATGCTGTCAAGCCAGGTTTTTTACAAAAAGTATGGCTGTACTACAAATGTGAAAAGTGGAGTAGAAAAAGTTTCCCACTCACCTCATTTTCATCTTGTTCGCTCAGTGTGATCTCACTGTTAGAGCGCTGTCTCAGAGGTGGGAACATCCTCAGGCTAAAAGGTGAATTCCTTTCACCACTGAACCCTCCTCCTCTGAACTCTACATCCTTGGACCGACGTCGTGGCGACCTGGCAACTCCTCCCCGCACCAACCTGATGTCGGATGATAACACAGACGAAGATACAGAAGAAGAGCCGTCATCTCCATAGTGATTGCCGCCAATCTGCCCATTTTCCAGAAGCGACTCTCGGGACTGCGCTCGACGTGGAGGCCACTCTGCGATCCGCGCCCGGACGCCCATTTTGGGAACGGAGATACGTGGTTGCATGTCTAGGAGGCCAGGTGCAGTGTGGCCATTTGGGGTATGACGAAATGGAGTGTGCTGGGGCAACCCTCCTCCGCCTCCATCCAAGAGGTCTGAGGAGGTGCAGGTTACCCCCCTGTCTCTGTAGCTGTTCATGGTACCCTGGGCGAGTTCAGGGCAGAAGGGCAGTAGGCTGGCATCCCATGTTAGTAGGGGTGCTTGTGAAGGGGGAGCGGAGGGGCCCCACACACACTCTGCTAAAGGTGTAACGACCTCCAGTTCCCAAAAACATGTCCTTTACGTAGCAGTTTGGGAAAGTCTTCACTGGGCCATGATGGACCCGAATGATCAAGGCCAGCAACTCGTCTTTCTCTTCTTCTGGGATTATTTTCAGCCAGATGCAGATCTGAAAGAAGAGCAAATAAGGGAATAAAGAATTACTCCAAGATCAGATGAGACCGGGCACGCTGTATGTTGTATCGCTGCAAGCAACAATTACTCCAACAAAACATCTCCAGTCATTCAGACAGAAAGAAAAAGATTCCAAAAGCAGAACCAATTAGATATGAAGGACTGTTTTTTTTTTAACAAAAGGTTTATCCCAAATGTTTGTCAGCACACCCCAAAATGGAACTCAATCCATAAAATCGCATAACAATTCAAGGCTGATAAACTGCAAGTGAGAGAGAAAATAAGGTGAGGGGGATATGACGGGGGATTTCTCGAGTTGAAGCTAATCTTCAGGAGGCTGACAAAGGATATTATTATCACACACTCGGTGCACGTGCATGAACACATGAACACTCATACGCCCACAGGACATGACGGCTGTGGCCGCTCTGCCGCAGATTAAAACCTCAGAAGCGCTCCAGCTCATATTAGCAAACTACAAAGTAACCCAACCCAAAAGAGAGAGCCAGAGATGGAGAGAGATTTAAAACTCCATCACTGGAACGTAAATCAGGCTAAACAGCCTCAGGTCATGCGAATGTGTTACCGTTGGTTTTTGAGTGAATTTGTGGCCATTCAAACACATGGCAGAGATGTAATTATACACTCGATACCGTTTCTTTGTACAAATGGACACTAAACAGCACACAGCTGGAGCGCCATGTAGTATTAAAGCAGACGGGAAAAATATCTACAGCAGCAAAGGCCAGGAGCACAGAGTGACCCATCGGCTGGAGAGGCAAGGTCGGGTAAAGCCAGAAATAGAGAGACTGCAAAGAGTCAAAAAAGAGCAGGGATGAGAGGAACACATTGCCCGGTCAACCACAACGCGGTTCTTTAATATGACAGCAAGCCTTAAATATTCACCAGGATTGTAGAAACACTTGTTACACAGAGCCATTTTTTTTTTTGCCATTCTTAAAGTTTTATGCAAGAAAAACAAACAAACACAAAACTCCTTCAGGTGTCGTCGGCCTTCATCAACAGTCTGGAACTGGCTCCGGTTCCTCGTGATGGGCGGATGGAAGAACACAGTGAGACGACTTTGGCTTTAGATGTGATGAATAGAAACCAAAGCTTGTTGTAAAATACTCAGCAGACGGATTCATGTGGCTCTTTATCATCGTCAGTGCAGACAACAGTTTCAAATGATTCTCACTTTTTTTTTTTTTTTTTTTGCTTTGGAATCCTGCGGTTGTTCACAGTGACCGGCTGGGAATGTATTTTACGTGGTTATGACTCAGCTGGGTGACGCAGCGAGCAAAGACAGTGTGCGGGCATGGTGGTCTGTACACTAATGTAAGGAAAGAGCTGTTGGGAGGACACAGCAGCTTGATCAAACACACTGCTGCTTTTTGTAAAATGTGTTGTACGAGTTTTAGAAATATTTTATACATTTCTGTGAATTCATCAATTTCAGACTTTTGGACTTTAAACAGGATGATAAATGAGGTTATTTTAAAGGAAAACTATTACAATGCCATACATACCTTTTGTATCCAATATTTTAAAATTGAGTGTTCATATTAAATGTGGTTAAATGTCAAACTATGAGTATAGACCAAAATAGCTTGATCCAACATTGCTTCTTTTCTGATTTTTGGAATGAGGTATCTGTTCGTGGCACATCAGCAACTGGTAAGACAATGACGCTAGTGTGGAAATATGAGCACTGTTTTATATGTGATCAGGCACAGCAATGTTAAAAATGACGCATTCTGAGGTCCATCCTGAACAATGGCTAGTACATACTAATATTTAATATCACTTCTTTATTAATTGATATTCAACTTTTCTTTCGATTTATTTTTCATACAGGATCCTGTGATATGAAAGAGTTTTTAAAATAGAGCTGTTCCATGAATGACACTGTACCGAGTATAGAGAAAATGCTGCAGAGATGATATAGGGGATAAATATTTATATTATATAGGGTTACAAGTACTTCCCAACATTAAAGAGTGATTTCTAACTCTTTATTTAATAACTTAAATAACTGGACCTGAAAAACAGATGCGTACAATGTGCTTGGATTAAGATACTATATATATATCTGTTGTTAACTTCAGTTTGGCATTAGAGAATTATAATTATTGCCATTGCCAGAACAAAAACTTAAAACATGTGATTCTGTTTAACTAGTGACTCTAAATTTGCCTGTAGGTGTGACTGCGTGTGTTAAATGTAAACGTAAATAGTCCTCGCTCTGCTGCAATTTTTCACCTGGATCTCATCTCCCAGTCTCAAGTTTCTGTCTAATCTCTTTCTCTATTTAGGTCTGAGATTACAGCTCATTCATGTACAAACTACTTTCCTCACTTTGTTCAGTGAAGATGTAGCACTGGCTGTTATACTACTCCAAATTTGTGATATTATAGAAACACTTTTCCCATATAATTCTCTTCTCTGGTAACATTCTTAAGTTTTCCTTTATGTAGTCAAAGATCCATTTTGTCCCGTCTCCCTTTTCCTTTCAGCCTCTTCTTTTCTTGCACCACAAAATGTGATTCAACCACACATTTCGTCACACACTGCTTACTGAAGCACTTTTCACATCAAAATGTTAAACAGCCACCGGGCTTTCAAATGGTAAGGCGCACAATTTTTCTTCATGGTCAATCAGGGAGGATTTAACTCCTCTAACAAAAAAAAACTTTGAAGAATTTAATATGATAGAACCGCAGGCAGAGACACACACACACACACACACACACACACACACACACACACACACACACACACACACACACACACACACACACACACACACACACACACACACACACACACACACACACACACACACACACACACACACACACACACACACACACACACACACACACACACACACACACACACACACACACACACACACCATTTGGTATCATCATTTGGACTCACATCTAATCACAATAAAATGTAAGCACTTTCTCCTACGCTGCTGTTACACAGAGCTACTGAGAATAAAATATTGGGGGGGGGGGGGTTCTTCTTTAAAAAGAGGAGCTAAACTTTTGACTCGTTTTCTGTGAGTTTATGAGCCAAAATGTACAAAGTGTACATTAGGAGTAGTTTTGTTGTGTCTTTCTCCAGCTGCCTCAGTTTTAGTGACTTCTGCAAATGTCGACTCCTGGGGTGACTGTCTCATTATGAAGTAGAATTTGCATAATGTCGAGCTTTTCATTGTGTCAAGGCAGCTCCGAGTGGTTTGTGTGTGTTTTATGATACACAGCGCCTTTTATGAGTCCTTGCTGAATTCCTTTCTGGCCCCGAGACGGCATTACTCATTCACTCATACACGCACATGGGCACCATCAACAAAACTCATTCACAGCAAACAGAATCCCCCTATAGTCAGACGGCCGCCTAAATGTATCCTGCCTTTGTTTTTGGAGGACCACTGGCACTTCTGGGCTGCTCTGATCATGCTTTCTGACAGAGTCGTTCCTCATTCAGAGGCCTGTCCTGTGATCCACCGTGGAGGCGCAATCCCAGATTATCCGCCCCAGCTGCAGGAGCTGCAGAATGGCTTCATTATGCATCCGAGGTCCCTGATGAGAGAGGCATTGGAGAGAGTGTGGTCTGCTTTATCAGTGACTTCTGTCAGGGTCCATCAGTCAGATACACACCTGACTGAGCTTTGCACTCAACTAAAAATATGTTAGTGACTTTGTGTGGCAACATTGAGGCTTACAGGTATTTTAAGCTAAATCCTAAAGTAACATGCTGCTTATAGGGTGTTAGCGTGCTAACACGAGTTTACCTTGAACAAACTCTAAACACACGTACACTTGAGAACAAGCTCATTACTTCGTGAATGAAAATTATGGGGAGTCTGTAAATAAAACTATGAATGATGAAATGTCAATACGTCGAGATCTAAACCTTTGCATTAAAGATTTAAAATGAAATGCATGTGAGTAAGTCCCAAGGCAGCTTGTGGAAGAAACTCGGGTGCAAACACCAAACCAATTAAAAGAGTGAAAACATACAATCTAATAGTCATTTTGGCACATAACTGTGAGCGTTCACTCTTTAAGTAGCACACAGTACAGGAGATTGTTAAGACCCAAAGGGACTATGTTACCTTTCTAATCATCATTGAGTAATGCCAAATAAACCAAACTGCCATCTCTAATTCCCTTAAAGAGCCAGGTGCAAATTTATTTAGGTACATTGCTTTTATGAGGGAGGACTGGCCAAGTAGCAGAAAAGGAGAATTGTTTGCGAAAGAAATCCACTTGCAAAGTCAAAATAGCAGGACTGAAGGAACACAACATGAAGAATGTGAAGTAAACTGCGGTCACATACTGTCTGATATTTCTGTTAACAGCTTTTGAGATCCATAGGGAACAAAAAGCAATACTTTTGCATGGTAGATGGTTTTGATACGAAATAATAAACGTCTTTATTTACAATTTGTAACTGCCATGACTGTCACACTTATGGTTCATGTTTACACTTACAATAAATTAAGTTACTAAATGTGTTTATCACTGGTTTTCATTTTTTTTTTTTTTAAATCACAACTTCACCCTGAAAACATGCTGGGAAACGGCATCCCTCTGAAACCCAGATTTTTCCTGCAGGGTGCACACCGCCAAAGCTCCGTCTGCGGGAAGCCTGTACACTTTAAAACCTCTAATCAAGACAATGATGTTACTGGGGTGGCGTTGTGAGTCTAAATGCACAGTACACACCTATTTGGTAGACACTCCAGGTCTGACAAAACACCTCATTTTCAGACACTCACATGTGAAGCAAATTGTTGGTAACAATTGTTTACATACCAGTATGAGTAAATACAATAACAACACAGAGGATACAATTTTAAAGGCTGTGAAGAAAAGGTATTCCTCAGGGAATGGGGACGCTATCTAAATATCAGTGAAGGGCTAAGGATAGTCAAGTCCAGTCAACTTAATTTATAGAGCACTTTAAAACAACTGCAGCTAAAGCCAAAGTTGCTAAATAGACGAATAATAATAATAAAAAAGAGTAAGCAATAAAACAAAATAAATACAGTAAAATAATACAAATAATAAAACAATAAAATTGGCAACAATAGAACAGGCACAGAGTCTCAAACATGGTTAAAAGACAGGGGAGAAAAAAAAGTGGTTCTTAAGATTGGTTTTAAAAGTGGACCGTGAAGTCGGCCGAGCAGTGGCAGCTCATTCCACAACAGAGGGGATGCAACAGAAAAAGCTCTGTCCCCTCTGAGCTTCCGTTTGGACTTCCAGAAGCAGGAAGGGGTGAAACAGGTAAGAGAGGGAAAGCGAGACCATTCGGGGATTTAAAAGCAAATGAAAGGTTACCATACCGAAGGAGAAGAAGCCAATATTCTGCATTATAGAACACCCACACATTCATATGTTAACAAAAAATATATTCAATTTGTAAAATTGTGGATAAAAAGCCAAGTGATCACTGCCAGTCAGTATGAAAAAAATGTATTAAATATGATCGCTGTCTGTGCACATAAAAGCCAAAAATTCCAGTGGAAAACGAAAGACAAGGCACGTCTTCTACAGTAAGAATTGGGCAAGCACATGCAGCTCTGGCACAGACTTCAGAAGATAAAGCGGAGACATTTAATGCCTTTTAATTACTCACATACAGTAATTAGCACGCTTGAGGATATACCTCCCCTGCTCTGGCTCTCCCATTCATGTCCCGCCCCCCGAACACCGGCTCTGACTTGCCCTGCATGATGCTGGCTTGGCCCATGCACCGCAAACACACACCATGGCTGGTAATTACACTGGTTAGATGGTAGTAATGACAGAGCGAGCAGGGGAGTGCAGCTTCCAGAGGAATGAGCACAATCACTGCAGAGTTGCTGCCGCTGCTGCTGCTACTTGCTGGCATGTCATAGCAATGCAGCAGACCTGGGATAACCGTGAGAGTGACTAAGAGCCTGGGTCACAAATGAGAAAGGATAGAGATACCATAAGCTGTAGCAGCGACATAAAGCAAGCAAAACAGAAAGAAAAATGACAGACAAAAAATAAAAGATTTACCACTTTAGGACAAAAACAACAACAATGTTGCCACACATAAAACACAAGCAGCAGTTCCAGTTTAAATAAAGCCAATGATGCCAGAGCATGCGCTCGATTATGGGATGGTTTGAAGAACAGATGGCAGTACATATGACTGGCAGACGGCAGACAGGAGCAGAGCAGAGCACGACACCACAATAAAGGTCTGGCAGGCAGTCAGGGGACAGACCGGTCAGCAGTCCTACTATCACGACTTCTCGAGAAGAGGATAGATCGAGAGTGACCACCAGGTTTTAAATCATCAGCCTCCTCGCATATAAAACAAAATCAGATATTGAAGACACATAAACCATGCGACATTGATCCAAATCATACTGAAGAACTTTTGAATCAAATTGGAAATTAACCAGCCTCTTCAAGACCCCCCCCCAAAAAAGAACATCCAAATCATCTGTCTTTGTAGGATTGATTAGAGAGCATGTGTAGAAATACCTGAACGGACTGTACTGGCTATTGTGAATGTGGAGGCGTAGTTGATCTACCATTTCCTCAATGATTGAGCTCCTTCCTCTGTTATGAAGAGGTAAGCCAGCCACCCTGCAGTAAAAACACATTTATCAATCATGTTCTAGGTGTATCTCATTCATTGGTTTGATTCAGGGCTTCAGTGCCCTTCTTTGTTCAGCTTGCATGTTTTTCATGTACAGGTATGGGTTTTCTCTAAGCACTCTTGTTTCCTCCCCGACTTTGTGCCATTTTTATTGTGAATTTGGTTCAGCTTGCATTAATCCCCGCCCCCTGTCGTCACCCTAGCCCAGATGAGACAGTATAGAAGATGAATGATGGATGGAAGTACAAGGCAAGAGTAAACACAAATGACAGAAATCCGGCAGACTTTTTGGTTTAAGACCACTTGGTATGTTATAATGGGACTGGAAAAACACGAGTCAGTTCAATATATCATGCAATAATACATATACAGGCAGATCAGAGAGTGTCAATTTGACTAAGATGGCTTGTGAAGAGAAAGAGGAGTGACTTCTGTGACTTGATGATGTCAACTCTCATAGTATTGAAGCAGTCAGTGACAAAAGGCTTTTCTGGTGAGAGGTCACAAGACATGTGCAAGTGTAGGCCTGCCTTTCCCTGATGGGATTAAAGAGGTAACCCGTTTTCCCTCTATGAAGATCATAAACAAATCAGATGCAGTGCCAGCATACCTGCCAAATGGAGATTGTGGACCAAGTTGTAACAGGGCACTGCTTTCTTTTCTTATGAAACAGACGGAAGCTCACAGTGGACACTTGGTCTATATTAGGCTTGTTTTGGTTATCTGGAGGCTACATTGAACACTCTTGAATTGGAACATTGGTGCACTGCAGCCCTGGCCTCTGTGCACACTTACTTTTCCTCGAGTCTGTCCAATCCCCACTGTCGTTGTCCCTATTGATTCTCATCTACATCATGTGGCTGAATCTCGCTGATGTCGCTAGTGTCACTTCCATCTGCCTGTCTGTCCATCAGGCTGCTGTCCCATACCATTGACACAAGAGCAGGAGGAGGAGGAAGAAGAGGAGGAGGAGGATGATGATGATGATGACAAGGTGAATGAGAGGAGGGAGACCATAAGATGCGTAGAAAGTTTGATTTACCATACACGCACAGTCAGATTTAACATGTCTTACACCAACACCCAGCTGGAGGATTAGTGACTGCAGCCCACACTGCCAGTCATCATTCACTGGTTTATCAGTGGGAGATGTATTTGAGGAACGCTGGTGAGAAACCAAGACTGACGAGAAAAAAATCCCACTCAAGTGATGGCAATGTAGCGAAGAATCAGAAATATGTGAAAATGTAATTGTGCAAAAAAAGGAAATTAATCTGCTCATCTTTGATTTCCCAGGAAAATCCCGGGATGAGCAAGAGGTGCAGATCACTGTGGAGCTGATTATATCTGCAGAGCAGAAATAATCAGTTCAACACTCATCAGGCAAGTCACACAGACATGTCTATTGTTTGCGAGGAGGTTCCACTAAGTTGCCTGAGGCAGTCTATCTGTACTGTAAACACGTCTGCACACACAGAGATCAACTTACATACACGCAGTGTTTTGCAGTTTTTTTTTAATTTTACAGTTTAAATCCTAAACCAGGAGTGATGTGCAGGAAATGAAATTGGAATAATAACAGTTGGTTTATTAATATTTTCCACTGAAGACAAAGACACATTGACTTTGCTTCTTAATTGTTTCCCTTACAAACCGTCTCCATCTGCCACCATTCTAGTGTTTAAATGAAAATACTGAGGCAAAGTGAAGGAGCCTGTGCTTTATGATTAGAGGTCAAGGAGCTTAAAAACAGTGGGGAGGAGGGCTCTTCAAGTAGGGCACAAAGAGAGGGATGAAGTGGGGCCAGAAGAGGGGGGCGGGTGAAAATCAGCAGACATAATGTCCTAAGGGGGAGGCCCATTACTGTCTGGCAAATACATTCCCAATCAATACCAATCAATCAGGCTCCACATATTCTGCCACACAAAGCATAATAACACTGTCTTTAGCAGAGAGGGGAAAGGCAGGAGTGGGCAGAGGTCAGTGCTTGTGACTGTCTGTTATACCTCAGCACGGTGTCGATCTCTACCAAAGCCTGAGGCACCAGGACAGATATAAGGCTGGGGCTTTATAAAAATACAAGTAAAAACTGCTCAACTTTGCACCACAGACCATGGCTGCATCCCCAAGGTAATAACACCTTCCCGCCTGCCACTGAATCACAACAGTGGAAAAAACGATGTTGCCACTGATATACATAAAGTGCTAAATAAAACAAACTTGTTTTAAGAACTGATTGGTTAGCAAGAAAGTTTATGGGATATTTTGTAAACAGAAGATTCCCGACACCTGTTCACCCCATGGCTATAAGTAGACTGTTGTGTATCTTCTACCTGGAAGCTGTGGAGAAGGCGGCACCCTGTTGTCAAAACATGAGCTCAGAAAAACAAAGTCAAAACGGGATTCTCATTTGAATTTTTTTTCTCCATAATAGAGATAACCCCCGACGCGAAAACAATTTCTGTAGTGCTACAAATTACAAAAATATGATTGATAAAATTTGATGATTTTCCAAATAGTTAGAATTTTTCAGAAATGTCAGAAAGATGTAAAAAATTTAAACTGGGCCTATTTCTGCTTTCACTTGCAATGTTTTAATGACATCACTCCCTTGTGACAAGCCGACCATAGTCATGACATTGCAAGTCAGTATGGGAGCATCAAAGAAACCTGTTCTTGTCGGGGGGGGCAACATCAAAACACTTAATACTACGACAGTGGGTAAGCATGTTAATAACTGAAATCAAGGTTCTTGAACAACCTGTAAGTATTTGAGATAAAATTGTTGCTTATCTGTAAAGGAGATGCCCCCAAATGTACCCAGTGGGAGGGTTTTAATAGTGCCTCGACAAAACATGCAAAGTTTGTCAATTTAAGTTTTATTTTATTAGCTGGAACAATGATTCCGCAGTGTACTCAAAGAGGAGAGAAAAAATTCCTAAGTTATACTGTCAATAATAACTTTAATAAGTTATTAAATCTTTACCTGGGAGATATTGCTGACTTGACATGCACAGCTGCAAACACCTCTGGCAAAGTGGACAGAAGGTCATCAGCAGGCAGAAAAACACTCGCATAGCTCCAAGACCACATGTGTACCACAAAAGTACAGGCTTGCTAACAGCCACAAGATTAAGGCATTCTCCTCAATCTTGCCCAGCTTTGATTGTGGTGAGGATCTGAAAATGAGTTATTGGTGAGTTTGCTGCTATTCTTGAAGTGCTGGCTTTGAGAACAAAATCCAGAACAGCTTCTACAACCATTCTCCTGTCATTTGTAACGTGGCTGGGGATTGGTTGGTAGAGCTCTCAGAGCTCTCAGACTGTTGCTGGTTTGATTCCTCATCTCCCCCGTTCCACATGTTGAAGTGTACTTGAGCAAGACACTGAACCCCAAACTGCTCCCATCAGATGGATTGAGCACCTTGCATGGCAGCTGCCTCCAAGTGTGTGTGTGTGAATGTATGAATGGGTGAATGTGATTAACAGTAGAAAGCAGTTTGGGGGTGCTCAACTAGAACCTGTGCACTTATCTGGGTCTGATGAATGATTGCATCATGGAAAACCACACAGCAGAAAAAGCTCAACAACAGGATGAAGACAAATGACCTCTCGCCTCAACGAATACCACCTAAACAGACCAGAGCCCTTATATTCATCACTCCAGGGCAGAGCACACATATCTGTTGGGAGGACTACTTGTGTGACCGGTACTCTGTGTCTCGAGCATCTGCTGTATATTGAGTAGCTCTGAGCCCTGCAAGCAGAATACCTGTCACATAGCCAGAGCAGAGCTGGCCTAATCCCATTGTGTGTGTGTGTGTGTGTGTGTGTGTGTGTGTGTGTGTGTGTGTGTGTGTGTGTGTGTGTGTGTGTGTGTGTGTGTGTGTGTGTGTGTGTGTGTGTGTGTGTGTGTGTGTGTGTGTGTGTGTGTGTGTGTCATGATTTCAGGACAGTAGGACGATGAGTTCAGCGTAAATAATTCCATAAATGAATAAATTCAAATGCAAGAGGCAATGGTGAGGCAGAAAACATGCAAATCTCAGCTCATTAGAAGTGCAGCAGTCAGTGATCAGCACGTGTGCACCGTCACCGACATTATGGCGTGATGAAGACGGGATTACTGTCAAAACTCTGAAGGAGGAATATTTTAGAGTACTTGCTGTGTCAGTTCAGATTTCAGCCTGCTGATGTTTTTACACACACAAGCTCCTAATACTGCTCCGCTAGTTTTAAACCTGGGTAATGCACAAATAATGTCAGGACATTAAATATTCTTGAATTAGTACATTTGAAAATGAAGGACTTGTACTGGTTAGAAGTGATATAGAAATAAAACGCCAGAAATGTTTGCAAATGTAGCCTTATTAGTACTGACATGTATATTCCACAGTGTTATGTTGTTCAAGTTTGCATCGTATGGAACTTTATTACATTAACAATAAAAATGATGTGAAATAAATATATATTTTTATTTAAAAAATAGCTTTGAACTGTGTTTTTCTGAAATGATAAGTTTAATATTTTTTATTTTGCAGGGGTGCCATAAAAGTAGTGTCACATACTCTCACTTGCCACACATGTAATGATTAAATTCAGGAAGACCTACGACAGTGCATTTCCCCTTTTTTTTTTTAAAACATCTAAAATGCCTCTGTAACATACTGCATGAAAAAAATTCAGCACTAAACATAATGGGTAACTTGAACAGATAATCTGTATGTGACCTTTCCATTAAAAAGAAACGAAACATAGATGTGATTCTAGCTTATGTTTTCAAGCCTCTGTAACTTTTTATTTGATATTTTTGGAAACTAAATTCTTTTTGGTTCATGGACAAATAAAATTAAGACACATGAATGTATGATGGGTGTTGTGTCTGTTTGCATATTGTACAGCAGTCTGGAGGATGTAACGGGTCTGCATGCGGCAACAGAAAGAAGAAACCCCCTGGAGAGTGGGGTGGGCAGCCCTATTCACACTCAAACACGGAGAGGAGGGGACTGCCACGCTTTCAATCCTTTCACATCTCGGCTCATCAGCACAGCCCTCTGTCTTCCCCCAGCATTCCCACTGTCTCTCATTCAAAGTGAAATGGAGCAATGGGAGGAAATAAAGATCCTGGTTTGACTCTTTTCCTCAGTCCCACAAGTGAAAGACGCATGCCTGTGTCCTGAGGTCAAGCCTCCTGCAGAGAAGATCTTCATTAGGGTGGAGTGGAAGCATTGCATAATGGAGAAGCAGCAGAAGAGCAGATTGAAACACCATTTGCCGTAAATGTAAGCTATATATAAATCAGGAGTGTTGGTTTGATTGGTCAGCAGTTGATCATTCATGAGACAGTATTTCAATGTTGCTGCTTGAATTTGCAAAGTAAGCAGGCACACTGATACTCTTCCAGCGGTATATTATCATTGTCATTCAGAAACGGAGATCTTGTCATTAACTATAACTTTTACAGTGAAACATGTGATTAATTTGCTTCAGTTTAATGTCAAACATGTGTACAGAGCCCAGTTTACATGTGCTTATCAGGCATTAAACTATAATGGTCAAATCAATAATCAACAAACAATATACAATGCACATTCCACAAAAAGAAGGTTGAATCACTAAAAAATTGCTGATTTCATATTACTGTAAAAGGTCTTATACAAAATCAGAATTAACTGATAACACTTGTATTTTCTATTTCTGTAACCTTTCTCTGTGGTTGAATTCTGGGCAACATTAGGGGAAAATACAGTGATGAAGTCATGTGCAATACAGAGCTCCTTTTACCAAAACCACTTGGAAATAATGCTGTGGCTGTTTGATCGTTATGCTGGTGCCGGTTTCCATGGGAACGTGAAGGTGCACTAGCAAGAAGATGTATGATGTAGGCGGTGGGCCGCAGGCAATCAGGACACACAACCTGAGAGCGGAGCGGTAAATAATGAGACTCGATGCAGTAATCCACACAACATGGACATCAGCTAGTGACTTTGCATGTTTGCTGTCGCTGCAGCAGAGCAACGATGCTCAGACGCAAGGCAAACAGCATGTGCTCTGTCCAAACTTCATGCTTGACTTCTAAGCCAGTCATCAGATGTGCTTCCTCTTGTATTGCAGTTTAATCAGTCTGTCAAACTCTCTCTTTCTGCAAGCTGCACACAGCCACGTGCCAAGTGAGCATCAAAGCATGTCTGAATGGGCTCGGAACTATTCAAAGAAGAGAGAAGGCTTAGGGCAGCAAAAATGCAGTCATCAGCAAACCTTCAGCATCTGTTAGTTGTTTTGTTTTCATAACATAATCCAGTGTCACAAATTCCTCAGATTTTTTAGAAGATGCTTTTGGACACAGTGTATGAAGAATAGGATGTCAAATTCTACAGCAGGGGTTTTCCAACATGTGGGAGAATAAGCCAGACATCCCCGCACCCTCACAAAATATCCAATGCTGTTCGTCTACAATAACACATAAGTATAGCATTCACCCCTAATAACATCCATTACAACAGTTCCCAATGAGGAGGGTTTCCTAAAAAGACCAAGCCTGCAGGTTCAGGGCATATCATAATAATTTATTTTTTTAAACGGGGGATTTATCACCACACAGGCATCTTCTCAACACACAGACAATCTCTCCAGCCTTACTTCATTAATGCGTATCAGCTGGCGTCAGGTGGAGGTTGGCACAGAGCAACGATAACAATCTCGATTTTGTCAGATGGTTACCTGTTGCAGCTGCCTGAGACGGAGCCCCTATTTTGTCTGGCTGTCAAACAAACCACTCGACGCATTTCTGTGCAGTGACGTGCCTATCAGACACAAGATCTTTTGGAGTCTTGCTGATGAAATGCACACGTGTTTCCCTGCTGAAAACAGGGGGCACAGGGAAGATCCAAGGCGTAACACGACACTTCAAATATAACTGTTCATATAGAAAGCATTAATGATGCATTGAGAATAAGCATCACTTATCAAGTATGAAGTCACCTCATGGGAGCTTTAAAAATAAAGAAAACATTTAAGTAATAAAAAAACTTGGTTGACAGCCAATTTCATAAGAACATATGGGCAGCAGACAGTGATGTGGCAAAGCTTGAACCTTGTGGCCTGGGCCTGTATCCTCTTGAGTCTGATGTGAGACTGGGTGTGAGTGTGTGTGGCAGCGATCAGTCCTGGGGTGACTTACACCGACACAGCTGTTGTGGCTCCCACAGAGACGTCTCAGGGGAGAAGGGAGCGCTACTGGAGCAGCACAATGATTAACCCGAGGGCGTGCACAGGGACTGTCAGGGAAAACACACACACACACACACACACACACACACACACACACACACACACACACACACACACACACACACACACACACACACACACACACACACACACACACACACACACACACACACACACACACACACAGACAGACAGACAGACAGACAGACAGAGGCAGGGCTGCATGTCTGGTACACCACTTAAGATATGATGGTGCACCTTCAGTTAATCATTCACTGAATAATTCAGCAGAACTCAACAGACCATGCTCTCGAGATTTTTCTTGTATTGCTGTGTCTTTACTTCCACAACCCTCTTTTAATAATTTATTGTCTGTATTATAATTTAACTTCCATATCTTATAAGTTATGGAGGGGTTATGACAGGAAAAATAAACCATACGCTGATCCAGTTTTCAGTTGTATTGGGAGATCTGTCAGAGCAACTAAATCTTTATCGAGTTCATTCAGTGTTTTCTTCAGGCGAAAATGAAACATGACTTTAAGAGGAAGGGGGCAGAGTGCTCTAAGAGTTTAAAATCTTAACTCAACCATCGTAGTTTAAAACAATACCATTCAAGTATAAAGTGGTTGAATAGAATCAATGTCCAACTATGTCCCAATACTAAAATGAATAAACACTTTGAACTTACAAAGTCAAGATAAAAATGTTAGTGCAATTTAAAATAATTTGTAATCTTTTTGTAGTACATTTTGGAAAGTCAGGCAGAATTAAAAACAAAAGTAGTTTATGCGCACATTTCAGTTCCTGTCACATAATCTATATATAGTTGGAGTGATTTAAACGAACCTGAGAAATAGGAATGAACCGTATACTTCAAATACAATACAATGTTTTTATTCAGTTTTATTCTGTTTTTAATCAGAATAACAAGCTTTTCAGTGTGGTGCTAATTCAGTTTCAACAACATGCAACAGCTGAAATTATCAGCCATGCATTAACATGTTGTTATAAGTTGTGCAAATGTGTAAATTAGTTGATTCTATAAGAAAGAGAGAAATTTTTTTTTAAAGTTGTTTAATTCAAATTTTCTTTCTCATGCACTTTGTTGGAAATATTTGAACTTAACAGTAATTCCCAAAGCTTTGAAAATGAAGTGGCATAAGTTGAGGTGTCTGACATTTCAGATTCTTTACCAAGTGCATATTATAACTTGGATCATCAAAAATTTGTGGAATGAAATACAATGAGCTGAATAAGGTACTGTCAAGCCATTTCACACTGCAGTAATGCAGTCATCTTCTACAGAGATACACAGGTCACTGTGTTTTGCTTTTTCCTGTGCTGTTGGGCAACAAGTACCTCGACACTATAATTAATACTCGAGACAACTATGCAAAGAATGATCATGCATAATATAGAGACAACAGGGAGGCACGCCTGTCATTGCGTTGTCAGTGACATGTGCTTTTCTAATTGGGAATAATGTTGCATTCATGGTTGCTCACCTGTCAAGAAAACGACAGCACTGAAGGCACTTCGCTGACAGTTATTCAACTATCATGAATACACATGTCATGTTTAATCAGTCATACAGAGCGATGATAAGCCTGCGTTTCCTCTTCAGTGACTAATCCGAGCAGGACCAGACAGAAACCGTGCGACATTTCAGCAGTGACAGGTCACTAATTTATGCTCCTGTGTTTACGTATAACTATGGGTGCTTTCACACCCGTCGTTTTAGGTTGATCCAGTAATTTTATTGAGCGGGTGCAGTGTGGCAGCAACTGCACCAAGGCGCACATCAAAAGCCTGCTGTACATCACAAGTTTGAGTTAAAAAGGATCCTGTAGCGGGACGAGCTATGCAATGGTTTTTTTCTGTGAGCATAGCTCATAACATCAAACACACGGAAATGCCACCAACCAAAGCCAACTGTCAACAACTCTTAGGCACAGTGATGTATACGCTGTGTTTCAGGAAAGCCTCACAAAAAGGGCTCCAAACACTCTGGAACAGCGCTGTGAAAAAGGCCAGAAAAGTGCACAATGTATTGAATTAAACATTCTGGAATGTTGTAGAAAAGACAAGCCCCCGGTTCAACAAGTCGCACAATGTACATTACATATAAACATCTGGCTACCCATGTGTTCAACCGGGCATTTGGCTTCATCGTGTCTTGACAAATTCAAGAGAACCCGTCACGTAATCTATGATGAGAGCCACCATTCTGGGGTGGCTGTAAGGAAAGGATAAGTCACAATCCCTTAAATTACTACAATTTTGAACAGTGAGGCCGGTAACGCGTTAATTAGAAACGCGTTACTCTCATATGACCACATTTTTCAGTAAAAAGCTATTTAATGTGTTACTATTTCCAAACCAGTAATCAGATTAAAATGACTTATCCAAGTCACTGTGCGTTACTATTGCAGCGTCCCGCAGGACGAGTTTCTTGTCTGTGCCACTTTATCATTAAACAGAACCGGCTGCTCCTCCATTCTCCTCCAAATGGACACACGCATGCAGCGTCCGCTTGCTCATCTGACCCGCCCCCTTCTCCATACTCAGCCAATCACAGGCCACCACGCTCTAACGGTGGGTTCAGGTGACACGAAAGAATCGGAACCAAACGTCATCACTAAACCTTAACATTGCATCAATAACAGAACTGAAGAGATGTTACACTATTTTTGTAATTTTCCTGAGTAAAAATATATATTGGCAGGAAGCGCATCCTTTTTTCAATCAATCAGTCAATCAATCAATCAATCAATCAAATACTTTATTTGTCCCTGGGGTGCAATTAAAAGGTCGCATAGAGCCAGCAGTGCAAATAAATAAATAGATAAATAGATAAATAATGCAACAACAGACTACAACTACATCTCTGGGTAAACAAATACCAGATATCGGATGATAAAAGCACAAGTCAAATATAATTACAACAAATAATGTAGGTCCAAGGTTAAATATGTATCAGCACGGTGCAGGAGGCCAGGCAGTGATCAGCACAAAAACCAGTTGTTATTTTCATGTTGAGATGGCGGGGGGTGTTGTGTTGCGGCATCTGCTGAAAGTAACTTAAATAGTAACTTGTAATCTAACACTAATGAAGTTACTTTTTAAAGGAGTAACTAGTGATCAGTAATCAGATTATTTTTTCAAGGTAACTGTGGGAACAGTGGCACTGAATATTTCATTTTGCTTCGTAACTTGTGATGAGATGCATCAAGTCAATATGATGGCCCTGAAAGGACAAGAAAACGGAGGTTTACTAAAACAAGTAAACATAGAACATTGTTTACATCGGCATATATTTTCCCAGGTAGATTGATACCAAAATGCTGTAACAGAGGAAGCAGAAAAAGGAGAGTGTTGACATCTATGTGACTGTGTGTGTGTGCGTGTGTGTGTGTGTGAACTCTGGTTATTTCAAGGTTCTTCCTGTAACCAAATCAGAGCAGTGACAGACTAATGAGGCTAAATGATGATGAGGCATCAGGAAGAGAAAGCTTCCAGCAGGGAGAAGAGAAGATGTGTCAAACAGCAAGGGCAGAGCCTTGGCTTTTCTCCGGAAGCTTTGCTTTTATAGAAACACTATCTCTGGCAGGGCGGAGCTGCTCCCATCATTGACAACGATATCCACCAGAAGTTTAGGCTGCCGTGCAATGAAAAAAGACAAGCTTGATTATTAAGTGATGGTTATTTATCCCCACAAGCAAACTGCCCTATTCAAACAGGGTCGTGGTTAATTGCTCCCTCTCAGGTCCTTGAAGCACTCTGGGTTTTCTCACCGTCCTGTATCAGCTAAAGTACAGGGTGTTGCTGACATTAACAGATGTGAGCACTCATTCAACAGCCCCCCACCCCGACTAGACTGCCTGCCTGCCAGCCAAAAGTCTTACAATTTCATCTTATAATTTCCAGTGACTGGATCAACATGGGTCAAGCATAGGGTAAGCTTCAATCAAAAAATTCCTAAAGCGCATTCCTCCCAGCATTTCACTGAAAACAGATTATTTAATCAGCGCGTGAAGAAACAGCCAAAAGAGGTATTTAAGGCTAAGAACATGGTCTGGCAATATTTTTGCTTTACAGAAGAAACAGAAATAACAGACGAGTCTGCTGCGAAGAGTTTCTTCACTTCAAATAAAGATGGTAATATCTCATGAGTCTGGATTGATCTCAGCTGTACAATGGCACGTGAAGCTAATAATGTTTGTCGAGTAGTTTAATGTCACTTCTTTAAATTCATTAAACACCTTAATACCCCAGAGAGAATTTCTTCCCCTGTTCATTTTCTTTCCAAGTCAACTTATTTTATCAAATGGTTTATTTTTCAGAGAGTGCTTTCTCACAGCAAGAAAACACTAAATGAATATTTTGAAACAAAGCGTCACTGTGTGGAATTTGCATGTTCTCTCCCTGTGTTTGCGAGTGGGTATGAGCTCCGAGATCGGCCTAAAGAGCTGGTCGCTAAGTGACTCGAGCTGAACTCAGTTTGAGTGTGGTGTGAAAGCAGCCCGGCCAGGGTGCACACCAGCTGCCTCGTACACTCCACAGGTTTGAGCAAGTGATTAAGGCTTGAAGGTTGAGGAGGAATAATCTGTACCTCCTCCAGATTTGTGCTGACCAAAGAATTTAGGTACATATACGTGCATCAGCATATTTTTGATCAAACCCTTCAAACAATCTATTATAAAACTAAACCGTTTGAATAGAATGAACATACATAGTGCCTTGCACCTTTAAATACCAGCGTACATCCGTCTCCACTGTTAACTTCTCCCTATTGCCTTTTGAAGCTTATTTGCAAAGCAAATCAAACATATTCCTGAAGAAAAGGAAGCACTAGCACAGCGAGTAGAGTAGTTTGCATTACCTCTTCCTTATTCATTTCTATCATTATGTGTAAAAGTTTAACCTTGCAGCTCCATCCCTGCCAACACATGACCTACATGCAGGGTAGGAAACATTCTAATGTACATACCAACTATTATAACAAAATGACATGTCATTTAATCTACAATAATATTTGGGTATAGCACTCAGTGCATTAATGCTCGCCATGAGAGCATAACCCCACAGAGCATTAAAATTTAACAAGCCTTTCTCAAACATTCAGCAGTATCTGGAGTGACATTCCCATCGGTTCCCTCTTTGACGCTGCTGATTAATGAGAAGTGACACCGGTGTCCTCTTTTCTCCAACCTCCTCTGCATGACGCATTGACAATAGCAAATAAGAGCAGGGTCAAGAGGAGTGTATGCATGTGTATGTGAACGTGTGTGTATGTATATGCTTGTGTGTGTTGGGGGTTACAGTTTAGTCAAACAAAGGGGGCCCTGACACAAATCCAATCAGTCCCCCCTCTCTTTCCCATTTCTTTTTTTTTCTTTTTTAAGAGGCCCCTCTCTATTCGGTTATGTTCAGCTGAATAGTACCATTGACAGAGGAGGCAGTTAGGACCTTATTGTACGAAGACTTTGTGAGTTCCCAAAGGAGCACATGAGCACTCAAAGACAAGCCTGGCTGTTACAGATCATTTTTCCCCTGCAGTCACTGTCTCTCCAGACTCTCAGCCTGGAGGGGGTCAGAGTTTGTACGTGGCTCAGAAAATGTCACTTCACTTGAAAATCAAGACAGTGACAACAACATGATTTACAATGGAGTCATGTCTCTTGTGTGATTTTGGCTTTCGAAAAACTATGACTGCAGCTGTCTCCACCCAGCATTTCAATAGCTGTATGGCCTAGATAAGCCCAGCTGGTGGAAAGAGAGCGTGGCAGGGCTGAAAGATAGCGGTCAGAGATAGAGATAATAGCGCTTGCCGGTTCCTCTGATGACTGTGAAATGAGGGATTCCTCTGGGGTTTTCTACGCAGACAATTTGTACTGTAACTCGATTTGTACCACAGTCAAGGGTTAGTGTGGGAAAGGCTCAGCCTATTATGGGTGTAATACAGTAAGGTCAAATTAATCTCAGAACAAGGGAAAGGGTTTAACCACGGCTGAAATTAGAGATTATTCAGTGCAACTTATTCTCCAGGATAGGGGGGGGTGGGGGGTGTTGAGGGTTCACTTTTAATAGGGGTTGGTTGCATATCGTTAAATCCTTCCGATTCGGAAACACTTTTGACTTGATAACCAAAAAGTAAAGCAAAGGTCTAAATGGATTTATCATAGCTGTATGATTGAAACTTTTTGCATGCTGTGAAATGCTCAAAACACGGTTGAAATGTGTAGTCAACCTGAGATTGCTTTGACCCGTGTGACTATTTGAAGTCAAGCCCAACTGACTGTGGGCAAGGGCAGGGTACTCCCTGGATAGGTCGTCAGTCCATCACAGGGCAAACACACAACCACACACACTACCATTCACATCCACAGGCAATTTTGGTTCACCAATTTACCTTCAACACATGTTTTTGGACTGTGGGAGGAAACTGGACCAGTCAAGGGAAACACAAAAAAAGCAGACTTACTCCTGCAAATTATCAAAAGGAAAGCTTACCTTATATAAGGGTTGAGTGCACTAAATCATCTCACAAGTTAAAGACCAAGCAGCTTTGACATTAAAGTAACCTGTCTGTGGTGTAGTCAGTCGCAAGTTCAGTCTTACTGAAACTAAATGTTGTAACCTCAAAGACTTTGATCGTCACTCCCACCCTCGAATCCCACTGCTAACAGGTCCCCAAGGAGGACCTTTGACCCCAACTGTTCCATCACAGTGCGGTAGTAATCCAATGCTCCTAGCATGTCTAGTTAATCTTAACACTGAATATGTTGGGGTAAATACAAGGGGGGCAATAAAGTATGCTTTCTTTCTTAAAGAAATCCAGAAATCATCCAAGCGCTCTGTTTTTACTTTGTTGATCCTTTCTGAAAATAAGATTTGTACTAAATCTTTACTTTAATTTCAGTGTTTTGAACCCTTTAACAATGCATTGCATTTTGCTGTGCTACATCGTTTCTGTTAATTACTGTTATAGTTGTACATATTATGTCAAAAAATATTTAAAATGTACTTTTAAGAAAATCCCAAATTTTACACATAATCATTACACGATGTTATTGTCACATCTCCAGGGACCCTAAAGAGGAACAGATCAAATTATATTTGAAAGTGATTATGATTCAATGTGCAGTCTGTGCAAGTTTGGTGAAAAATAACCTGTCAGAAAGAAGAACATTATGAAGTTGAAATACATTTAAAACATTTAGATGAGATAAACACAAAATCATTTGATGGTTGAAATAATGCCTCAAGAACAATTGCCACAATGAGAAAAGTGTGGTGAGTACCGGGAGTGATAGTTACTGTTTGCTATGATATAAAGACAGTAGAGTACTGTAGTTGATCCCCATGTGGGATATTCTCAAATTCAACCATTAATATTTGGAAGAAAAAAACCCCAACTTAAATTCACTCTCTTGTCCTCACCTGACCTCACTTTTTGTCTCAATATGAAGCATTGGCATTATTCCCATACCTGTCCTGCAGTTCTCCTGACCCAGATCCCGTCAATAACTGTCGACAGCGGCAGCAGAGGAGAAATAGCAGGCAGCGAACAGCTGCTAGAGGAAATTAAAAACACATCTACCACTCCCTTGTTCCTCCCTTTTCTCTTCAACAAAGCCAGATTCAGCTGCCTCCTTGTACAAAGTGCACATTACGTTTCTGACATTTCTAAAATGTATTGCAGCAATACAACAGTCCCACAAAGTACCAGACAGACATGTGACTAGGACTCTTTAGGCATCTGGCTGATAAGAAAACCACAGATCACACAGTATCAACGTTACACGCAATTTCCTCAAAGCTCCACAAAACTTGTGGTCCGAGTCCATTTTTTCATTCACTGCAGACCCTCCCCAATGTGTCTGCGGTCAGCTTAGTGAGAAATTTCTGGTATTAACTCGCTTTCAGCCACAGAAAGACGTCCGGAGAAGGTGGGAGGAGTGACAGACTTGGAAATGTTCAGCAGGAAGTACAGGCAGGGAACATGGAAAATATAAGGAGTAGGAATGCACAGGGGAACCCCAAAAATACTATCTTCTGGGGATTCAGACAAGTGTTCTAAGGGCTGAGTGAAAATTCTCAAACCTGGCGAGTCAGTGTTTAGGAACATGATTCATCTTGAACGTAAACCACTCCTCAGTCCAAGTTACCCTCAAGGTTTTACAACACAAAGAACTTGACTGAACTGAGGTAGTTTCATTGGCTTGCTTTTCAAAGTTTTTTTGTTCCATTCTGACCGGGCAGCAGATGGTAAACTACTCATATTTCTAACATCATTATCAATTGAGAAGGAAGCTGTGGTAATGCTTTACTTATTTATGTGGACCTCCAAGTAGTACAAGGACTATTCAAATCTGAGATGTGGGCGGCTGTTCAGGGGTACAGTGACAGGCTAGAGAAAGAATAGGATTAGGAGTGGGGACTGTACATTTTCACCACCAAACGTGCAGAGGCATGTCAATAACGTCTATTACATCAGCGCAATGCCTTTTAATAATTACAAAAGTGAACCCATTAATATCTGCAGACAGCATTTGCTTGCTTGTCAGTAATCTTTGGCTCATATCATTCTGGAAAGTTCATCACTCTAAGAACCTGTAGGTCTAATATTTCCCATAGGATACATTTATTATTACAATTGGTCTGCATTTACAAATGCTTATTAATATATTTTTTCACAAGCAGGTATATATCTAAAATGTGTCCCAGCACTTGTCAGTGGAACCCTTTTTATAGCCGTGGTACAAAAAGTCTTTTCTCTAATGCTACATAATCAAATCCAGTCACAGAGATGTATGTTATGCGATTGTCTGGGGACTGTCAATACATATTTCAGAAAAAAAAAAAGTTGACTTTCAGGTAGTACATGTGATAGTCCCAAGCTTAAGCCAGACCTCTACGTTCTAGTGCCACTGAGACTATGTAGCTCTACTGGAGGCACTGCTGGAGTTATTCTGCACCTATTTAAAACTAAAACTACAGACTGAGGCCATACTGTGGCTATTGGAATACCTCACACAGACCACAAGAACTGTGATTGGTCCTCTTTTCTTTTTGATCCTTTATAGAGCCATACTGAATAATAATCTACAATAGATATGTCTTTGTGGTCTGCTTTCCCCCTCTTAGCAGTAACATACTGTAGCTATGAGAGTAACTTGTTATAGCAGACAAAAAATTAAGTTGATCTCACTGCTGTGTTGACAATTCACAAAGAAGTCAGACTACTTTTTGTGCTTTTTTTGTCTCCATGTTTGTCACTCGTGTAGAAGGGTTTCATGTAAACACACTTAGATAATCCAAATACACAACCCCCAAACCAAATCGCTGGTTGCTGGAACTCCTGGCAAAACAGGAAATACAACTTCAGGGAAGCATCAAGCACAACACAACGAAGACGAGTGCGCGCAAACCAGGCAGTCGAGTTTCGCTATAGCATGAGTCATGGCACTAAATGAACAAGGAATTATAATTTGTTTTGTTGGCATGCATATAAACAACATGCTCGCATTCATCCACACACAGTGACCTCGTCATCTAATACAAAGTCAAACTGTTCGAGAGCATTGCGCGTATGTCAATTCTTTCTCATGCTGGAATATGATACAACTTATTGATAGAAGCAAAACTCTACTCTGATATATTGAAAAATCAATGGGAACAAAAACTAAATGCCATACACTTATTTCTCTTGGCAGGTGGCAGGCTGAGCCTTGTTGTGTGTAGACTGCGTGTTTCTGCTTGCTCTCATATTAAACCCAAGTAGTTTAGGGTGGGAAACGCTATAAGACCAGGGTGTGTAGCTCATTTCAAAGTCTCTGTGTAAGATCTGGTTAATGAGACGAGCTGGCATCTTCATGTGCCACATGTGTTAATGAACCACACGCACGCCTTGTGCTCTTTTATATATTGTTTGCTTTTTTTGTTTTTGTCAATATTAAAATTTGTTTTGTGTTACACTATGGCTGATCTTGCGGTTTATGGATTAATGTCTTTTCCCACTTTTCCCGTTATTTTGCCAGATGGACAGAACAGAAAGGAGAAGGGTGTGGCAACAAACACTATAGCAGTGTGTCCACTTCTCACTGGGTGGCCTGTGTCCAGGTTGTTTGTCGATGGAGTGTCACAGCAGCAGTTCACAATGCAACCGTGAAATAAGAGCCGCACACAAATGGTGTACATCTGAGCATCTAATGCATACTGCATCCTACTGCTGCCACCCACTAACCACTTAGAGCCGTGGTTTTGCTCTGATGCTTTTTATAAAACACAGACCTGGAAAACGTGGCGAACAGGTGTTGTACATACTCAGCAGCAGCTGAAGGTTTAACACTCGGTAGAAACTCGCACCCCTCCAGACCTTCCACCAATGAAGAAATTCACTCCGCCCAGTTTGTTCTCCTGTCGGTCGCTGAGCACTGACAATCAAATATTGACAGAAGGCTGGCTTGGGCCTTGCCATTGTGCACTATCCCATCACCTTGGACTTTAGTTCCAATCACTGCAGCATATGAACCAAAACTGCACTACCCATTTTGGTTTGTGACTAAAAAGCAAAGAAGCTCTCTTTATCTGGTAAAATTCTAAGATCAACATCTCGACTTTCAGTGCTGTGATTCACACAGTGAGTTTGAACAAGATCATCATTTCTGATGAACTAAACTCAAACATACAGAATTAGGCTTTGGCTCACTTGGTACAGCTAGTCATCTTCTAATTCCAAGGGTAAAGGTTCAATCCCCATCTCACATTATCTAAGATATCTCACCAAAACAAACAATGAATTTGTTTGCCTGTCCATAAAATTAAATCAACAAGTAGCCTATGCTTGAAGAATGGGTAAAGAAGCAGCCTCACAGCCATCACCGAGGCTCATCAGTGCCAGTCCAGATGGTTTAAAGCTTGTCTGTACCGTCTCTACCTCCACTGTGCTGACCTGAACGGAGCCATCTGTTTAACCAACCACCTTGTGCCAAGCCAAACCAGGCCAGGCCAGGCCAGGCCCAGAGCAGGCATGCTTCTTTAAAGATGAAAAGAGTTTGTTTTGGATATTATTCACATTCACTCTTTCCAGCCACCGTCCTTAAGCAAAACAGTACTTTAATATGTATGAAATGGATAATGCACTATCGTCCTGCGAACCCAGACCAGTTAATTTCATGAAATATGTGGTTTTATGAGAATGAGATGATTCAACTGTAGCTTGAGTTATAAAATGTGACAAGCATGAAATGCAGATGTAGCACTTCAAGCAAAGTGCAGCAATGGGAATGTACACAGAGGTCCATTTCCTCCAGAGATGGTGAATACTTGAGTGAACAAGGATCTTTTATGAGATGGTAACGAGTCTTCATAGTTTCCTAAACTCATCAGAGCATCTGTGCTCAGTGGGACAACATGCCGCCATTATACTGTCGACTGCTTTTAAAGTGGAGGTGTGCTAAATAGCTTATAAATATTGAAAACATGCATAGAAAAAAAAGAATGGCCTTTTTAAGATCAGATCAATCAGTGAATCTCATCAATGTTCTTTTCCCCTGCTTCAGCGTCCATCTGATAATCTGGATGAAAAGCCCAATTTATTCACTATCCCAACACTGGGCTCCCCTGAACACAGACTCTTCCAGGCAGCTCTCCTTTTCAGTGCTAGAATCAGCCTTAGTTAATTATAAATCTCACCCTGTCCTCCCCCCAGAATAAATGCATTAGATAAGAAGAAGCATTAAGAAAAACAGAAGGAGGAAGAAAATCCGGCAGGTATTGGAAAGAAAAGGTCAGATATTGAGACGACATAAGAAGAGGACACAAAAAGGTCTGTTTTGGGGGGAAAGGAGTGAAATAAGGACTGGGATGTAAATGTGGGAGCGTGGCTGACCCCAATTCTGCCATAACTCCTCTGTGAGAGAAGGAGGGGAGGAGTCTAGACGTAAACCGACAATGACAGGGCCGCTGTTGCTGCTGCTTCAACAATGCACCCCCACCACTGAATCGGTCTTTACTTGTTCCTGCCCCTCAACCCCCACTGCTCTTCTCTTTGCACTTCCACTTGTATTGAGGACAAAAAAAGTTGCTGCATAGAAACCTCCTACATTTGAACGCATCATACTGGAACTGTAGAATCTGAAAGTAATGTGCCTCGTTTAGTTTTGTTAATGGTGTGGTCTGAATTTCTCTGTGCAACCCATCCATGCATGTGAAAAAAACAGCAAAGAGCCTGCACATCAAGAATGCAAGGAACGTGGCATTATGAGCCTGTTTTATTAAGAGGGCTAGTCCAAGAGTGTGTGTGTGTGTGTGTGTGTGTGTGTGTGTGTGTGTGTGTGTGTGTGTGTGTGTGTGTGTGTGTGTGTGTGTGTGTGTGTGTGTGTGTGTGTGTGTGTGGCATGTGATGCTGGCAGCGAGCTGGGGAGGGGATGAACAAGCTGAAGAGAAGACTAGAGTTGGACCCCTGGAGCAGAGGCCAGTCCTGCACAAAGTAGTCTGGAGGGGACAAATAAACATGCCTGCCTGCCCTGGCTTTGAGTGCTTGAAGGGCTAAAAGGTTTAGGACTTACTTTAAACCACAGTTGGGCTGCTCCACTGGTGTGTTTATGACCAGGAAACTGCCTCAGAACTCTGACACATGGCTTTCAACAACTCACTGCGAAATGAGCATATGAACAGATGGACATGAAAATGCACCTACTTATCGGACAAATCATGCAGATCCAAACAATAGTAAATTTAAGAAGCCAGGGTGAGAAGATGCAGACAACATTTCAGGACGGTAAGACAAAGAGCAGCCGCGAGCAACAAGCTATCAACTCACTCTGGGAAGAGGATTTAAAGCACTAAGCTCACCGTTTTGGCAGGAGGCCCTGAGATGGTGTGCTAAGTGGGTTAAAGCATACCCCAAGTCTCATAATCGCTTCGGCCTCCCCTCCACCTCCCTCCATCTCACTCTGTCTGCCAAGCCTAGCCGAGGGAAGCAATTTCATCCCAAAGCAGAGTTGGAGATGCAGCGGTAGACCAAGTTAGATTAAATGTAAAAGACATGCATCAAAAGGTAAGCATGCACCTTCATCTGGAGATATTCATATACAATGACCAGATGGGGGACAATGGCCGAGTCCCCTGAAGGCTGGTGAATATTATTTTACAAGGGTCTGCTGCTCTTTCCTTCACAGCTACTGTCAGTCTTGTGTGTCCTGTTCCCTCTCCCCAACATATCTCCTTCAGTGATGACATATTCTTGTGTGTGTGTGTGTGTGTGTGTGTGTGTGTGTGTGTGTGTGTGTGTGTGTGTGTGTGTGTGTGTGTGTGTGTGTGTGTGTGTGTGTGTGTGTGTGTGTGTGTGTGTGTGTGTGGCTACAACTTTTCATCTGCATCACTCTTCTTATTAATCAGCGTGAGCTTAAAAAAAACACTTCACACTGTCTACACAGAGTCCTTATCTAACAATTGGCAGCGCACACAAACACATCCACCCCCAGTTCTCACACAACACCATGAGCCAGACAGTGAGGTAACATGAGTCTGGTGAAACTGAAGCGCTGTAGCCCAGCAGGGCCGAGCACAGTCCCAGGCCCCAGAGAGACCAGGCACTGTTTGCCTGCAGGACTAGTGAGAGCAAACAGAGTACAGTAGGTCCATTGAGACTGAGCTGAAACACAGGAGTGTAGAAAGCACTGACGACGCTGAGAGAAAAGGGAAACAAAGAATGCAGCCGGGTGTACAGGGATATTAAACCTGGGCAAACAGAAGCAGAAGTAAATCTCAAAGGCGACTGTAGAACTGTGCAAATGCATGCATGGACAATAGATGTAAAAAAAGAAAGAAAAAAAAAAACTTTAGTCAGGCTCATCTTTTCTTCAAAACTCACTAAAGGCTGGTTAAAATGATTATAGCCAACTGATTGCTATGTAACTTCTTCTTAAATGATGGTTTTAAATATTGGCTCCAAGAAAAACCTTATTCTTCTACTACTAATCCTTAGATATCTGAGGAACGTTGTGCAGTTACCGAAGTACATACTCAGGCTGGTTTGATGCACAGCCGTGTAGGAGTTAGCACTCTGTTTCACAGAGAAAAGGTGGGTGGAGTTTGCATGTTCTCCTTGTGCCTGCGTAGGTTTTCTCTGGGTATTCAAAGTCCCCTAAAAATTCAACTAAAATCTGAATTCCTCTATGTGTTTGCTCTGTGATAGAGTGGCAAGCTCAGGGTGTAATCTGCCTTCAGTTGGGATAGATTTAAATTCAGACTGAAATGGACGGAGTGACCTACTGGTATTTCACAACATCTATCTTATCGTGTGGTTTTGATGGTGTTACCACCATTAAGCGTTTTGTCCATTTCCCAAATATATAATTTGTTCTCACTAGAGAGTAATTAGATGTCCAGAAAAATGGAAGTACTCAAATGTTCACACACAAGCACACACTTCAGCAAATGAGAAGCAGGTGGGGAGTGCAGGTGAACACAACCTATTGAGTTGGTGATATAAAGAGGGGCTTGTTGTGAATGAAAGAGGATTACACCAGCAAGGTGTGGTTGCTTTTTCTCAGTGGCATTATGTGTCCCCTTCAATATCAATTTATTCATGAATGACTGCAAGTTCTAAGCCAGTATTAATCCCACAAGAGAGGTGAGGGGGAGTTCAACATGCCGATAGAGGTCTCAGCCCCTCAAAACTATCTGAGGCATCTGAACCATCAGCGGCATCCCTGTTGTGGAATCCAGCAAGTAATAACAGCCGAGTGCAAGGTGTGTCTGTTCCGAGCAGCTTCAAATTAAATCAGACAGAAGGACGGTACATCTGGATCATCATCATATACTTTGTTTCCCAAAATTTGGCTGCAGCTGATGGAGCAAAGACTGCATGGTGGCCAGGGTGACTGCCATTTTGCACAATCCACAGTCGTCACTGTCCCGGCCCAAACTAGTGCAGAGAGCTGTCACAACAAGTGAATTCCACCCAGAACTCGTCTCTCCTTCTCCCCGTGTTTGGTTTTAAGTGTGGCGTGAGTCCAGGGTGTGGTCCTACAGCCATGCGTGCACTTATGCGCACCCACACTGAGCTGCACATGTGCTCACAAATGCACACACTGGTCTATTTGTTTTCCAGCCAGTGACAGCAATGGTGAGGAGGGAAAAGGGGAGGATGAGAGGGGAAGAGCAGTATTCTGAGTTATGATTCCACATTTAGGGGAATATGCAGAATCCTTTTCTTTTTTCCCTGACAATACAACACTTTGTGCCCGAGAGGTTGCTTGCTCTCTGGGTTCATACCGTAAAGATCTGAGAGTGGTACCAATCTTCTCTTTTTAAATCTCAACAGGAAAATTCAGTGCCTCTCCCAAAATTTTCGACTATTCTTGATCGAATTTCCAGTAGTCTGGTTGAACTCACATGTGGTAACAATTGAGAAAAACACAACCGTCCATAAACAACTGCGCGGAGTGTGGACACACACATCAATGAAGGGGGGCACTCGGGTTTGTGAAGCAGTTACACGGCAGAAATGCACATGTTGAGGTGTTTGGTCGAGAGCAGTTTATTTCTAAAAATTCCAGAAAGAAGAGAAGCTTTGTGAACGTTTGGGTGCCTTCAGGCAACAGATGGGTTAAGTGAGTTTAAAGAAGGAATGGGGTGTTAACTTTGTCATTACACACACACACACACACACACACACACACACACACACACACACACACACACACACACACACACACACACACACACACACACACACACACACACACACACACACACACACACACACACACACACACACACACACACACACACACACACACACACACACACACACACACACACACACACTAGCAGCAGTGTACAGACAAAACATTCCCTATGTCCTGCCTCGATCTTATAACTCAAAATTTATATTGCTCTTTCCTAATTGTACTCATTAGAGTGAGAGGAGATCCACTCTGAATACACTCTCTCTCCAGAGACAACTGGACTGTGACTTCCCATCATATAATACACCTTTAATCCCGCTCTCTCTCTCTCATGTTTTTCTGGGGGGAATGGTATCTCATTCAGTTTTTTAGTTACTCACATCCATTGTGTTTTATTCTCCTTTCTTTTCTTTGTCAGTATCATTTCCCAGGTAAAGCCTGGCTTGACACACTGAACTAGACAGTTATCTAATCAGAGCTCAGCTGAAGAGGTCATGAGAGAAACAGAGAGAAAGGAGAGGACAAATCAGCGAGGTGTAAGAGGAGAAGGAAGCACATGAGCGAGCTTTCTTCTTGCAACAGACCTTCCTTTCAGTCGCTCCCTCTGCCCACCGATTCCCTCCTCCCCTGTCAAGGCACAAGTTATCAGCTCATCTGTCTCCTCCTCTCCCACGATGATAACCGCTTCTGCTGGTGTGTGGAGAAACACCCAAACTTCTGTCACTTCCTTCCACTACACTGATTTTTAGTCCTGGGAGACAATAAGGTCTGTCACTGGTGCACACATGCAGACTAAAGTTTGAAATAGCTGAAAAAAAGAAGAAGCTTTGACCACTGACTTAGGCAGCAACAACACATTACACTGATAACAGATACATTAGATTTTTTATTTATTTTCTTAGCCCCTAGAAAAATACCATTGAGTGTTTAAATGTGATGTGTGTCCCTTACAGGCTGACAGAGCAATGGTGCATCACCCAAAAGCACTTAAAGCCAAGTCTGCAGTGTGATGTAGATTAAGGAATACAGTGTTTCAAAAGGTGGCATCAGCAGAGCTAATTACAAGATCACTAATTTAATCAGGGTCTTGAATAAACAGCACTTGAAGGCACACACGTTTTCCCACGTCGGAGCTCAGGACATGTGTGCGCTCAGGCTCAGCACAAAAGATGAAAAATGATGATCTATGTATATTGTGCTGAATGGACAGAAGCTTTATTTGGATGGAACAGGAAGACGAAGAGCCACACTAGAGCTCCCATATCAGCACAGCTTCACAGGCAATATGCTTTTGTAACTGTGGCAAGTATTTTGAATGCTTTTTTGAGGAATATGACAATAGTTATTTACTTCATAACAGATGTCTGCTCAAGAAACATGTTCACTTGGCATCCGGAGTAGGGTCATTCGTCTCAGTGAGCAGTGTGTCAGATTGCAGCAGGGCGAATAGCAGATGTAGAAATATCAACGAAGTTCAGTCACAACCATTGACACATTGAAACATGGCCTAGACTAGATGGATTCTTAATTACGGGTGCATCTCCAAAAGATAGAACACAATGTAAAAGCCAAACATTCAAATATTTTTAAACCGCGCAGTGAAACATCCATATACTTAAGATTTATTACACAAAGACTGACATTTTCAATCCATTTTGATTTCATTTTAGCATAAAGTTCAGGAAAATCATGAATATGGTACTTCAATTTATTTACTATTTCATAAGATCAGATGGTTCTTATTTAGTTATAAACCAGTGGCCATAATGACCACAAGTCACTTTAAAAAACATTTTACTTTAGAAGTAAGTCCAGAAATCTTATTCAGTATCTTATTCTTTCTTCTTGTTTGATGTTTAAATATTGCATTAATAATCTATTCTGTGGAGCCCCACTGTAAGGAATTTTACCCTATGATTAATAAAGCATTTCTATTCTATATTCATTGTTTTGAGATATGCCACATACAGCCACATACATCATTGATACACAAACCTACACCATAGCAAGCAAATGCCCAATAGAGAAAAACCTATTCAGTGAGATTTTAAAAGGTCCCAAAGCAAAACAGCTGCACATTTTATTAAACCCCTCTGATCTCTTGCAGTTGCAGTATACATTGTATGCATTGCATGCCTCAGCAACACCATAAACTCAATAGCATACCATGTTTGGACCAGAGTGGACCATATTAAATGTATTAGCTCACTAAGTAGTCTCTCTAAGAGTTTCAAATGATTTGGAAATGAGGAGTAAAGAAAATGCACTTTTTGATACAGTACCATAATAAACCCAGACAAGAGGCATTCATGGAATGGCCACATGCTATACTCAATTAGCATTAAAACAATTGCGCCGTAGGCAGCAGCCATGGTTTGAAATCTGAGCGTGAGTCTGAATGAATGGCTCTAGGAATGTTTTGCATGTTCGTGTTTTTGTATCAAGAAAGACTTGTGTATGTTCATCAATCACATCTAAAAACATCTTACATTTACGAAAGAAAGAAAAAAATATTCTCAGAGCGTACTCACATACAGACTAATGCCCATTTAACAGCACATGTGTTTGCATGCCTCACAGTGTTTTCAACAGAACATGCAGGTCACTTAAAGGAAAACATCCTGAGCGACTGAAGAATGAAGAGGAAGCCCTCAAATCTGTGTGTTTCCTGATGCCGTTAGTTTTGCCCTTTTCTCTGGTCTTCTTTTTCTTTTCATATGGAAGCAGCAATGGTTTTCCCTCTCAACATACTAAGATGAGCCAATGGTAAACTATGCCAACAAGGCAAGAAAAAAAAAGTTCCTGGATTTCAGGGGCATGACTTCTTTCCCTTCCTCAAAGGAATGTTTTTACTCATGTCCTGCAAACTAGTCATTTGTCTTTGTGACATATCTCCACAGTGTAAGGCCACTTCTCTCCCTGATCTCTCATATCTGATTCACAGCACCACTCATCTCCACCACACAATCATTTCCTGTCCAGCAGCTTGACCTCCAACACGCAGCACAGCAGAAGCAAAAAGGCTGATGTACTCCTTCAAATAAAACACAGATGAAAATTCCCACGAGGAGCCTGGGTTACAAAGATGGTATTTGACTTCAGAAAGAAACTAATGTGGTGATTTAGAAATATCTTTCACAATGAATAACTACTTTCATTGGCTTATCTCATGTTCAGTGAATGACCCGCCTGGACTACTGCAACTCTCTTCGGTCTGGTCTCCCTCTCAAGTCCTTTCATAAACTCCAACTGGTCCAAAACGCTGCCGCCCTCATCATCACCCCAACTCCCTCCATCCATCACATAACCCCAGTTCTTCTTAAACTCCACTGGTTTCCTACCAGTTCAAAATCCAACTCCTGACATTCAAGGCCCTCCAGAACCTCGCTCCATCACCGACCTCCTCCACATCCACACACCCGGCTACACTCTCAGATCTGCCTCCTCTCTCGGCCTCACTGTCCCTCCAGCCTGCATGTCCACCATGGGGTCCCGAGTCTTCAGCCACTCAGTCCCCCACCTCTGGAATTCACTCCCATCCAACAGCAGAAGCATTCACTCCCTGGACTGTTTTAAATCTCAATTTCACACATTCACTTTTAACCATGTTTATTGCAAATGCCTGAATGTCTTGTTGTTTTACTGCTACAAATGTTTTTTACTTGTTTTTAACATGTATTTTGTGCAGTGTCCTTGAGTGTTTTGAAAAGTGCTGATAAATAAATTGTATTATTATTATTATTATTATTATTCAGCACGGACCAGGATTAGGAGTTTCTGCACTTCCTCATTCAGCTTAGATTATCTAGATCACTCATAGATCGCACCATTTTTGTTTACCTCGTAGTTGGTGAAAGGAAGTGGTCGTCTATAATTTAATGATCAGTACCTTTGAGACGTTTTAAAGAAAGAGAAGCAGAGGAAATAACATGTATGCTTTGGAATCTGAATTACACTTTTCACCCATGCCAATTTAACAGTATGCAGCCACTATGAAGCACACAGGGAGCATTTGAGGTGTCAGGGGTCTTGCTGAAGGGATTTGAACGAGTATATTCTGGTTATAGGCCTGCTTTACTAACCTCTCGTGACGTGTATTTCCACTATTTCATAAAATAAAAAGTGTTACAGAAACAAATGCAAATGAAACACTTCCTGAAACAGTGCACAATGAACAAAAAGAAAAGAAAAGACTACTGTTATGATATTCCAGAAATCAGTTAAGTCAATGTTTTGCAATGTTTTTTTTTCCTGGAAGCCACCACAAAGTGCCTCTGAGAAAGGCAGTGGATTCTATCTTTGCTCTGATTTCACTAAACATGAGAGTGAAGACAAACACTTCCATTGCCACGGTTTAAACAGAAATATGTTTTATTATGGTCCTGTTTGATATGTGCAGTTTAATTTTGAGAGCAGACAAAGTCTTATGGCTTACCTGCCATCTCCAACATCCTCCAATGGGCTCCCAGACCCCCTGGTTTTAAATTGAATAGACTTCTACTTATATAGTATATTTCACCAGTTGAGCAGTGTCAACAAACTTTACATAATCCGTTGCATTTTTACATATTGATCCACCAAAGGTAGTGCCTGCCATCTAAAGTGCTTGCACACCACCAGGAGCAATTTTTAGTTCAGTGCCTTTCCTTCAACCTCCAACAAACAGCAGGAAGAGAACCCACTCGATCATTAAATCATGACACAGGTTAGAATTTACTTGCTGGATGTGGTGTTTTATGCTGGTTATCGATATTCCATAACAAAAACAACTTAATGTTTGAGTTGCTGTTTATACAAAAAGCATGTTAAACAGTCTATACATAGAAGAAAATAAATTAATTGTGTGACTCCTAATATCTCATTTTGTTTGACACACACACATACTATGTTCGGAGAATGGGTAACCCTTGATTTAGGGAAGCTCACATCAAAGGCTGCTAAATATCTTTACTTCCAAAAACAAAAGGATTTTTTTTAACTGTGACTATGTCGCATTGAGCTTCCTTGTTGGGGCTCACATTTAAAGAAATATACCAACTAAAATAATGACTTGAAATGTGTGTTATAGTCAAGCTGTTGCATCTGTGGGACGCACAAGGTTAATGTACTCCTCCTCACTCCATAAAAAAACAGATGGGGATACAATCAGCTGTTTCTTCATCCTGTCATGCAGGATTTCCTGTTTCCAGTACATTTCTGTCATTGCCAGTGTATGATAGAGCTCTTTGTGGAAACACACACATTCATACACACCACCTGTCAACCCCATGTGTGGAACCCCAGTTAGGGACAGATACGTAGCAGGTGTTACAACACACTCTGACCTCTATAACAACACTCACACACTCAACGCTTAGGACTGAAACAAGATGTTAGAAGAGACAGAGGAAGGCGTTTGCTGCTTTTCTCAGCCCGCTGACAGTTCCTATGAATGAATGGAGATCTGAAATCTTTGAAAGTCTCTGGAACAAAGCTTTCCCCCTGGAGACTTAATGTGTAAACTATGCTTCTCATATCAACATCATAGTCTTTATTCAAGAAAGCACTGATATTCCTTTTTTAACATCAAAATAAACAGGCAAATAGAATTAGAGGCAAGAGAACCAGTTGAGAACTCAAAATGTTCTGGAATTGTGCAAACAGGCCTGAGAGACGGTTGCTGCAGCTCTTCCTACTCTCGTGGCATTAGATTCAGTGTTAGAATTCAAAAATAACTTCAAGAGTCAGCTCCGGCTTTTCCACAGTCCTGTCTGTGAAAAGCTTCAAGTTTTTTTTCTTTCCATTTCAACAAGCACAGATCCAAGTATTCAAATTCAAACCGACTGGCTGACAGAGCCAAGCAAGTATATGTTTCTTCATAAGATCCTTTTGCAAATCTGTGGCGTGACCTTCACTTTGAATTGTTAAATGGACGGCCATATATAAACCTGCAATAAATCACTTTTTATGTGCAGGATATCTAAATGCTGTGGGACCTCTGTATCTCCTATAACCCTGTCAGAAGCATTGTGTAGGGTCCAGCGATGCAGTGCATGACATTTACGCAGACCTGAGATTCTCTGATTCACTCTCTTCCTTGACAAGAAGATGCAAATTGGTAATCAACAGCTTGAGGGAATTTGACCTCTGAAGGAGTGAGAAAAAAAAGAGGAGGCAGGCTTGATAGATCAACTGCCTACCTAGCAAATGGTTGACAGTGAGACGGAAAGCCATAAAGCAGAGGCTCATTTCAGGAAACATGGTGCGCTCCCCCCTCCTTCTGTAAATCTCTGACCTCTTGACACAGTAATGTTTGCTGACTTATGGATAGGACCCTCAAGGGACAGAAATACATCAAAGCAAGTGGGAGGAGGGGTTGAAACACTGTTTGTGACCTAAGACGATTTAATTTCAAACTGTACGCTCGTAGTGCGAGAACCACATTCAACCGGTGTTTCACCCATTTATACTGAGGTGATGTCAAGTTGGTGTTTCTATATGCAGGTCGGTTTGCAGACAGAATGACATTTTGACGATTATCCAATCAATCATTAATAGCAAACCATTTACCAGATGGCCTAGAATACGTATCGGTCATGGATGATTCACATTGTCGGTTAATCCAATGTTATCACCGCTTACACAGAGGCTGTAGAGCAAGGCTGTATTCTCTTACAAATGAATTCAAATACACAGAATTACATAAAACTACACTGTATTACATAATTATCAGATGTAAAATGTAATTTTCCAACCCCCCTGCACGCTCTCACCCACACACATTTTTGTGGTTTTCGGCTGTGTGTTCCATCTGACTGCCATGTTAGACATGTCAAATCTTGTTTGAATATAAACATCATATATTGAGTTCTACTGGAATCGTTTGTGATTACCTGATTGTCATCTTACTGAAACAAATATAGATCAATTTTCACAATTTGAACTAGGAAGGCCTGATTAGATGGCGAAGAGTGAAAGTCCACCTACTCGCCAGTCACAACCAGAAATATTTGTCTGTTAAACCAATTCAACTTTCATTTACATGTCAGCTTAACCATCATGCAGCTGCCCACCACTGGAAGAAGCCCCAAAGCTGTGTTCTAATCTCTGCTGCTGCATTCAAATAGACAAACTGGAGTTTGGCAGCACCTTCATCTAGAAAATGGAAACTGGCAACATGTGACAATTCATTAAGATTAACTGAGAACATGGGTCGAAACTGCGTCACAGTGTTGGTTTATAAGCACCATAAAGAGCACGATGAACCAGTAATAAACAGAGAGAGATGGCAGTTGGCACTAAATGAATATGAAGCATAGGCGAGCAGATCAGCTGATTATAAGCGTGTGAACTCCATAAGTTCAAGTTAAAGATGATACTGTATGACTTCAGCCCCTTCAAGCATGCACATGCAGCGGCCACTGTGCATGCTGACTGACCAGATGGGATCCGTAGCCTAAGGGTTTGTCAACTGCTTCTGTGACCCATCAGAATACACCCGATTATAGTGATGGATGGTGCATGCTTGTATGAGTGTGTGTTCCCCAGCAAGCTCCAAAAAGACACAATTGGTCATTTCTTTAACCTTCATTAGACCAAGTTGTCTTGAACGATTACATTAAGAGTAAGCTTGAGTTTTTAATGCTCAAAAATTACAAATGGAAGGAGGGCTGCCAAGGTGAGAAAAGACAACCGCAACCATCAAAACATAATCTTGGAAAAAAATGTATTGTTTACCGAACACATGACTGGACATTCCTTGAAGTCCTTGACAAGAAGAAGAAAACCAAGAGAGGTTGGGGGTCAAGAACTGATGAGTCACCTCTGCCGAGATAGGACGAGGTGATTCAACAAAATGCTTTCAGGCGAAATAACTCAGGTGGCCCTGATTCAGCTCTCTTTGAAGAATGAACACTTTGTTTCGGCAGCTGCTTACAAAAGAATCAGACAAGAAACATGTTTTTTAGGAGCACATCCTGAAAGTGATTGTCATCTGGTTGCCAATGGAGTCAACAACATGCTGATTGCAGAGGTGTTTTATGATCTGATGCCCTTCCAAAGTCATGAAGTGATGACGTAATATCACTGTGACAATACCAAAACAAACAAGCTGACACAGACACTCAGGACCTGGCATGAGATCCAGCACCGTGTTAGACTCACAGCAACCCATATTTTAGACAAATCCCACAGCAACATGAATGAACTCCAAAACCATTACTCACAGGATTTGTTCAGAAAAATGAAACTTCAAGACTCGTGATTCCAAAGTGTGAACATGTAAGATTCTTCAAATGAAAACATCAGACCGGAAGCTCAAACTCTTGACTAAAACCTACATAGCTTGGATCTTTATTTCAACTCAGACTTTGAGAACTACAACATTGTCATATGTGATTTCTAGCAATGTTGATGTAAAAAAATTCCTAAATTTAAAAGAGGAAGTAAATATTTATTTAAACAAAAATTCTATGACAGGTTAATTTTTGTGTGTTTTAAAGTTGTTTGTTATTTCTAGCCCCTAAAAACAAATCTATTTTTCAGAGAGGACATCTTAACATACCAGTGAAATGCATCGCTGTGCCTAATACAATTAATATCATGATTGGCTACTTCAGTTGCAGCATTACATAATGCGTTCAAAGTTAATAATATTATGAGAACCTGTGCTACCACTGACACAAGACACAGGCCTGACACAACTCAACTTTGGCAGCATACCACATGATAATGGCCCATAAATTAGTGTATTTAAGCCCTTAAACTATAAATTCTTTTTCAATCGTTGCGTGTGAAATAATTGATTGTAGCAACTTATTTACACTCGAATGAAATTCCCACCACATTTTGTGTGTTTGATTAATCTCCTCAAAGTCACTGATCCCAGAGCCAACAAATGACCAACCACAGGTTGTAGCAACATGATGCTGCTTCAATTAACGTATTGTGTCACGCTTAACTACACGTGCAGCAGGATCTCGGCTTTATAGAATAGGTATAGAGCCGTGTCAGTAATATCACGGTCGCGCAACCAGAAGTTAACTTTGATGTAATTTGAGTAGAAAAAACAATAACTCTTCTAATACATATGTATAATACACAACTTGCACTGTAAACTTGGTTTCAACGCCGGATGCTGCTCCTACTACAACGGGGATTCGAATCTAGGTTCCACACACTCCAGGTCAAGACTGACACCAATACATTGGTGAAAAGAAAAATCATGGCCACAACAATGCTCATGCCATCTAAAAATGTCCTGGTAGTCCAGACAAACTGTCCACAGTTGATTTTCTGGAGAAAAAAAGTCTGACTATGGATGTGGTTTTTCTTGAACTTCTTCATCTAATAGTACTTTGCCCATATTTCATAGTTTTAAACAAGTGACGTGGGATAAGCATAAAAGCAGCATTGAAAAAAAAAAAAAGTAGGTTTGAAGAGGATGGACATTGCCAAAAACTGAAGGACCTCACAGGAGCACTGTGTCTATGCCATTTAGCTGGACATTTAACTTCAGCTTTGTTCCAAAAATGTGTTTTTTAGTTAAATGCACACAACGAATTACCACAGTCTAATAAGTGCTTTGTTATAACAATGTAGCATTTATTACAACATGAACGTATCTCAAAGGAAATCATACAAAGAGAGCATTGAATAACTTACTCCTGAAGCCAGTGATCACAGAATAATAAATGTACATGCAAGAGTTGAAATTGTTGCATCAAATTTACACTACTTATTAAACTGGACACAAAAAAAAGGAACCTTTTCCCTGTTGAGACCGTGGGCAGTTCTGGGTACAACACTGGAGCTGATACAGGCTGCTGAGCAGCAGCACAACCAGGTTAAAACACCTGAACATGATTCTCACATTTTCCCTGGTAATCATTATTCCATTAGTTCCATGTGGGAGGCACCCAGAGCAAATGAAGCCTACAATGTGTGCAGCGCGGCCATGGTCTGCTGTTCCTGCCCGGCAGATCCATCATCCTGATCGAGACGTGTCATTTCCTGAGGGTTGGGGGAATACAGTAGTAACACGGGGGATCTCAATGAAAAGGGACGCATCATCACCTCCTTTACACACGCTCGTATGTCTGCGATGCGTTTGTGAATCCTGCACCCCGACTGTGCACACACGTCTTCTGACAGCTGGATTCAGCCTGCAGGTCCACGAGCAATCCTCATTTTACAACCACAATTAAAACATGTTGCACACACCCCTCCGAGGCACAGAAGCAACACTGTCTCCTTTCAACTGCTGAACTCTCACTTCCAGAATACGTGTCTGAACTGCGCAAACCAGCACATTTCACATGCAGCTCATGCTTTAACGCACATCTCCAGCCAAGACAACTTCCGATTGCAGCACAACTACTCGAAATTCAAAGCTCGTCCTGGCTAACTAGCTGGCTAGCCTTGCTCCCAAACAAAGCTCCCATTGTCTGGAACTTGTAGTTTTACCATTTTCTCCTGGCCCCCACAACTGTGAATAACTCAGGTATGAAAAACTACAATTCCGAAGTCTGCAGAGCTCCGAGCGCATGCGCAGTGGCGTCTTTAACGAGCAGGAAGGTTGTAGATTGTTTTATAGTTAGTAATTATTAGCAAGGAGCGGCTCATTTGGGGCTAATACGTGCGCTGTTGAATGGGTGGAGGCGGAGATGGAGCAGGCGCCGGTGTGTGCGGCTCCAGGCTGGTGTGAGCGCCCCGGCAGAGGCGTAGTAGGGAGACCGTACATTGAGTGAAGTTGGTCGGCTCGGCTGGCTCTCGGTGTTCGCCTCCGCTCGCTTACCGTTTAGTTCACTCGTCACTTTTCAGCGCTTTTTCAGCGTCCCCCCCCCAAAAAACAAAACTGTTCAGAGAAAAAAAAACGAGCAGACGGCTTACCTAATGTGGGTCCGGTGTTTTTGTTTCCACTCGGCTCCTACTCCTTTAAAATAGTTCTCCAGACCAGACACTGTTAGACGACGTTCGGCTGTTCGTTCACACACGGAGACGTTACAGGCAGGAATGCTTCAACCGAAACCACGGCGGAGCTGCGCCCGCACGCTCACACTGCGCATGCGCAGCTCCGACTGGTGCAGCCCACTGATAGTAACGCAAAGGGGGCAACACATTACTACTACTCACGCACACACACACACACACACACACACACACACACACACACACACACACACACACACACACACACACACACACACACACACAAGCAATCATGCACCAGAAGATGTTTCCCACGCTAAAGCCTTAATTTGTTAGAACAGTTTTATTGCAATATAATCATTATTGCATCTTTATGTAGCCACACATAAGTAGCCTAACGGATAGATAATTCTACTTTTAAAACAGCTTTACATAAAGCAAGGATTTCATGTCAGTATTATCACTCCAGATCAACACTTGAAACTACAATAAAACTATTTATTCTCATAGCGAAAGGGTGAAAGCATTATAATAACCTCTTAAATTATTGAAAAACACCTAATAAAAACAAACAATTTTTAAAATCAGTAAATATGATTCTTTGATGATTTTTACTAGAATGAAACGATAGGTGGGAAACGATGGGTGAATGGACGGATCACACACAAATTGGTCAACAGCACAGCTTGGTGGTTGGTTAGCATAATTATTCATCTGAAGCTTGTTAAGATTTGACAAATTATTTTTCAACGAACTTTTAACATTTTTAAAACGGCATTGTGGCATTTGCTTGCGGGTATTTATTCAGTTAGGATGACAAGCTTCACCGTTGTTGTCACATTTTCACAAAAATCAGCTGTATAAACTTTACAAAAATATAACAATCACAATAAATGTAGTACCTTGTTTTTGCTTCTGGTGGTTGTGACATATTTACAAAAAAAAAAAAACGGAAGTGGAAACAAGAACAAATCTTTGTTGTTGTGTTTTGTTTCGTTTTTTGATTGATTGAAATGTTTATTTCGAATACGAAAACAATAAAAAAAGAAAAGAAAATTAACAACAAAGTTTTCCTCTCAAATAATAAATAAATGAATAACAAAAATAAAATAAATCAAGAAAAAAAACATCGTCAGAGAGTATTCGAAAAGGAGTGAGAAGAAGTAAAACTTATTTACTCTCACCCCTTGTCACCCCTTTTTAACATAGTATTGTCATATCCAATCTCATTTTATCAAACAATGTACATTTTAATAATACCAGTGTTCTTAGAATAAATAAAATAGACTCAGTTATGGATGGTGGCGTGTATGCTCGTATTAGGGCCACATTTTGGACTGTGGGAAGAAACTCATGCACTGGAAAACATGGAAATTCCATACAGGCCCAGCCAGTAGTTCATCCCACCTTCTCACAGTGAGGCGAGAGTACTCATCACAGAGACAATCCACACACATAAATGTGCAAGTGCATAGAGCAATAATATCAAACATTAAGATCAATCCATGCCTCAAACAGTTGAACGTGATAAGTCAATAAAAGTTTGATCAAATCTAATCATATGCAACTTTACTCCAAGTAACATGGAGATGTTAAAAGATCTTTCCCACAACATGTATCTCCCAACCTTTGCATGGTATGAACTGTGTGGAACTGGACTCATAGTTAGTGGCCAGAGGGCCTCCAATTGTACTCATGAAATAAGTATTGAATGGTTCTGCTTATGAATAGGACACTTGAGCGCCTAACTTTTTTCCCCCACATCATTTAATACACACCAGAGGGCAGTGTCGCTCATTATTTGATGGGCGTGATCACTATTAGAATAAAACCATTGATTGATATTTATGTGAATGGAAATGAACTATGAATTATTCGAGAACTAGTTTTTGTATTTTTATTAAATACCAGTCGTAATCAACAATTGTATCAAGACTGGGTAGGAGTTAAATACTTAACAAAGGGTACTGATACTGACATTATTGAGTAATAAATCGGGACAAAGGGTACATAGTAGTGACCGGTCTCATTAATGAACATTTGTTGAAAGCTGGAGGCTGCATAACCAGGTGGAACAAATCGTCACTGGTCTTTCTTCAATGTAAGACTCAGCGTGTATTGCAATTTACTGCACCATTGCAATGCAATGTAGACCATATATTCCGTTATAAATTAGCAATATGAGGACAACAATGGGCAGCATCGTACATTATTAAAAGCATGTATACAGTGAGATACTCTTAATGTTCGCTAATTATTGTAATATTGTGAATTATTCACGTTTGTCTGCTGCCAGAATGATGTAGGTCAGCAGGAGCGTTGTTCGGGACTCCATTACCCACAGTGCACCGGCACACTCCCACCAGCAGTCCAGACTTGTTATAACTAACTGCAGTGTGTTCCTTTCCGCCCTGCACGGTGCGCAGCACCCTGATCTACACACTGGAGACATGAGTCCGGCTGGAGCACAGCCCACACGCTGTATTCATCCCCACCTTTCGAAGATCACACCCATCTGACGCTCCGTCACTCCAGCCCGTGCGCACAGCACCCCGGTGTGTTTGGATGCAAAGTCAACCCAGAAGACTGACAGCCCCGGATCCCGAAATGTTACGTATGATTCAGGGGGGGAGCATTGTCTGTGAATCCGATGGAGCTTCGGACAGCTGGATGAGCAACACGGACGAGGACTCTCGGGAGCGTTTTAATCTGCCGGGATAAACTGGGTTACGGACCTGTGATGTTCCTCCTTTCCTCTACTTGGATGCTAAGCCAATACGCCCATGCCATGGTGTCAGTGGATGTTGCTACGCTTAATGTTCAGGTTTGGTCACAGCAAAGGCGAATTGTTTACGTATTGAATTAATGCTGTGTGGGACGAAAGATACAAGGAGCGGCTGGATGCCCGCACCATTTTTACGCACGTAGGGAGAGACTGTTTTCTATTATTATTATTATTATTATTATTATTATTATTATTATTATTATTATTATTAGTCCTGGGATGAGCTGTTGTTAAAGCGAACATGGAGACAGTGGCTCTCACCGTCTTTTCCATCTAGACTGTTGGATTACTGACACAGTAATGCTGCAATGCCTCCATGCAAACCCTCTCACATTATTTTCCACCTTGTTGCTGCCGTGTGACGGCTTCTCTCTCTGCTAAACAAGCCGTGGACATTTATTTATGAAGAAAGATTCCCCACCTTCTGCAGCAGCACTACATAAACTGATGGTGTGAACGCGGTGCCACGCGCGCTCACGGAGCAGGGGTATAATGATAAATGGTCGCGTCTCTTTTCTGTCTCCGGCACAGACGAGTTGCTTGTCTAACCCCACAGCTCGTCACCATCCCAAATGTAGCCCGGCGGAAGTGTCTAGTGAAGGAGGCCGCTGCACAGGGACGGAGGCGGGTTTGTTGCGCTCAGACTCCGCTGGATGCTGAACACGGTGCCACTTTGCAGCTCCCGTGTTTGAATACCTGCCTCGGATCGCCTGTGTCACTTCCCAGCTGTCTTAAAATGGACGAGGCCTGTTTTGATGAAGGATATTCCAAAATGCTGGACCGACTAATGTGTAGGATTTAGCCGCCAGGGCCGGCTTGTTGTGGGGATGTAGGGATTTTTTATTTTTTTTTAAATTCCTCACACAATATAGAAAACTAGAAAGTAGCCATACATAGAGATGGCCGGCGGGGGAGGTGCATCTACACAGGGCTTGATGGGAAATAATAAGGACCCCTGCTCAGAGGATTTCGCCCAGCTCATACACAGACTGTGGTTTTTATTGGCAGCCTAATAGTCCATTTTCTATCCCCAAATTAATCTGACAATCAGCTGTGGTTTTATCTTCACCTCAGTCACTGGTGATACACCCACAATCATAAATGACCACAGAAGTGTTCATCTGGGAAAATAATTCAAAGCTATAAATACACAATGTGCTCAGATTTCGTTTTGTAAATTGACATTGAGTATGTAACTGTTTTATTAACTAGGCTGAAGTTTATGGGCCAAAGGGAGTAGAAAAGGCCTTGAATTAGTTTCACAGCTCATTCGCTGATCAGATAAACACAAATTCATCTCTCCTGTGAGAATTTAGGGTAGCATTTCATCAGAGCACACTACCAATCATTGAGGTTCTGGGAGAACACACATTCATGGATCTGCTCCTCTGAGTGTCATTGCCTGACTTGATGTATATCGGCCCTGAACGAACTTGCCTTTGGGAATACATGTTACTTACACACTGCATAGCAACAGCACAGAAACAACTGGTGACAGGATTTGGCACAGAGTCAGCGGTGAGATGTGGCGATGGGGAAGAGCAGTTGCAGCCCTCTGAACCTCTGATCCCCTCTCCCCTCCGCTGGTGGTCGAGGACACCCTGTTTCAGTCGATGGGCCCCATATGGATTTTGTGCCTGAGTTGACAAAGGGCAGGCCGACATCGTCACACAGAAGTCAGGCTGCCATGAACCCGTATGGCAGAACCAGCAGCACAGCAGCCCCCCTGTCTTGTACCAGCTGTGGGGGCTGCTGCTCTCCACCACCCCCTTGCCTTGTCCCCCCTGGGCCTCCCTCCTCTACTACCTCCGCCTCATTCATTCCCCCAAATATGACGCCTCCCCCACCAATGTTTCCAGCCCCGATCCTGCAGGTGGAGAATGGCAGCAGCTGGAACTCCTCCACCATGTCCGACTCGCCGGACTCCCACCCCGGTCACCTATGTGGGGGCAACAATCCCAACGCCTACTGGACAGCAGTGTTTGACTATGAGGCCACAGCTGATGAGGAGTTAACCCTACGGCGGGGGGACCTCCTTGAGGTTCTCTCCAAAGACTCCAAAGTATCTGGGGATGAGGGTTGGTGGACAGGTAAGATCCAGGACAAAGTGGGTATCTTTCCAAGCAACTACGTCACTAGAGGAGACGGTGCCAGCTATCAGCAGCTGACTGCAGGAGGGCTCGTGGCAGGGGGTGTGGGCGAATGCCCGCTGGAGATTGACTTTTCTGAACTCCTCCTGGAGGAGGTAATAGGAGCTGGTGGGTTTGGAAAGGTGTACAAAGGAGTGTGGCGGGCAGAGGAAGTCGCCGTAAAGGCCGCCAGGCAGGATCCAGATGAGGATATTAGTGTCACGGCGGAGAGCGTACGACAAGAGGCCAGGCTGTTCTGGATGCTCCGGCATCCCAACATTATTGCTCTTCGTGGGGTCTGCCTGCGAGAGCCCAACCTGTGCTTGGTGATGGAGTATGCCAGAGGGGGGGCTCTGAACCGAGCCCTCGCTGGCAAGAAGGTCCCTCCGAGAGTTTTGGTGAACTGGGCTGTCCAAATTGCAACTGGGATGGACTATCTACACAACCAGGCATTCGTACCCATCATCCACAGAGACCTCAAGTCCAGCAATAGTAAGTATTTCAATTAACTGTCATTTATCTTCTGTGTAATAGAACAATTGCCATGATTATGGACTTAACATGTCAGAGATTACATTGTGAGACATTGTAGGGAGGTGGGAGGAAAGATGTCCATTAGGTTAATGCATACTTATGTCCGTCATTGGCATTTCAGTCTCACCCCTTTCTGGTTGTCAGCAGATGGAAGTTGCCCAGCTGTAATTCACACATTTCAGAACCTACAATGGTGTCGAAGGTGACACATATTTAACATCGCAGGGCTTTGCATTGTCATCTCATGACAAGAATCCAGGTTTGATCCCTTCGGTGTGCAGTTTAAATGCTCTGTCTGTGTGGGTTTTCTCCAGGGAAAAACTTCCCTTTTCTTCTAAAATCCAAAGATATGCATATTCATTTGTGGCTGTAAATAACCTGTAGGTGCAAATGTATATGAGTGAATGTTAGCATGTGCAGTGTTAGTCATGTGACCTACCCAGGGTGTCTTTTGCCTCCTACCCAATGTTCCATATTGACTCACAATAATGGATTACTGGATTGGTGAAGGGATGGATGTATAGATGGATGAATATTATGCTGAGATGATGTATCTTGGTTTTCAAAAATGTTCAGTTCTCTGTATGTTTCATTGTAGTAGCAGCTGAAAGATTTGGCGAGAATTGCTTGTCATAAACAAACAATATGAAACGCTAAATTGAGGGAATTCAACTTTTGGCTATGACTACTTCTGCAAGCGACTGTATATCATGGCTCATTGCACCCACAACACACACGGCAGAGGTAAACACATAGGCCAATACTACTCTGGGCACTTAAATACAAAAACTGCCAGTTTTTCAAAACCAACTGGCAGAAGTTATCTAACAATCCTAATGTAATGAATGTATAACAAACTGAGTGCAAACATTCCCTCCAATAAGTCAGGCTGCTTGGTAAGAGCCATTTGGGCAATCCTTATTGACCTATGTTTTCAGCTAATTATCTTTAACTTTGGCTAACACGAGCCGCACTGGCAGCTCAAAAGAAGTCGCCTCGGTTTTTCACTTAAAGAAACGGTATTTTCACTTTACAAATGTTACCAATTGTGCACGCTCACATTAAATATAAACTCTTCAAACTATTCAAAAAAACTCAATAGAGTGATAAGAAATCCTGGTGTGGTCTATAAAACAGAATAAACAGAACTAAATAAACAAATCTGAGAGTTGCAGGGTTACTGGCTATATGTATTTATCTTTATTTTATTTGTTAAATATGTTGTAGACAGAAAGTCATACAGGTAGGATAAAAGCTGAAGGTTATAAGGTTTATGAATATAGAATTTGCTAAGAGACTTTCTCAGATTGGTTTGAATACATAAAATATAAAAAATATAGGACGATTCAAACTGTATTGTGGTGTCACTTAACTCAAGACTGCAGCAACATATGGTATTATCATGTTTGTTGCCAAGTGCAGAAGTAGCAGATAGTAAAAGCTTATATATGTGTATATATATATATATATATATATATATACATATATAGCTTTAAGTCTGACATTTTCTGTGTATTTCTTATGCTTATAAACAGAAAATGTCAGACTTAAAGCTTCATATCAGCAGTATTTATACAATAATTAAAAGTTGACAGTAAACGTAGCATGAAGACTAACGTGTGCTCTACTGTAATAAATAGGTATTGCTTTATAAATGTATTAAACCTTCTCACAATCATTTTTAGATGTTTCTGAAAGATGATCAGCCTGTGTTGACATTGATTTCTAGTGCATGATGGGAGGTTTCGGGAGCGTTGACACAGAGGGGGGAAACTTAAATTGAGCACAGCAGCGAAGCCTGAGTCCGGGAGAAATGCTCTCTCTCTGCCATCTTTTCCCTGTCATCTCTCCCTGCACCTCCTCCTGCTCTTCTTCCCCTCCTCAAGGAGAGCAGTTCTGCTCTGCAACTCACTGTGCTATTTTTGGTCCTTTGTGCTACTTGCTGTTTAAAGACGCAGTTGCAGTTGTTGGTGCATCAAAGAAATATTACACAGCCGGCATCTAAAGTGCATTTTGTGTGCGCACAAGTGCGGGTCAGACTGTGTGTTTATCCCAAGTGACATGAGTGATGGGGGAGGGAGTGTGCAAATATGGGTGGCGTGTACGGGATGCTGACTAAAGGCCTTTTAATGAGGGACCCGGGAGAATTGCAGCTTGAAAACACTCACTGCTGATCTGTTGAAATGCCTTTCCATCCTCAATCTACTGTCGTCTTTCACAATTAAACATCCCGTGTCTTGCTCCCCTTTCCCTCCTTTCCCGTGTGGCTGGAAGAGTAGCGATGTGGGATCGGATGCGTATTGGACAGCAGAGCCTTGGCAACAACACCATAACGCTGCCTTTCCATGGTGACATGGGCACTGCTTCTGTGGCACTGAGTCATACAGCTGCTAGCCGCTGTCAGCTGCGATGCAAAATGTCAGTCCCCTAATTTAGAGTATTGTGCGAGAGAAAATAGCCACTGAAAAGATGCAGGAATGTCTCAGGGAGGGCTTGAACCCTTCACCCCCTCCGAATGATGACTCTCGCTGAGAATGGGTGCTAATCATTAAGAATGTGATTGTCTGACTCACACTGGCACTGGGGAACGTTTGCATTAACCCTGATGATGCCTGGAAGGGTGAAAAGCATGGGCAGAGAGTGAGATACAAGAGAGAAGCGGTGACTCAAATGATTGGGGAGAATGACAGGATGGAATGGATCAGGTGGTGGGGAGAAAAAAAGCTTGGGGACCAGAGAGAGAGAGAGAGAGAGAGAGTGAGTGAAGCTGCACGAAACGGGAGAGCAGACTGATGGGAAGGAATAAGAGAAGGAGAGCGCAGGGGATAAACAGTGGTTCATCTCAGTTTAGGGTTACACCTCAGCTCATTGTCCAGGTGCGCTGGTCTCAGGTGTCCTCTTCAAACCGCCGACCACTTGGCATGGATGTGGTGACAGAGCAGCTCAGCCCCCGAGCCACTCTCCTCGTCTCCCACCAGCCAGCTTCAGAGCTCAGTAAACACTCCTCTCTCCCTCCACATCAAGGCAAAACGTGACGTCTTTGATTGGTGTGTGTTTGAAGCTGTGTGTGAATTTTTCATTCCACTGGAGTTTTATTTTTGGCTCCCTCAGATGCTATTTTTTTTCTGAATTTATCTGGTCTCTCTTGATGTTGTCGAAGGCAAGTCTGTGAGCATGTGTGACTGTGTGTTTTTAACCTGCTGAGTGTTGCCATGAGTCGAGCTCACAGCAGGCAAAGAGAGAACGAGTCTGTGTAACGGGCATAATCTGATTACTCTGACCTCCTTGGAGTGATGTCACAGCATGTTTGTGGGCTGGCAGGTCATCAGCCTCGCGGTCATGCCTTACCTGTCACTCTCATCCTGGATCAGGAACCGGCTTCTGAAAGCATAGGGCAGCGGTCCTCCCCACTTGGCTCAAACGCAGAAGGTAAAGACAGAAAAGAGCCTCGTTTCGAAAGTGACAGTTCAGATGCATCATCTTGGCATCATATCAATATCAGGGTTTCAGCTAAGCACCATTTTCATCAGGTCCTCTGATTATTAATCAGTCACATTTACACGTGTCCCACATGTGACCAAAACAAGTGCTTAACAAATGAATGAACTAAATAAACTTGATTTAAATATATATTCAAGAAGACGACAAAAAAGCCTCATCGGATAAACCTCATTGAGCAGTTTAAAGCTTTCTGTAAAGCCATCTTGTTCTCTTCATTGCTTCATTGAAAGCAATCATGAGAGATAATGCACATATGACACTTGGTTTACACAGCACCTTTAAAACCATTGTTACAAAGTTCTTCACAGAAAATCATGCAATTCAAAAAACTGAACTAATTGAATGAACAGATGGTGGTGACCGAGGATACAAATGTCAAGAGCAGTTTAGGGAATGCTGGACTGATCATCCGCAGGTCTTCACTTCATAACAAGGCAACATTGTTGATCACGGTTGTCATGGAAGAAGTCCCTATAATCAGTGTTCAATTCAATTAGATTTTGACTTTTTACTCTATTTCTGGTAAAAACACATAGTAACAAGATTACAAGGAGCTGAAATTTAAAAAATGTATGCAATGCCAATTGTTTAATTTTGAAATCATCTGCTTTTGCTCTTCTTATTTTCTATATAAACATGGACTAATCGTTAAAAACACAATTGTCATTAGAGCTGCTCAAAACACTTGCAGTATTATTTGTAAAGAGGGTCAACTGAATCTCACAAAACAAGTAAGAAAATTCACAGTTTCGGTGGTTTTGTCCATTAATTTAGAAATCTGTTTTTAAAACTTCTCTTACTCATGAGTTGTGACCCATGTTTTAAGTTACATCCACTTGGTCAGTGACACTTTATATGAGCTCTGCTAAAGCAGTGAGTCAGCGGTAAGACAATACAGGTGAAGTGATCACCTGTTACCAACAACAGAAAGACAGGCTGGACAAACACGACAGTCAACGCTCCTATAAATATGATGCCACCGTAGAGCTATGTATATTTCAACTTATATCTGATGTTTGTCTTTCACTTGATCCTAACTGTTGGTGTTGTGCTTCCATATGAAGCCTCTGATGTTGAAGTGTAAATCTAGAGGCTGATAGTGTTGGCACACTCGATAAAGTCAGAGCGAGGCTGACATTAGCTGGTGTTTTGACTGATGAGGCTTCAAATAGAAGCTTTGTTTACAGAACCAACATTCATATGAGTAGTGGGAGCCCCGCGTCTCACAGACAGTCTGTCAAATGGGCACAAAACAAGATTAGGGGGAATTCATTTGATAAAAGCACTTTTTGTACATTTTAATTGAAGTATCGATCTATGGCAAGCATGACCACAACAGCACACAAGCTGTAAGAGTGAGTCTGTTGAGGAAAGGATTAGAGTGGTGGCCAGCCGGCGGCTAATCCCTCAGAGAGACAGAGTGCAGGCCGAGACTGTGGCTCTTGTGCGAGCTGGCAATGTGAGGAATGATGGTGGGCAATACTGTTATCATGTCGGCCTGTTAGCCAGAGGTGTGGAAATTAATCATGGACATCGTGGCTCTGAAGAGTGAACTGCATGAATAATATGTCCAGACTTGTCTTTTTCAGGCAATAATTAACTATAGTAACACACCCAGGAAAGGGAGGGTTCTGAATATATGAGCTTTAACAGTTTATATGCTGTAGTAAGAAAATAATTTAGAATTTTAACAAAATACCTTCATGGAAATGCTTTGTAAAATTCACGCATGTCCCCCCTCTACTCACAATCTAAAGACAGAACCTAGTGACTCTGAATTGACTTTAACTGTGAACGTTTGTGGTGATGGTTGTCTGTCTCTCACTGTTTGCCCTGTAATGGACTGGTGACCTGCCCAGGATTTTGTCATATAAAACACTGTATATCTATCAGTTTTTTTGATGTGAAACATCTTTTTGATATTATAACATAATCTTTAGACATTGTTTAGTATCTGCTCATTGTAATCTATATACAGACTTTCTTTAAAATGTTTCTTTAAAATACTCATGTCATAAATAGCCTAACTTGCGGCAAACTGTTCCTTCAGGTCTTATTTGAAATGTACCATCTCCTTTTGTCACTCCTTTTGCCCCAGATTCATAACCAGCTAATATTTTTCATGAAACACAAATGTCTGGTCTTTCCTTCCTTGTAATTTTTTTTCACTTGTTTATTTAGGATCATGTTCAAGGGCTGAAGGAAATCAAAAACTATGAGCTAAATTACAAAAGAAATACAGAGGCAACCTAACAGGCTAAAGACGTGGCTCATTGAAATTTGAGAAGACTTTGTTTTTCATCAAATCATAGTGAAAGTCTGAAAAAGAATTTTGGGTATGTTTGAATTTCTCTGTTTTATTGGCTTTGCTGATAGTGTAAGCTAACAAATTAAAGCCGAACGTCCACTCTCAGCACATTTGTTAATTCCTTTATGGATAGTGTAAATACTGAAATCAGTCCCAGTGTCCAAATATTTATGGAGCTGATGCTATATCTGTGAGCTCGGTTCAGTTGTACTGTGTATGTGAGCTGCGTTCGCATGATGATCGTTCAGCAGGACACGCTGGCACTGGGGCATAGAACTCCTACAATCGCACACACACACATGTACAAATACACACTTATGGACTCATTGCCGCACTGCAACAATGACCCCATTCTCACACAGCAGCCGAAGACAGAGCGAGAGCAGGGCTCACAATGGCAGGAGTCACTGCGGGGGGACGGGGCAAAGGATGGGAGATGGAGACAGCGAGGGGCGACTGCCGGCCGTGGCTGACAGAGAGGAGAGATGGATGGAGGCGATGCAGGATGGGTAGAGGATCTGAGCAGGAATGCAGTTGGCTGTAGAGAAACCCCTGGAGGCTCAACTGGGAAAAGGGAATAGAGAGATGGATGGGGGAGGGAGAGATGAAGGCAGGAGCAGTAAAGGGCCAGTTTGAGAGGAGGTCAAACCATTCTTCTTCCTCTCAGAGACAGCTACAGATTAAGGCTAACAATCTTGGTGCACTGTGGACTGAAGCTTTTTTACTATCTGTCTGTACTGTTGACCCCAATATCCTCGTGCAGCCGAGCAATTGAATGCTCTCGTATTACCATGACAGCCTGCTGTTGAATAATGTCCAACATTTAGCATTGCTCTAAAAAGTCTTATATGCTTTGTTTATAGGCCAGTCAGCCACAACATTATGACCACTGATAAGGGCAGTGAATAACACTGATTACTATGTTATTAAACGTTACTTGGAGAAATGTGTGAGTAATTGTTGTTGTTGAAGGGATAGAGGCAACGTTACAGGATTTCCGCCACCAGTTAAGTTTGGAAAGGCCCCCGCTCACCACAGACTGATAAAAGGACACAGGCAGGCAAAGAGAGCGGGAGAGGGAGGATTATTGGAAGGACTTTGGACCGTGTTCACTTCACTGGCAGTGTGTGAATTTGGCCTCGCTGCTAACAGATGTTTTGTCAAAGAGGAACGCTGTCGACGTTCAATCCGTCTCAGAGAGAGAGCCGACTGAAGAGGGATGGTGGCACAGTGACACCAAGTCAGAGGCAAATACACGTGCATGTTGTGCCCACACACAGTGAAACACACATCGCTGTTATTTTCTCCAACCAGTCAATAAAAAGTTGATTTGAGGCCAGCTAACAGTGGCTGTTACTGCACTGCAGCTCGGGCTCCCTGTGGAGCTGCCAAACACTGACACACATTCACACGTCCTCCTCAGCCTGCAAGTTTCTGTACATTCTACTGTGCTTTTGTCTAACTGAGGACCAGCTAGTATAGCAGAAATGCATTTATGAACACACCACAGTATTGCAGATGATCAGCTTCTGTTCCATGGTCTGTGACTAGATGTTTATTAATATCTTTGTCAAAATAATCACACATATGTATATGTACATATCATTGATGATGTAACTGTGGTGAATTTACATAAACAGACATACCACTCGAAGATCATTTGACCTTTAAAAACATGGATTAGAGTTATAGAAAATAAACAAATTCTTGGAGAAAAATGTCTCTTTAGATAAACACGGACATGTTTCTTGCCATCAGTAAAGTTGTGTATGTAAATATGGTAAAACACACACTCGCACTCACATCGGCACCTCCTGGGCTCTTGTGCGTCGGGTGGCTGTTGACTCGTCTGTTAGAGGGTCATTGTTGTTTGCCAGCAGCCTGGCACAGGGGGAGTCGGGCCGTGCAGAGAAGGCGCTGGGTGTCCCCCGAGTCGAAGGTCCTTCACCCACTTTCACAGCGGAGTCATGTGGAGTGCACTTCGGGCAGACGGCAGGCTGCACTCTCTGCGTTTGAAGAGCCGACACCAGCTTACGATGATTTATTTAGCGTTTACTTTCACTGCTTCAGAGGTTTGAACTGTAAACAGCGTGTTGTCCTTTTGCAAGCTTTCAGTTGATTCCTCGACATACTCGGGATCGTCCATGACACGGGGATGTTTAACAAATTAAAGTTGCATGCAACAACCTACAGAGAGCAGATGTTATAAACTGCTTCAGGTTTTTTATTGACCTACACAGATATTAGTCCTCCACAATTTCAAATTGCTGAGACGAGCACATGAAAAGAAATCACTGCAATAACAGCATTTACACTGACAAAGTGGAGTTTGTTTTAAGTTTATTTCAATTCATTTGTTGACCATAAAGCATGAAAACAAAATGACCGGAACATTTTTATTTTTTTTTTTGAAAGGTAAAGGTCTCTTGTCTAAAGCTCTAAAGCTTTCAAATTTGTCACTATAAAGTTTGGGAATACTGTGAAGGTATCAAGATTTTGAGGCCAAGATGAAAACGACACTCGAAATAGCACATTTTTGTAAATGAGCCACTTTGACTATCGACAATGACGTTGCTTATACACATTCACACATATGTGAGGGCGACTTCCCACTCTCTCAAGCTACGAGATTAATATTTTACATTCTGATTAACAGTGGCTGAGTCAGAAGTGAGATCACCGATAGTAATTTGATAATAAATACATTTTCCTCTCTGTGGTTTGTTGAGGCCCAGAGAGGAGTTTATGTTACTTTGACACTTGAAATGATAAAAAAAATATTGTGTCGTGAACATCGAGAGTGCTTTAGCAGCCTGTGCACCCAAATGTAAATTTGATATACTGTAGTTCGTTTGGTCTGCGTTCACACCTTCATTTTCCACCCTTCTCCAAATGCGGCACCAACTGGCTCAGTGTCACGTTTCCATGACAACCGAGAAGTGCCTACTTTAAGTCGCTATGATGGGTGTTTCCCAAAGTGCATTATGCAGCCAGTTGAACTATAGTTGGTTTTTTTTTCATTCTCTGCAAAATTGCTTCACTTGTACACTTTGATATGCAGTATTTTGCACAATGTGTTGGACTTCATTGCAACGCTGTTCTACCGCATGACTGAGGATCTATGAGGCTTTTACTGAACACGGCATATAAGTCACTGTTCCCATGAGTTCTTACGTGTTCTTAAATCTAATAGACAACATATCAGTGAGACAGTCACTCTCAGTCATGTTGAAATTTGTCCAGTAACACACTAAATTGAAAGGTAAATAAGATTCGATGGTCATCATTACATCTTGAGTTACATTTAAAGTTTAACTAAAGGAAGCTCAGACCTGCCTGTGAGTTCCCACACTGTACATTTTCCTACATTCATACCACACACACACACACACACACACACACACACACACACACACACACACACACACACACACACACACACACACACACACACACACACACACACACACACACACACACACACACACACATACACACACACACACACACACACACACAGATATGTACAAGAAAGCTGCCTCATTTAATACCCCCGTTTCTTCTAAGAGAGAGGCGGCCTGGTCACACGAATCTGGCAGCTGCGTTTGTGTGGAGACAAAGTGAATGGCTCCAGGGTGAAACTGTGCCACTGTGCGGCTCAGGATTAGAGCCCCGATGGCCTGTGGTGGTACAAGTGGAGCCAAGCTGGGGTATCGATGACATGTGAGGATACTTGCTACAACACTCATTAAAAGCACCGGGGAAGTGGAAAAGAGAGCCAGGGGTTCAACGCGCATCTTGCTGCCTCAATTTTCTTTTAACTCAAATTGTGTGTATTTTTTTTATTGTTTCTGGGAAACAAATAGTCTTAGCAGCAGGGTCATAGTGAAGCAGTGCTTTTGCATTATTAAATGATGGAGTTTAATGGTTTTGATTCAGTTTTGTTATCTAAATCTGCTGTATTTGGTAATCCAGTCGAATTCCAAACATTTTATTTCATTTAAACGGGCCTGATTTAATTGAACAGAGTAATTGAACGTCTTTTCCACTTTATGTGCAAACCGAAGATGTTTCATGTCTCTCTTTGCCTAAAAACCTGTCGAGAGAACAGAAGAAGTGAGAAAGCCAAAGAGAAATGGAGAGACCTATCGAGACACAAAGACATCTGGTATGTGCTGCAAGGAAAATGACAAAAGCTCTCCCTCCAGTCATCTCTCTTTACCTTGAGTAGCCCGCATCTTTTCATCCCCTCATTATTTCTGTCTTTCCCATAGTGCCCGTGTCTTTTCTCCCCTCCATCTCACTTTATCTCTGGTCCTTTTTTTCACTCCCGTGCTGCTCTCAGTTTTTTTTCCTCCTGCTTTCTCCTGATTCTCCTTCTTTGCCCTCAATTCTGGCACTCTCCTCCCTCTTGTCATCTCGGTCCCACTCGTGGCTTTTTCCTCTCTCATCTTCAGTCTCCCATCCCCCCTCCTTTCTCATCTTAAAACCAGCAGCCCCCCCCCCCCCCCCCCCCCCCCCTTGCTTCCTCATCTTCTTCCCCCCACGCGACACCTCCCAAGTTACACACACAATCTAGCTTTCACTTACTCTTTGATTCCTGGCTCCCTCCACCCCTCCTGCTTTGACTCTGCTCTTCCATTTCATTTCCCTGGTGAGTTGTGATTGTAGCCAGCCCGACGACAGCTGCAACAGCAGACAGTTGGGAGGCGATAGGGGTGGGAACGAGGGGGAAATAGACGAAGATGAAGATGCAGGGGCGGGCTCCACTGGTTTATTGGTGGGGTTTTGATCACAGCTATAGCAGAAACCGAGATGGAGATGTCCAGGGCATGCAAGGTGGAGAACTGTCTGCTGAGTATCCCCCGGGCCGTCATCTCGTCTGTGCTGATGCACGGCGACCTGCCGCCGCATCGGTCAGTTCAGTATGTGTCACGATGATGGTGTGAGACAGACGGCTGGGACCAGCAGTCAGGCGTACCAGCATCCCTCGACATGCAGGAGCTAAAGGAGGAGGTGTGGGAAGCTGCAGAATCAGAGGGAGGTATCAGGGGGAGTCTCTTGGGGTTAGACAGACCTGATTTGCTGACTTGAAGAGAAACAGAAACAGCTGTCCCACCCTGCAGGCTGTACCTGTTTCTGCATGAAGGAGGCGGAGGGAGAGGTGGAACAAAGAGGATGAAGCTGAAGGAAGCTGGACTATGAGTGGTCTGAAGATTCATTATGGTTATAGCAAAAGATTGTGCTGTCCTAATGAGTATTAAACCATCAAAGCTTTTTCTTCATGAAGAGCCACAAATATCGGGAAAAAACATTCACAAATCTTTATTGTTAGAAGCTCTGTGAGGCTGCATATTTGTATTATGTAGAATGTTAATGCCTCCAAATAACATATGCAGATGTAATCTCTACCTTGATGCTATTTTAGTGGAGATAGTGCTCCTGTCCTTAATATTTCAACTGTTTTCTACAGGATCCAATGTTAAGAAAAACATATATTTTCTAAATACAAGACAAGACAGGTCAAGACAATTCACTAGAATTCAGTACAAAAACAGTAACTTCAGTGCTCTGAATTTCTTGACATTGATAATTGTAATAAAACACAAATGAGATATCATCTGTATGTTGGGTTCAAGGTGCAAACTTCATATTTGGTGCATTTGCTTATTTAAAGCTGCTTTTGATAGTTGTCTGAATATGGCACGTGCAAAATATATAATATTTATATTTTTACTATCACAAGTTTGCATTTCTTTTGGTTTCCAATAAATTATCATGACTAATGGGTTTTATTAAGCTGCTTTGTCCTTTAGTGTGATGATGTGCCTTAAGTAATGAAAAAATTAAATGAAATGAAAAGTAAACCATATTCCTGACTCATTGATCAACAGGTTCGCGGCTCTGGAAAAAGACTCTGGAAAAACTTGATCAAGTTTCCCATGGGAGTTGAATTTGAACATATTACACACCTTTGCGAACACATTGGTGAAGAAATTATTTGGTAACAATTTTGTTGGTAGATTTTCATACGTTTCTCTTACTCGTACTACTTTTTAATAAGAGATTGATTCATGTCCCCCTGGAGGTACAACGGGTTTAGTCTGAACCATGAGTGTGAGGGACCCTGGTTCCAATCCTGGCTGTGGCAGCAATCTGGTGTAGAGATAAGCTGAGTTGTGGTGGAGGATGCAATGACTTGATATGGGGAACCCTGTAAAGGCCAGCCGCAGTATTAGCACTCTCTCTCAGCGAGATTGATCAGGTGTGGTTAGAAGTGGCCGAGTCTTTTCCCTCTGCTTTTATTGTGCTTATTGATGTTTTGCAACATTTTTGTTCATTATAGATCATTCTGTCAGAGGGTTTGGTAATTGCAAATAAACACAATGCACAGTTAAATGCGGGTGGATATCATTAGTGTAAGACAAGATTTATTTTAGTGAGGACATAAGTGACGGTGTCAGTAAACAGCATAACAATCCATATTCTCATGTTTACAATTCCACTCAACTCAATTAAATGAAACGTTACCAGCTCTGCTTTGCAATGATTGATTGTTAGGAGAAAGGAACGGGGCCTCAGGATAAAAGCTGATTACAGTACAAAATATCTGAGCGCTTCAAGGACTCTTGTTTCATTATTGCCACACGAAGAAGAAAAACAAGGTTCAACTTGTGAAAAATATTAAAAAAACTAACAGGCAAATCAAATAAGACTTTACTTGAGATCAATTTTTTTTATCTACATGATCCTAATGTACAGTCAATTTAAGAAAAGGTAGTCTGGGCATGAAAACTGAAAAAACAACAACAAAAAAAACGCTTGTCATAGGGGCATGAGGGTGTTCACCGGCCAGTGGCCTCCTCTTTCCCAACTCCACAGTCTCACTTTATTGACCTCTGCCCTTTGTTGCCATAACAGGTTAATAACACGACAGTCTGAAGTGAATCTTGGCCAAAACAACACACGTAAGCTGTAATCTAACTGGTTGAGCTGTTTGTGCCAGTAGTGAGCTGTTCAGTGACATGAGGGTGAACGATGAGGATTTGCATTGGTGAAGTTCCTCATGAGTTTGATAAGATTGGCCTGCTCCTGTAAATCTGGGCACATCAGGTGCAGCTCTCATTGTGTCCCTTTAAGTGACACAGCACAGGTTTATCGAGCTGAGAAGGCTACTGTGTTAAAATATTTTTTTTTTCTCTCAAACAAATGTGATTATATATAAACAAAAATACAGGTACATCTAAAACAAAAACAAAAAAAGGAAAGTATACCTCTCTCATGATTGAATTAGATCATATATAATTCCATATACTATATTAAAAGTATTACACATAAAATTTGTTATTTATCAATTATTCATTTCAGCATACATTATATCTCATAAAGATAGAATTTCAAAATAATCCTGAAATTTAGAAGATCAGAAAGTTCTCATTTATTCTTTTTTTGACCAGAGGCCGTTATTTTCATAATTAAAATTGCAATCGTGCTCAAAATGTCTTGGTCATAGGTTGTGTGTAGGGTTGACTGTGTTTATTTACATGAATTGAACATGAAGTGTTATGAAGTCTTTTTACCTCTTTTTAGAGGTTTCTGTCATCTGTGATGCATTTCCAGTGCAAACAAGTAAAATCAGAGTTGTCAAACCAAACCAAGAAACAGGACAAAGTATCACCCCTGCACCCCTAAGCCCAACCCTAACACTTCACTTGGACGGCATTCTGTGGCTCGAGTTAAAAAACAATTGGAGATTTATTTCACAAGCACGTCTTCACTTCAAAGTACCTGAAGATGCTCTTTGAAGAACGGTCTGAAAAAGGAAAGTCGCTCTGAGCTCTGGCAGTCGGCTCCACCTGCAGCGGCGCAATCAGCTGATCACAGAGGATCAGGCTCTCAGCTGACTGCCCGTAAGGCCACGCCTAACACTGGGCTCTGAGAGCAGCTGATTGCCCGCTCTCCCACCACAGTTTATTTAAGGCGAGGCAACGCAGAGACAAAAAGCCACTTTGCCCAGAGCTCCTAAGATCCAACAGACAACCATAAAAACCCAGACTTAAGTAACACTTTTCAAACAAAACCCTGCTGTTTCATGACAATGGTGTAATGGGTTGCCGATGGCAAGGTGCTTACAATAAACTTTGTCACTGTTTTTGTTCAGAATGAACTGAAACAGGGTGAAAAACCTCATATACTACTATTGACAGGTAAAACATATTCTTTATTATAGTCTTTTATTATAGTCCGACAATAATTGAGCTTTTATGGAGCTGATGAAGTTTAGTTTTTTAGTCCTTGCGGTCACATTATGGGGCTGAGTGATTAGAATTGACTGGCCTTCATCAGTTTTCCTTCCCCAGGTATGCTCATGGGTGGACAGGGGTCCATAATAGTGTGCTGCTTGAGTGTATATTATCCGGATTGACATATGTTACACTCACTGCATTTAACTTGACCTTTTTAAGAGTTTTGAAGGAATTATTAGTGGTAAGTGAAGTCAATGATGCGGTCACCCTGCAGGCATTATTGCTTTTGAGAGTAATTGTTTGGGTGGACTTGTTCACATTATGATCTAATTATGACTGCCATCAGACCTCTGAAGTGACCTGTAGAAGAAGACATGATCACACTGCCGTCACACATTTCAGGGTGTGTGTATCAATCTAAAGGTGTTCTGCAATGAGAACTGACAGAGTTATGATGAAGGGAAAAGAGGGCACACGTTTTAAAAATGGTATTTTGTGTTTGCAGTGGCTGCTGTCACTGGACAGGCAGTTTGTACGGCTGTGGTGTTTTGTCCATCCATATATTCTAAAATGCTTTATCCACTCCAGGGTTGCAGTGAGCGAGAGCCAATCCCAGCTAACTATAGGTGAGGACAGGTCACACCCTGGACAGGTCGCCAGTCCTGTTTCATTCATTGCGTAAATGGAATTTTCTGCGTCCCGAGACGTCTCGAGAATTAGAGGATCACGTCGCTCCTCCTTCTCTAATTGTGCTTCGTTCACAGTGATGCAGTGGCTACCACCCAGTATTGTATTTCCAAAGGAAATTAAATCCTTAAAGTAATTTGTTGGCTTTGAAAGAACAGAGTGCACATAAAAACACTTGGTGAATGTAACCCATGTTTATGTTGTTGTCTCCATTTCTGTCAAATGTTCACTCTTTCCATGCACCTTTGTGTGTTTCTGAGTGACTGATTTGTTACTTATCTCTGAATTGGTGTGCACTTTGCTCTCTTTGTTCTCTGGTATGAACAGGTACCTTCCCATTAATAACCATCACGTGATGACTTGACTCTCTGTGGCGTTTATAATGCAGCTCCTCCGCATTCCTGAATGGTGAAACATCTGGCTAATGTGTCACTTGTGCCTCACGCACTTTGCCAACCAGTCTGGAGGATCATTAGTGAGGTTAAAGCCTCTGTGGGTACTTCGCTGACGGTGTTTGTGCTCAGAGTTGTTTCTCAACACTCGGCTGGGGTCAGGGTCCGATCATTAAGGGATGAATAAGCAGTCAGGCAGGACAGAAACCTGCTGCTGCTCCCTTTTGGCTGGAGAACTTCACTCTCCGGGAGCCAGCAGGTGTGTGTGACAGCTGATCAATACTCCACTGCGATCGCAGTTTTTGGATTGTGGCCATGACGGCTATATAGTTTCACACCGTGTCCCAAATGTCATCTAAACCCCTGCGGTTGTCTTCTAAAGACCACAAACTGGAGCATATGCACAGAAAGGCAGTAATTAAAGGGACCCACAAGCCCTCATAACAGGTCTGGGGCGACTTTGTTAATTTACACAATCTAATGTGGGCGTATTAGGAGCTAATGGCTGTAATATGAGTGGGGCCGCCATAGGTTTGGAAAATGTTTAATGGCAACTGAGGAAACGAGACAATTTTCCATTTTCATGCAGTATATCTTCATTGTCTTGTAAAAATTTGTGTTTGTATTTCAAACTGATATGTGAAATCAAACCAGATGTTACAGGATAACGGAGCTTTAAACAGCAGAGAGCCACCGGAGTTCTGCTGCCTGACCGTTTGTTCTCCTTGGATGTTGGACAACCAAAGAAAGCAGAACAAATGAAGTAACTTTAACTTAATGTTCTCATGCTTATTAAACCTAAAAAAAAATACTCTGAAATAAAAAAAACTAACTCTGCTTAAGGATGGACATAGATGAAGATTAAATATGTTGGACTATTGTGTATAAACCACCAAATCAATGTAATGGATTTCTCCCAAATGTTGTTGAAATGCTGTTAAAAACACAAGTAGTGTTAGTGGTGAGCATGTTCCTCTCATAGCAAGGCTCTTGGTTTCAGTCTGCGTTACGACACTGTGGAGTTTGCAAGTTCTCCCTATGATTGGATTCTTTAGTTTCTTTGCACAGGCCAGAAACAAATATGTTGAAAACATTAAAACTAACTGTTAAAGGCTGTAATCAACTATCTGTGTGAGCACAGAAGGCCTGACATTATTTTTTGGCAGTGTAAGAAATGTCATGACCGCCACTTCACACAGCTGCTGGTAGCAGCAGTAACACTGAAGTACTAACAGCCAATGGAAAGGCGGCACAATAATGAGACTTGAGGGGTGACCCCTGTCTGACCTGATGTTGGCGGGGATACGCTCTGTCATCACTGGAACAGGCTGGATAAGGCCGGTATAGAGGTTGTATAGATGGCTGATCATTATCATGGAAAACAAATGCAAACATGGTGGTTTTTTTAATGGTTGATAGTATTATGAATAAGCCTGAAATACTTGATTCAAGATTTTTTTCTTTTTTTCCCCCATATAGGCCTCACAAAGCTGCGGGCTGCCACTTCACATGTATTTAATGGCTCTTTGTGCTGCAGGTTTGTCGTCATTGTGCAGCTCTGGCCACAGTTCCACTGACATCAGATGTGTTTGAAGACTCCAGTGGGTCATTTATGGTTTCGGGCCTTAAAGCAGGAGAAACAGAGCAGATTGGAGTTTAATGAGAGCGGATGAGCTGCAGATTTTATTGCTGATTAATCACAAAATGATCACACAGCTAACCAAACCGTGCTGTCGTAATAAACTCCCTCTTTATACTCATGGTAGTGTGATTTAATCAGCGATGCATCCAGACCTGTAATATTTCCCATAATTCATCTTCGTGAGCTGCCTTCTTCTTGTTTATATGTCGTCTATTTTGAGACAACATTTCCACCGGCTCTGGCGTTGCATTGCGTAAAAGCCACGCTCTCCTTGAGGACTTTTTTTTTCTCCATCGCTGATGTGCTGCGATGCTTCTCATGCCCTCGCGGCTGTTACTTGTGTGTCGCTGCTCTTCAGGTTTGAACACAGAAACGTGTTGATCTTTTGTGTTTGACGACCAGATGAAACGCTGGCTGGGGAGTTAACCTGTAGCAGGACGAGTGAGCGAGGACAGGTGGTAGCGTGAAGACATTTTTATCAAGGCGTGAAGGCAGTGATGTTATAATTACATCATGAAGAAAGGGAGCAGGTGGAAGTGCTGTTTCGCTCACACCTTCAGTTTCTGTCAACATGTCCTCGGTTTCAGTGTGTCTCTCTCTCTCTCTCTCTCTCTCTCTCTCTGTTTACGGATAAAACTAACCGAGAGAGGCTGCATATGACGCGACACACCCATCTGAGCATGCAAACACTTCCCCGTCTTCTGCCTTTACAAGACATACTGGCTCCATCTTCAAGGCTCTAGCGACTTTTTTCAGGAAAAGCGTCTTGCTCAGCCCCCCTTTATTCAATCAGAGCCCTCCTCTACTGCGTGGAAGTTGCGTGTTGGATAGCTGCAAACCGTGTAAATGTTTATTGCCGAATAAACCCGCTTGAGATTGATCATTTCCTTTTCAAGAAGGGTCCAAAACACAAATCGAACATGTACAATTAAATATAATCCCTTAGTAAAAAGCTTGTTTGATTTATACACCATCACCACTGAAAGTATAGTAACTGTGGAAGTGTCCATGAAAGAGCATCATTCAGACACCAGGCCATTCAAGAAGCTTCACAAGAACTTGCAAATACGTGAAAGTAAAACATTGAGGTACATTAAATTTCAATTTGAGATTATGAAAACGGTGAAAACAATCACAAAGAGTCATGAAATCACCACAAAGATAAGATTTTTTTTTTTTTTTAAATAAACAAGAATATTTTGAAAAATGACCTCATAATCAATGAAGGAGCGATCCTGTCATGGAAAAAGTGTGTCACTGTTAAATGTTGTCATTTAATGCACATCTCACTTAAGTTCAGACAAGATCACAACTTTTGCGAACAGTCAATAGGTTGTGTTGTCGGCAACTTCAGCCAGTATTACTATATTACAAATTCATGAGCAAAAAGAAGCAGCAGTAAAGTTATTTTTATTTACTGTATGAAAATTCAGAAAATCAAGGCGATAGATCAGTCGGGCAGGAGGCAAATGAATCAGGTCAGCTTGAAAAGACGGTTCGCTCCTTATCCAAAAGGCTTCATCACTTCATGCTGTTCTTTGAGAAATATTTAAGAATGTGATACAAATGGAAAAGCGTCATCAGAAAGACAGAAGCCAAGTCACACGACCTCACAAAGACCTGAGTGGTCAAGATGCACTGAACTACATAATTCCTTTCTCAGACGTCACTGACTTTGTAAAACAAGTTTGCAGCCTCCCGGTTAATCACGACTTTGTAAACCGGAGAGCAATGTGAATGTGTCATGCGGAAATGTTTCTCTGCTATAGCGCTTTCTGAGAATGAATCGAGTGAATGAACATTAAATCATATTCGTAATGTAATTTCAACACTGTCGCAGAACCATATGTACAAACTGGAAAAAAACCACCTCAACGCTCCAACATCAGGCGTCTCCAACTTTTACTGTGCCACTTACCAAAACAACTGGGATTCTCAGCTTCTGAGGCGAACTACCGAAAAGTTAAACAAAAAACAACAACAACTGAATTCTCCCAAACTCGGAACTTCCACACAGCTTTGTTTTAGGTTATTTAAGAGAAATATGTCCTAATGAAGCACAAAAAGTGAGAATAAAAGCCAAACGCTGTCAGCCCAGCATACATATTAAACTTGCTCAATCTTGTTTTTACATCTTTATAGAAGGGAAATCTGGTTCCCACCAAAAAGACTGAAGACATCAACTTCATTTTAACATTACTGGGTATATATATATATATATATATGTGCATATATGTGCACATACATAATAAAGTGAGACTCCTTCAGTGTCGTCTGACTGTGACAGGAGGTACAGGAAGCTTCCTCATTGTCAACAGAGCTGAGAGGCACACCTTCTTCACATAAAAGGTTTGTGTGTGTGTGTGTGTGTGTGCGTGTGTGTGTGTGTGTGTGTGTGTGTGTGTGTGTGTGTGTGTGTGTGTGTGTGTGTGTGTGTGTGTGTGTGTGTGTGTGTGTGTGTGTGTAAACAAAGATGCTGTTGTGTGCGTAGCCTTGTTTCGCCGCCCTTTGCATAAACCTGCAGATAAAGGGGAGAGAGACAGAGCGATAGTAGGAGAGAGAGCCTACCCCACCTGGCTCGCTACCAACTGTGTACACTCTAAATATTTCCATAGTGTCAACCCTCTCACGGAAATGAACGAGGAAGTCGTACATGAGAGAGGGAGAGAGAGATGAGATGGAGGTCGAACAGCAACAATGCATGCGTGCATTAAAATGACTGCTGGCCCATCGGGTGCAGAAATCAAACCCACTCACCTGGACCGGAGCTCAGAGCAGAAACCTCTGGAGCACATGAAGTGAACCACACCTGCAGTGCAAACATGGACATGTTCTTTAACCTCTCTCCACATGGTGTTTTTGAGCCTGGGCAGATAATAATGACAACACAGTGTGAGATATTTGAAAAAACAAAAAAAAAAAACATCTGAAAAATGATTTTAATCATATTTTTCTTTGAAAATCCAATCAAAAAAAGAAGTCACTAAACATACTTATAAAGATGTTTTATTTATCTAATGAATTGCTTGTATATAATAAATATTAATGCAGATGTTAAATTGGTTTTATACGTTTTATTGCTGCACTCAGAGTATTTTCAATATTTACTTCTTTGCACATTTGGATGACAACAAACACACGAGAACTGTTTCTGAACAACACTTTTGTTTACAAAACTATTTATCAGTATTACTCTTTGGCTTCCTCCTCCTCCTCCTCTTCCTCAGTCCTCATCCTGCAGCCGGTGGAGCGGGACGACCTGAGTGTGAAAACCCTGAAGATCACAGACTTCGGGCTGGCCAGAGAGTGGCACCAGACCACCAAGATGAGTGCAGCAGGGACCTACGCCTGGATGGCCCCGGAGGTCATCAAACTCTCCCTCTTCTCCAAGAGCAGTGACGTTTGGAGGTACGACGCTGGCGAGTTTCCTCGCTCCTCTGGCTTATGCACTGAGAGACTCCATGGAGAGTCTGACTGAGATTTTCTTTAAATGGGCAAAAGTTTGAGGTTATGTGTCTACTCTTGTGCCAAATTCAATACTCACCTTTTATTTGACAAGTGGTTGCCAATACAGACGTAAAGATTTTATTTCAAAAAAGGGGAGATGAAGCTTGAGGTTTGGTGGTAAACATCAAGCCCATTGGCCAAAACTGGATTGCTTACAATCTAGTACAAAGATGACTTTTTTTTTTACAATTTTACCAATAAAAGTGCTATTAATGAATTTTTCCACTGGGGAAGGACATAAAACTGCACGTAGACCCAGTACAGAACAGCAGATAGCAGCGATGTCGTTAACGCGGCAGTGAAAACTTGTGTGCTTTAAAAAAAGCTTCAGCATTAAGGACAGTGAGTTTGTTTAAACCTGCATGCTGAGGACAAGCAGTCGACATTTTCTTGTCAACGTAGGACTTGAGATGGGAGGGAAACACTGTCGTGTGTAGAATTTCAGATTGAACATATTTTTTCTGAGGAGTGGTTCAGATATGTTAGTGAAATAAGAAACATTACTTGTTTTATAGTTTTGTACTTTTTTTGCACTGACTTCTATATTTTGGAATTTTTGCCATTTTGCCCCGTTAAGTTGAAACTGAGCTGTATGTGGCCAGTAAAGTAAAATGAGCGTGACACCCTTGCAGCCTTGCGATCATGGTGGGTGATCGTAGTCCGGCCGATCCTCCATCTGGCAGAACACTAAGACACTGGACCCCAAATTAAAACCTAAAGCGAACTCTCGACAGCAGCTTAGCTAAAACAGGGTTAGAACATGTTGACTGTCGCATTCCCATCTGATCTTTGGGAGTTAAAACAAACAAATCTGTAAACATTTTATTTGCTCAGCACATTTCATGGGTGTTGGTAGAATTAAAAATGCTTCACAGAAGATGGAAATTGTGTTAATAGAACAGAACACGGAGGATCAAGGAAGCAGTGAACACATGAATGAAAAAAAGATGTCTTTTTATAGAGCATACTAACACTGGTTTGTTATAAATAATAGAACTCAGAAGATAAATAAGCCAGATGAAATGATGTAATGATAAAAGAAGGGTAAAACTGATGTTAAACACAGATGTAAAAAAAATGATAGAAGATTGAATAAGACGTCCAAATAACTATAAAATTAAAGTCAAAATAGAATAAATAAATAAATAGAATACATTGTATGTACTTTTTTCACTGCAGATCTTTGTGTTTTTTTTTTTTTAAATGTGCTCGTCTCTCATCACAGTTTTGGTGTGTTGCTCTGGGAGCTGCTGACCGGAGAGGTTCCTTACCGGGAGATCGACGCTCTGGCCGTAGCGTACGGTGTTGCCGTGAACAAGCTTACACTTCCCGTCCCCTCGACCTGCCCCGAGCCTTTTGCCCACCTGCTGGCAGGTAAGCAGGCCACTTACCGACATTCACATCCAGTAACTCAAAGTCAGCGTTCCTGTCTGCATCCATCAGGGAACATGAGCTTCACTGCAAGTGGTCTGACTTCCTCCCACTTCAATTACTGTAAGATCGTTTGTGGTTGATGAGTAACTTATGTCTTACTTTGCCAACGACCTGGTTATAATTTTCAGCCAGTTCTTTTAAAAGCAGCGACTAGTAACTGCATTCAGACACTAATTTTTAGTTACTTCTTTATTTCCACGCTCGTGCGGTCTTGTCTCTGGAGCTCCCCTGGGCCACATGTCTTCTTTTAACCTCGCTAATAATCTCTGCTGAGAGCAGCAGAGTATTAAACAGCTCTTCTTTCACAGTTCAGGTGATCTCTGCTCAAACACACATTTGACTCGTGTCCAAATTGTCCTACACTGTGCTGATCTCAAACACATTTTTCCCTTTTCTGTCTTCGGATATGTGGCTGTGTAAAACTGTGGGCTGGACTCTTACGTTCAATGCAAAGAAAAGTAACTGATTCTCAAACCCTTCTCTTCCCTCTCGCCTCCTAAAGCTCATTTCCTGCCCCCCCCCCCCCACAAACACACACACACTTCATCTTATCCACCATGTTCATCCGTTAATCTCCCCTTTGTCATCCCGCGCTGCTCTCCTCTCTCTGTTTACTCCTGTCATCAGCTCACTTTCATCTCCTCTTCCTCCAACTTGATCCTCATACATTTCATTATGCTAATTCGGCGAGTCCCATAAACAGACTTTGCCCTCTGCAGCTGGCGAAGCGTTTTGTTTTGCCCTCTGTAAGGGCTGTTCCTGCAGAGTTTGATCACGCTTCAGTGTCTGAGCGATGCGGCTGATCGGTTTGTGGCTCAGCAGATTATTGAAGGTGTGCAACATGTTTCTGCGACACAGTCAGGCAGCGCTTGGCTGTCGCCATATGCCGTCCCATCTTGCGCTCCATCGCGTCTCCTGTTGCTGTCTTGACTGCCAGTGGAGAAAAACTCATGGTTCCCTCCTCTGTGTATTATATTTATCGCCCAGTTGTATAAACTGGATGCACTCAAACCTGCGACATCCTCCGTCGGTCACCCTTGAAGGGTTTTCAAAATGTGCGAAGATGAGCTCCGCCTCGAAGAGCCTCACGGGAAGGACAAGTGATGGTTTGTGGTTGAATGCTGGATTTCCACCCGTTGGAATCCACACAGAGAAGCAAGATGCTTTTCAGTGATAATATCAGTTACATCTTTATATATAATTTCGAACAGAACGTGCATTTTAGAGATTTTTAGCACCGTTGCACTCTAGATATTTGAATTTGTGGGCTTAAAGAAGAGAAAAGCGGCCCATAGAATTCACACAGATCAGCCATAACATTATGGTGATGTAAATAACACTGATTTTCTCTTTGTCATGTCACCTGTTAGTTGGTGGGATATATCAGGCATTTTGTCCTCAAAATGTCAGCAGCAGGAGAAATGGGCAAGTGGAAAAAGTCAAATTTGTAAACTCCAGAGGACCGGGTCAGGACGTCATCAGGTTTTCTCGGGGATTCTGCTCTGTTAATGGTCACTATTAAAAGTGGTCCAAAGAAGGAAAATCAAAGAACACGCGACAAGGTCATGGGGAGGTGATTGATTCACACCTTCAGAGCTTTTGTTGATCTGATCGGACAGGGATTATAAATATAGTTGTCTGTATGTGAGAATTTGTTCCCTCCTTGGCTCTGATGTGAGCCTTTCACACAGTGAATGATACATCCACAAAGCCCCTTCAATGCCTTTTCCTTCTCATCCTTCAGAGTGCTGGAGCCCGAACCCCCACAGCAGACCTTCGTTCACCAGCATCCTGAGACGGCTGCTGTCCATCGAGCAGTCGTCCATGTTCCAGATGCCTCTGGAGTCTTTTCACTCTCTGCAGGAAGACTGGAGGCTGGAGATCCAGCAGATGTTTGACGAGCTCAGGGCCAAAGAGAAGGTGAGAAAAAGCACAATCAGGTTATCAAGGTCATGAATAGTCCAGGTGTCGATGTCAGTCCCTGGATTGTAGTATATATATAGATTTAAAGTGTCGTATCAAGCATAAATATGCTCTTCTCATGTTTGACTGGAAGGAATCTCAGCATGTCACATCTGTCTGAGGGGAAAATTAGAATTCCCTGAGCAACGAGCCCAGAAGCAGTGTTAAAGGAGGTGCTGCTGTGTCAGTATCTCCTCCATCCATCCATCCATCTTTCTCCTCCTCTTCCTTATCCGTCTACAGGAGCTGAGGTCCTGGGAGGAGGCGCTGGCCCGGGCGGCCGAGGAGCAGCGGGAGCAGGAGGAGCAGCTGAAGAGGAGGGAGCAGGAGCTCGCGGAGAGGGAGATCGACATCGTGGAGCGAGAGCTGAACATCATCATCCACCAGATGTACCAGGAGAAGCCCAGCGTGAAGAAGAGGAAGGGCCACTTCAAGAAGAGCAGGCTGCTGAAGCTGGGCAGAGACAGCAACTGCATTAGCCTGCCCTCTGGTGGGTAGAAAGAGGAACTGTATTCAAGCTAAAAACAAATGACCTGAATCAGGTGCACAAAGCTGGCAGAGCTCCAGGTTTGATGTTTCTGTTACACAGCAGATTTTTCCAGGTTGGAAAGTGGAACACAAACTGCTGAGCAGACTAATTGTTAAGAATTCCTCTTCTACACTGATTTGATTAACTTAGGGTTGAGGGGGACTATGGGCGAAGGCATGGTACCTCACAGGTTGCCAGATAATCACAGGCCAAACACAGAGAAGCAGACAACTCCACTTACAGATAATGTTAGATTGACCAGTTAGATTCAATCACACCAAAAAAGTCCCCAGCAGGACTCAAACCTAATAATCTGTGAATTGAAAGTGCAAACCACTCAAGACTCCAAGACAACACAGGATCCAACAGGTGTTTCCTTCATAAAGCTCGCATTTCCTAAAATCCACAGAGACGAGTGTACAACTGTATGACTTAATAACAATCCTAAATGATGTGCTTCTTTAGACCACCTAAGAGACAAAAACATTTTCAACTTCTGTTTAAAAGCCAATTTCTTTAAAATAATATTTTATGTTTGCATTTTCAAAGAACAAACTTTACTTAATAAACAAGAAAATAAACATCAAACTCAAATCACAGGGCAATGTAACTCAGAACTAATGAAATAATAATATCAAATAAAAATAAAAGCCAATTTTAAACTAATTTCCATCAATTTAATTGCTCCCGAGTGCCTTCAGCAAATGTGTCTCCTAAAAGAAAAACAAACGTGATAAGTAGACGCGTCTAGTCGGCTGCCAGCTATTTTTTTGTCACCACAGCAAGTAATTCCAACTAGACTTGAGAACGGATACGATTTTTACGATTCTGATTCCATTTTCGATTCTGCTTAACAATTCGGTTTTTTATCGATTCTTACTTGGAAATGAAACCTGCAGTATTAACAGCAGAAGACGTGTTCATGTTGCCGCTGGGTTGAGATTCACTCCGGAGCGGATTGAAAACATTTACTCAAAGTTATGGCTGCTGGGTGTGTAAACGTTTGTCCATGTCGGTAGTATTTCCTCCCATTGATGAAACATCCCTGTTGTCGTCCTTTCCTGTGAAATGTCATTAAACTTTTGAGCATTTTTGCCATTTTGGCACCACGTTTCCTTCTGTCTGGACTGGTGAATGACGTAGCCACACTACGCAACGTGCGCGGTGACGTCATTCGCTCCCACTGGAATCTTTTAGAAAATTGTTTGCAAATTTAGCAAACGATTCCAACACCGGGAACTGGTTCTCAACGAGAATCGGTTTCCAATTTCCATCCCTAATTCCATTCTAAACTCTTGTCTTCCAGGCTTTGAGCATAAGATCACAGTGCAGGCGTCTCCGAGCGTGGACAAACGGAAGACGCAGGGGAGCGAGAGCACGACCCCACCTGCCAGCCCGGGGGTCATCCCTCGACTGAGAGCCATCAGACGTGAGTGCACACGTTTTGTAAGCCCGAACAGGATGCGCAGCGGAGTCAGCATTCGCACACGGTGTCTTTCAGTGACGCCGAGCGACGGCAGCAAGACGTGGGGTCGCAGCGCTGTGTGTAAGAAGGAAGACCTGACGGGCAACAAGAAGAAGGGTCGCACCTGGGGTCCGAGCTCCACCCACCAGAAAGAGAGAGTCGGCGGGGAGGAAAAGTATGTCCAGCATCTGTTCTTTCTCATTATGACAATAATCTTTGATTCATTGTCATTCAGACAAGCTAAATTTGGATACCCGGTCCCACCATATACATTTGTCAATGATGACAAAAAAACAAGTATCATGTCTGTGTAGAACAAATAGATTCAGTAAATAATAGTGGTTAACACTCTCCACTTAAAGTGAGACTCTATACAAAAAGATCTATCATTAGTGTGTCTTCAATGACTTTGTGGCCTCTAATCACAATCGCAGCTCTTGCGATATAATCACTGTGTTATAAAAGAAGTTTTGCTGTAACAGAGGAATTATCAGCCAACATTAATTCATTTTTTTGTACTACATTTTAGTCCTTTCTTCTTTCCTTTTTGATGAAGTTCCAGCCATTATTATGTTTTTGTGTTTCCAGTCATCACAAGCAAGAAGAAGCTGATGATGTTTTCAAAGCAGATTATTGTTTCTAGCTCAGTGAAATAAAAGCTGTTGATCGATATTGTAATAAGGTCAGCGGAGGAGCCAGAAACAGAAACGAGACTGCCGTCCTCATTTGGCCTGATTTCAATCCTTCGATTTGAAGAATAGTTTTGCTGAGGATTACAGTGTACGTTATGAAGAAATATTAAATCTCAACTAATGTTGTTGAGGTGAGTGGAGTCATATTAACGTCTCAGAGCTTTGTGAAACTTTTCGATTGATTAGATTGATTGGAAGTGATCCAAAAATCTCTCAGAGGAATACATTTAAATTGTTTCTAGTATCTATTTAAAAGATATAAATGATAAGATTTTAAGTCAGTGCAGGCAAAAAAAAAAAAAAAGAAGACATTCAAACCCAAATCCATGTTTTCTAATTCGCTTTGATTGCTCATGTTGTTGTATGATCATATGAGTGCTGCATTGGTCTCTTTCCAGACTGAAGTCGCTCAGTGAAGGAGCCAAAGTTTGGTCGTCCAGTGCACCAAACCTGGGAAAGTCCCCCAAACATGCTCCGATGACAGCCGGCTTCTCCAGCCTGAATGAAATGGGTGAGTGTTTAATTCTCACGACCCCCCCCCCCCCCCCCCCCCCCCCCCCGTGCATCTCAACTCAGTCCCCTGAGCCTCTTCATCTCTTTTCTCTCGTTTGTAGAAGAGTGCGGTGAGTTTGAGGAATCGCCGGGATCCCAGATGCCGTCAGAGACCAGCAGTAACGGGGCCATGGAGGACTCGGGGCCTCTGTGGAGCAGCCTGGGGCCCAACATGGCGTCTTCTGTCGGTAGTATAAGCTCCTGTCAGGGATCTGGAGGCCTGGGGACGGGGGTGAGCTACCAGGACTCAATCCGTCGCTGCAGCCAGAGGAAGAAGAGCGACATGCTGCTGCTGGGCTGTGCCTCTCTGCTGGCCTCGGTGGCTCTGGGTCAAGACCTGATGCAGCTGGGAAAACTGCAGGTAGGACGACCAGCGCAGTGACAGTCGGATGTTGGGTTGTTCACATGATGACTGATGCCAGCACTTAGTGTGAAGACTTTGAGTTTATTTCAAAGCTTTTAAATTCTTTATAATTGCAACTTATAGAGTTGAATAAATTCAATGAGTAAATCAAACAATGTGCATCTTATTTGTATTAGAAGAAACAGGCGAATAAAGAGTAGGAAAGAAACAAACTGAGTAAGAGCCATAGTTTATTCATTCTTTAAACCATTCTACAGGAAAAACCAACATTAAGATGTAAAAATCTATTTTGCAAGTGTGTTTTTCACGAGTTCCAGCTCGGTTACATTGACATGGTGGTTTAGTGGTTTAGTGCACTTAAGTTTGTTTGACTCAATCAAAACCTGTTGGGATCAGCTGGATGTGATAATATCACAATCTGAAGTCAACATAAAATCCTGATAAGATAAAACAGGAACATCCTGAAGGGAATCAGATTTAAATCAGATCAGAACACACTCAATGAAATGAGCACCACTAGAAATAAGCTATTCCAAGTAGGAGAGGCAAGAAAATAAAGGATGTGGGCCTCGTCTTCTGGTCAAACTCAGATCAGCTTAGGTTTACAGCTAAATCCCAGTTCTGGCTTTTACCCAAGATTTGCTCTGTATATTTAATTTCATCAGTTTTTATGAGGTCTTATCAGTGAGTCTCTCTTTAGTGTTAGAAGATTATATATAACCTGTGTAACCTGCAGAGAAGCACAACGTGACTTCAGTGATTACCCGCCTTCTTTCTCAATGTTCCTCATCAAAACGTTCCTGCGTAACAGGAACTGATAAATGCCTTTAGAAATATGTTGACACACAAGGAAGGATGGAATATTTTTGTTTCTGATCAAACCTGATGTCTGTTCTGCTGCGTAAGACTGCTTGTGTTTACATGACCTGGCGTTGCCTTCAGGTGCTTCAGGACGAGCAGGACGTCAGAGAGGAGCAGCGGAAGAAGAAGGAGGGCCTCTTCCAGCGGACGGGATGTTTTCGCCGCAGCACGTCTCCACCAAGCCGAAACCTCTCGCTGTCTCTGTCCCGACATCAGGACTCGGCGCTGCCCTGTTTGGACCCTTCTCCCTCCGTGACCCTCCTCTCTCTGTCCTCTCTGTCCGACTGCAACTCCACCAAGTCCCTCCTTCCCTCGGACCCGGATGAGTACCCCATGACCCCAATAACTGGGGTCAAAACGCCGGCCGCGACCCCGGCTCCTGCCCTCAACCCGCTTTTGGACCTGCGGGCAGAAAGCTTTAAGAAGGATCCCAACCAATCCCTCACGCCCACCCACGTGTCTGCAGCCATGGCCCTGAACAGAGGACACAGGCGCACCCCTTCAGACGGGGCAATACGGCCCCGAGCCCAGACTCTGGGCCACCACAGGACGCCGTCAGATGGCAGCATGCCCATGCCTCCTCCGCCAGGGCTGCAACACAGCACCGCGACCAGAGGTACAGGCACACATCTGACAGAATACCCTTTTCATCACCATGTACACCTCTTTTTGCCCTTTGATTCACGAAAATTCAATTAAACTCAAGAACTCGTGACTAGAATACTTGTATTACCTTGTATCGTAAAACTACTTCAGACTGCAGTGGTGAATATCTGCGGTGTTTTTCTAAACTTCTCTCTTGATTCAGGTACGCGTGACACTCTGGACATCCCTCGGCTGCCGGACCCCTCCACCATTTTCCCAGTTCACCAGCGGCGAAAAGCTCCGGCTCCACCGATCCCTGACCCGAACCCTCACTGCCTCATCAGCCCCCTGGAGAGGCCCAAGACGCTGGAGTTTGCCCCCCGGCCGCGGCCCACTCCGGCCAAGATGAGAGCCGACCCCTGGAAGCTGGGCTCTCTCTCGCGGACCCTGAGCTCGTCGCCGGGCAGCAGCTGCGACAGCCCCCTTGGTTCGGGGGACAGCAGTGCAAGTGCGGCGCGGCCCAACCTGATGGACATGGACGTGGAGGGTCAGAATCTGGACCAAACCATTCCCCTGTGCGGGCAGCGGCAGCCCGCCACTCTGTGTGGACAGCAGTCCACATAGTGATAAACAGCAATGGGACGTTTTCCTCTTTCTTTTTTTTTTTAGGCCTTTTTTAAGACACGGGAGTTTGGGCTGAATGACAAACGCCTACTTGATGTCTGAGCCGAGCAAAGTGCACTCACTGAGGTTTGCAAAAACATCCCACTTTCTGTCATGTTGTCTGCATTTTTTAATAGAAGCTGTGCTTCTAATGTGTCCTTTTACTGTCCCGATAAGGTGAGAAACCTTTACAACAAGCCATCCCCTATAGTGCTCACTGACCCGCACGACGCCCAGGATCCCACAGGCCTTTTAATTCCCTGCAGCGTGCTCTTCCAACTCCTGTTCCCGACTTTACCTGCACCTCTCCCTCTCTGGAACCCGTCTCATCTGCTTCTTCGTGACCTATGACCAAACTGTAGTTCCTCCAAGACTCATGATACTCAAAAGCCATTCAAATGCTTAAAAAAAGCCACTTTTTAACTTTGCTCTTTTCTTGTTCCTTCGATCCATCTACTTGTGCTTCTGCCCGTCTGCGTACTTTCTCACTTAAAACCATGAAAGCTTTATTTTATTTGCAACCTTTTTTGTTTCACGAGTGCTTACTTGGTTAAAAAAAAAAAAATAGAGGAGCCGGATTGTTTAAGTCTGAATATAGTATCCTTGTTCTTAATTTGCACAATTTGTTCAGACATCTCCGAGCGGCTCTGCCTTCATCCTCGTGTGTCATCATCTCGCTGCATGGCGTCCGTCGTCCTGTTGTCCGAGACAGGAACAACTGAAAAAAAAAAAAAAGCCTTTCTTTCTCTCACAGCACTGGGGGACAGGTGATACCCTCAGCGTGTAAAGTCAAATACAGAGTTTTATTTTCTCAGTGCTTGCATCATCCCGGTTAGCAAAAAAAAAAAAAAGTTTTTTTATATTGGTTTGGTGGCTCAGGTGTGTTTCTGTGTGTGTGTGAGCATGTAAACATCACTGTACATGTGTGAATGAGCGTCATAGGTTCATTTCTGTGTGCCGGTGCTTCTTCAGCGCATGTTGATTTACATGTGAATGGTTTCATTGTAGCACTTGAACAGAACAGGACCACAGGTTGCTACGCGTTTGTTCGTCTTTTACGTCATCTTAGTTTTTTTCCCCCGTTGAAAACATTCCTGTCTGTGAAGTGGATCCTGCTTCTCGCCACTGAAACGGACCTAATTGGAAACACTGAATGCGCTGCTTGATCTCAACTTCATGTCGGCATCTCTTCAAATGTCACACCCTCTCCTCCGACCTGCTGTACTTCGACGTCAGTGGCACTTTAGGAGCTGTGTTGTGCACCTCGCCTGTCTCCCCGTGGACTCGTTGACTCACGGCTGACAAATCTACTTTTCTCTGCAGAGTCAATTTTGTACATTGGACAGTTCATTCTGGTCGCGGACGATATTGAGTTGACTGTGCAAATTTTTCTTCAGGTGTGTGTGAGTGTGTGTGCGTGTGTGGCTGAGTGAGAGAGTGTGTGTGTGTGTGTGTGCTATTATTTGTATGGGATGATGACAATCCCATCGGTAGAAGACTGAGCCCAAAGTCATTCTCCTCGTGTGGTTAAAGAACACTGAGTATTTATTAAATTTATTGTTATTATTGGAAAGGATTAATTATTATTACTGTTATTGCAGCTCTCTTCCAGGAATATCTGTATATATTTGTTAATATAACAGGAGAGAAAAAAAAACAAACAAGGAAAATGGCTCACTGGTACATCCATGTTGTCTTCAGTCTCTTCCTGTGACATTTCTGGGTTCGATGAGGAATTTGTGTGAAATGTGGTGAATGAGAGACGAATAAAACCCAAAAAACAAAGAAGATGTGTCAGCGCTAGATTTATTTTGTGATGGCCACGAGTGCTTACAAAATCCAACAAGTTTGTTTCAAAGTTGGGGTTCAGTGTCTTGTCTGAGGAAACTAATAATTCTTCATTCTACCAAGTGAGTCGCAGCCAGTCCTTTGGAGCATAAAGTAACTTAAGGAGAAATTTGATGGCATGGCTTGTCATAATAGAGCAATTTTGAATTGTCTTGGTCTTCAGTTTGACTGTTGAACACAGCTCTACAGCGTAGTTCAGTAATATCCAACCATTAATATACACCCTGATTAGATTAACGGATGCTGTCACAAGCTTTGTTGCAAAAATCATTGTTGAAAATGTTTAATGTTATTTAAAGCAGTTTGTGCTTTTTAAGATTTCCAAAAAGCCTTTTGCAGTTTGAGTCACTTTTCAGACATCTGTTGACAATTGAAAAAGTTAATGTGATGTAGTTTTATAAAAGATAAAAAAAAATTCTTCTCATCTGATATTGATCCACTGTCAATATTTACAAAACCAAAAATAGTGATGAAAACTGACTCGCCACGTTCACAGTGACCTACTAACACACTGACGAGTCACAATTAAATATCTAAAGGTGTAAACCACAACTGTTACTATAATACTTGAATATTTTTATGGGAATGTTTTTTCCCCCCTTGTGGTTTAATCTTTTTTACACAAGTAAAAGTACTGTTGAAAAAATGCACAAGTGGAAATATATAGTGCTTTTTGTTCCAGGCAGGTACACAAAAACTATATTCTGCATGGAAATCTAATTTAACCGCTAGCCTTTTATTATTTACAAATTAACTGTCATTAACTCATCAGTGTTAACACATAAGAGTCGCCAAATATTGTCACTTGCCGCATTTCATAATATTATCAGTTTCATCATTAAAAAAAAAACACAGAAGTAAAATGAATGGCGATAAAAAAAAAAGCTTTTAAATTCAGAAAATAGATAATAAACGTTGTACTTGATTATATTTGTGGCATGACTGTGCTAAAGGTGTCATTTCAGAAGCAGCTGACGGTAGTTTGACGCCTGACACCAGCAGACAAAGGTGCCTGCAGTGACACATAATGTCCTCTCGGTGTCGCCACGGTGTCCTATGATGTCATGTCAATTTTGAAATGTTTTTCTTTATGTCTGACATTCCTGTGGTGGCTCCCTGACACTGCAGCTGCCTCACAAGGTACACGAAGGAGCACACCGGCAATCACAACTCTTCATTTACAATTCTCACAACTGAATCCGAGAAAGCAAAGATGTAAGTGTCTCATAGTGTTTGGATTTTTTTTTTCTCCGACAAAGGGACCTTTGTGTGTACAAACAGACAGGCTACAGATGTTACAGACACACACATACAACAACACACTCGGCTGCTGCGTCTGCCAGTGTGACCGCCAATCAAACACCCTTTCAGACGCCAGCTTGTTGCCTAGCAACCCCGCTTCACCTCCATGGTGATGCTATTAAAAGAAACCACACACACACACACACACACACACACACACACACACACACACACACACACACACACACACACACACACACACACACACACACACACACACACACACACACACAATGAGTTTTCTGTATGGGGAAGGCAATGTGTGCTTTCTTTGTCTCTTTCTTTCTGTCATTTGTCTTTTTTCCTACAGTCAGGACTTTCTTTATTTCCCCCTTTATCATTTTCTTTAAGTTTTCGCCTCATTTCCTTCTTTCTAATCACAATCCCTTCTTTTTTTTACTGTGTTCTGTTAAGCTGTCGTGTCCGTGTAAAATATTTTCAGGATAATAAAGGCAGACTCGGGTGGTGGGAGAGAAAGAGGACAAAGGGAAACAAATTGAAAGTGTCTTAATTTCTTAGGTTAACAATGAAACTGACGGTCTGGCAGTTGGTGTGTCCTCCAAACTGTAGAAATCTACATCAGGTCATTACGCCATTAATGAAGTTTCATTCTTGAAGGACTAAATAGATTAATGAACAAAATAAGAGCACAGTGAATCCGAGTTTAAATCATTGAAATAACTTGAAAACTTTACAACAAAACATGGTTCAATCTGCTCAAATTATTGTGTGGTAATGTTTTCTGGATCAATGCATTGATCAGCACTATTTAAGATGTGAAACCACTTGTTGAGCATCACCCGGGGCTCAGTCTGAGTGAAGAGCCTTTTCAAAGCTGTTAAACCCAGCTGAATGATCACAGCATTCAGACCTTTCTCTGCTTAGGAAGATAAAAATATGTTGTAAACTCTATGAAGGAGGGTCTTATATCTGTTAAGATCTCAGTGTGATGAAAGCTGACGGTAGATCCCCACGTGCACAATTAATGTTGCAAGTATTTAAAGAAATTGTAATGAAATCAAGGCTTTATTTTAAGACAAATAATCTGGGAAACGAAGGGTTTGTGAGGCCCATTGAGGATGGTTTCCACTGAAGTTAGTTTAATTAAGTCACGCTCAAACAACAGAATTCCTCTTTGTTTGAAACTTTATTCATAATCTTCATTTACCAATCAATAGTGCATTCCTGGGCTAGCAAGTTCAGTAAAACCAGTGATGGAGGCCTGTTGGATGTTGAAAAGTGAAAGGCCTCCGGGGAGCGGGGTGAGACGAAAATGCGGTCTGAGATCCCCTCGACGTCCCCAGCTTCGTGTCCTTCAGTAACACGTCAGCACAGTAACTACCAGGAGGGACGACGGCAGCTGTGAGGAGCAACTCCCCCCCCAAAAACAAAAAAACAAAAGAAATCAAGTTCCTTAGAGTTCTTCTCCTCTCCTGTGTTCACTGGTTGTTTTCTCTGTGCAGACGAGCTGGTTGAATGGCCGGTGGGATGCGGTGGGGAGTCTGAGGGGATTGCACGTCCTCTGAACCAGTTCTGGATCCCTCAACAAAAAGGGACTTCAAACAGAAATACCAACAAATACAGACACAGTTACAAAGCAGCTCTGCGAAGGAGCTATAGTAAAATTCTCTTTTCTATCTCTTGCTTTTCTATTCTCTTGATAAAGTAATTTCATAAAGTAAAGCTTTTAACAACCATAAAACTTTCCATTTTTGTAATTTTTTTTTTTTGTACATTTGTATCATATATTCACAAAAAACTACTTTGACATTTGACAAACATTTACTTCAAATGACATCAAATAAAAGAACATAAAAAAAAACCCCAATGCAGCCAGTAGTTTTCATTTTTCTGTCTCTTCTTTTTTTGTTGTGCTTTTTGTTTGTTTTCAAAGCTCATCTGATGCAGAGATCCAGTGTCTCTGTCTCTGTTTGCACAGATTGCAGACTTTTCGGATTATGCTGAAGAACAATAACAGCCTCTGAGTCAGCTCGATCATTAATCAAGAAAAATAAACCCAAACCAGAAACAGAAACAACAACAACAACAACAACAACAACAACAAAAAAGACCGGCTAGAAACAAACCTGTTGTACTTGTATCTAATTTTTCCCTAGACAGTTGTAGCACACGTTGAGCTAGAATGACTTAGCACAGCGAGACAAAAACAAGATGGCAGACTGGTGCCATGGAGAGAGGACCGTCTGTGTGTGTGTGTGCGTGTGCGTGTGCGTGTGCGTGCGTGTGCGTGTGCGTGTGTGTGTGTGTGTGTGTGTTTGGGAGACCGATCCCAGAGGGGCCCTTTGTGGGTGAGGACACTCGGCCCAGGCAGCCATGGAGACGAGCCTGCAGGTGCCCTAAGTTACTGCCGTGGTGATTTATCTCCTTTGGGAGGGGGGGGGGACCAGCAGATGCAAATAGAAAACACAGGCGGTCTGAGGGAGGCTTCTGCAGCTGACGACTTGGCTGTAATTAGCCAATCGATAATTATCTTGTCGCTGGATAGGAGGACATTGCAGCGGCTCTGTTCCTAAATCATGTGGGAAGCCCTTGCTGGAGGAGCAGAGGCTGTTACGGCAGCTGGATAAGATCAGAGAAAGGAAAAACGCTCACATCTTTTGGATGATGTGGTGTTTAATGAGAAATAAACTCCTGTTCAGGGGTGTCAAACTCATTTTTAGTTCAGGGGGCCACATGCGGCTCAATTTGATCTCAATGGGGCTTGACCAGTAAAACAAGAGGATGAATACAGACAACTTCAGGAGGTTTACCTTAGTTTTAGTGGAAAAAAAAATAAATCTGTGATTAACAACTTCAAATTTTCTTCTTCGTCTCTCCTCACTCTCATCGTATGGCTTTGATGCTAAAGCTATTTGTTACAAATCTCTCATTTACAAGGACAAGTGTCCTCTGCTCATCAGCTTTGAATCTGATCCCTGTTGCCGGTGTTACTGCTGGATTAGATTCTCAAAAAGGCCTCGCTTTGCCCACAGGCCACATGTTTGACACCCCTGTTCAGAACTTTTCTCTGCTGCAGCGGTGGATGCCTCACAGGGGCTGGCGGCGGCCTACTTCTCCCCCCACTGGAGCCTCTCTGTGTCATGCCGGTCTCTTGAACACATGGTGCCGTCTCTCCAGAGTCCCATTGACACATTTAGATCCCTATTTACCTCAGAACGGGTCAATGAAATAAAAGGGGCGGGGGGGAAATCTTTCCCATCATCTTTTTTTGATTTGATTTCCTGCTCACGACTCTTCTTTCTAACAGAAAAATCCTTTCTCACTTCAGCCGAGGCAGAAGGTGACCCCGGTTCTTCTGAAGAACCTAATTTCTTTCTTCAGAAATATTTGAAACCCATTCTACTGCTGCGATCACAGTTTGTCGCCACCTTCTGTGTTTCTTAAGGGCAGAAGAGATAAATCAGCGGTATGAGCAAACAGTTTAGTGGCAGCATGCCATGGCAGAAAGCAATAGAGCAGTTATAATCCCCATCCCAAACATCTGAAGTAACTCTCTGGAGCCGCACGTTTACATGCAGGATGTGGGCTTTGCACAGGATAAAAAGAGGAAAGTGGGTTTCATGGCGTTTGAGACGAGGGAAAATGCAGGTCATGCTTTCAAAAGTTCAATCCAACCTTCTGCAGAACATGGGCAGCCAGATTCAAGCTGGTGGTAAAAGCTATTTTCAAAAGCAATATTCACATTGTCAACGATTCAGCTTCACAAATCACAAGAGAAGCAGCGGGTAATGGATATCCACCAACCTTAATGTCAGCAGTGTCTAATGCTTATGTTGTGCGCCATCTCTCCGTACAGCACAGAGAGCTTTTAAACTCGGGTGTTTTATCTATCAACATACCATAAAGTGTAAGCAGGAGAAATCTCAGATGGCTCACTCTTGTCGGAGTGCACTAAAGCTGAGTGCTCCGGGACGGTGGTTTGGACTGTTGGGACAGATGTGTGTGTGATTGTTTTCCCTGCACTAACACCGCCCAGAGTCTCCTCGTTGTCTTATCGATGTCTGGAAAGCCTCGGCATTAGCGATAAAAGGGTCGGACTTTTCATTTTCGGAAATGTCAGTGTCAGAGGTGGACAGCCGTCAAAGCCAACGGAACGGGAAATGGAACTCCTCTCATTGGCTATTTTGTGTGGCGTCATCCCTGACGGGAGAACAGAGGGGGCTGACTTGGAGTGAGGGAGGGGCTGCGACAGAGTCAATGACAATAACACGACACATGACCCGGGCGGGCTTCAGACGACACACCAGTTTCCACGACAGCACACCTGAAAAAAACAGCGCGAACCGCTGGAGAAGTTTTGTCTCTGGCTATTTACCACCAATACACCAACTACTCAGTATGACAGCGAGCTGAAAACCCAAATAACGTTTTTTTTTTTACAAACACTTGAATTTAGCCCTTGAATTGAAAAAAGCAAAAACAAAAAAAAAAACAGTCTCAAAACTGAGATCCAGGAAAGAAAAAATGAGACAGAAAAGTGTTAGTTGTAAGCACAGAGGCAGGCTGTTCCCCCGCCGGATGAAAAGGTGTCTCGTGCCAGTCTGTCCCATCGTCTGGGAGACGGGGCCTGAGTGAGCCCTCTTGGGTTAGGATGTACAATCAGATCGGGCTGTGCTCCTCCTGTGTGTCTCTCACACACTCAGACACACCCCTCACTGTCCCACTGCTTCAGCTTGGTACCACCTGCACACACGCCCTCGCCCTCCTGCCGCTGTGGGTCAACGTTCCCGAACCCTCCAGCTCTCCTCGCCAGTTTCACACAAGACGGAGAGAACGAAGAAGGCGGGGAGGAAAAGAGAGAGAGAGAGAGAGAGAGAGAGCCGAGAACGAAATGCATCTTATGTCTTTAAAACGTTTACTAAATCACGCAAATGTCCATTATTCATATGTATGTTTTGAAGCTCCTTATTCATTCCACCACGATGACGGTTTCATATGAGTATAATACAGCCTTTTTTTTTTTTTTTTTTCCATCAATTCATTTTTTTGTTTTTAGAATTGTTTCCTTGCTGAGTTGGGTCTAGGGAGAGGAACCACAGCACCTGAGGGAGAAACAGGGAGAAAGAGGAGGAGGAGGAGGAGGAGGAGGGAGAGAGAGAGAGGATGAAGGTTTGCAGGCAGCGCTTGATATGTGTCCCGTTTTTGTCCACCGCAGGCGAGTGACTGGGTCTCTTCTGTCTGTGCTGCTGCCTGGAGTCAGAGGAGGAGAGGAGGCGGACAGAGAGGGGTGGGTGGGTGGGGTCAGAATGGGACTGCTCATGGGTTCAAAGGTCAGAGAGGGGTCGGGGGTGGGGGTGGTGGTGGGGTTGGGGTGGGGGTGTTAGCCCTGGCTTTCTTTGCCACTCTCTCGCTCCCGTTGTCCACTCTTGCTCATCTTCATCTCTGTCAGCTGGATGTATCGCAGCACGTTGGTGTCTGTGGGGGATGTGAAAGCGAGACCAGAAAATAAACATCTTCAATTATCCCATCATGAGTTTATACGAAAAATATTTATATTCAAGGGACTTTGAGTTTAAAACAAAAAAACAGGAAGTCTTGGTATTTCCAACGTGATACAAATGATTAGTTACCTGCCACCTTAAACGGCCAGACATAACGGCCGTCTGTTCTATCGCCTGTGCTTCTCTGACTGAGTGTTAAGAAACCGTTTCTCCCTGTACAGTCAGCAAAGGTAAACTTTTCATAAGGGTGTAGCTCTTGTGGTAGCTCTCCGCTCCTCAGTCATCCGAGCACAAACAAAAAGATATCTCTATTATTCACTAATTTACTAATGTCTTGTTTTTGGAGGATTAACTGCACTTCTCCACGGCGGAGTGACGTAGGTTTAGTGAGAGAAATGTTTGATCTCGTGGCGTTTATCTAATCTTGTGATTAATATTTCATTCGTCCATCCATCCGTTCTGTACTGCTGCTTCATCAAACTGAGACCCTCCAGGAGCTGGAGTCGTTCCCTGCTGCAGCAGCGTACATGTGGTTTATTTGTTGCTCGTGATCGATAAATGTGAAAAAGGTGAGCGCAGAGAGGCTTCACATGAACAACACATACTTTACACATTCTCAATATTATTATCACCATCATGACATGCTGCACAGTTCGCACTTCTAGTAAATGTAGGATATGTTGGTGTTTATATGTCAGGTTTTTTTGATGCAATGTTTTTTTGTTTTAAAAAAAATTACACATTTCCTTATGTCAGACTCTCGAAAAAGGAAATATTATATATTTTTTTATCAAACGACAGGTGCGGTCTCTTCTTATATCACCTACGGCATTATAATATTTCAAATATCTATTTTTGCAATAACCTTATATGATATAATGAATAGCCAGTTACATTCATGTTCATCCTCTAATTCATTAGTTCTTCGTCTTCTTAAATGTCTCATAGATGTCAATTCTCAATCAGATTCAAGGAAGTTATTACTCAGCAGTCAACTCACTAGTGAAGTTCGATAAGTAATCAAACGTGTATTAGTAGTCTGTTATAGATTATAGATAAATGTTTCATTATTGCCTTATCTAGTTTCACTCTGCATATTCAAATTAGGAATGTGGAAATGAACAAGTCCAGTTTTCAGGTTTTTGTAAGTTAATTTCTTGATGTGTGTTTTTTTCTTTCATTCTTTCTTTGCTGTCGATTCCCTCACTGAAGCTGTCGCTTCATTCTCACCTGTGGGTTCGCGATTCTTGGCGTCACGCAAGTACCGCAGGGCACATTCGTAATCACCCAGGTGGTAGAAGGCGATGCCGGCTCGGTACATGGCCTTGAAGTGGTCTTTCTGGTGACTCAGCACCTTCAAACAGTACTCCTTCACCCTCTCGTAGTTTACCAGCTCGGACTGCAACAGACACGCTGGGGAGAGACGAGACGGGCAACAAGTCAGTGGTTTGACAAGATGCTTCCAAGTAAATAAAGAGATTCACTTTAAACATTTGCATCATTTTGTGCATTCGAACACCCTGAGCGCCATTGAATGAAGTGACAACGACAAGCAGGTCCCATGAGTGAGAAACAAAGACGGGGATCTCATGCTGACATCCCACTCTGTGCCTTTTAATAGAGGCCCGGTGAAATTTAGCCTCCACGGAGCTTCCTCGGGGTGGCAGTGAGCGGAATTTAAACAGCAGGGACTAACATCTCACAGCGTGGAGAGAAAAGACAAAAAGTGGTGCAAGCAGTTAGAGCCCTGGGGCAGGAGAGGAGCATGCGGCTGTTGAACTCCACATGCAAAACAGATGCACAATGGAGAGAAATCTGAAAAAACAAAACCAAAACACTGCAACGATGTTCAGGATTTAGTCCCTCGTCTTAAGAGAAGAGGGACACAAGGCTCATACTGTGATGAACTACAGCCTGAAAGTAAAACTTCAATCAGCTCAAAAAGTAACAGTCATCAGTTCTCAGTCCTTATAGATCAGTGCAGCTGTGAGATGAAAATAACTTCATTAGTAACGACACACACACACACACACACACACACACACACACACACACACACACACACACACACACACACACACACACACACACACACACACACACACACACACACACACACACACACACACACACACACACACACACACACACACACACACACACACACACACACACACACACAGCTCTCAGCCCGGCAAAGCTTTTAAACGCCTGCCGATGGCTCAGATATCTCATCACTCAAACACTATTCCTCTGGTGATCACAACCACTTCTACCTTTCTCCCACCGTCACTCTTCCCTTTTATCTGATGATACATCTCCAAAATATTCCCCTCTCTTCCTGGTTGTGTGTTTCACGGTCACATCCTGCAGCGCTGCTGGCCTGACTCCTTCCTCCCCTCTTTCCCCTCTGAGTCTGCCCTTGACACACAGACAGCTCTGTGAATAGCATGAGTCAGGGGCTGTGAGCTGGGAGGCAGGGTGAGTCAGGAGTGAGAGACGGAGAGAGGGAGGAGGCGGGAGGCGGGAGGAGATGTGTATTGTGTACGTGTGTGACTGTGAGCGTGGGGTTGAAGTCGAGGAGTGGCAAGACCTGTGGGAGACTGGAGGGCGAGAGGCGGGGAGAGGGTGTTAAAAGCAGTTAGTGGCTCTCAAGCAGGGAGCAAGAGCCAGCGCTTAGTGAGAAATGGTCGAGGGAGGAGCGTTTTATAAAACACACATGCACACACGCGCGCACACACACACTGGCCTTCACCATCAACGACTCAACTATACTTAAACACTAAATGATTCATAGTGGATATCAGGGGGAAAACTATTTCAATAAGAATCAATACTTTTTTGGTATTTGGTGGTTGAAGTTGTGCATGACTAATAACTGATGCAGCGTGCGTGTCCATGTATCGAGTCATTACCTGTACCGAGTCATTTATTTATTAGTTATTTATTTATGGGTGGTTAAGGGAGGGAGGTGCAGCTTGTTAGTCAAAATACAGTTAATACTGTTGAAACATTTCTAATCATGAAAATTGCAAAATTTGCATCCTTCCAGATCAAATAGCGAGAAGGTTTGCAGCGTGAGTACACTGACCTGACCAGGCCTGCATATATGAGTTACAAGCCGGTGCACTAAAACAGCCCATCTGGTCCTTTGAGTACGTTATCTGTAAGTGTATTTTCAAATGTTTCCTTCTGTGAAGCTCTTTAATCTGTATTGTCCTTATGAGAGTTGTCATAAGCGCCATATAAAATGTCCTAATTCCATCTTTGTTTGCCAGATGTACTCTCATATCCTTTAATAGTTAAAAGGAACAAAAGCAAGCCTGACAATCCTCTTATTTCCAGTGAGGCTCATGACTCAGCCCAGAGCGGAGCGGCAAGGTCGATGCTGTTTCCCGTCTTCAGCGCTCATAAGTCTGCTCAGGCTGGTACAGTGGGAGTTCACCTCAGATACCAGTCGCACACCTTTCTCCACACTATTCTTCTTTTGATTTGTTTTTACAACTGAACCGGTTGCATGACGACTCTCACCCCTGCACGACACACACCCATCCATCATTGCCCTCCAGCAGTGGACGTGAGCAGAGCTTTCAGGGTATTCAGTTACAGTCCATAATGGCCTAATGGCTGATGCAGTTAGAGAGTATACGGACGCTGACACACGAACATGCGCAGTACACCAACACTCAAACTCTCTTGATGGCACAAGATCAGCAGGCGACTGCAAATGTGCTCTACATGTGGCACAAACAAGAGTTGGGCAGGACTTGGCCACACAAACATAATCACTGGCAGATGACTTGAAATGACTTTACAAATAGACACACACACACACACACACACACACACACACACACACACACACACACACACACACACACACACACACACACACACACACACACACACACACACACACACACACACACACACACACACACACACACACACACACACACACACACACAAAAGCAGGGTGCACAAGTGATGACTGGCCGGCTCCACCCTCCCGGCCCATTAGGCAGACGGATTGCATGCCAGAGGAAATGTAGAGTGTGGTGAGATGCATTAAGGGTGTGATAATGACGGGATCCTCGGAGCAGGTTGAGCAGGGACACAGACAGACAGACAGACAGACAGACAGACAGACAGACAGACAGACAGACAGACAGACAGACAGAGGCCTGATAAAACACTGTGCAGCGTTATCACTGAAGCCAAAGTGTCCCCGTCAGTGAAAGGGCATCGCTGTCTGAGTCCCGCATTAAAAGAAGAGAGATGAGGCAGCAGGTGCAGAAATTAGAAAGTGACTTCCACAAATAGCTGGTTGTGAAACATTTAACATATAAGAAACAAAGGAGAGGGATCAATTTTCTGCAACAAATCCACCTTCATCCCAGGTTTTTGTCATCGGGGAACTGAAATGTTTTACTTCTGGTCGCTAAAAAGAATTTTTACAAGTAAAATAAGATCATGTCCTTGTTTGGATGACATGGATAGAAATGTTAAACTGATGCTGAACAATGAGAGGAAGAACAATGACGCACAATGATCGGCCATAACAATATTGCCACTGAGAGTGAGACGTGATTGCTCGACGACCGGGCCTGAGCGTCTCCAGGACTGCTGCGCCTGCTGGTGTTTCCAGTCTGCAGTGGTCAGCCATCTATCAAATATGGTCCAAGTAAAGGGAATAAGTGAACTGGTAACAGAGTCATGGACGGCTAAGGCTCACTGATGAAAACTGGTGAGTGAAGGCCAAACAGTTGAGCTCCTGTAATGCAGACTGCTGCAGAAGTTGGACAGATGACAGTGCATTACCGTTAGTTTTATGAGGCTGCAGAGCTGCTGCCTCCTGTCCGCACCTGAAAGTGTCTCAAACTGAAACAAAAAACTAGATCGCAGATTGATAGAAGAAGTTGGCTTGGTTTGGTGACTCCTATTTTCTTTCACATCGTATGAGCTGTGTACCTGGCCAGCACATGGCACTAGGATGCCCATGGGAATGAAGCAAACCCATTAATACTGTCTAACACGTTGGTCAAGGTGAAAATTTCAAAAACGGTTTGAGCACAATAAAGAGTTTAAGGTGTGCTCCAGGTTTCAGAGCATCATGTCAGACAACAGAGGAGAGAAAATAAGATGCCACAAAGGAAACAAAATTGAGATTTTTGTTTTTTCTGAGGAGTCTTTTGGAGTCAAAGATCGCCCGAAGCAAACAAAACAGATCAAAATGGTAAAATAGGGAGCTGAGAACGGTATTTAAAAATGCATCCGTTCCTCCAAACCTAGGAGGTGCAGAGCAGCTGTCGAGTGTGAGAGTGTGAAAATGTGTATTAATGCATCTGCCTGCGTTCATGTGACTGGATGCTTGTGTTTCGTGTGCTTGAGTGTGCATTGAGAAGTGTGGGGGTGTGGGGAGTGGTTAACACATGCTCAGGAGCCCCGCTGGTTTGCCCGAAGCATCATTTCTGAAAATGAAAAAATAAAACAGGCACGGCTTCATTTATCAGACAGAGTGCCAAAGCCTGAAATTTAAAAAAATAAAAAAATAAACAGAGTTTAAAAAAAGAGAGGAAAACAAGAGAATCTGGGAGCGATGGAGGACGGAGATAGAGAGAACAGCAACGAAATGAAATCCAAAGACAGCTGAGGGAAGCGACGCAGAGAAGACAAGAGAGATTCATGTGTGAGCCTTTGCTTCTTTGTCACTTTCTTATCAGATCCAAAATATGAACAGGCGGCTTTCAGTTATTGCTACCCCGTCGTTGAATAGAGACATCAACTCCTTTTCTTCTAGGCTTCTTGAAATAATATTTTTTTCTCAGGGGCCTTCCTGTTTGTTCTTTAAACGTGTGATTTTGCAGATTATTTCTTTGTTGTAAAGGTTCTTGGTGAGCCAAAAGTTAATAATTCATGGGTTTCAGAGGCGATGGTAGGATGATGGTCATTTTCAGCACATTTCAACCAGGTATCGATTATTATAGTCCAAATTAGTATATTGCTTCGAGTTAAAAAAATATCAAACACATAAATGTTGATTATAAAGACTATTAAAGACTATAAAGTAGATGTGTTTGGTCTTCAGCTCGCCTCATTTTGATAAAAGTTGTCAAACCCTATTACAATGATAACTCTATTTCTTTCTCTCTTTTTTTGCAATACTTCGAGGGAACATGCATTTATGGGATGAAGAGCAAAACGTGTATGTGAGTTAAACCCATAGAAAATTTTAAACATCTTGGAATGGAAACAATTTGCCAATGCTTTTTATTTCCCTTTGTTAATCACTATTGTTTTTAGCCTCTGGAGCCTCCAGGTACTGACAGTCAGGTGTCTGATTTGCAAGGCAGACCAGTGGTTCTAACCTCAACCCCATCAAGCAGGTGTGTATGTATTAGATTGGGCAACAGGGTGTGACCGTGCTGGTGACCACTATGAGGAAGGCTGCCGAGGGTTGAGTATGGTTCTCCACGACTCTCTTGTTTATTGAAAGAATAAACTGCCATTATGTTTTGGTTTCTTCAGATTTCAATCTTCCAATCCACCTCAAAAGATCCAACAGTAAACAGATGCTGCTTGGTATTTGCAGAGACAATTTGGCCATTTTTGGGTTTTTTTATGCACACAACCCACATACTCAACCAGGATTTCTGACAGCATGCATCTGGCAACAATGAAATAATCCACTGAACATACATTTCCTTCCTGTTTATTTATCATCCCCTCAAAGAAGTTCCTACATTTCTTTTGCAACATAAATAAGTAGTTATAAGGCAATTTATCAGCTGCTATCTGGTTATTCCTGCAGCTTAAGCCCCATCAGACAGGCTTCTTTGAAAACTCTTCTTTGAAAACTCTTCTTTGAAACGCTTTGACTTGCACATTTCCATTTTCAGAGAAGGTTGTGGCTTTAATTTCTAGCCGGGGGTTCCCATTGCAGATTCTACCAATGTGTGTCTGGCTTTTCTGCAGCAACTTCGAAATCCTCCCACAGTCTGAAAAGTTGACACCAGTGCACCACAAACATGACTGGAGAAAAGGGGGTGAAACAGATGAATGGATGAACTGTGTTGCATCTATTTTACTCTTGGAGGCATTCCTTGCCTCATCGTTTTAACTTCTTCCTGTACTTGTTTAGTTTGTTTAAGTAATCTTTGGGATGTAAAGAATATCACAGCTCCACCTGCACGGCTGTAAAAGGATAATTCACTGTAATTTATGGATGTAAAGCATATTCCCTTGGTTTTCTGAACAAGTGCCATAATAATAAACTTGATTTGTCTTGCAGGTGTTTGAGCTCAGCGTCCCCCTGGACTCGTGTCCTCCGTCCTTCTCAATCACACCAGCTGTGACACCGTCCGGCTCATTTAAAGCCACCGGTGGCCCTGCTGATTAGTCTGCTGTCCATCACCTTGTAATTAGTTCTGCGGGATGATAATGATGGATGGAGAGACCCATCACTCACACTCACTCTCTCTCTCTCAGCTGAAGACGCCTCCATCTTTGGACCCCTTCGTTTACAGCTCCTCCATTTGCCCCTTTAAGTGCCAGTCCCTGTACAATTCAAAAGCCGAGCCCTTATCTCTTCATCCACTGCAGCCTCTTTTAACAATGTCAAACTGCTGCAAAGGCCTGATTTAAAGAGACAAATGAGCCTTGCAAAATCATCACGGTGAAATTGCATCGTTCATGTGTTTTTAATGCCAAAAGTGATCCTCCACGGTGACGTCACAGCTCTCGGACTGTGTGGCCGGCCTCTCCGGGCCGACTAAGAATAGCTCCACCCAAAGCATTTTTGAAAACGTCTTTTGCGGAGAGGCGTGGCCACAGGTCAGCGCGCGCTCTATCATAATGGCTCGCCTGCTCCAACATGACACGGCATTTAGTCTACTTTCTCCTGCAGCCAGTTGTTTTATAGTCTGTCTTCTTCTTCTTTTTTTCTGCAGTTTTGTGTCTACATTCAGTCTCTTACAGTCACAAACATCTGGAAACCACAGCATCTTATCACAGAAAATTCTGCTTCATACATTCAGTGCCATTCATAACCTCACTCATTAGATACCTGTCAGACCTTTTCCACATCGGTACTCTTCGTCTCAGGTCTGCTCCATCCATCAGCCTCATCATCGGTTAAGTCTTTCTGACTCACTCTTGTTTTGTTTCGTTGTTATACTTTCCACTGTGAACAAGTGTAGTATAATAAAGTGGTTAGCACTCTCTTCTGTTCCTGTGGATGCATGGTTTTGTTCTCAGGGTGCTCCTGTTTCCAGAAATATAATTCTGAGGTTAGTTGAGGACTCTGGATTGTCCATATATGTAAATGTGAGTGTGTGTGAATGTGTGTGAATGTGTGTGACGGACTAGTGACGTGTGCTCCTTCTTCGCCTTGAATAAGCTGGTATCGACTCCCTCATGGATCTGAATTGGATAAAGCAGTATAGAAGAGGGATGGATACATTGTCATTGTATGTCCTGAAGGACAGCTCTAAATAAAACACATTATTAATGTTATAAACGGCACTAACGGTTTTCCTCATATAATAGTGAGATTAACATCTGATTAATGATGTTTTCTACTATTTCTTCCAGATTTCTTCTTTCTCATCTAGTTTTCAAGTCCATTTACTGAGCTGCGATGCGATATTTCTTCTGGGATCAATAAGGTTTGATTTTCTAATCTCTTCTTTTGAAAGCTGTCTAGATGAAGCTGTCAGTCCCAAAACGCAACAAATGACAAGTTCTGAATCATGAGGTTGGCAGCTCCTCTATATCACTGAAAATGTGACAGAAGGATTATAAAATAGGCTATTCCCCTCAGAGGAAATATACATAATGACAGAGACAGTAAAAGCTCATCTTGTCATTAAATAACATTTTGCTTTAAACAAGCCGAGCAGATGATCTCTTTTGATTGTGTGTCATTGTAGCAGAAGACTAATGCAGCTCCATATGGTGTTAAAAGAAACCTCCATAATTGCTCTATCTTATGACTCCTCTATGGCTGCTTGAGTCTCTGAGACCACCGTAGGGCCGTCCCAGTGGGGGTAATTTCAAACGAGGAGAGCCGAGACCAGCCTCCTAATGAGCCCGTGACTTTGCGTTTTGAATCAGTATCGTGATTTTTCAACTCTCCAATTATGTGCATTCATTCTGATGTACTGCATGACATGGAATAAAGGATTATCTTAGTAATTTAGGGTTTTACTCATTCAGGTTTCTGTCTAGAATAAGATGAGGGGGGATGGATATCAGTCAAACAAATATGTTCATTACAGTGCTCGTGCCGGAAAAGCAGTTACTTAACGTCTGCTGAATTCTTGTTAATAGATTTTCACTGTGATTATGGAGAATTGATGGCTGCATTTCAGCACAACCTTTTCTAATTTTGGCCTGAAGATGGTGATATTGTTAATATCATAAGAGGCTATAAAGTGTCACATCTAAAAGGAAGTAGTAACACCCACTGTACAAACTTGTCCCTGTGCAGAACCCAGACCGCATCTGTTATTATTAACGGAACATTTCAACAACTTTCTTTGGATGAACTGATTTTCCAAATATAGCCTTTTTAATGAAGGGCAGCCTGGTGCTGGTACCACAGTGATATGTACATAAATAGAAACATCTGCAACAAAATCTATAACAACAGTAATATACTGTAATACAATTAATTTACCGGAATGTTGTGAATCTAGGCCTCACAGCAAAGATGATCAGATCATGTATGACCTATATATAATCCCAAACAAGGGTAAAGGGACTTTGATTTATATTATTCTATAGTATTCCTGTGGTGTAGTAGTAAACAACCTTAGTAAACAATCACAACAGACACGCTATTGTGATTTCTTTTCTTCAAAAGCAATATGTGTGTCTAAAATGTACTTGTCCTTATGTTTGCCAGTCTCACAGCATTAATCCGCCCCCTCCCTCGACAAGTCCCCGGCATGTTGGTAACCTCATGACACCGACAACCGCTGGGAAATCAAACGTATTTGCAAGGATCCCCCTCGGTGAAACATTGATCCTGCGAGTGAAAGCAAATCAAGGAAGCACATAATTCTGTTAGATCTCACGGAGAGAGTGACGTTCAGAGGAGAGAAAAGCCTCATCGTTTATTGTTCTGATTTTGTTCCAGAAGAGACCAGAAGTTTCAAATATCAAGCTTCAACCACACACTCTTTGTCTCGTACATCACGAAATTCCCGGACGTGCTCCCGTCCCACCTTAACAATGTTTAATTTGCACTTTTGTTCACTCTCCAAAAATAGTCCTGACTCAGGATTAATGCTCATCTGCTTAAATATTTATACAAGCGAAGATGATTTGGCCGGCATGAAGCCATTTGATGCACTCCACTGCACGTTACAGTTTCCAGTATTTTCCTCTTGTGGGGGTTTGTTGACACCTGCAGAGGAAATGAAGAGCAGCTTATGTTGCTTTGATTTTATTTAGCTAATTTCTTGCTGATATGTTAGTTTTTCTTTTTTATCTTGTGTCTGGAGGCTTTGCTGGTTGTAACGTCGTGAGTAAAAACAGACTTTCAAATGGCAGATAAGTGCAGTTTAATAAAGCATAAAAAAGACATTTATGAGGTTTTATCTGGAGTTGAACTCCCTGGCAGGGATATAATTTTGTTGCGGCTTGAAGCCAGGCCATTATCGAAGCGGTGATGTCATCTGCGGACACAAGGCAGACTCTTGTCTGGTGCTCAGCAGAGCTTTGGCCTCTGTCTTCTGCTGCTGTCAGGCACCGTGGTCTCATTACACGTGACCAAACAACACTCAAGACAAAGTGAAATCAACGCTGTGCTCGATTGTGAAAGTTGACTTTTTAATTTTCTACCTATATTTGGAACATCTATGCACAATAGTTGTGAGAAAAGGGTTCAGTGCATTACAGAGGTTGAAGACAGATAAGAGAAGTGACAAGAAATGAAAAACTGCCAAATGGTTTGGCTCAGATTTTCATGGAGTCATGCTTCATCAGTAAGGTGTTGAAGCGCTTTAACCAAGCACCTGAAGGAAATGAATGAATAAAGCTTTACTTTACACGTGCTATCGGGCTGGGGACAAAATGGATCGACTATCAAGCACCAAGCAGCCAACAAGGTTTTTACCCAGGAGAGACACAAACAGTTCAAGAGCAGCAATTATGAGTTGCCACTTAACCTAACAAACATCGAGGGAGGAAGCCACCGGACGTGTGTTATTCAAATGAATGTCGTCATTTCAGCATGAGTCACTTCATCCAATATGAAACACTGACATCAAACATGTATGAACACTTTAAAGTCACCAATACATCTAACAATCTTTAGCTTGTGAGAGGGAGCCAGAGTACCAGCAGAAAACCCAACAAAGAAAATGTCCACAGCAGGTAGAATCAAACCGGGGCACACACAATGACGTTCATCATTTACAAATCCTTACCGAGATGTTTAAATATTTCAAATCTGATTCTGTTTAGAGATACATTTACATGGTCTTATACTGAACACGCCTCAGTGTAGTTTGTCAAAGTGGTACGCTCGAACTGAGAAAAATTCTGCACTTGTGGTTGTTGATCACTGTCTGTTTGTTTTTGTGGTTAAATGTGAAGAGATAAACAGGCGTCCCCGGGTGGATTTATGGGAGTCTTTCAGGTGAAGCACTAGCAATTATGAGTGAAATGAAAACTTTAAAAACAACCTGTAGGCTTTTGAAAGTTTTGATCTTTGTTTTCTCAAGAGGATCATAACATTTCAGTTGGAAAATGAAGCGTATGGGAGCAGAATGGAGGCAGTTCAGGTAAATATATGAGACTCCCTCATCAGTCCTAATTTCTCCTGAGACACTTACTGTGATCATTCTAACTGATGTGCTGCGAACAGAACACTTTGTCTTAATGACTCTGCCATCTTCACGCTCCAGTTCGGCTTTTTTATGATCTGATTCCTATAAATGTACATCCTCAGTGACAGTAGCCTGAGGTGCATTTTACCCACGGAGCTATTCAATCATTGAAATTCTCCACTAACAAAGAAAATGTGGCTGTTACTTTGTTAGTAAACCAAACAGACACGCATCTGTGTGTGTGTGTGTGTGTGTGTGTGTGTGTGTGTGTGTGTGTGTGTGTGTGTGTGTGTGTGTGTGTGTGTGTGTGTGTGTGTGTGTGTGTGTGTGTGTGTGCGTGTGTGTGTGTGTGTGTGTGTGTGTGTGTGTGTGTGTGTGTGAGTGCACATGCACGTGAAATAAAAACGGAAATGAAAGTAATTTTGAAGGTTTTCACATCAGAACACTATAAAACAGAGTTAGATGAGCACATACTAGCTAAGTGTTGAATTGAAAGAAACATAAAAATACTTATTACACTGGGGTCATTTCAGGGTCAAAAGCTCCTCCGAACTAAAAGGGAACTGCTCAGTTGATCATTATTTGTTAGTTTAGTTACAAAGAGTGAACACTTTTAATTTAATGCAAGCGTTTTCAAAGCATGAGACTGAATCTCATTGTGCTCCTCAACTCTCACGCCATCTTTGGTTGAATGACAGCCTTCCCAATGTTTTCCACATTAAAAGACATTATCGCAAACAGCTGATCCCAACGAAAAACTATTTATCGGCTTGTTAGTTGCTTTCAGTTTGAAAAATCTTTGCTCTGTATATGTAGTCTGCAGTTGTTGTAACTGTTACACCTGTGGTTTTGCATTGAAGTTATCTGAATAATTTTAGTTTGCCTATGTTACATGTACCTTAAATGAATGTTTTGATCATTATTTTGCCTCATAAATTGATTTATAATTGCATTTGTCTTTTCCAGTTTGAAACAACCTTGCTGGAAATTAAATCTGTCAAAGATACTTCACTGCCCCGATTGCTGGATCAGCAAAACAGACTCACCACTGCCTTTACATCTCACTGCCACCACAAACAGGGTTTAACAAGGACGAGTTTTCAATGTCACCCTCTTGCAGGGCATGTAATAAAGCATTCACCGTCAGGTTAGAATAGGCTGAGCAGGGAAAACTCCCGGCCAACATAGCTTTTATTTTCGATCAGTGCGGAGATGAATTTAAACAGTTTACTCTGCCCTGTCCGGCAGAGCACAGGGTGTTAAATATGCGCAAAAACTTCAGTGAATTCTCATTACTGGTGGCTTACAGAGGATAGATATTCTGGATTTCACAGTCTATCTCCCTATTTCACTCGCTCTCCCTCTCGCTCTCTAAGGGTGTCGGGGAAGGGTTTTGTGTTTGAGCCATGACTTTCAACTACCGACCAGCTTTGACAGACACGTTCAATTTATTCATTACTCCACACAACTGTCAGGCCACATCAGGAAGGATTTCATTTTGAAAAGAGGAACGAGAACTTTAGCAAATGTGTCACAAACATGTGCTCATAGGGAAATGTGATCCACATATAGAGATCGTGTCCACGTTTCCTCCTAAACTAAGATTTTTATTGAATATATAACTGGAGGATGAATATGAATCATATAGAAATGGCTAAACCCACAACTTTACTCCCACATTCAAAAAGCAGTCATAATTGTATGTCTCAAATCACTGTTCGGGTTTGTTATCATTTCGACTGATACGCCCTTCAAAATGTTATGCCAGCCAGTCGACCGACAGACCGACAGACCGACAGACCGACCGACCGACCGACCGACCGACCGACAGACCGACCGACCGACCGACAGACCACCCCCTGAGCCAAAATATTTCTATACCAGGTATAAAAAAGACAAAAAATGGGAGAAATATGTTATTAGTGACTTGATAATGTAATGAAATTGGTTTATTAAATAGTTTTTTTCCCCCCACTATTGACGTTATGATGCAGCTGCATCTGTTCCTTTTTCAAATGCAAAACCACCGTATCAAACTGCCTTTCATATATTCTCAAGCTACAGTTTGTAATGAGGTTCACCCTGGTCTTACCAGGAAATCATCCACTGGCGTCACCATGCTCCCATTAAATGAAACGATAAAACTATTCTTCCATGTTCTCTTTGTCCAGCTTGCCCTGTGTGCCCTCCCTCTTCCCTTCCTCCCTGACAAATGACTGGATCTTATTTACTGTTGTGACAGGAATCATATGAGCCTGTCAGAGTTATGATATAAATCTGTTTGGCCTGAATTGGATTTCCAGTGGAGTGTGTGTGTGTGTGTGTGTGTGTGTGTGTGTGTGGGGGGGGGTTCTTCCTCCGATGCTCAGAGGTCACAGAAATAAATGTTTTCTCCACTTCCTCCTTACTTGCCACTCTCCTTTACAGTAATACCCACTACCCCCCGCACCCCACCCACACCCCCACGCCCTCCACCTCCACCCCCATCCCCCGTTGTGTAATCCCATCATATTCAAGACCTCTGTCCGGCTTCTCCCTTTGGTTTTTCTCCCTCACCCCTCCCTTCTTGAGCCAACCCATCCATGACTTCTCGCTAACCCCACTCTTCAGATTTCTCGATCTCTACGCTGTGAGCTGATTCAGAGGTTCGCTATAGAGGACGGTACAGTATGAGCTGTACAGTAGAGGGAGTGCCAGCCGTACCCCTGACAGCAGCGCCGCGCCATCTGCAGCTCTGGCACTCGACATTTTCATGGCTCTGCTCTGGCCATCTCTCTCTAACAGCAGACGTGCATGCACAGAGGGAGGAAAAACACCAACCAAACCTTTTCCCATCCCCCTTCAAACTCTTGTGTGGTAACTCTCCTTATCCTCCTACTGTGCCAGCACACAATAGAAAGCTTATTTTTGCTTTTGAAGCACCCAGCAAGTCTAGTGCTCTCAGCTTCTTACACAACCTTGGTTTTTCCTCACGTTAACCCTTCTATCTTCACCACCGACCCCCCCCCCCCCCCCCCAATTCTTCTCCGGCTCGCTCTTTTTCTGCCTTCTGCCTATCTCATGTACTCCACCACGTCTCCTTGTGACTGAGCTGGCAGGCGATGAAAGGGGGGAGGTCTTCCACTCTATCTTGCTGTTGTAAGCGGGCATTGACTATTCTTAATCAGAGTTGCAGCACGGACTGGTAAAATCACTAGTCTACCGATGTTATTCAAATGCAGCCCAAACACCTCCACAGAAGACTGCACTCAGAGGCTGCAATGTCTGTGGAAGGAAGTGAAGCTAGGGCATGGTGTCCAAGAGCTGTGCTGTAAAGAAGGCGGGGCTTGTGAAGAGAAAAAAAAGAAGCTATGACATTGTATCATGTGCGGTTTAAGAATAGGAGATGTAAAATATTCTATCTCGATATGATATTAAAGGGGTCATATTATTCAGCTTTTCAACACTTTCACATGGTCTCGTTGGTTCAAAAACGTTGTATTCAAAGTTTATTGCCCCAGTTCCAGCTTTTCCTTGATTTTCATCCAATTCAATATTAAATCATCGGAGCTGCATTCAGAATCTGCTGTGTCTGTGTGAGCTGGACTGGCTCCGCCCACACATGTCCATCTTGGGAAGTGGAGGAAGTACTTCCTCTCGTGGTGCCATGTGCCAGAGCAGAGCTGCTTGATTGTGGGAGGGTCAAAGGGAGGGGATACCTTGATTTGAATTGGCTAAACCTCTGATGACACTATATAGGGTTTGATTTCTGATTCGCTTGTTGGAGCGACACACTTTAATGAAACAAGCCAGGGAGAGAGGTTACAGACTTTCTTCACTTCTTCTCTAAAAAAAAAAAAAAAAAAGTCATGTGATTCAATGTTAAACTCCAAGAAACACCATTACATAAACAAAATGCCTGAAACTAATCGTGGATCTATTTAGAGTTGGACTTGTTAAAAGTCTTGCAATTAAATTGATCTGCTTGCACACTCCTAGGAGAAGCTTGTAGCTTTTGTCAGCACATTTCTTTCTCCGCAAAGATTTATATTGAGCCTTTCCATTATAAACGATTAAAGTAGGATGAGATTAATTAAGGTACAGCAGCACAGCTGGTCTACAAATGATAAAAAGAAACATCGTGGTCTGCTCACTTCTCATAGCTGTCAAGCAATGTTGTGTTTCTAACATATGATCCAATACGATAGCAGCTCCAACGTCTATACACGAAAGACTGTTCCTTTTGTTTGTTCTTAGAAAACGGTTTGTGTTTTTATTTTCTTTCTCTTAACAGTTCTTTTTTTTTTTTTTTTTTTATGTGTCGAGTGGGTGGAAATTGCTGGATCATCACCACTGCCAGCGGAGCGGCTGTGAGCTGCAGCGGTTGAATAAAAAGGTGGCTGCTGTTACGAAACAAACAATTTCACTCGCCGCCCCCCTGCTGTGTCTCTCCCAAGGCGGCGACTTCTGACTCATTCACAGATTGAGCCAGTCAGGAGGAACAAAGGGAGACTTCAGAAGGCGATCCGAGCGAGCAGGAGTTAATGAAGAGTCAAGCTGATCGCTCTCACGACACCATCGCACCATCCCGCTCCCACTTTTATCCTCTCTGAACACTCTGATGCACGTTTGAACTTATTACAACTTGCTCCCAAACTGTGGCCAGTCAAAGTGTTGCTTTATGATCAATTTTGAGAAAATGAGCACCGAAACGATGGACATGGTTGTTAATTCTGCTGGAGCCTCACAGAGTGTTGATGGTGGGTGGATTGATGGATGACAGGCAGCCTGCCTCGAGCCTACATGTTGCACTGCTGTGAACCGCGGCAGACACAGACGACACCAGTAGTGGCAGCGCAACCTATTTTGATACAGGCCTACAGGGAGGCGCAGACTGGAGGTCTTCTTAACAAGGCCAGCAAACAGGACGTTCATCATCCATCCTGTGAGGACAGAATCAGGTGGATACCGCTAGATTCATTCTTTAGTTCTCTGAAACCACATGTTTGTCTCTGCATGCAGGAAAATCCTCATAATTCCCTTTACAAAACAACACTTACATCCACTTCCTCCACTAAGTTTAAGTGCTTCGACAAAGCAGGTGGATAATCAATTAAAAAAAATAAAATGTTGTAAACAAAAATAAATAAAAATGACCAAATAGCACTGAATACTAATACAGATTCATTTTGGATTTTCCCTGTCTGGAAATATCACTGATAGGTGACTTTTGCAATATTTCCTTTACATCAGTTTCACATAATAAACAAAAAAGCCCACATATGCGAGTGTATGAGATGTTTGGTTGTATTTTTCATATGTTATGTTATATATCTTGACAATCTTTCATTCATATCTTCTATTGCACCTATCCAACTTTGGGTCATAAAGTATGTGGCTGGAGCCCATGTCAACCACCACTTTACCACCATTCAGCTCACAAAGAACTTTATCCGGCTGTAATTTAAGTTTGCATCACTTTGCAAGCTTTTCTTTCTCACGGAAACTATAGATTTATTGATTTATAGATTTATTGAGCAAAGGCTTCCGGTTGCGGTTGCTGGTCAATGCACTGCTCAGTTCAACTATTTCTAATAAATATGGGTAATTTAATCTATCATAAAACACCATATTCATCATATTCTCCTCATATGGCTTTGGACTGAATACCATGGTTTGAATACTGAAATAACGCTGTATATAGCTCTCAGCTCAACTTCATTAAATTTCATTGTACTTCATTGGATTGTCATTTCGACTGGAGCAAGACACAGGAAAAGCTTGTCACCATCGCAATGAAATCAAGAAGACGAAGAGCTCACACACCAGAGAACGGAAAAGCACATGCACACTAATACACTCTCTTAAACCAAATCAGCAATGTCAGCATTGTGTACGGGAGGAGCAGCACTGAACACACACACACACACACACACACACACACACACACACACACACACCCACACACACCCACACACACACACACACACACACACACACACACACACACACACACACACACACACACACACACACACACACACACACACACACAGGTACAAATGCAAAAAGTAACACATGTAAGTGCTGACACGTGATCACACTCACATGTGTGACTGGTCTAACGAGCTTGTTGCTCTCCAGTCATACGCCACAGCCAAAGACAGCCAGCCAGTCACAGTGCAGCTCCTCACTCATAACCACGGTGACCACACTGTCTGTCCAGCACAGCTCCGGGAAACCAGGGGGGAGAACAGACGGCAGACTTTGTACCCAGTCAGTCTCTGCATGATTTCAGCCGTCGGCGACACTTGATAAATAACATTTTGTAACATAATTTGATTGATTATCGAGACAGAATCTTTCTTGGAGTTACAACGACCAAGTCATCACTGACTGTGCTCAGATCTTGAGATCAACGGGGATAACAACACAACTTTTGCCAAATGCTTGCAACAATACATTATCACTGTCTGGAAGAGAGATTGTATTTGAGGTGGAGTCGTTGCCTTTCTTTCCGCACTGTGGGCATATTAGAGGTTTGAGTCAAGTTGGGGTTTTAATTCTGTTTGTAGTTTGCAAGTTCTCTCTGTATGTGTGGGCTTTCTCTGAGTACTCCAGTTTCCTTTCACAGGTGCAAAATATGTGTTTTGAGTTTAATTGGAGACACTAAAAATGCCTCTAGGTGAGAATGTGTGTGTGAGACTGTCTGTCTCTCTCTCTATTTCCTCTAAAATGGACTGCTGACCTTTTCAAGGTGTACCCTGCTCTCACCCATAGTCAGCTGTGGTCAGATCCACTGAACCGTGGCTCTAAAGTTGGATACGGCCTGGAGTGGGATGGACATAATTTCTGTCATTTAATTGGCCTTGTGAGGTTTGAGTTCTTGCCAATATCTAACATGAATTGCTCTGTTAATGTCCAAAAAACACAGGCACACAAAATGTCAGCAAGGCAGACATGAGTACTGGTCGTGCAGATCCACTCCTCCAAATAATATATTTGCTATAAATGCAAAATGGGATAGATGAGGAGGCATTATGCAGAGCAGACGTCTTTAGTGATTGAACTGATTTTGCAAAACAGCAGGGATGTGAAGTGGATAATCAACCTGTACCTACCTTCATCTGGAGATCAGAGTAATTATTCAATTTACTATCTATTGTGATGTTTACTGTTTACAGCGAGCACCCAGAGTATGAACAAAAATCCCAATGAAAGACCAATATTTACTGTTTTTTTTTTGTTTATTCGTTTTTTATGTTTTCATAACTGACATATTTTACATATTACAATCTACACCTTCCTCATGCTCAGCCACTTATGATCACCGTACATTTTTTTTCTGTTCATTATCATTATTTTGGGATGGATCACACTTGACCATTCATATTAATCGCCATGATCTCCCTGAAGTGCCTATTATTCAGTGCCTTTTAGATTGTTGAATGAGTAGAAAGAGCTGGTTTTAAAGACTCAGGGCTGCTCATGAAAACGAGCCAAGGTTGGTGTCGGGTCTCTTTGTGTGGTTTCATGTGTGCGCGTGTGCCCTCGCTGCAGTTTGAAGCATCAGCAAGGAGAGGGCATGAACAGTATTAATACAGCAAGAGGGAAAAAGGCCCAATGATGGTTGCCATGGTAAATATGACCCCCTGTCGTGTTAGCAGTCCCCTCCTCCTCCTCCTCCTCCTCCTCCTCCTCCTCATCACCCCCTTTCTGTTCCACTGCTCTCTCCATTTCCTCTCCGGGCCTGTTTTTCCTCTTTCATGCTTTTCCTGATTTTCTGTTATTTTCACCATATTTTCTTCTTCTTCTTCTTCTTCTTCTTCTGGCCCATTCCCTCCCCCCCACCTTTCCCCCCTTCACGCCACAGTGGCCATCCTACGGGCTCCAGACAGCTTTGAACGCTGCACAACCAGCGACCTTCAATGCATCATGTCCGGGCGGCTGGGCGGCCGGGCGGCCGGGCGGCGTTGGGACAGCAACAAGACGCAACATCACTGCTGCCGTCACGCCACACCCACAATTCAGAAATCACAACATGTAACAGGAGATACGAGGTCTAATATATGATGTGATGTAACTGCCGTAGTGCCACTATGCGTCATTAATCACAATCATCATCAATTCTCTCTGGCTGTCAGCATTCATCAGCATCTGCTGTGCATGCCGGAAACTGGAGTCACACATCAAATATAGCAGGATATCAGTGGGCTTATCTAATTATCTTAGGCTTAATATCATAAGAACACAACCGGCAACCTTATTGAAAGTGAGTTACGATAGATTACTGAGTGGCCAGAGGATAGATAAAAAATAAAAAAATAAAAAAATAGTAAATCTAATTTCAGTAACATTTATACGGAAAGGTAGAGCTGCTACTGTAAATAAATATATTTCTGAGTAGTTCCTCGTAATTACCTGACACTTTTCAGGTAAGTTAAATTAGATATGTGAGTTATGGATATAAGTATGCGTGAGTATACTCGGATATAGATTATTTGTTTTGTGCAAAAGTATTTTCATTAATTCTAAACGTAATCATTTATAGAGATTATCAACGAGGGGTCTATATATGAATATGGATGTATATGTGTATGTGGATAAGGGTGTACCTTTGTGTGTACGTGCTTGCAAAAATGTTTTTGATATGTCTGAAATGAATGAATTAAAAACAATACGAGAATGTTTTCTCGTTATGACAAGCCATGTCTTTATAGCTCGGGTAAACTATAATGTGCTAAATATATTATCGGTACCCATTATGACATGTAATGGCCAGTGAAATGCAGAAGTTTGGATCAAACCTCTAAAAGAGGACAGAAATGGTTTTCATACAAATGTTTCAAGTTTACAGGGTTAATCTGTTCTGTAATCTACAGTGAAAAACACGGGATGGAAATAAATTGAAAACTCTATTGAACTGAGTTTCTTTTTTCATTCTAGGGACGCTTCCTACTATACTGCACTTTTAAAGCAGTTGTCTCAACCAATCAAAACCATCCACCTATAGGGAGAAGAGTTTTTAACTGCCTATAGATCCCAGCAACCGTAAGCAATAATATCTTACCATGTGAAAATGTTTTGGTAGTCCAGCATTTAACAGAAAAATTATATTTGGTGTGCGACAAAGCATGTGCAGCAGGAGGATATGAGGGGCTCAGGATGTGGTTGCAGCTCTGTGAAGGGGGCTCACCTTACTAATAATAATAAACAAACAAAAACATCTTAAAGGACAATAGCCTTCACAGTCAGTTTAAAGAAATCCTGGATAACATCGATATCTCCACTTAAATGCTGATCAATATTTTTTCTCGATAAAAGCTGACACACACACACACACACACACACACACACACACACACACACACACACACACACACACACACACACACACACACACACACACACACACACACACACACACACACACACACACACACACACACACACACACACACACACACACACACACACACACACACACAGAAGCCTCGTCTCTGAGCGGAGTGCTGTGTTTTCCAGTTACGCCTTTACAACATGTAACATCAGACAGCCAATTACAACGTGTTATTAGATCTCAGTACAAGCTTGCTGCACGCTTATTGACTCACTGCAGCTGATGAGATTTACTCATTAGGTATCAAGATTTGGTATCGAATGACAAGGCGCTTTAATAGCATCACGGTCAGCATTCTGATTTGTGCAGAACTCATGCCGGCATTAACCCGTTCCAGATAAATGGGCCATCATGATGCATCAGAAGATAGAACCACATTTGGACTCAGTCTTTTTTATTCATGTTGCCGGGAGATGTAAAACCTCCACGGAAATGATACCCAGGTTGAAAAACACTGGATTATTCTGCTGTCAGCGAATCAGTTGCCAACAAATCTGATACCGTTTTCCCCTGTACTTAAGACCATTAATGATTGCAATTGGTCTTTCGAGGAATTGAAAGCTGACAATAAGCCAAGTAGGTCCTATATATCAGTTTTCCGGGGAGTATAAAGAAGAAACTTACTGAAGAGTATAATTAATATGAAAATATTCACCAGCTGCAGCTTCACTGTTTACGGTGATGCTTCAAGCCTTTTTTGTTATGGTTTGCCTTATTTCAGATATAGCTTATTATTAAAACTAGCATGCTGTAACTAAGAGTAGTCAAATAGAATAGAATAGAATAGAATAAAAATACTACAGTGATGATGTAACAGTGATGAAGAGCCCTATTAGCCCAGCCAGTAGTAAGTGGTGCCATACACTACACAGCCTTACATCACCTCTCTCCATACAGCCCAAGTGAAATTTTGACGTTACACCAAGATGAACTTGTCTCATGCATAATAAAAAACAGGTCTACATCCCATAAAACATGAAGCTCATGACCTTGATTTTATTTATTCATTGTCTTTTTTTCTTAACAAAGCACTGGCACACTGACTGTTCTACAGCCTGGGCTCGACAAGGATGAGAAGATATTTTCTGAAACGGATAGGAAACTGTTTATCTGGATGAAAAATGTGTTAATTTTGCAAAAATATTTCAACCCCCCCCCCCATGCAATCCGACCATCTGTGTTGTGTTTGAGCGCTCCCAGCAGTGCCAGCTTCTTCTCTCCTGATCTCCGTGCACCTGCTGGAATAAACTACAACCTACGAGCTGTGGTGAACCCGCTGAACCGGAGCGGACGACGGTGTCAGCAGTCCTCGGCTGTTTGCGGGCTACGCCGGCTCACCTGTCAGGCTGTCGTAGCACTCGATCTCGGTGCTCTCCACGGCTCTGCGCTGCTCCTCGGTCAGCTTGGCCGCGGCTTGGCTCAGCAGGTTGACCTCGGATCCCGTCGTCCCGTCCACCACATGCACGCCTTTCAGCTGCAGCAGCGCCCGGTGGTACTTGCCTATCGCCTCCCGGAATTTCTTCTCCTTGTAGCAGCGGTTGCCTTCCACCTTGAAGTCGATGGCTTTCTGGATCTTCGTCTCCATCTCCATCTCAGCCGAGCCGGCTCGCTGCCCGCCGCCGCCTCCTCCGTCTCCTCCGGCGGCAGCAGCCAGGCTCCGGCCGCCGGTCTCCGGGTAGCTCTTTAGTGTCTTTATCTGGTGTTGCTTGGCTTCCATGTCGCTCAGTGGAAGCGGCCGGAGCGGGCCATGGTGCTCGGACACTAGGGTGTGTTTAGTCGGGGAGGACCAGAGCAGCGTGCTGTGCATAAAGGATGCAGGACGGAAGCGGCAGAGGCGGCTGGACAGGCGACGGCACCGGGGAGACGGCGAGCCCCGGGAACACAGCTCCGCACACGGCTCCGGGTCGCGGCTCTCACTGGCGGAGGCGTTAAAGAGCGGCTGTGGTTTGAGGAGGACTTTACAAAGCTGCAGCCGCTGACAGAAGCGTCCTGGTTCCCCCCAGCCTGCAGTGAGCGGCTCCCGGCTGTGGAGCGGAGGATGCTCGGATGGATCTCTATGGCAGCACGCGCAGCTTCAGCACCACAGACAGCGCGCCGCGCACGCACCACAGCACATATATATAGACGTAGACCTGTGAATGTAGACGTCGGTAGAAATGGTCTCGTCATTGACGCTCGCTGTGTTGCAGTTACATCAGAGTGGCCGCCTTCTTGGATGAGGACTCTCTTCTGCTCCTTATAATTAAATTCAATATAGGAAGGTCTTGACACAATGAAAAATGATCACAACTAACTGAATATCCAACGATTTTCGTGCGAGTTTGCCTTCCATACTAAAAATCTGTAAAAATCTCAGGATTCTCTGGTCTTGGTCTTGTTTTTTGAGATGCTCTGGTCTTGACTGCAACTCTATCTAATCACTTAACTTAAGTTCGAAGAACTTGATTCATTTAAATGTCACCAATTATAACAATTGAATTAAGTTGGTCCGACTATTTTCTTTTTTCAGTGTATATTATTTGAGTTCAAAACAAAACTGTTTGTTTCAGGTTTGCTCATGTGCCACACTGAAGAAAGATAATTAATTGAATGAAGAAACAAGTTCAAATGTGTACGCTGTCAGTGTTTCAAAAACTAAGCCTACAATCACAGTCAAATTAAGTAAAGTCCATGCAGCAGCTATTTTTCAAGGATTTTCGCTCTAAATATTATTTATTCTGGGAGACACAGAGTTGAATGGATGTCAGATAATTCGGATAATTATTGAAATATGATACTATATTAATTCAGCACTGATTTACTGTTTTCAATTGCCTATTCAATCACTGGAGGCAAGGCAGAGCCTCATCCAAGATGGCGGTGACACTGAACGCGCGCGAGCCAGTTGTCTACTTTTATATGTCTATGACATCCGTGCACGACTACCCCCCAAGCGCACGGCACTATGGGAAGTCGTGAGGCGTTGCTGCAGTCCAGAATTTACATGAAAAAAAAGCAGGAAAGAAACGTGCAGAAATACCCTGAGACGACCGATTATCTGTCGGAAACACTCTACGGTGGATTTATTAATACAATAAAAACATATACTATATCATATGCGTTTTTTTAAAAATTATTTAAAAAAACAACATTAATTGCTTATTTATGGGTCAATAGGTGAAAGGTCACGCCCTGACATCATCCCCTGTTTTGTAAGATGTTTACAACCGATCTTTTTTTTTTTAATGATTTATTATTTACTTCAGAAGGGGGCAGATTACGTCACTCCTTTGTTTGGAAACGGACCGTCCTTCCACTGTAGAAAACATGCGGATCCAGGTTAATTCCGCTTTTTCTTCAGCTCACGTCTCCTGTCTCAGCATCAGTCGGTCCACAACGCCAGATGACTTTAGTTGATAAGGTTTCAAGGCGATGGAGACGGACAGCAGGAGGCTGCGGGGAGCACGAGGAAGATGAGGAGGAGGAGGCGGACAGCGACCTCCATGGGAAAATAATGTTCATTACACTCATGTTGATGTAATGTGTGGTTCACCTGAGGTGCACCAGCCAGACTGACTGTCCCTGCAGAGAACAGCATATTCTTTCCAGACACTGAGCCAGGTACAGTCATTTTCAGTTGATTTGATGCTCATCTTGCTTCTCTGGGGTGTGATATATCGAGGTAATAAGCAGCAGAAGGATCCCCGAGACTCGACGTGTATCCCCTCAATGACACTAAGTTGTTCAAACATTTAGCTTTACATCTGTGCTTGCTGCATGGTTTATGAATCAGAGCTCTGTGCCGCATCAGGGGGAGCCGTTATCTTGACTGGAACCAGCAGAGAGATAAACATGTCTGAATAATCAAGCAGTGTGAAACTTCTGCATGAGTTAGACAATAAAAACTGACAAAATGTTATTACTTCCCTTCATAACCCACCACAACCACATCCAAGCTATGATAGGGTTAAAGCCTGTTTTTCCTTCAAATCTCCCTTCATACTTTGCATCATAGATTAAACTAAGGTCTGTACACACTCATCAACCCCCCCCCCCCCCCCCCCCCCCTGTTGAAATGAAACTATTGCAGAGTTGCTGCAGATTTATTGACGGGACATTCACAGCACCACAAAGGACTGAGGTCTGTGACTGTAGAGGTCATTTGAGTCCATGAAGTCATTTTCATGTTCAACAAACCAATTTGTGATGATTCAAGCTTTGTGAAAAGGCTCATGAGTCTCCTGAAGTAGCCATCAACAATGGACACTGTGCTCAGAAAGAGAGGGGCACAGCAGGGGGCATAACTCACAGGAGATGGCCTGGCTCATTTGCTAGAGTGGGTCAGCTCACGATTTTTTAGCTTTGTGGTTGAATATCAACGTGTGCTTGGGTATGACACTGAACCCCAAGTTGCTCTCACATTGGTGTGCAAGCACCTGAAGTCACCTTCAGATTGGGAATTATGATACAGGTGAATGTGAGCAATTCGATACAGCACGATAAGAGTGCAGAAGCAGAAATTTTACGGAGGCATTTAAATGCTGCTTATATCTTCCACGGGGATCAAATTTCCACCATAAGAATGAAAGTCACTCCACAATTACACAAGCAGCTACCAAGCCCCGTCAAGCTTTTTAAAGACTCATCAAACCAGGAAATGTTTTTCAGTCTTCTATGGTCAAGTTTTTGTGAGCCAATGTTAATTATAACCTCCGCCCGGCTGTTCTTAGCGGACAGGAGTGGCATTTATTGAGCTCTCCTGTCCCAGACTCCCAAAACAAGTCGTCATTTTCAGTTGAACGCTGGAACCCCTAACATACTGTATCTTATAATCCTACTTGAGAATCATTTTTAAGCTTTAAATCAACCAAAATGGAACAAATGTTTCCTGTATTGGATTTCTGAAAAAGATTGGGTCCACACTATTAACGGCTACTGCCCCACTATATGGTATCTTATTTGCAAATAGCTGTAAATGTGATTTCTTACAAGCACCGTTTATTGACGAGTTATCTGCTTCATGTTCTCAGGAGGAATAGGACTATTGCCTTCGCTGTCATGTCACGTATGTGTCACCGACATGCACTGTAATGCGTCCTCTGCAGAAAAATACTCAAGACCATTGGACCAGCTGTCCCATTTAATTCATTTCCGTTTCCACTCATGTTCAAGTATCGAGCATAGTTTCTAGCCATACCTTTTCTTAAAAAAACAAAAAGTCATAATGGGTTTTTTGTGTGTGTTTGCTCTACTTCATTGTTTTTAAAAAACAAATAGTTCCTCTGTGATTTTAAACGTTTTAAAAATATTTACAGTGTAACAAAGTTCTGATGTGAAGTTTGGCAAAGCAAAATAACACATAGGCGTGAAAGATCCATAATGTCCCCCGATGACAACAGACCTGATGGCGTCTGCGAGTTTCGTAACTCCGATATATGATACAAGATCGTTCCCATACAAAAATAGGCCGCAGAAACAAGTTCTGTGCTGTGTGAAATCAATTTAACAAATCTGTACAATACATTTCAAAATAAACGGTATTCTATGGATCCGGCTTTTCAAGTAGGTGCTCATAGAAAATGTTCAGTACTCTGATAGAAAAGCTGACTTCAGCTCACAGCGGTGAACTTCTTCTCCACGCAGCAACGAAAAAGTGGAGGTGCAGAGTTTTACAGTTTCAAGTGTTCGACGAGGTTCTGTGGTTTGGGTTGCTTTTCTTTTTTTTTTTTTTTAAACAAACACTTCTCTCATCAACACTTCCCACTCTGAAAACATAATATAGGAGGTAATTTTCAGGTGAAGCCAACGACGACAGACAGGTTTAACCCTTTTCAGCCTGCCTTGCCAGTACAACTGCTTTCATGTGTGAATAACATCAAACTATTCTCGTATTTACACTGGATGAGATATTTTGAGAAAAGTTAAAACTTCAGCAAATATCAACAAAACTGTCACATAGATCATATTTGTCTGAGTTCTGGATTCTCCAGAACGGGTAGTTTAGGGAGCAGCGTCTTTAACTGTAGAGTGTCGGGGTAAAATTCAAACCACCATCATGGTAGCTTGGTTGACATGCTCATGCCTTACAATTACAATTATAGTCTTAAATAGTTCTAAAATGCAATAAGCAGCAGATATGAGTGACAAATGATAAATATCTTAAAGGTATGAGCAAAACAACTGATGGCGAAATACGATAAGTAACACAGCATATAAATGTGACTTTTAAATGGCAGCGAGACTGAAACATGAGTTTGAAAATAACATTAAAGCTGCATTTTAAACATCCTCCAGTTCATAATCACCTGCAGTTGTACATGGAGCAGGACAGACGCAGAAGTGTGGAGATACAACTCAGTCACCGTGTTAGGTTCTCTTGCTGCCCAGTCTCTTAAACACGCTGACAGCTGTAGCGTCCATCTGGGCGCTCACAGTGTCTCCTGCTCCTCCTGCTCCTCCTCCTCCTCCTGCTGCTGCTGCTGCTGCTCCTCCTCCTCCTCCTCCTGCCCCTGCTCCTCCTCCTGCAGCCCCGGTGCTGCTGCTCACCTTGGAGCTGGCGATCGTCGCCCTCTCCTGGGCTCGGGGCTTGCTGCTGGTCACCCTGTTGTCCTGCGTGTCTGCGGCTGGACACGACAAAGTGGTGCTTGAATGTGACGCGGGAAGCTTTCCCAGTCTGTGAAGAATACTAATCTTAGCAGGGGGGACGCCGTTGGGAGAAGAAGAGGAGGATGATGATGAGGTGGGAGTGTCGGAGGGAGGGAGCTTGAATTTGCCTCCCAGACGTCGCAGGGCGGTTGGTGCTGGTTTCGCGGCCGGCTCTTTCTTCTGCAATGGAGGAAGTTTCTTCAGGACCCCGGCGTACTGCAGAACGGAGCCTTCTCCGTCACTGTCGTCTTCATCATCCTCATCCTCATCCAAGTTTCCAGCCACGTTTCCTGCCTGCGGTTCATCTTCGCCCTCGACCTCTCTGTCGAGGCGACTGAACACTCCAGTTGGCTGAAAAACACAACATTCACATTAAAGAAATTCCATCTTTGTATTCACAATAAGGTGTGAAATTATAATCATAATAAGGTTTTACCTTATTATTGCTTGTTGTCGTGTCTGCCTTGGACTCAGCTCCGAGTCGTGCAAACACAGAGGTCCGTTTCAAACCTTTGGACAGCAGAAGAGAAAGAAAAGTTATTTACACAAGAATCTCAGTGACAGCTCGACTGTGATGAGTGTGCAACTTGGTCTGATTACTCATGGCAAGTAAACAACTTCCTCTCTCAACTTTCGTCTGATCAGGCAAGAAGACAGAGGAATATTCTAGCCTTTCTCCTGCTGTGCTCATCGCTTCATTTTGCTCATCTCCAAGGTTTTGTCCACAAGCAGCAGGCATTATGAAAACTGATAAAAGCGTAAATGAAGAACGAGCCAGTTACTCAGGGAAAATGATATTATTGTTTTAAAATGAGTCAAATGTGTTCAAAGTAAAGTCCAGCTCTGTCAAGTTTGAGAGAGAACGCATTAAAGGATGAAACAATCAACATTTTAATGAGTAGAAAAACTGAGGGGATTTAGGCCAGTGGTGAAAAACAAGCAAGAGTTTGACAGATAAAATGTCTGCTGGTGTGAGGAGAGGTTAAAGTATGAGAAAAGAGAAAGTTATTTTTCTGTTTAGCGTCACCCTAATGGGAATTAAGCTACAGAGTACTGAGCAGCTGAGATTGAGAATGGTTAAGGGCTTACGACGAGCCAGACCACTGGGTCAGGCCTACCTTTCTTGGCCTGCTGGGCCAGGATTCGACGGGTACGAGCTGTGGTGCCTTTGGGCATGTTGATGATATATTTTCCTTCCATCTCGGCCGTCACACGCCGGCTCTTCGCTGCTGGCAAACCGTTTCCCTCATCAGCTGGTTGACTTACGACTGACAAACACAGTGGTGGACACGAGAGGATGAAACACGGGGAGTCGATGACACTCCGTCGGTACAGGAAACAGAGGACCGGGGATGAGGGTTTGAAAAAAAAACCACTTCAGTGAATCTACCTGTTTTGCTGTTCTTGGTTGCTTGCACGTTGGACACAGTGACGGACAGGCGGTTGTCTTGTCGACGGGCTGGAGTGGCTGGTGGGGAGTCGTGGCTCAAGGCGTTGGCAATCATGCGAGTGGCAGCTGGGAGAATGAGGGAAATGTTCAGAAGCAGCGTTGAACCAGGCGAAATACAACCAGAGGTTGTTGAGGAGTCGCATACATCCCCATCTGATCCCATCTGGACTGGACCAGCAGCAAGGCAGCATCAGAACCAATCAATAGAGACTCTTCTGAGAAACACTGGGACGTGAACTCTGGTCGACTTTAGACTAACTTCTTCCTGGGTCTTCTCTGGCACACCCACAGTGTGGATTTGATGCTAAAGTTTCATTATCAGGAGGCATTTCTTTTTCAGGACAGGGTTTTGCTGCTCAGCTGAAGGTCACGGTGTGTGTTTTGTCTGTATCTTACTAAAACAGTGGACTTAGAGGTGGACAAATTAGAAACAGAGGTTGCTTTCATTCAACAACTGCATTTAATGTCTGTAATGTCAATTTTACTCTTCCCAATATTACAGAGTGAGCTGGACTGACCCCTACTTTTTCGGCAGGACTGTTCATACTCAGAGGAGAAGCTGTCGAACCACGCCCCCTCGCAGCAGCCACACGACTGTGAAGCGGCGTTTTAACTTTTCAACTGCACAGCTTATTTCTCGCCTCCAGTGCTTTCAGAAATGCATTTCTCTGAACTGTTTCAGTGATAAAAGAGAGTTTTGGTCCGAGTCGCGATGTTGGTCCGGTTTTAACTACAGGAGCTGACAGCTTTGAGTGATGCGTTCAGGTGCATCATGTAAGTATGCGTCCGACATGTGAACGAGCTGCGGGACTCATACAGTAGCCAGGTTACAAGCTAAATAGGATTAAGATATGACTGATGGTCATGAGCGAGCTGTGCAGCACATGGCAGTGCAGAAGTTTCGGCCCCCACATAGCTCAGCCATGACAGTTGGCACAGCTGAAACAAATTTCTTCAGCCAGAAGGAGCTGGCCGAAGGAAATGACGCCATTTTGTTCAGCAGGACCCCGCAGAGCCGAATTTTCTTCTTGTTCTTATGGAGTATGAATCGGCCTTAAGTCCACTGTGGATTTTGTCGACTAAAACTCTTATGATATTTAGTCAACGAAACTAGACTAAGACTAAAAAGGTTTCAGGTGACTAAACTAAGACTAAAACTAAATGGCGTGTTACTCAAAAGACTAAGACTAAATCAAAATTTGTTGTCAAAATTAACACCAATTTATTCAAGATGTACCTTCATCCAAATGTTTTAAATGGCCTTTTATTGTTTTTATTTTAAACACAGAGAAAAAAATACCACATAGGAACAAAAACAACTGCAACAGCTGAATCTCGTCTACTCTGTGAGTCACAGCAGGAGCTACGAGCAGCTCTAATTCGCTCGGCTAATTACTGCAGACAAACTATATTATAATACAAGTGATGAGTCATGATGCTGCTGGCTGATCTGGTTCAAGGGTCACTGTGCTGGTGGAGTGAATAACAAATAACAAACAACTAAATCAACTGGTCATGGCAATTATTGAAACACATAACTGCAATCTAAAGTACGAGACCTTCACCTCAGTCACAAAATCTGAACCCTAAATCTAAATAGTTTAAATCGACGAGCAAGCTTTAGCTGGAAAATATTATTTTGTTACTTACGAGTATTGGCAGTTCTTCTGAGCTCAGCTTGAACACTGGTCTGTCCTGAGGTGATGGCTTCTGTTGCCATTTTGCACATGTCCTGAGAATCACAAGGTGGTTAATGACATTTAAAGAGTTGTGTGGAAAATAGAATCAACAATATAGTCATTCATAAGAAGACAGTAAGCGTAATAAGATTTTTGTAACCGACAGAAATAATTAGATTTGATTTATCAGCTGATTAAACTTGACATCAAATTCTAAAATCAACACAAAAACAGCACAAGGACATTAACATCATATACTCAAGTGTTTGTATTTATCATAAACACAATAGTAACCATCATTATTGCTTTGGCCATGTAATATTGTGGAACCCTAGTTGAAAAGACTGTCAGGAATTTTTACATGCCTAAACTCAATACAATCTGTAACACTGCCACGGGAGAAATATTTATAATGTGACACATCTCTGAACTGTACAAGAAGCAAAACAGAGTCGACATTCAAATTCCAAATGCCTCACCTGCCTGTAGACCTGCTTGGCATGTTTGAGAATGGCAATGATGTCCCCAATAACTGTGATACCCAGGTCCATCATGATGTCTTTACTGAGGTCCATCAGCATGTTCTTCTGAATTCTGAACAAAACGTGAAGGAGAACACAGAGTACATGTGATCACAGTGTGGATGCGTGTGTATGAAGTCTAAAGTAAGCCACAGAGCAGAGCAGACTCTGTAGGACCGGGTGGGACAAATCATCCTGAGTATTCCTGCACTCCACCCCGGTCCTGGACCAGGTTGCCACAAACAGAGAGGACTGTTGCTGATCTTTTTCAGCAGGTATCCCACATGATGTCTGTCTTGTCAGCTGGTATCCCATGTGCACAGTCATGTGACTTTGTGAGTTGATCCTTTTGATCATTTAGCTATGAATTCATAGGGAGCAGGCCTGGATCACCACAAACAAGCAGGAGCAATATATTTCAGTCTGGAACCACACCGACCAAGTCCTGAAATATAATTACATTTTTTTTTTTTTTTTTTTTTAAATGGCCAGGATTGTGCCAGACCTGGTCTGGGACGAATAATACTTATCCGCTGACATTGCAAACAGAGCAGATCATGACAGATTTCTTGTACAAGACAAAAATTATTTATCACGATTGTTTGCAGCTTACTTATGTAAGCACACTTTTTAGGACGAATGAAATAAGAGGCTTAAATACCTGTTGTCCACAAAAGAAACTGCATATGTGACAGCAAGACCGGCTGGGATCCCCGCATCTTCAAAAAATTGAATCCACTCTGAGGTGGCTGCAAGAGGAAAGAAAAAGAGGTCGTTTTAATATTCATCACAATGACACTTTATTGAATTCAAAATCAAATCTGTGAATTTTCCTTGATGAAAGTCTACAATGTTTGACCAGTACTGAGGAGATACGCTTCTAATTTATCTTTTTCTTCTTTTTTTTTTAACATTTGTGCGAAATAGTTAATTGTGCAGCTTTTAAACACAGGAAAAGACAACTGTGATGCGACATTGGCTTTTCAGTATATCATAGTATATTTCAAAGAAACTGCTCTTTCATGAGCATCTACATTGTCAATGACATGAGCACAAACAGGATGATAGTAGATAAAGAAGAGACTCCCTACATTACCACTATGCACTGTGCGAACTCTTTAATAGACTGAAATGGGTCATATACTGAGGTTGTATATACACACATGGCTTTACACTCATCAAATACAAACCAAGCTTGTATTACTTATGTGAGTTACAAGCACTACTTCATTTGGAAAGGTGTTATTTATTCTTCTATTATGCTCTTATACGCCCATCCCTATGAGTGATGCAGTCAAGGTTAGACATAATCAGAAGTCACAAAAGCTAAAGGGTTAAGTTAGTATATATTTTTTAAACACTTAAAATGACTAAACGAGGCTCAAGCAACACACAGTCCCAGCTACTACCTGACATATCCGTAGTTTGAACGGTGGATGTGAGTATTTGTAACCCCTACAGTTACTCGGTGCACGATAGCCGCCTGAAACAGGCAGACTACAGTGGGAACACGGCCTGACTCGAAAGGCCGGTGGGAGACGCAAACAGGACGAGACAGCAGAATGCTGAGGTCTAACACATGCTGACCAGGAGCAGCTGGAGGTTATTTATAACCGCGGTGATGAAGCGTCTTGTGGCTGCAGTCACAGATCGTGGGTGAAGGGAGCACAGCAGCTGCCAGAACAATGGCTCATCCCAATGAGCCCTGACACCGAGCAGACCAAACTCACACCGTGGATAAACCCTCACACGACTCACGAGTCAGCGACAAGCACCGTGCGACAGAGACAACTGAGAAACCGAACGCGCGCCTTCTAAACCGTTGTCATTGAAGTACTGAAAGCACACCAACGAAATGCTTGTGTTAGCATTCCGTGTTAGCATCATCTGGACGGTTGTGCTGAAGCAAAGAGCGATATCGGTCTGCCGCTTCGCCGGCTGCGACCACAAACCGGCTCATAAAGCAAAGAGGCGTGCGGAAACGTTACAAGAACAATATCTGATGCAGAACATGCGTGTTGTTCCGGAAAAGGAGCCGCGGTAAGGATTTCTCTTCGGGCCTTGACGCTCTCACCTGTTGTCACGGACGCCATGTTTACAACGAACGTGTGCCGACGTCACCGCATGCGCACAACTTGATGCGCGCACATGACGTAATATCTTAAGATGCAAAACTGTAAAGGTACATATCGATGAGTCCCTCCTTTCTCCTTTCCTGTCTACTTTACCACGGGGTTAAGGAAAGATGTTAGGAGTGTTCCGAAAGGGGTTAGAGAAAGGCCATGACGTTGTTGTGACCATAGATATAAACACGTGGATAACGACTTAATAATAACGCGACAGCGGCGCAGGTTAGTAACGTCACCGTGGTGAAGAAATGGACTACAAAAAGCGCATTTATAGCATTTTCCCCTGTGCCTTTAACTACTGATACAATGTTAAATATCACAAAGTTGGAATTGAAGTGAAAGGAAAAGAGGCCATCAGGTCAATAAATAACCAATGCAAACTGAGAATAGGCTACACAAAAAAATACTTTACTGTCTTTATTTTACAACATCCACATAACATTCATAGTTGGATTTGGTTTTTAGATTGTTTAAAGTTGTTCAAGGCATATTAGTGCGTTGAACAACTTTAAACAATCTAAAACTCATATCCAACTATGAATGTTATGTGGATGTTCAAGGGATATTAGTGCAGTGGTAACTTAACATGATCTGCATTGAGTCATCGTGAGTTTCCCTGAATGAGCGGGTCCCTTTAAATGATGTCTCCGCAAGTAATTGTGGGGCAGCATGATCTCATCTCCTTTTTTTTTTTTTAAATCTCGTCTCCTTTGATAAAGGATGCATCAGTGTTTCCTATGCTAAAGGAGGGTCTAACGGAAGCATTGAGCCTTCTTTTCTTAGTTTATTGAGAATTCGGACGTTCCTTATCATGGCTGCCACTTTAACACTTCTGAAGTTAAGGGAAAGTAGATAGGAAAGGAGATAGGAGGGACTATTCGGATGTACATTCACTGTTACCATTTCAAAAATAAAAAGAACAACACCTTGGATAAAGCCTTTAATGAAAATAAAAAATGAGGAACAAACAAATAAACAAGCATTGAGATCCTAATGTTACGTGTTTTGTTTGGTATCTTTGTTTTATATTTTCATGTATGGTTTCTCAAACCCAATGTCATTATCTTTGTCGTTTTTTTAGTCCTTAATATTTAAAAAAAAAAAAAGTTTTTTATTGCATTTGTTCTTTTTACTTTTCTGTAACAAAATAAGGGAACAACGTCCTCTGGAGTTTTTATTCTTGGCCGCTAGAGAGCGACACAGACTGCTATGCAACTTTCCCAACTTCCTCCTAAAAGAAACTAAACTGCAGAAACTGCAGAAACTGCCTTCAATGAAAGCACAATAAACGTGTTTCCTGTGCAGCGTAAAGGTGAGGATTCCTTTTAGACACTTCCCATCATTTGCTTTGACTACCTAAATGTTATATTCTTAAATCTGAATGTATGGGCGTGAAACTCACACAAAGGATTTAACAATATCGTCCATCGATTACAAAGCACTTGAAAAGACTAAATGATAGGAAAGAAAGAAAGAAAGAAAGAAAGAAAGAAAGAAAGAAAGAAAGAAAGAAAGAAAGAAAGAAAGAAAGAAAGAAAGAAAGAAAGAACTTGTCAAGAATATTCATATACACACACACACAGACACACTCAGTAACATGCAAATATTTCCTATGGAAATGTATTGGTGTTATGTAATTTATTTATGACATGCTAAATTATTATCAGTTGTTGTTAGTTTTTATTTTTACCTACTTACTTACTTACTTACTTGTCTATTTATAATGAAAGGACTAGTTTGTTCGACAGATTTATGACTACTTACACGATCACTGACTAATTAATGTTTACCTGCAAATCACAGTGTTTTCTTATATAAATCAAGTATTGTACGTTACAAAGTATTGAAGTTTTTCAATAAGGGATAAAGTATTATGGCAGGATAATGCAACAGTGACCCTCGGACCCACAAGCAGCCATAATAAAATGCACTTCAGGAGACTTTGACTTTTTATATAAAGCCCTGCGACTGTCAGACATGTCCTACTCATAGTCTGTTCATTTTTATTGTATGTATGATTGATTCCCATTTTATTAGGATTTCTTATAATTAGAAAGCCCCTTCACTCCCCAGTTTCTCCTTTGCTGCCTCACAAATTTAATTGACATCTATTAACAATATAAATTATGATTATAAAACCTGCATACTAATTACAGTAATGATTAAAAACCAGTAAATACACACACACACACACACACCTCTAACAAGTACAGTAACAAACAAGAGCCATGTACTTTATAATATGTTTATTTATTTCTTCACAACTTGGAAATGAATGACATTTGGTCCAACCATGTTAAAGGAGACAGCTCACCCAGCTTTTGCAGTCTAGAAACTTAAAAGAAAGATGCTTTATCTTGTAAATTATTTACCATCGCAAGAAAGGGCCAAGGGCTGGACTACGGTCACAGAGCATTCAAAGTGCAGGGACTACAAAAGCAGTACAGCAAATAATGCCATACATTTGGTCGTCTTCAAGATAGCAACAAACGGGAACAGATTTATTTAAGAAAATAAGTAAACAGAATCTCATAGCAATGTACAGAAAACTATTAAATCTTTTGATTATGTGCTATGCAATTTTAACCTTTTAAATCAGAGCATCACACATGTTTGGAAACTCTGATCTGTGTTAATTTACATCTTGTGTTCAAGTTTATTTGGCCCGTTCATTTGTGTCGTATTAAATTCATGAGCTCATCTAACAAAAATATCACCTAAGTCTGAAGATGTTGTAGCCTTTGCTCCCTGAAGATGAAATACAGAGTGAATCTTTCACAAAAAATGAAATATTGATAAAAGGAATGAGCAATGATTTTCTGAAATGAAGGAGCCTTGTTAGTTATAATGCATCATCAATAAATGAAAAAATATATATTTTCACGTTTTTTGCAGTTTATATCATGAAGATTGTCTCAAAACTAAATATGATTTTGCACATTAAGGATAACTTTTAATACTGTAACAAAAGTTGATAGTTAAAGCAATACAGCATCACACTTGACATATCGTAGCAGTCAGTTGGATCACTTCATGATTTGCTACATTATGTTCATCCAAGAGGATAGTAGGTATTGCATTTTATAACAGGGATAATATGAAGTTAGAGTGCATACGGGACTTGTGGAAAAATAGATGTACATAGCAACATTTACGTCATCGTCATAGAAAAATAGGAAAGCTCTTGTTCAGTTAATGATATTGTAGCCATTGTACAGTACAGGTAGATGCAAGCAGGTTCTCTGGAGCTCAACCTTTCTGCTTTCCCATCTTTGTACCCTTCTCCAGCTCACTATCAACATATTTGTGATTGTAACCTTACAAATAACAGAGGCAAATTCTGACAATTTTCAATTCAACCCAAAACCCAAAGCAAAGGAATCAGATGAAAGTGTCTAATATGTTGTGTTGTGATTGGGGGGGTGGGGGGGGGGGGGGGGGGGGGGGGGGGGGGTCTGGAGGGGGGGTACAATACACAGCCCCCCTGACATCTGTTTATCACACTTAAGTAGCAGAGAGATATAATAAACCATGGATAAACTCACAGAGTGATTACTGAGTCCACAGAGCTTCAGCTGCTGGGGATTCACTGTCATTGACTTTCATTCAAAATAAAACATCCTGCAGAGGCAAGCAGCTATTTCATGTGTCTGCAACTTCAGTAATGACACCCTGTGGCCTTCCGTTGTCTAGCAAGAAACTGCCTCAAACATATAGCCTAAGATAGCACCACAAAAACCTATGTACATGAGAACTATTGAATATGTTTTATGCTCATTCTGACAACAGAACATATTCTCATCACATTTGCATTTGGAGAGAAATCAGAAGGCATCTCCAACATCGTTACAAACACAGTCCATTTTCTTTTAAAAAAATAAATGAGGTCTGTCCTTTTTCTGACTGCCAAGAGCCACATGTGCACAAACAATTATGCCATTCATCTAGCAATTGTTTTGCTCATTTGTATGTTTATTAGTTGAAAATAAAGCTTTTTTTCCCCCCAGCAAATACAATCACAAGATTTTTTTTTTTTTTCAAATAGCCAGACAACATTTTTTTAAACTACAGGAATAGATAAATGTTAACACCGTAATGTCCATCAATCAAGGCAAAAACTGTAGTTATCCTTCAAATACATACTTCTGCAATAGTCGATTTTATGGAGTGATATGTTTACACTGGACTGGAATACATACTGAGTATGAAATACTTTGTCCATAGAATCAAACAGTTAGGTCATTGTGTTGTTGTCTGAACACTTACACTTTTAATATGTGTAATGACATTTAATAACACTTGTAATAATTTCTAATTTTGCGCAAAAGGTCAAGTGGCATTAAGGTGTCAGTAGCTTTGGGACAGACCTCACAGAGAACAAACAAAACAAAGGAGTTACCACAACCTTCTAACATCATCAGTTATAAACAAACATTAACGTAACTTGGATAGTGCTTTATATTGTCTATAAAACATAAATACATGTTACCAGAGGCAGTGACATCGTGCTTCATGTGGAGGGACAGGGTAGTACTTTAAACATATTTATTTTTTATAATATATATATATTGATATATATATATATATATATATATATATATTGATATATTTATATATTTTGGCTCTTTTAGAAAAATATTAACTTTAACATTTCATTGTACTCTTCAATGACAAAAATATCCCATTTAGATGTGCTGACATTCATACTTTACAATCATTTTACATACACTTACATATATCTGTAACCTGTATATATGCATATGTATAGAGACTTATTAGTTTTTTGTTTTTTTTGTAGTGCACAACATGCCTCAAAATTTGTCAAATGAAAATACAATAAAATAATGAAACAATTGTTACAAACAAAAATAATAGTAACAGTTATGAGGAAATATCCCGATTAAAAAACAAAACAAAACAATATAACAAGTAAAGGCAACAGTACAAGAGAAAGCAGAGGTCAATGCAAAAACAATAAGACACACATATGAACATAAACATTAAAATATACAACAGTTCTCACTCAAACATACAGGAAAAACAAATCTTACAAATTCACAGGCGTAGAAAGGACGCGCTCGCCACAACATCACCACATGTTCTCCTCTTTTGTTTCCTGGTCTTGTTTTTGTGCTCACTTGCCACATCAACCTCCATAAAGAAAGAAATAAACGGGCCAGGTGCCTCGGAGTGGACCCACTCACAATAAAAGCACCCCCACCTCATCTCCTCAGAGAGAATGGGGGAGGTACAGAGACCACCGTGCCCAAGGTTTAGAGGTTGTCTGAATCACTAGTAAAAAAAACAAAACACACCTCTCTCCTCTAAATAAAGGCATTGGTTCACATGTGATTGATTCTGAGCAGAACTCTGAGCTGGTGCATTGCAGCAAATCTTCTGTATCTTCAGTTCAGACCCTTGAACGCAATGGCTGAATGTCCACATGTAGGCCAATGGTGATGAGGCTTTGTGGTATGGAGGTGTTTTTACTGAGGTTGACCTTCCACACATTTGGCAAAGCAGAACGTGTTTTCTTCTTCCTCCTTTTTTTTCTGTGTTTTTTTTTTTTTTTTTTTTTTGTTTGGTTGTTTGTTTTCAACATTTGGCTCCGCTTCGTTTTTAATGTTTGTTCCCACAAATGGATGATCAGGGTGAACATCATCCTCGCTTCAGGCTCTGTCAAAGTCACTCCTTGTCGCTTGCACTTTCTTTCTCTCTCAATTCCAGATTAGTCTCTCTCCATTTTTCGCTTTTAACCAGCCTCACAGCAGATGTGTCATATCTTCATTGTGTGAACAACATGAAAAATGGCTCAGCAGAAGACAGTGGCATCCATCTTGCATTTTGTGTTCATTGATTATGCATCTATGTGCGTGTTAAACGTGTTTAGCTGCTATTCACTGTAAGGACTCGAGCAATGTGCTCCAATAAAGAGTTCTTCTGTTTGGATGGGGTTGCAGCCATGTCCTTGTATGACAGAGGGCTAAAGGGTATGTTAGTTGGGTCGGCTTTCACTCAAGGTCCCAGGGGCTGGAGGGGGTCTTCGGGCTCTCGGGGGTCGAAGACTTCAAAGAGAGGGAGAAACAGAAGAGACAGAAGAGGAGAAAACAAAGATGGGCAGAGATGGGTCGCAAGGCAGGTAGGCAGACGGCAGAAGATTTATTTTATAACGAGAGGAGAAAGCACAAGATTTAGTGGATTCTGTGATACCCAGATCCTCCCTTGTCAAGTCCAAGCAGCAAATGAAGAAGCAGATTGAAGTCGAGCGGATGAGGAGTTAGAGGTGAGCGCGAGATCAGCAGTCTGTCTCCCACAAGAAAAAAAACCTGAAAAAAGTGTCCTTTGTCCCTTTTTCAGATCTACACAAATACATTCAGCAAGAGGAAGGAGGAGGAAAAGGATGGAAAGGGATGAAAACAAGAGCACTGGAACGGGGGCAACCGACAGAGGGAACAAGGTAGGGGCACTTGTGCTTGATGGAGTGTAATGTGAGTATTTCATATCTCACTCAATGAGAGGATGAGAAAGATAGAGTTCATTGTCAATTCATTGGTCAATTCAAAGCACTTAAGATTTGCAACATGGACTTGGTTTTGTAATTCACTGTCCAGCTGCACAAGCTCTGCCCAATACAAAATGAGAATTTGTTCATCATTGAAGCTCAATCTTAAAGGTCACACCTATAGTGCAACTATTTGTATGGCTCTTAGTTAAAATCCTTTTCAAAATGTGTAAACTTTGACCCAATCAGTCACAAATGATTGGGAGTATTACTTGTCTCAGCCTCTACTTCCAGCGAGCGTAATTTGTGTGCGTGTTAATATGTGTATGCGTGTGTCTGTCGGTCAGTCAGAGTGCCAGCAGTGAAGGCGAGTTCAGGGAATCAGATGACTGCTCGCTACTGCTGTTCCGCTGGTTGGCACTGACCCCGCAGGCTCCCTCTGGGTAGGTGAACACAAATGAAGATGTGTATGAGGCGTTGTAGCTGCCAATGGCCGCATCGTCATGGTTAACACCACCACCACTGTCGCTGGCCATGAGGCATGGCCCACCAGGTGCCGGCTCACCATAGAAAGAACTAGAAAACTCTACCTCCTGCATTATCCCTGGCTGAGGCTGCGGCTGGACTTGCTGCTGCTGAAGCGGTGGCTGGGACTGTGTGGAGGCCGGGTGGGCTGTGTACGCAGGAGGCAGATAGAAAGAGTCTTCTTTCACAGTCAAGCCCACAATGGAGACGGGAGGTTGTAAGGTCTGTGGAGGGAGCTGAGACTGCACTGGAGGGAGCTGCACTGCGCCATGCTGGGCCTGGTCTTGGTACTGGATCTTGCAGTTTGGCTGATGGGCAACCAGGACAAACTCCAGTCGCTCTTTCTCCTTCTGCAGCTCCGATATCTCCGCCTCCAGCTCGGCCTTTTCCTCTTCCAGTACGTCTGTCTCCTGTGGGCCGGTACAGAAGATGAAGGAAACATGAGGAAACGTGGGTGAAACAAGCAAAGGAAGACAAAAGTTGTGCTTCAGAAAGCGAAGCGAATAGGAGCGTTCGCCAGATTAAGCTTCCACTTCAGTGTTTGTGGAGGTGGATTTATCCATCCCAGCAGAAATCCTGCCCTCCCCAGAAGTTAGATTTACAAGGTGCCTCATGGAATTTCTCTTTAATTAGGGCATAAATACAATATGTACAATAGTCCCTCTTGAGACTGTCATCACCACCGCTAAACACTCATGACCATAGGCTTCTCTTTCACATACACATGCAAACATTTATTAGCACCCTCTAATGCTATTGGAGGTAACATAAAGTCTGTAATTATGACCATCAATCATTTTGACAGCTGAAACAGGTTCCAAGCTTACCGACTGCAGTCTGTCTGTGAGTTCCCGTCTGCGGTTTCTGCATTTGGCAGCAGCCAGCTTGTTTCTCTCCCGACGAACTCGCCTCTTTTCCTCCTCCTCAGGTGTTAGCTGCGAGGAAGAAAAACAGACATGTGTTAGGATAAAAATATTTTTTGGGTTCTTGAAAACGTACTTTCATCCATCCATCAGTGGTAGATACTTTATGAGGACAGCTAGTGTCACCACAGCAACGAATGTTGTCTGGGGCTTTTTTTTTTTTATCTCTTTTTGAAAATATTTGTATGTGTTTTATGAAGCTTACAAGTAATTTTAATAGATTATTTTAAATAAATCAAGCTGTAGTTGGCAGACAGGTCTAGAAGTTGTTATAACCCTTCCCACGTTAGATTGTCTTGATTCCAGCAAATCATTTTCCTACACCAGATGTGCAACATGCAAAGATCAACACACAAACCGCCCAAGCACACAAACTTACTAACACACCAACATCTCCATCTTCACTCACAGACTCGTCTCGTGTACGGCGGCTGCGGGTTCTGGATTGACGGATTGGACCGGGAGCTGGTCCTGGAGTGTCTGAACTTGGTGGGGTGAATCCAGACCCCGAGGTATAACTCGGGCCTGGCATGTCATATGGGTCAACCAGTGACACTGGCTGTGTCATAGTTGTGGTCCCAGTGGAGCCGCTCTGTCCAGAGGCCTGAGAGGAGATAAGAGTCGGCTGCACCATCCACTGCAGGTCCTGGCTGGTGGTGATGGCGGTGACGGTAGGCACGAATGATCCGGGCATCTCACCTCCAACACTGGTCCCTGGCCCGCTGCCCGCAATGCTCAAGCCAGCACCTGCTGACGCACACTCCTACACAGGAAATACAAAGTTTTCATGAGCATTTAAAACCAATGGGGACAATGAATATACTCTATGTACCCTGTATATATTTAGGTTGAGTAAGATGTTTCTTCAAAGTTACTCAGACGTCACAAGCAATGAGGAAAACCTAAGAATCCTAGAATCTGAAGAACAATTAAGGCAAAGTTACCAAAAATTAGCTTTGGTAGTGTGTTTTAAGCTTAGCCTGTATGCTCTGGAGTATAAATGATCAACTCTGATCATTGTCAGTGCCACAAAAATATCCTTAGTATCAGAGGGTCAAGTTGTGACTGACACATACTAGTGGGGTTATGATAACTCATCAAACTGAAAGGACTAACTGCATGTCTCTGATTTTACCCCCCAGGCATTACCTTTGATATTTCTTACATTGAAATTGACAAATGAATAGTAATTTTAAATAATTTCAATGGATACCTGATTGAAATTTTCTGTAAATGACTACCATTCCATCATTACCAGTGAAACCAGTCATTTTGAATTTTTTTTAATTGGCTTATGACTCAAAAGGGAAGAGTTTGCACTTAATGAGATTGCACACAATGTCGTTGTTCTTTTGGCACTATGACAATAACATTCTGATTCTGACGTGGCCAACAGTTGAAAACATTGTTGGAAAAAAGGTGAATAGTCTGGTGAAAGAGTTGGCTGTACATTGAGTTCTTACTATGACTGTCGGTTTTAAATCAGCTTTCCTTACTATACGTATTCGGTGTATAAACTCTAAAGAAAAAATAAGCATTTTGAAAGCACAAATCAATCGTCTGCCGGTTGCTTTTGGAAACGGGGAGGTCCGTCGACTGTCATTAATATTCATTAAAAGTGTGCCGGGACAGTGGAGCAGGCGGATCTGAAAGTTGCGGCCTCCACCAATCGTCTCTCTCCGTGAGCGTCTCCCCCTCCTTCTTGCCTCCTCCCCTGTCCCACCCCCGGTGTTCCCCTTGGCAACGCGACGTAGCGCTCCAAAATAGAACACGCATTTACGTCACGGCGTGGAGAGAGCGCAGCGCGTGGAAGGAGGAGAAGCGGGGCTTCGGCGGTGACGTAGGAGGTTCCAGCAGCTCCCGGTCCTCCGTTCGGCGGCGTGCTGGAAACCGAGCACGCCGCCGCTGCCGGAGATACTACCGCTGCAGCTCCCTCCCGGTACAGTTATACAGAATCAGAGTTTAGCACAGTGGCACACATATGCTTGACAGAGGGGCTGCGGTAATAATCAAAATATAAAAACACATGAAGACTATATCTAAGATATTTTAGGGTTACTTCCTTGCTATTTGTATTCTCTTTATAAAAGCGATTTATTTATTTTTAGGTAAATGTAAAAATGTGACAAATTGGTCAATTTTAGGGTATTATATAGCTTTTGGAAAGTAAATCATCTAATTATTTTGGTAGTGATTGTTCACCCTCACAATGGTGTAAATAGGTCCAGGTGAAAGAAGCACCCCCACATCAGACCGGTGACATTTCTGACGGATTAGTTGACTGCATGGCGTAATAGTTGATCTCCAAACTCACCTGCGGAGCACTGGTGGTCGGCGGGCTCCCGAAGGAGTCCACGGACGAGAGATACTGCGACTCAATGGAGGGGGACGAGCTTCCTCGGGATCCACTATCGGGGTCGCCGGGAAACCCTTGGTACATCTCCCCGGGGGGACCGAAGGAGAACTGGACACCTGCAGTGACCGGAGAGAGCGCGGTGTCGCCTGCAGCGGCAGGGCACGGCGCGCACAACTAGGTTATTAAAGAGGACTGCAAGGAGAAAACCACTGTTATATAGGTAGATCGGAAACATGAAACTGTTGTCCTGATAATCGGAGTGGGGGAAAAAAATACCGCAGCTCGTTACATTGGCCGTCTCGTGTTCGGCAGAAACGGACATTTCCTACTTATTTTTCCGCGGCGATCTATTTCCTTGTAATTCCGCCTAAATGCACCATAACGTGCCGATAAAGTCATTTCCTTCTTACCTTTGTTAATCGTTGTATTATTCCCCGGCGAGATGCTCTTGGTTTCTTTCCAAAAAAGTTGCATGAAGAAGCTTAATCCAGTTTCCCCGCGTTGACGGGGGAAAACGTCCCGGTTCAATCGGTGAAAAAAGTGTCCGCTATCTTTTTAATCCTCCGAGTTTCTTTTCCTCCCTTTATCCGCTTCAAGCGACCGGTTATAGATCCATAAAGTCCGCTGCCGGTGCGCCGGAGGACGTTCGCTGGGCTTACGGTGCACAGTAGCAAATCTGGTCCTATGAATGAAGCCATGACTACAACCAAGGCATTTCTAGCCTCGGAGTTCCGCTGACGTACTTGCCCATATTTGGTATAATGTTGTGTTTGGTATCCTTGGTGACGTTGAGGGATTCCCTCTCCCACAGAAAAGGACCAGAAGCTCACCTCGCCGACGGATAATAATAGACCTTTTTTTTTTTTTTGTATTATCAAAAGCACGAGATATTTCTCACCGTCTGACAATTTTAGAAAGGAAATTTTAAGAAACGTCGGTGAGATAAATATGGAAAGTATCTATTTATGACTATGTTTGCGTATGAGAGTGGAACATTTATGGGCACTTGTTGTGAAGAATACATTTAATATTCCAAAAGATATTTGTCCTGTAATCCGGTGACGATTGTCACATATTTTATCTTGGTGAAATCAATGACATATAGACCTTATGATCATTTTAGTTATCTTGTTAAGTTCTTGAAGACAATATGTTAAAAAGTATTTTACAGCAATTTACTTGACATTAATTTCATATGTAAAAAAAAAACAAAAGTAAACGGGAAAATACCTTCAGATATATAATGAATCCTTTATTGCACTGAGGTATGTGTTTCACAAGGACGGAATCCCGTCAACATGAGAGGGAAATCCTCCAGAAAAGTTTCTCAGGACACGCCCTCGGGACTCCTCCGTGCCTCCGAGCTTAACGTTTAACGAGAGGAAAGCCTCCTTTTCATCCATGCCTGAACACTCCCTGGATATCATGCCAAGTTTGAGAAGTACCTTTCGAAATGTTTATGCGCTGCACCCCATCTTTCATGTTTTTTTTTTTTTTGTCGTTTTTTTTTTTTTTTTTTTTAACGTGGGCGAAATTCCGAGGATATACAGTTTGGCACACACCTTCCAAACATGAACAAATAAAATAAAGCAAACATCGAGTGGCAAACAGCAGTTTGGTTGTGACATGGACAGTGGGCAGCAGTGACGGAAATGGGTTCCTGTCATTGCAAACATCACCCGAAGGAGCACAAAGTGAATCATTATTACAGCATTCATTTGTCCACCAGTGGGAATGTATCAGGTGGGAGGCTGCATGGCTTCTCTGCCTGGGAGAGAGAAGGGGGGTGGGGGGGTTGCGGGGGGGGGGGGGGGGGGGTGCTCCTCAGGCATAATGCGGGAAGTGTAAGGAGAAATCATGAATGAATATCTAAAATACAAAGCCTACGTTTTGGGCTGTGATGTCAAACAATGGCTGTCGCGGGGCGGGCATGCTGCTATGAAAGCACCAGTACAGTCGATGTGTGAAAAGGCGTGAGCAAAACGGGAAGAGTTGGGGATAACAAGTCATTAGTCAGCGCTGCAACAACGTCAGAGACGAGGATGCACGGAGGACGCCGTGTCCCAACCGGGCTGCCGTTACCGTGGCTGTGCTGCTGAGCCGGGATGACTAACTCCGCCGATGTAAGTTGCTCATGATGGGGATTTATTGAGGTGAATAGCTGATAACGCAGGCGAACAGCCCACACCCACGGGAAAGGAAGCATAAACGACAATGCCACGGCTGGACCGGGCGAGAGCACGAAAAAACACGCCGAGCGACGTACGACATAGCTATTTTAGCGACAGCGTGAACCCCGATAAATGTACAAACACTCCGCATAAGACGATAAATCAGGTCGTTTCTCCGCCAACTTTGCGTGTATGGTCACGAAAAGACTCGTTAAAAAAAAAAGGAATATTTGTCATTAAATAAAGACATGTGCTATCCACGGGTTTGCTATTGTGTGTGTGTGTGTGTGTGTGTGTGTGTGTGTGTGTGTGTGTGTGTGTGTGTGTGTGTGTGTGTGTGTGTGTGTGTGTGTGTGTGTGTGTGTGTGTGTGTGTGTGTGTGTGTAGCGTTCCGTCGCCATGGATACGCCGTTTGGTTACGCCGTTATTGCCTCTGACGCAAGCGCGTATAAATTTGGGCTTTTTGTTATGGCGCTTAGCAACGAGTCTCCGTGGCAACCGGCTCTGGGTGACAGACAGCGGCGGACACACAATCTGGCTTCCGGATTCTCCAGCAGACTACAGACTGCTGTTTTTAGAAGACTTTTAACCGTCGACCGTGTTATTTTGTGTGTAGTTTACTGTTGTAACCGGGAAGGTTGTCTCCTAGAAGACTGTTCTTTGTGCAAACCGGAGCTTTTAAGATGCAAACGCGCTCATCAAGGCGGAGATTACACTTTAAAAGGCATGTTGTCGTTTCTGCACGTTGTCGCTTATCTGTAATCATTTTTAATCACATGCGGAAATTTCGGGAGCGAATGATTTTCCTGGTCGAAACAACTCACTATTATCCCCGTAATCATTTGAAGAAACTGTATCTGGAAACAGTATAGTAATGAAAACTAAACACTTGTGTCACTTACATGAACAAAACAATGCATTTATAAAACTATGAAACCATATAGATGAAACTATACAATTATCTATCTAAGTATGGGCCATATTTTCTAACTGACTATTATTATTGTTTGAGCAACAAGGTAGTATTTGACTGTTTTGTGGATCAATTATGACACAGTCTTCACTGGGATGAATTGGTGGAGCTTGTGAAAAATATCTAAGGATTATTGATTTTAGTGATTGAAGCCAACTTGTCAGGTTCACTAGTGCAATGTTTTCATTAAACAATTAAAGGTTGGTTACATTATTCTCATTGCTTACACAGATTAAAATTCTCTATATTACGAAAATGGCACAATGTCAAGACAATCCTTTCAACTTATATGGGTCGTGTTTATTTTTTGTGCCTCCCAATAGACACAACCCATATAAATTAATTATTTGTGGAACACATTTTTATCTCACATTTCATATATACAGTATACTTGTTCTCTTCTTGTGCACTGCCAGCTACAGAACAGTTTATCATTCACACACTAATAAATAATTGTACCTATTCTATTCTATTCTATTCTATTCTATTCTATTCTATTCTATTCTATTCTGTTCTGTTCAATTGGTAACTGTGTAAAGTCACATTATTATGTTCTCTTTACACATAATATGCACATAAATCCTGAGTCACAACAATATTCCACTACAGTGAAGTTTTAGGTAACATTACACTCCTCTCTGTTTTGTCTGTCAAAACTTTGTTTGTTTCCAACTTGAGTTGGTCTAGACTGCAGTCGGCCGAGGTACAGAAGAAAAAAAAAGACGCGGTGCTTTCTAATGCCCCCGATGTGCTTTGTTTTGCTTGCCCCTGTCTCTTAGCGTATTTTCGGGAAGCCACTAACTTGCACTGTGTTCATGAGGCCAGCCCCTGTTTCCTTTTGGAAGGCGGTCCTGTTTGCCTGGTCTGGCCCAAAATATTGTTACTAGGCAACGACTAGGCCAGTCCCAGTCGAGAGCGGGGTTGTTTACACCCCTTCTGGCTCCACGTCCCAACAACATTGCATAACTCCTGCAGGCCTTCTCCTCCTCACTGAGTGAAATTGGAGCTGTCTTCTTTCCTTCGCCAACCGAAATGTCTCATATCCTCATACCATAGTTTTTCCTTTGCCACTCAGCAACTTCTGCAGTCTGTACTCTTCTTACCACGGTGCAACAAAACTGAAAAGAGACCATGAGTGTTTCTGAGTTATTCATGTCAGCCTGTGTAACAGTTTTGTTAGATTCTCTGTCAGGTGGGAGCTCATGTCCTCCTGTGTAGGTCTTCCTCAATTTAATCATCCGTGTTTTTGTTTAAAGCAATCAATTCTTTCTTGGCTAAGTCAAAGGCCGTCCTGCATGTCTGCGTAAACACAGCTTGTGTATACTGGATTAGCCGAAATTGCTGAGTTGAAATTAAAATAGTTTAGTTCTGACTTTAGCATTAATTCAGTTCGGATTAAAATTTTACCTTTGAACTATCTTATTTAAATTTCTGCAAAGCACAACATGTCTGTTTTTAGAACTTAAACATTATTAGTTTTTTTGTTTTTTTTAATCATTCTTGTGATGCAATTTAAAGACATGCTTGCTTTTTGGGGGGAAATGTCTGCACAAAGTCGGATACAAAAGTCAATAATTGGTATATTAAATAAAGGTCTTTACACCTTCCCCTCTATTTAGCTTGCATACTGACTAATGTTATTCTTCAGGAAACATAGGTTTAAGGAACACTACTCATTCAGTCTATTGTTTTAGCAATAAATAGGAAAATGCCATCCAGATTAAAACTGTTCTCTCCCCAAAATTAGGGGCAGAGATCAGTTTCTCAAATATCTGCCCTACAGTTGACTTTTACTGACTGTTATTAATTTATGTATGCACCTGTGGAATAACAAGCCGACTGCATCATCATCCACCTCATCTGGGCTCTCTATTGTATTCACAAAAATAAAATCTGTGATAACATTTTTAAAAGGGTCAGATTATGCAAATTTCACTTTCTAATGGTTTTCCAACAGTAACATGCGTCCCCATAACTGGGAATGACGCCCCAGAACTGAAGAAAGTCTGTCATCTCTCTCGCTGGCTTGTTTAAATTTTTAAAACGTGTGTGCTTCAATTAGCGAATCAGAAATCAAAGCCTATATTGTGTCATCGGGGGTTTAGACAATTCCAATCAAGGTGAGCCCTCCCTTTGACCCTCCCACAATTAGGCAGCTCTGCTCTGGCACATGGCACCACGAGAGGAAGTACTTCCTATTCTTCCCAAGATGGGCATATGTGGGCGGAGCCAGTCCAGCTTACACAGACACAGCAGATTCTGAATGCAGCTCCTATGATCCAATATTCAAATGGATAAAAATCAAGGAAAAGCTGGATTTGGGACATAAACTTTGAAAACAACGTTTTTAGACCAACAAGACCAATGTGAAAGTGTATAATATCACCCCTTTAAATGCAAACTATCTTTTGTCAAGTTTACAGTGACAGCTTTGGCTTTTTTATTTACAAGACTGAGATGTACCGAATGACCCCAAGAGATTCAGCAACTGAAAGTCGAACTGAAAGTGTCACGTTGACTGAATAGGATGGTTCTCATGATCCCTTTAGCGTAAGAGTGTGTGAAGAGCCGCTCTCATTGTTTACATTTCTGACTTTCCAGTTTTACTTGTTTCTTTCTTTGGCAAGCATGTCTGTGTTGATGTTAATGTACCTGTGTTTATATGGCGTAATCCTTCTGGCTCTCCCATTTCCTAACAAGCGTATGTGTTTACATGAAGCACCACACGCACATCAGTAATTTAGAGCAATATGTGGAGAAGGTAAAACATTCAACTCTGCATGTGTCAAAGCCCCGGATGCGGGCCTTTTTTTCAGAAAACCTTTTTCTCGTGTCATCTTCCTTGAGCCATCAGAGTGGCATCAGGCCTCTCACACACATTTTGCCCCATGTTCAATGGGTAAATATGGCTGGAGTTGTTCGTGGCATGGCTGACCTCCACTAAATAGGCTCTTCACAGTACTTGATGATGAAGCACAAATTAAAAAGATGCTTCACAGTCATGTGAGAGAGAGGCTATTGTAGCATGGCTTATAATTGGGATCACATACTGTATTTTGTTCTAGTTTTAGCACCCTGTTATTTTGTCAGTGTGGCATCAATCTGAAGCTATTTGTTGTAAGGCAACAAGATATGCTATGTATTATAGCCTTGCTTGAGCAAGGCTATAATACACAGAGAGCGAGATAACTCCTGATTGCCATCTCGATAACTGTTCTTAACGTCAGAACAATTGCCATTCTTTTTTTGTGTTTCTCCTGTGAGTATGGCCATAAACGTCAGCATCGAGGTGCAGAACAAAGAGTGGATGGATCTATTGTATCATGCACTGCATGGGAGTCAGATGCCTAAAGTTAAATGCAATCAGTGGGTTTTAGTATTCCATCGCTCTCTGTGACTCAGACACAAGCAGCGCGTCAATCCTAGCCTACTTCTACCAGGCTTGCTGCCAGTCAGAGAGGCAAAGTGCCAGAGAGAGGGAGGGACAAGACTAAGAGGGTGAGAGAGGCTGAACATGAGACCAGAGGTGGAAAGTATGTGCCATAACAATGTATTTAAACACTGCTGCACACAGAAACTTCATTCTAAACATTCTACACATGAACTCTATTTAGAGTGTTTTAGTCCCGCTCTTTCTCACAACAGGCATTTGTCAGTTAGAATATCTTCTATTGATAAACCTCACAAGCAAGCAACAGATTTTACACACACATGGTTTAAGCAGATTTCTTCAGCTCTTTAATCCAACATCTGACACAAAGTGAAGTCATGATCGCATTGATAGCATTTGCACTCCCTGAAATCCCATACTCCTGGGTCGCCACATTGTTTTGTAGATACTATGTTACACCAAGCTGTGGATTTTCTTTGATTCATTTGGAAAATGTTACGGCAATATCATCCATTCAACATCTGCATTCACATTTTGATGTCTATTTGTTCAATTGGCTATGGTCAGTCCACCGTTTCTAAATGTTCTTCTTGGCTGAATATTCAAAATGTTGTGTCATTTGCTGAGCAAAATTGTAACCTGAACAGGCCATAATTGTGTTACATGAATCCATATCATGGCATAATGACATGAAACGTAACTACTGTCCAGTTCACAGCAGTAGTAGCCTACTGTATGTCCATTGAATTAATAACAACTGTGAATCATCTATTTTTCTTTATTTAATCTGGTAAAACAGTGACACTTGCTTTTCAAGTGTAAATCAGTGTATCCCATCTCCCTCAATAAGAAGTGTTGATGTTGCTTTTATTATTCCTACTTTTTCATTTTCTCTGACTGCTCAGTTCTATCCAGATGGCTTTGTTTCAAGCTTCCTTTCCTCTGCTCACGGTCTCCCCCCCCTCCCCACTTCTTCTCTCTTTCTTACATAAGGACTGCCCTATTTTTTTTCAGGGACCAGTGAGAGGTAGAAATAAAGAGAGTGAGTGGGAGGGGAAGAGGGACTGATAGAGGGTGGGATCCAGTGAAGAGAAAGAAAAAAGAAAGATATGGGGGCAGAAGAGAGTACTGTGTGTGCACTGCACACGTCAGGACGACACAAACCTGTATGTGTCCCCGTCATTACCCTCGCCTCACTGGCCTTCTCTGCCCACACACATCGCTCACCCTCTGCTATTCACCCTTCGCTTTTGCTCTGGTGCTCCTACCATATCGCTCTCCCTTTCTCTGCACTCTTCCTCTCCTTAATTCACCTGTGTTTGTGCTACAATTTCCAGGGGAGCATCTGCTTGTCACTGGGTGACTCAATTTTTGGCAGTCTTTGATATCACCCTACCGTGGATGGATTCACAATCCCCTGTGGTTCCCTCCCTCGCTGGCCCTCCGTGTCGAATATTGACCTATTTTCTGCCGCGGCGTGCAGTCCACAGAAACCACAGCTGAGGATCTTCTGAGGACACTCAGGTGACCTACAAATGTCAACCACAGCCACACACTCAGTCATCCTGTCTACTCTGCTTTTCAGAGGGGAATAGAGTTACACATAACATCTGTAATCACTTGGAAGACAAGGGATACACAGAAACATGATAGGTTGTTTATTTTTACTCTATTACGGCACTACCACTACGTTAGCCCATCGGCTATCAGCCTATCGATACTTTGCAAAATCTGATTGTGTTTAAAAAAAATAAACCATTTCATCTAAGGCTTTTCTGCAGTTATAATCAAAATAATAAAACTCTAGTAGCAGTGAACAATCTTGATTTCCACTACAACCAGACATTGGTGTAATGTTAAGCACTCATGCTTCAAAATGACTGATTTGATTCCATCTCAGAGGCTTTACATGAGGAAGATGCATGTTGTCCCTGAGTGTGGATAGTTTCCCTCAGGTAATTCAGTCTCCTTCCACAATCAGACGACCTGTGTGTTAGGTTAATTGTTTGCTCTAAATTGCTCCTGAGTGGAATGTAAACTTTTGCAAACACATTAATTAAAAATAAATAATTTTCATCTGTGATTAATTGATTTATTCTTTTTCTAAAAGTACGTATTTAATTTGAAATTTGAGTACTTGATTACAAAACTGAGATGAAAAGAAATTAATCCAAAAATCTGGATGGATGGAGGAACATATACAATTTATTCAAATTTAAATTTTTCTACAAATATTGAGCAGTTCATCAACCTTTTATTGCTTTGAGCAGTTTAAGGTCGTGGGTTGCTTAAGTTCATCCCAACAGACTTTAGTTAAAAGGCTGCATACAGCCTGGACAGGTTGCCACACACACTCATTCACACCTACGAGCAATTTAGACTCACCAGTTCAGCATAAAACCTGTATACTGTTTGACTAAACTGGATTGCCTGGAGGAAACTCAGACATGCACACAGAGAACATGCAAACTCTACACAGCCCAGAGCCCAGAATAGAATGAGGAGTATTTACGCTGTGCGGTACGAGTCCTGACCATTTCAGTACCCTCATCTTTTGGCTTTTAAACCTGATGTTCATTCAAATAACATCTTTAAATACGACAGTTACAGCTTTATTCCACCAAAAAACAAGGAAAAGAACATGGGTCAGAGGAGCTATCCGGAATGTCTCTAAACATATTTGTGAACTGGACAACATCTTATATAAACTGTATAAGTGATCATGAGGTTCTGGATGCCATGTTTGCGTTTGCAAACAAGCAGAGCATTGATGCAACGCTGACTTGGTATTTGAGTCATGACTAGAATTTCAAATGAGTTTTTACTCCAGGGCATTCGATTAACGCGGAATATAAAAATGCTGACGACAGTACTTCTCCCCTGTGATCATGTAAAATGTTTTTTTTTTTTTTTTACTGTGTTTAGTTCATACAAGTTTAACACACACAGAAACGTTTATGAAGACTGATTTTAAATCAGTTTGCATTTTTCATATGCAGCACATATAAACACTTAGTTGGTCAGAACAGAACGATCTTATGTAAATGTATTTCCATCCAGCATGCCTCCCAGAGAATGTTGCTGTAAGAGGAAATTCTTCTTAGAATGGATTGACATTCTCAGTTTCAAGGTACTCTGGTTTCCTCCCGCAGTCCAGAAACATGGTTGATGTTAATTGGGCACTTTAAACCTCCTGTAGCTGTGAATGGGAGTGTGTGTTTGTTGCTCTGTTGTTTGTCTTGTAATGGACGCATGACGTGATCTGCCTCAGCCCAATATCAGCAAGGATCAGCTCCAGCGCTCGGCAACCCCAAGTTTGATAACATGGTCGAGAAAATGGATGGATTAATGAAATACTTTCTACAGTTAATGTCACAGTATGATGGATAATTCATAGTGTAATACTGATTCTTATCTTGCCGTGTAGATTTTTAACATGTTTCCTCAGATGTCTTTTTCAGTTTTAAAAAAATATATTTTTGAGTGTTTTTCAAATCGAAGTACGGACATATCCCACTTATATCTATGACAGAAGCCAGTTTAATCCCATACCAATACTAATACACATGCAATCTGCAAAAATAAAAACATTCAAAAGATGTGATGGATTGGCGCCCGGTCCAGGTTGTACCCTGCTGTTGCCCCCAGTTGCCCAAAGAGCTGAAACATCCTACTGATTAAACTATGTGTGTACTATCTGTTGCTTGCTTGTTATGTTTATCAATAGAAGATATTATAACTAGCAAAAGTAGGAATATCAAAAGTTTGAAACTCATAATGATGAACGGACGGATTGATGGAGGCATGGATGGATTATTCAAAAAACTACAAACTTATTTCAGTTCAATGATTAACCTCAATACATTTTGAGTCACTGCTTCATAATGACAATATGCCCTGTTTTGATCCACCCTGTCATTGATGATGACTATACACAGTAATTATATCAATTGGTTTTTGACTATAAAATCCAGTTTTTCTGCTGAGGATTGTTTTCGTTGTGGCACTCCATAATTGTATTTCAAGAGGAAAGGAGTGTTTGCATTACATAAATACCTAAAATGGGATGGTCAACATGAAAACTAGACAAGCCGAGCCTGGTAAAGGATTCTTGAAAATCTTTTATTTTAATTTGTTTCATTGGATCTTGTGAAGTTACTACAAGAAGGTTAAGTTGCTGTAAAAAAAAAAAAAAAAAAAAAAAAAAAAAAGTTTCAGTGAGACGTTATATCATTAATATATTTGAGGTACAGGTGAATACTGTGAACATCAAGTCACAACCATCTATGACATACAAATTACAAAACAGCAATAACAGGAAAAGGAGAGGTTCCTAATGTGGGTGCAAATGCTGCTCTGTGAATCCCACGTTATCAGCCACCAGCTTTCACGACTTGTAAATAAACACGCACAATAAATACACCCTACATCCCATGACAACACACACTCGCGTCTTAAAATACCCCGGTGCTGACGACTTAGATCGTACTGCTCATCAAATTTATGCGTGAGCAAGCTCGTGCTAAATTTGCCGATGGGGAGCCGATTTACGCAAACCTTCTTGGTCTCCCTTCTGTCTATACAATGGTTAAAAAAAAAAGACAAATCTCACAGCTCTCAAATCATCCCGGCCCTCCTCAGATCACACCCACACATGATACACTACAACTTCCACACTATTCCTGCTCCAGCCTCCGCCGCTGTGGCACAGAAATACCAGCACCTCCAAGAACAGACGCCAAGCCTGTCAGAGCATCATCACATCCCACAGGACAGCTGGGGGGAGGAGGAGGGGGAGGGAGGGAGGGAGGGAGGGAGGGAGGGAGGGAGGGGGGGGGGGGGGGGAGCAGGTGGAAGGATGAGCACGGCTGCTGTCGAGAGGAAAGAGTCAACAGAGAAAATCTAGACTCTCCGAACGAGGGACCGAAAACAGTTTACACTTTTATCCGGCGAGATCAGCCGCAAACTGTTTTTCTTTATTTTGATCTGACAACGGCGGGCTGTGATGCTGCTCCTCATTCAGCAACAACCATACCTGTCAGTCTGTCTGTAATTTCTGTTGCCGGTCATAATAATCTAATTATTTAACTCAGATATTTAGATTGGAGAAGCAGTACAAGTGCTGCTGTCCACTGTGCTGTTGATAAATGACAGCTTTAGCAGAAAGTGTGTATTTTTATGAGGGATTGTAATTGTTTACAACTATTTTACCTTTTGAAACACCCACAGAATTATATATGTATGTTACATGTGAAGGGCCACAGAAGCTGTCCGGTCATTGTGAAGACCATCTCAGTTTACACTTTGAATACATATCAAGCTGGTTGTCATGGATTTAGTTCTATGCACCAAAACAAAGGAAACATTTTTGAGTTAGTATTATTTATAAGTAATTAAGGTTAAAATCAAGTGGGGTGTATGTGGCCCCCTGAATTAAAAAGAGTTTGAACATCCTGCCCAAGATAAATGATTTGGTTTGTCTGGCTGTTTTAGGCAACTGTCTGAATGACATGTTAGAACAATGTTTATTTTAACATCTTCGTTATGTTTGAGTGCCAGAGATTGTGAAGCGAAACTCCATAATTGAGAACAACAGAAAGCAACAAAGAACTCAAATATAGTAATTGAATATAAACCAATATAATGACCTAAAGTACAATGCTTCAATTTTATGTAAACATAACAAAATATTTTCTCACACAGCAACCTAACACAGAGTTAACATTTCCAAACATTCTAGAGTTTACATGTACATTATATGTATTAATTTATGCAGAGTCTACACTCTAGTAGCTACCACCTGACTATTACATAGGTGTGAACAATGAAAAATATACACATTTTTTATTGGAAATTTACTTTTGGATTGAGATCAAATATGTTTGTAGTCGTCTGTTCTCACCTCAGCTTTCTCTTGTAAATTTAAATTTGTTCTTTAGTGTACTCACTCTGTTTTTCTATTTGCTCTCTTTTATAATAAGAGGGTTGAAATACTGACCAGGGCTTTCTCTGTGGTGTTTGCGTTCTTCCTCCTTCAGGGCATGGTGTTTCAATGTTCAGTGTGGTGACCTGGTCACCCTGAATCGGCCAAAGGTGTGAGTGTCTGTCTGTCTGTTTGGGTTTGCCCTGTAGTGGACACACAAACTGTCCACACAGGTTTGTAACCTGCCTTCGCACTTAGTCAACTGGGAGCAGTATAGAAGATAATGGATGTTTTTACATCAAGGTTTCATTTCCAAAAGAGCAGTTGGAGAGTTTTAAGGTAGTGAGGAGGTTTGTGGTCAAAAGGTGAACATAAAAAGGCTTGTTGTTGTGAGTCAGCTCACCACTTTTTCAAAATATAAGATCTTGGCAACTTACACAAATTGATGTGAAGTTATGTAACGTTCATAGTATCCTTAAAATGACTAGACGATACACTGGTGACCGGCTGACCTGCCGACACCTTCACATGGTCATATGTATTAGTGGTTTTATTGTATTTGAGGTTTTAAAAGCCACCAAAACTGATGCTGTCAGCCAACTTGCAAACTCAGTTCAGCGTCTCTCCTGATGACACTCGGAAAGTTGGTAATATCAACTGAGCCATTAGGGCTCCGATTCAAGAACTGCTACCAGTTTATCCATAGTTACTCCTCTGATGACTGATTTCATGCTCTCAGTTAAGTCTGGTTGGCCTGTTTGCTAAAATACCAGCTAACAGAAAGTCTTGATCAGCAGGCTTGCACCCAGACAACGCTGTGTAACTTCAGCCACACAAACACCTGTGAGCATCAACGTGAAGTCAGAAGTGTTAGGGTTTTTTTTTTTTTTTTTCACTTTTTAAAACAGAATAAAGGTTTGAGTAGGAGTGAATCCTCACTTCATCTCATTAATGCCTCAGACACTCAGAAGAGGAAGTATAAATGTTGAAGCAAGACAATAAAAATAATGGAGCTGGTAGATGTGACGAGGATGTCAGACACTGTGAAGAATTATTAAACTCACTCTCCATTAGCTCTCTCTCTCTCTCTCTCTCCCTCTCTCTCTCTCTCTCTCTCTCTCTCTCTCTCTCTCTCTCTCTCTCTCTCTCTCTCTCTCTATCTTTTGTCACCATCTCTCTCACCATCACTCTCCATCACAATGTGGAGGGATGGTTGCTGAGGGCAACCTGTGTGTACTCACCTAACGATGAACAGGAAGTGGTGTGTGAGGTGTAAAGATGCTATTAATAGCAATATGTGTAGAAAGGACATCTGCTCCCGCACACTGTGTATGAGTGTGTGTGTGTGTGTGCGTGTGCGTGCGTGCGTGCGTGTGTGCGTGCGTGCGTGTGTGTGTGTGTGTGTACGCGCGCACGTGTGTGTGTGTGAGATAGAGAGAGAGAGAGAGAGAGAGAGAGAGAGAGAGAGAGAGAGAGAGAGAGCGAGAGCCCAGCATTTAACAGGGAGGAGGAGGAGGATGAGGAGGATGAGGAGGATGAGGAGGATGCAGATTGTGAGACTCAGACAGTTACTAGAGAGAACAGGAGGGGGTAGAAAGAGTGCAAGATGGATAGAGGGAGTGAGGGAATATAGTGGAGGAGGGGGTGAGTGTGTGTTGACGCTGTACGTGGCGTCAGTGCGATAAGAATAGAGATGGTGCGTGTAGCTGAGACATCACCCTCACACCCTCAGTGGGGCAGGCAGTACTCACTCCGTGCGTGTGTGAATGTGTGTGTTCACCCTTATTTCCCAAGGTATGCTTCTGTGTGCATGGATCAGTAAACTGTCTGTCTTGCTGTGATTTTATTTTTTCAGTTGTGCAATTGTAGTTATGTATAGTACACGTAACTCCAATTACACAACTGTGACAAAATTCTGTACTTTTCCAGTCATGTTGCAGTTTCAGAACACACCTGACTTATGCCACTATCTTATCTCACACTTTTATCTAATATGTTATACAATACCAATAAAGAAATAGACAAATCCGAGGAGATTTGTTGGTTTTTATGGCACCTTTCTTGACTATGTTACAAAGTGCTTAACAAGGATAAAACAGTTTATATGGAACTAATTAAAAAAAGAGCAGGTATAAGCTATATTTAGGTTTTTAAGAGGTTATTTTCTTTAGAACATAATAGTAAGAAGAAAAAAAAAAGTTAAACACATCTTTAAACTGAAAGCTGTATGATATTGATTTCATAATAATGTGGAATAATATAATAGTGTTAAATGATTAATCGCAAAAAGTTCAACATTCAGATGGATTAGGAAAAAGGGAAAAACTCTGGCCCAGAAAGAGAAAGTGTTTCAAACTGAAGTTTATGTCTAATGCCTGTTATTTATAGTGTTGGGCTCGTGTGGATATAGACGTCTTTGTGATGCGCCTTCACACCACCAGAAGCTGAAGCAGCCACTGTGGAGATCAGACAGAGGAGAGAGCAGAGCGGGTCAAAAAATCTGTTCCCGTCTGAACAAACTCATCACAGCAGCACACACTTAGGCTCATACTCACAGCATTGATCCCTCTGTCTTTCACCTCTTGGCTGGTCTCTGATTCATACAGAGCTGTGGAGGGGGAAAGAGGGGATGACTGCATAAAGGCTTCAGCTTCAGTAGTTTGGAGGTAGATGTATCGGCGAGTTATTTAATGACTCTAAATACGTATGACGCCTGTTATGAAAACAAACACCGCAGACGTAAATGATCTCTGAGCAAATTATAGACTGACATAACAACACTGACATACAAGAATTCCCCTCTGAGATTAATCCATTATTTATATTCTATTCTATTCTATTCTATTCTATTCTATTCTATTCTATTCTATTCTGATTTACAAACATTGACATTATTGGAAGATGATGAATGAACTAAATGTCCTTTTATCATCCGCCGAGCGTATCCAGTGAAGTTGCTTTTCATCCCTGCTGTCAGCTGCTGTCAGCCACAAGGCCACTATCAGCAACTCAGAGCAGCCAGCCAGTCACCTCTGACAGTGATCAAGCTCCAGCAGTATGTGGACTGTAACAAGTACACCACATTATCATAGATGCAGAGGAGTAACATGCGATGAACAATGTAAGTCTTCCATTCAGAGTTTAAAGAGCACAGCCGAAACAACACCGCTACCAAAATGTACACATCGACAAAATAAAGCTAATTGTTCTGCAGTTAAATGTCTGCAGAGGGAACTGAACAAGAATGAACAAATATCAAGCTGGATAAATACCAATTATTACAACTAAAGACTGAAGAAACTGAAGCGACTGTACATACGATACAGGAACTGCAGTGAGATCTACATCGGTTCCATTTCCATTATACGATAGATTTCACTTATTTTATTACCTTTATCCTAATGAAGTCTCAACTTTATTTATTCTCCTTTTTATGCTGTTCTTATTACGTAAAACCTTGTTTTAATGTATTTCATTATCTTAATCACTTGAGATTAAGATTATTTCTACCTTGTTTCAATGTATTTAGTTTATTCCCCGTAATGCAATGAATTGCCTTGTGGCTGAATGGTGCTATATAAATAGGTGCTATATAAATGAACGTGCCTTGGCACACCTCACTACAATTTACTATCAGGTGGTGTTACACAGATCTCATAAAGTCACAGTAACAGGTTTGACATGTTTCAGCATACCTTAGATGATTCTAAATACTGACACAGCAGCGTATTGGAAATATCTCAATGTGAGGATAAAAAGTTTCAGCATATTGTGTTTTCCTCTAATGGATCACAAATAATTCAGAGATGAAAAATTACTTTATTAGTATTTTCTTGTCAAAACAAGGTAGAGTTTTGGGGTGCAGAAAATCAGCCTCTGATGACGTCACCAACATGGGAAAAAAATGAGGTTGGCGATAAGATCCAACACACTAAACCACCAGCTTGTGTTGCTTCCATCTAAACTAACAAACTAATTTGCTTACGTTGTAAATGGTTTTCTAAATGACTTTTTCTTGGTGACTTCAGTTGTACGCTGTTTTGTGTACAGATGGTCTGTTTTTAGCTTTTCATTTTATTTGCCTGTGAGAGTTAATGAGGATGTTTAAACTTGAATTTTAATAAATCAAACTAAAGTTTTGTGACCTGCGTTATTTTCAAAGGCCATTGTTTGTTGTCGGCTTGTGTTTTTATTTTTGCCGCACACACCGTTTCTGTGTGTGTGTGTGTGTGTGTGTGTGCGTGCGTGTGTGTGTGTGTGTGTGTGTGTGTGTGTGTGTGTGTGTGTGTGTGTGTGTGTGTGTGTGTGTGTGTGTGTGTGTGTGTGTGTGTGTGTGTGTGTGTGTGTGTGTGTGTGTGTTACCAAAAAGCTTCCGCAGCCTGGTGACACATGACACAAAGCCGTGGAAGGGCATGTGAAGCTCTCCAGATGCAAAGCGTGCAGTTAACAGCTGCACAACCTTGTTGTCACACTGCATTCCTAAGAAAAGGGGAGATGGCAAATGGTATCAACTTCATGTGTGTGTGTGTGTGTGTGTGTGTGTGTGTGTGTGTGTGTGTGTGTGTGTGTGTGTGTGTGTGTGTGTGTGTGTGTGTACACCCACCAACAGCTTCCAGCGCAGCGCTGAGTTCAAAGGGACTCATGGTCCCAGATGAGTCCTCATCAAAATTAAAAAAGATGATCTGGGAAAAACAAGTAGCAGTAGTTATAATGAAGTGGCCCAGTCCCTCTCTCTTTATCTTTAACTACACACACACACACACACACACACACACACACACACACACACACACACACACACACACACACACACACACACACACACACACACCTGCAGGCTCCGCAGATTGGACAGCAGGGTTTCCGCCTGGTCACGGCTAAGAGTGCATTGCCCTTTAGTCTGCCGGCGGCATTAAGGACGTCTCAACAGGACAGAGGAAAGAGAGATGCAGTGCTGGGGAGGGAGTGTGAAATCAAACAGTGGGGCGGCACGATGACTCAACCGGAAAAGTGGGGCTCAAACCCCCTCCGTCAGCAAGCATCTGCCACAACCAGAGGTCAGCTGCATTTTCTACAGCAGCGGCTACAGCGAGAATGTGTGAAAACTTGCAAGATTTAGAAAACCAGACACATCACAGGCAGTGTCAAACAACTTGACTGAACCGTACATAGACTGTGAGTGATATTGGAGAAAACACTGAAGGGAAAAGGATACGTCCTCTTCAAAGATGAGCTGTCTGCATACGTCCAGTGGAAGATGGTAATCTTTGACAAGGACTGTGATGAGGAAAGAAGGCAGATTGATCCAGGGGAAGGAAACAAAGGATTTAAATTGGTTTTGACTTTGGAAAGGTGAACATGAGGACACGTTTTTATTACCGAACTGAGTTCAATTTATTTTATCTGACTGAAGCTTAGAGCTTCTGTCTAGACTGGTGACCTCTGTGTCTTCAACAGATCCAGGTTATGAGTGAGCATGTTGCTACTGTGCTCCCACCTACTGGCCGGTAGAGGAATTACAACATAAGGCAGCCTTTCAGAACATGTAATATAAACTGCTTAATTTCTGATACTGGAGACGCACTAACCTGAGTTAAAGAGCTTCATGCTCTCTATGGCATTCAGTCTGTCAACCTGCAAGGGAAACAGAAATAAACTGGGTAACTCTATGGCCGAAAATACACTTTTATTTGGTGATGTAATGTGATAGTTCATACTTGATCAGCCTCCATGTCAAAAGTCTTCTGAACCCTCATGTGGTCCTCTTGGGATGGAGGAGCAGACATAACCTGACAGACGTAAACAGCGATAAACATGCACAAAACAAGCACACTATGAGTTCCGTTATGTATTTAAACTGTGAGTCTGAACTCACTGGGATGAAGCCAGAGGAACAGATGAAATCATGGGTCCTGAAACACAAACATCACACCAGATTGTGAGTGTTTCTCTCCAAAGTAAAACTTTTACACACTGTTGTACTTGCATGGAGACCTGAGGAAAGAGTGTTCATATCCAGTTTATTACAAAGGTTAAAAAAAAGCATTATCACACCAATGAAACACATGTGACGTATTACATTGGTACTATGGCAGCTTCATGACTAATGCCTAAAGTGAAAGTGTTACAGAAAAATGTACTCTCGCATTAAACAGTCTTTTTAAAGGGCACACAATATTTTTTTCTTCAATTTCCTGTCATGCCGACTTTATCTTATGTATACAAAGTTTATATAACATGTTACATATAGTACGATGCAAAAAAAGAAAATCAAGACAACTGTGCGAAGAAATTTCAGTTCACTTCACTTCAGTTCGAGTCAGGCCTGGAGGGGTTTGTATGCTCTTATTGTGTAATTGTGGGTTTTCTAAAGATGTTTTGGTTTCTTCGACATCCCAACGTCTTGCATATGAGGTGACTTGAATATTGTCCCATATACGTGAATGAGAGGGTGCGTAATTGTAATTCCCCAATCGGAATTGGTAAAGTATACTTTCCATCATCTCCCACAGTCAGCAGGGACCTCAAAACGTTATATTTAGAGTTTAGATCTTATAAATCCAAGCAGTTATTTTTATTTTCATTTTCATTTGGTTTATAGGCGCTGTGGACAGAGCGGTGGAAATATGTGTGAAGCGAATAGAGAAGTGACATGCAGACCATTGGGTTCACTTCTGTGAGATGTTAGGTATACAGTATGTGATGCATCATAACTCACAGCTGTCGGAGTTTATTCTCATAACAAACAATGTCTGCGTGGCACAGTATCATACTTCATCTGATCATCATCTGATATTAGTTTTTAGAGTAATAAGTACATCCTGTGCTGCTGAAGCTAAACGAAGTAGAACAACAAAGTCTTGTCTTTACTTAACGCACTGCGTCGTCCCACAGTTGGAAAATAAAGATTATTGTTGAGCGGCCGACTGAAACCACATGAGTTTGAAATTATACGAGCGTCTTCTCTCTGAGGCTAACCGTAGTGATTTGAGATGACGCTCTAGTGTAATGCTGGGGACATAGTGTCTTTCTCTGTGTAGGTACAGTGTGGGTGATGTTGAGTGTGCTGAGAGAGTGGGACAGCAGGTGATTCAGGAGAGTGGTGGAGCCCCCGGGAAGCATTGTGGGTTTTACAAAAGCGAAGACACAGTGAAACACAGTGAAACACATCCTGGACAGTTTCACAAAGTGCTTCTTTTTTGTTTTCTGACATCAACTAGTAGGTAGTATAAAGCTCAACAGTCATGTTCTGATTTTTGTCCCAGTTTTTACGCCATTATGAGTCAGTTCCCTTCAGCTCACCCCAGAGTGTTTCCGGTCTTGGAGAAAATGCGAACAAAGAAATCTCCGGGCTGGTTTGGGCGGTAAGACGACGCCACAATCATGTAGTTACCCGGGTCCAGGTGCAGCTTCCTCCACACGCCTCTGAAGGACAAAGTTAATCACTTCTTAATGTCAAGGCTCTTTTCAACATTAAACATCTTGAACACCCCCCCCACTAAATGCTACTTGTTGTGAAAAATAAACGTGCACTCTGAACGCCTGACAATAGTATCCACAGTTAAAGTGACTTCACGTTTGTAAATTTGAGATCTTATACATTGAATTTTATCCATAATATCAGTAACACCTCTCGATATAATGGTGTCAAGCTTAACATCACTTTAATAAGCAATGTGAAAAATCCACATGTTGACAAATTAAATGTGTCTGATGATGTCAAACAAAGCTGAACACTAATAATTATCTCTGTAAAGGCAGCATGTGTGTCGGAGCTGCTGGGGAGCATCAGCTGTTAAAAAGTGTAACCAATGATCAGCGAGTCACTCAGTCCAACAAACATGCTAAAATAATTCTTCTCTTTTTTTTGCATTATAGCAGCCACTATGTCATGGAAAAACATAGCTCACCTCAAATTTTTTTTTTGCTTGAAAATAAGGGCATCAGATTTGATAAACAAGAAATTTCTGACTGAAAGTCTGCCGTCACATTTCTATGTTGTCATGAAACCATCTATGATCCTGATCCATGCACTATTTTTGTATATATTTGAAATTGAATTTACAATATGGACCTTGGTATTCATGTTTCTAAATATAACTGCTGTTTATTGTGGCTCATGCATTATATGATAAGGAAATTTTATTTTTTGTTCACGCCCGTTTTTGATATATTGATAAATAAATAAGTCAGAGAATTAAACCTCCAGTTACCTTGAAGTATAAGTTACTCCAGAGGGTTTAAGTCTCAACAAATATATCACAAATTCAATTGAAAAGTAGCCAGCAGCAAGTTTATATCTCATGCTTGGTTTTATGTCAAATTGATCAAACTCACTAGGCATAATTTATTTTAATGAAGTCTTCACATGAAGGATTTATTAAAGAATAACATTTGTGAGAGTGAAATAGGAACCAGACAGTTCTGTTAGTTTCTGCTCCTCTTACCTCTGAGACTTGTATTTTCCAGAACGACCCACGGGGCTGTTTTTAAGGAAGAAGCTCTGGGTCAGACAAATTCCCTGCAACTGCACAAAGAATACAATTTAATGCAAGAATCCTGTTTTCATGGCTAATGACAATTATTTTGATAAGAAGATTTGAATAGATAATTAATGATTGTTACATCCTCACCTCAGACTCAACCTGGAAAAAGGAGACGTAAATAGACGTGAGTGTATTACTAACTAGAATTAATATGCTGGGAAGTTAAAGATGATTCAATCATCCACCTTGTAGATGTGGAAAGCAATGTAGAGGAAGTGGATTTTATCCTTCCGTCTACGGTTTTTCTGCAGCAGTTCCACCAGCACTGTGCACTTCTTGGCTTTCTGCTTCTGTTTCTCTTCTCTATTCTTCTCCTCGGCCGTCATCTCCACATCTTCCTCCCCATCCTCATCCTCCTCATCCTCGTCCTCCTCCTGCTCCGGCTCATCCTGCTCTCTGAGTGTCAACTCAAACTGGGGGTTTTGCCAAAATGTTTCTGAGGAAAAACAACACAACTGAAATAATCCCTCAAGGGAATAAATGTGTGGTTGTGAAAGTCGTAGACCCGTACACGTACTTCTGTATTTCCGGCTGCCGCCAGCAGAGCTCCCCGGTATCCAGGACCCTTCGTGCTCACTGATGGTCCATGTAGCCAGGCCAGAAGGTGCAGTTCCCTCCTCCAGACTGTCGGGTTTCAGACTGCAGAGCTCCACGATTTGAAAGAGGTTGCTGAAATCATCAGCGCTGATCCTGACAGAGGCAGTTATTCACGTTAGAGCTCGTGCTGTTTTTGAACATTCGCATACTGTCAGCTTCAGTGTCTCCTCTGTACCAAAACTCTCCATCTTCTTTCTTTTTCAGCGCAATCCTTTGCTTCTCTGACGGGTCTACGTCATCCCACTCTTTACCCCTGCAGTCAACAGAGAAATCATCATGGGTGGAGGCTCGGAAATCCACAAACGTCCAAGGAGCATCTCTCGTTAAGCAGGAACCGGCTGAAAGCTCACTCACTTATCGCTCCAGGGTCCGCGGTACTCGATAAAACCCCAGGGGTTCCTGAGCTTATACAACAGAATCTCTTCTGATGTGCTCGCTTTCTTCACCTAAAATGCAAACAGACAGCTTCAATTATATATCAATGTTTGTGATTAAAAAATATGGAAACAATCAGGATTTAGTGGTCGTCACACTAGATGAGCTCTTCTGTGAGGACAAAGGTCAACAGATCCAGAATGATGACTGATTGATGTTGTACTTTAAGTATTTCACCAACGATATGAGGTTTAGATCATGTAAGTTGAGATAAAACGGTGATTACTGCTGTAAAACAACTTAAAAACAGGTCAAATTAAATTTTCATTTAAGACATACAGAGATGATGACAATGTGACATGCAATGAGATTCCATTTACATCAGATTAGAAAAAAAAATGTCAGGAAATGAAAGGTTTCATGTGAACAAACTTGAATTACACGAAACGATATTACATTACATGAGGTTGGATTTGAGTATCAGGAAAAATTAGGTCTGATTAGATTGAACTAGTTGGGAGATTAGATTAATCCAACTAATTGAAATTAATTAGATTACATTAGACTAGAATAGAATATTAAATTAGATTACATTATATTATACTGGATGGATGATATTACATCAGATTGTGTTACAATGATAAAATAAAATTTGATTATTTTAGATCAAACTACACCAGAGTAAATCGGCTTTTATTGAATTATATTAGAATAGATAAAAATGCTCTAACATTTGATTACTTTACAGTTTAGATTAGACAGATCTGATAACATTAAATATGATTTGATTCAATTAAATTCCATTCAAACATGGACGAACATTAAAAAGTTTATTCCAATTTTAACAATAGTACAAAAATTTGAGTTGTGCTGCTTCAACTTGATTGCAATAAAGTTGACGTGAGATGATCTGATGAGATAAAGTAATAAAATAGATATAAATGATCAAATAAAATCGTTTTCATGATCATCACCAAAAGAGTCAATAAAAAGTCACATGAGCTTAGATCACAAGGAAATAGAAACACGGACATGCTGTGAACATTTTTTTAAAGCAGAAAATACATCAAACATAAATGAATAGTAATGAGGAGCTCCCTGAGTCATGTATGTGTGATACTGGCCTTGTCAGTGTTGGTGATGGCGTAAGCGTGGCCCTTTATCAGTCCGTCTCCCGTCACTTTACCAACCTCACGGTAGCTTTTCGCCTGTGACGACGAAGGTAGAAACTCAGGTGGATGGATGTCCTCATTTGATCTGTGCATGCTCAGTGCAAGCGCCCTGAGGGTCGTAGTGCATGTACCTGGATGAAGCAGCTGAGCAGGCTGCCCCGGGACAGAGCGGCCGTCAGACACCTCCAGAGCACTCGAGGCGTACGAGACGACACCTCCAGCGTGTACGCGATGCCTCCCGTGAAATCCTCCATCCCCTCTGAAATGTTGCCCCCCTTCAGACTCCCATAGGATCCCATTAGCCTACATGTGAGAGGTGATAAATCTGCCATAAGTCGATGTGTATTTGTGTAAAACGAGCCGTAGTAACGATCACACGTGGAGACACACAGAAAAGGAGTGGGAGATCTCAGACATTACAACCTAGAAACATATGCTGGTAGTGGCAACTGACTTGGCATAGGCCTTTTCCACCAGGGCGCTCCAAAACTCATGGCGGGTGTGAGAGTAGCTGAAGAGCAGACGGCCTTCACGTACTGGCAGCTTGTCATCCACAACCACTTCCACCCACTCACCATACTGCCAGAACTGCAGTGAGGGAGAGAGACACGGAGATGGTAAGTGGCGACGCAGTGACTCAGAGGAAAAGATAAAAAGGAGGAACCTGGACCTTCTGGTTCCACGGACGTTCCTGAGAGACGATCCAAACCAGCTGGTCTTAATAAGGTATAAATGTCTTCCTCAAATAACATATTTTATGAACACATGACATTAACTATGCAATTGCTCAGTTTATTGGAGATTAACTCTGCAATTTCTCACTTGTGGGATTAATAAAGGTTTATCTAATCTACAGCACTTCCTGTGATGAGTCATCATTGTCATCGGGCTTCTCAGGTACTCTAAAACTTCATTTCCCTCAGAAAATGACTCAGTATTTTAAGATGTTCCAATGTTAGAATAAGCACTCTCTCTTTTTTTCTTTTATTTATTTTTTTGTTGCTTCAGTCAGAAAGCAGCGCGTTGAGTAAAGACTTCCCAGCATATTTAAGAAGCATAAAACAGTGTAAAGCTCCTGCAGCACTGCTCCTGCGTTCCATCCATTGTGCTAAATGCATTTCAAGAGGAGAAAAGTGGCAGAAAAATCTTGTGTTTTAGCTGTGTGGACAGGGGGAAAAAAAAAAAAGAACTGTCAAACAACACATTTCTGGGCTGATGAATAATTACCATATGTTTTGAATTTAAAGAGGCACATAATTTTTTGATCTGGAGGCTGAAGCGGAAAACAATTGGAAGTAAGTAAAGGCTTTCGGATGAATCCATCATTGGCCTCTTTAAAGGAGAACCTTAATCTTCCTCTACGTGAAGCTTATGAGAGCTTTGACACAAACTCCTTTACTTCTCTTATTCATCTGTCTAGAAGTAAAACATTGGCCTCGGTTGATAATTAGATTTCATAAATAATACTATAAAAAAAGACCATTTCCAGTACTTAGTCTAATTCTCATTAAAACAGCTTGTGGCCTCCAACACTTCAATAGAAAATCATTTGTCCTTGATCTGTTCCATCACGATTTAGGTTTTTACACTTGTCACATAGATTAGATAAATTGTATTTCCTAAGGTTTTTAATGCAGTGGCTGTGGATCAGCGGGTATTGCAGGTTGATTTCCAGTTCAGTCTCCAGTAGCTCCCAGAGGGTGAGCATGTTAGATGGAGCCGTCACCATTGGTGTGTGGTTTTGTGTGTGTATGGGTGAATGTAACTGACCATGTAAGCAGTAAAATACATATACTCATTAAGTAATTTCAAAAGAGCTGTACATGTAGTGTCAATTTTAATCTTTCTGGCCATTTTTAAGTTTATTTCGTAGTTTCTGTGAGAAAACTGACGACACATGTGTTTTATATATTTTCTTTTGTTCTAACTCGTCCCAATGATGTGTCCTAAAATTAAATAAAGACGTTAAATTGTTTTGTTGTTGACAGACTCCTGGCCTTAATAAACTGTTATTCCACATACTCACATGTTAAGATATGAGTAAGCGAAAGCATCAATAAACACAATAATAATAATAATCATAATAATAATAGTGAGAAGAAAACAGAACAGAATCTGACCAGATGTGATGAATGAAACCTTATGGTCCATAAAGGGAAAGTTGAATAAACAATGGATCAAACTGCCTCCTCGGGCTGCTGCTGCCCAGGGCTCAGGGTGTGTACTGTGTGTGCAGCTGCAGGCAGGCCTGTACTGGTCTGTTAACTACAGATTGTGTGTGTGTGTGTGTGTGTGTGTGTCCCAGGGGTAGTCATCACTGGCATGTCTGAACTGCTCTCCCGTCACCCTGACAGGCACTAAATGAGTTTCCAGTCCTTCAGTCCTGCTTGTTCAGTCTCGCCACATTCTCTTTAACATCTGCTAAAGGTCCGAAGCTTCAAGGCAAAAACCTTCCGTGACTCATTTGTTTTATTTGTTTGTTTGTTTTGGTTAGTTTTTTTTACCAGAATGATGATAAATGCTTATCTATTATAAATCTCAGCAAGACGTAGTGAGTAAATAATGAAGTCTACAGATTATAATCATCACATCTAATGAGGTGATAAGGATTTTGGTCTATATTTGTCTGCTCTTACGTGCGAGGCCGTCGTGCAGGGATGACACCAAGATGAGCTGATACCTGTTTGCTCCGACGGCCTTCATTAAATACTCAGAGCAGATCAGCGACAAATAATCTCGCAGGCATCAGTGAATCATCTCAGAGAACAGAGCCTAATCAAATTAAGTATTAATTGCTTCACAGACATGGACGCCTGGTATGTGACATGAAATGGGAATAACACACATGAATCAGGTATGTCGCTGTCAGGACTGCAGGAGCATCAAACTTTAACAGTTAAATCATAAAAGACCTTTCTGCAGAACTCGTAGACTCCTTGAGGAAAAAAAAAAACCCAAACAAAAACAGCACATTTTTGCTTTGAATTGCCTTCCTGCAGGAGGTGGTAGAGAAACGTCAAAGCCTTTGCCAGCTGATGAGAATCAAAATGGGTGCAATTCTTTGAATTTGTTGCAGAAAAGGTCAAGAATGTGATTGTAAATTGCAAACAGTGCAGACAACCGAGTTTGGTTATTAACCACAACGTTTTCCAGGTTGGTGCTCTTTTGGTTGATTTTCACCAGCTGCTCTGTCAACTTTATGGTTTGACGTCAAAAGTGAGCGTGCGAGGAAGATCTTGATGTTCTAGTCCAGGAACAGTATTACTGCTGATATGTTGGCACACGAGAGGTTCAGTGTTTTTATTGTGAGCTACCAGCATTGTAATAATGCAACTTTAATGGAAATTATTGTGCTCTAAGCTAATCTACACAAGGAGCAACTCCAAATATGGAAGTAATGACATGGCAAGATAAGAACATTTTTTCAAAATATATATATTTTTCAAAATAAAAGTGACTTCATAAGACTTCAGTATCATCTCTGCTAATTTTAAACAGCTCTATGAGGCTGATGGTAGGATTTAATAAGGGAGAGGTTACATTTATAAAGCAGAACGATTCAGTGCATCACTTGACTGGTCTTCTGTCAATAAACATCCACAAACAGAAAACAAATAAACAAAACTGAAACCTTCAAAAAATACAACTCCAACTCTTGATCTTGATAACACTTTGACACTGAATAGTTTGTTGTTGTTGTTGTTGTTGTTGAATACCAGACTTCCTGCTTTTCACATTTGAAGATATTATTTTAAGGGTTTGAGGTTTTTGATAACAATTGATTTCGACTTGTATAACTGCTTGACCATCTCTCAATATGCTTATGTGTTTGCTTCGGTGTGAAGATAAGACTTTGCAGCCTCTGAAACAAGTTTAACAAATCAAACAACATTTCAGGGCTAAATTGGGTTTGAGAGAAACATAAAAGCTTAATTTAAGAAAACGGTATACTGTTAAAGAAGAATGTGAAAGTACTCATTTTGAAAACAAAAGAAAAGTGTTTGTGTTTATATTGAACGTATACTCACTCTAAAATGAAAGATTCCAGCATAAGGTTTGGCCAGGCTTTGTTTAGGAGGGACCACCTTCACAAACAGTCTGGGGTGCATGGTGAGACAGGACAGAGCTGCCAGCAGCCAGCAGTTACCTGAATAAAGAAAGAAGCACAAGTTGCTTAATGATGGTGTGTATTAACAAGAAGTCAGAGAAAACACACACATACACACACACACACACGCACACACACGCACACACGCGTTCCTCTTCAACAGCAAACATGTGTTCTATTTTGTTCTTCTCAGGGAAAACAGACCTTTAAAGAGGAAGGATGAGAAGGTTGAGGCAGCGGAGGGAGAAAGGAGGAGGTGAAGGGAGGTGTAAGTATTGATCTGTGTCACTGACATCTTTCACATGCGGCTTTGCAGCATAAATCCAGAGTTTCAAGAGGTGGATAAGGAGTTTGTTGTTGTGCAGAAAACGGTTGTTAGCTCACCACAAAATGGAAAACAGACTGAACAATGAAAGAATCTGCAAAATCTGGGGCGGATGTGAAGTTAGGACCCCCAGCAGATCTGGGCTTTGGAGACTTTAGTGTGACACTCCCCTCTCTGTTTGATGTTGGGTCCCCGGGGTAATATAGCACCGACGGGTTCTGAAGTCATTGCATTTCAATGTGCTCGGAAAATAGGAAAACTGAATTGCGTAAAGTTTCATCCCTTTATTATGTGGAATTCACATTTCCGAAACAACACGCAGTGACAATTTCAAACAGTTCAGCATGACATACGTCAGCTTACAATGATGGTTTTGAGTGGGAGGGAGGATGAGCAGTTGGCAGGAGAAGCTGGTTCCACTGACACACTCACCCAGTTGGCCCTGGCAGATATCAGTGGTCCCAGTTGTTCCCTCCACAAATACGGCGTTGTCATAGATTTCCTGAAGAAATGGGAAGGAAAATGGATAATCTGACACAAATGGTTGAACGTATATCAATTTAATCTCCCCATGACTGAGAGCTGAGTGCTTACTTGTGACAAGCATTGAAGAAAAAGTCATTAATGGGAAACAACACAGATTTTTATGCTTTAACACAAACTAACGAGAAGCTCTGAGGGAGGAGCGTCACCTCAGCTTGTTCTCAGTATGAGACAAAACTGATCAGACTGCTCCTGATTGAGTTCAAAACAAAAGGAGAATTTAATGATTTCTCATTTTTCATAGTATGAAAGTTATGGTTTAAACAATTGCAGGATAAATATGGTCTCTACCAGGGTGAAGCACATTGGCATCATTTTATTTGCGAGAACAAATGTGGTTGTAATTGGAAGATTACAGAGGCAAGAAGCAGAAACACACACACACACACACACACACACACACACACACACACACACACACACACACACACACAAATTCACTAATTTCAAGCAGAAACTTGTTTTAACTCTTCTTGTAGGATTTCCGTTCTATCCTGTTATACATGACAGCAATGTGATATTTTGGGGGGAGTGGACGACATCCTGGAAATTAAAAATACTTTTCAAATATTTGGAGTTGGTTGACGTTTCCTGACACTGTGGTTTAAACTTCATCATTGTATGCTGCGGTCTGGTCTGTGCCATCTTTCTCGCTAACTTTTGCAGAAGCAACACTTTTTTTTTTAAACGTTGCTGTGACTAAATGTTTCATACTATAGCACCCTTTATCAAGTTCACACCTGCTCTTATCTGCCTGTGTGGTTCATGAATTCACTCTGTCTTTGTGTTAATTCACCAAACACGGGCTTTACTTTAGGACTGTCCTCTTTGCACTAAAGTGATTATTTGTATTAATTTTACTTGCTTGTATAAGTAGGGATCTGGTACTGCTCTAATGGAAATTGCTTCAGGCCTTATGTTTGTAGACTTGTGCCACACTTTCTGGTTCAGGCATCTATCTGCAGCCACAGCAGAGACTTCAAGCTTAAATCATTCCCTCTTTTTGCAACCATTATTAGTGTATCATTACTATTCCACCACTTAAAAAAAAAAAGCTGTTGATAAGAGCATGAAAAACATTTTGTGCACATGCAACCTGACGAGCGGACGCACCTTGGGTCGTTTCCATTCAACTGCGTTTTTTGGATCTGGATCTTCGGGCATGCCGATGGACTTCTGCTCTGGCTCAAAGGTGGGATCACAAAACAGCTCATCGGACTTGAGACACTCCTCCAGGAGCGTCGTGAAGTCCTGGTCTTGGAACCTGACGGGGTTCTCGATGGAGCCCAGAGGTGCTCCCTTGTCAGCCGTCATGTTTGTCAGTGGACGCACAGAGAAACTGGTGGCAGAAAGTGCGCAGCCTGCTCCTTTATATGGTTCAGGGCGCACACCCATCCGGTGAGTGAGGGCCTTCCCGGCTCGACCCAGCCCGAGAAGGTATGCAGAGCGCCGGCGGGGCCGAGGAGCTGGAGTCGGAGTAATGACACGGTGCCAACTTTGTCTTTGATCTGTCTAATTTATCGTCCATCATCACCGTTATCCTGAGCGGCCAGAGACGCACGGAGAAAATTATAGTCATAACATGGACAACTGTGCAGGGACTTCAGTCCAAGAGTCGACATCTCCAGAAGAAAAAAATCATGCATGACTTTACATGATTTAAATCTGTATGCATGTCTCTCTTGTTTTAAAATCCCATACTTCCATTACGCACTGACTGCGCTGAAAAGGAGGCCACAATTTTACTGAACCAACTTCATTGAAATGCCTGTTGGTACATGTATAAAGAGGAGAGTGAAAATCACAGTTTGTTAACATTTTCTTGTGAGGAAATCTAGATCAGGAGCGTTGGAGACAGAAAGGCTGCCGACAGTCCGTCTCATGTTCTCTGACATCTGCTCTAGAGGGCGCTATACTCCACTTAAAGAAATCTGAACTGGGATCGCAGAACAAATCATGTCAGATTGATCTGCTCATCAGTATACCTCGTAACATTATTTATGTCCCCTTGACCGAATTGACATCCAGTTCAATGTTTGCTTGAAGCTCAATGTTTTTCCAACCCCTCATAAGCAATAAACGATAAAAAAAAAATATATATACACTCGTCTTAACTGACCTACTGAATTAAACTCCATGCTCTCGTATTTATAGACTTCAAATAAATTGTCAACAGCTCACTTCACAATCGTTATTGTCTCTTTTGATATCGATGTGGATAATTAATTTTATTTCGTAATCATTGTCCATGTTAGTGATACCTGGTTTCACTAATAACCATCCACATTGGCTTATTATGAACATGTTTCAATATGAAAATTTCAAACGTTCCAGATATTTCGGCTAATTTTAGTTAGGCCTCCCTGGGAAATTTCTGATTTAATTAAATTCAATTATCCAGCCAGAAAAATACTGGTTTGGCTTCATATACACAACACATTACACCTAAACTCGTTTTATGTGCTCTATTGTTTTTTTCTATTAACATTAATGCCACTAAGTTTGGAAAATCCATGTCCCCTCTCAGACAGATGCTCATTCTGTGTTTTCTTTGACTCGTGAAATCAGACAACTGGAGTTCAGCTCTGTGATGAACTGAGATAAAAGCATTTACATGTTAGATTTTTCTATCAATTCTGGAGAATAGTAATGTAATTTATTCTCAAAGTTTTGATACAAAGTGACACCTTTTAAATAATCAGTTAGGATCTGAGAGTTGAGCGATGGTGTCTGCAGAGTTGCCTTGTTCACTTGTCCAGAGCGTCTTTTGATCAGTAGTTGTGTGGCGTTCCCAGTATGCTGGAGTCAGTACCATTCAAGGAGCACAGCTTTGCGTTCATGTAACTGTGGCTTTCACTCTTGTCTCTCATTTAAACGTTATTGCATACAGCTTCTGTTTGCAGTAGTACCGTCTATCGGTCTGTTTCAGCAGGATTATTTGCAGAACCACTGATCCTAAAATATTTGGAAATGTTTGATGTTGGCAGATATGATACCATAAATCAACAAATCACACTCAAATGTGGCTATGATATGTCAAATTTGGCTTTTACAAACACAGAACTCATTTATGGGGGGGGGGGGGGGGGTTGTGTTCTCCTTTATAAGAGGTGCTTCCATTGTAAGATGTCCTGAATCATCCAACCCACCACCATTGGTGAAGGACACCCCAGACAGGCCACCACTCCATCACAGAGAAACACACAATCAGTCACACACTGACGTCACTATAATGCCCCTCCATGCAGGTGCAAGGACAGCATGGAAACACTGAAAATAAAAAGCCTTATGATTTACAAGCCTGAGCTTTTGTCAACACAAGTCCGTCTGTCTTGTTCATCATAGCTTGTCTCATCGTTTGATGAAGATGATTAAAATTTGATTCAAGCTTCAAGCCAAGATCTGTGGTTTGCTTTGCATGAACTTGGTGTCCTGTCCTGTTTGTTACTGCCTCCATGCTTACAGAGAGACCCTTGTGGCTGAGCGCTTACTTCCATCTGTGTGGAACTTGTGAACTAAGTTTGGACTCAAGTAATCTGAAGTGGACAACCAATTACTGTCACCTCCTCTCCCTGTGCCTCTTCTGTGGCGTCATTCACAGAGTCTCGGTGGATTTTCATCTCCAATAAACTCTTGTCCTGCAGTGAGCTCTCCGAGGCCTCTTCAGGCGTCTCCGCTCACCCCTCCATCACACGCCTGATTACACCAAAAAACGTGAGACTGACTGGGACTAAACAAACAAGAAGAATAGCGACACAGATCGGTCTAATGGTCACCATTTAGCCCCATTCATGGGCTCTCCATTATGTCCGTATGGTCTTTGAGAGCAGGATTATAGGACGCCTTGGTGACAAAGGTCAGAGGGCCGAACAGACACTCCCACACCTCCATGACCTGCTCTGATCTCACGACCTCGGCAGCAGCAGCCCAGAGATGCTGCTCACTCTCCCCGCTGGTTAACGGGCTTTGTCCCGGCCCGTTTTCTGCCGCATCACTCACACACATCACACACCGAGGGGCGGGTCAGGAGACAGGCGGTGTCCTGAAACCCCAAAGAGGAGAGGCTGAAATAACATGGAGGAACTTGAACTGGGAACGCAGGGACACAGACAAACTGGCCACACGAGTTGATTCAAGCAGCAACATCATTACAAAAGTTTTGCTTTTTGTCATCAGCAGAGATGTGATTCGGTCAGCAGGATAAATTAATAAAAGCACAAATAGTGCCACTACAAAACCACAAAGTGACAGCACAAAAGTGCTGGCTGTCATTGGAGTCATTGGGAGGAGAAATACCTTTTACTTTTACTGAAATCTGCACTCAATGAGAGTTTCCCATCCAACCAGACTGTTCTGTCTGAAGTAACTGTTCTGTCTGGTTATAGAAGACGATGAATTTATGGTAGCAAGCGCTCAAGTTAATTGATACAAAAAATATAGTCTACAATCCCTCTGTGATATGGAGCTAAAGAAGAATTCAATAACATAACATGCATCCTTCGCGATAAAGATAAACTAATCTGATTGTGACATGTGTGGAAGTTAGATCAATTTAAAAACACTCTTAACTAAATGCAAATAAAGATTTAAATATTATAGACTAGGAAGTTCTGTGGATTCTGATTGGAGGAAGTCTTTATGAGAGTGCTGAAATTCTGCTTAACAGCAGTGAAACACTTGACCACTGGATCTCTTTGCCTGACAGTTATTTTAAATGTCCTTAATGACTCCAGGAACAGTTAACACCGGCGTGCCTGCATAACATTAATTACATGTGTATACTTAACCTGCTCTCAACTGTAATAGGAATGTACAAATTATGTAAATATTGTAACTGCAATTGTGCAGAAAAATCCTCCATTGGTCAGCAACATTCAGACAAAATGAATAATTGAAGAAATAATTGACACCTTTTTACTTTGATTCCAGTCAAGCAGAAAATCATTTTTAATTATTTGTATTTAGCGTTCCCAATGCCATTGCATTGACTGTCAGCACGGCTGCTAATAATACTAGTAATAAGATTTCTTAAAATAACTTAAAACAATATGCTTTAGTCTTAAAGTGTTGCTCAAAAATTCAACAGATTTTCAGTGTATTATTTTTTAATCATTATAAATGGTTCATGTAGTTATAATAATTCATTGTTATTATCCAGTACCTCCCACTCCACCTGTTGGCTGCATTCATGTTTCATTGAATAGACATAAGTACAATGACTAGTTGCTTTAGATGTGCGCAGAGACAATACATCTCCCTTAAAGAGATTAAATGCGTCTACAATCCAGGTGCAGTTGTTTTTTTTGCAGCAGCATCTCATCAAATCATGAAAAGAAAAGAAGATTAAACAAAGTTCTGTGATAAAACTAGGAACAAACAATGTGAAAGGGCTTATATAACTGAGGTGACTGTGGACATTAGTCGCATGTGGAAACACTGGTTCAGGCAGTTGAGAGCTGCAGTTCACCTGCCCTCAGGCCTGCAGGGAACAAACACATGAAAGCATTTTCACCTGTCACAGGACTGAACTCTACCTCTAACCTTACTATGCATGCGATTAAGGCAACCCCTTTGACCCCAGTGTGTGCGTGTGTGCGTGTGTGCGTGTGTGCGTGTGTGCGTGTGTGCGTGTGTGCGTGTGTGCGTGTGTGTGTGTGTGTGTGTGTGTGTGCGTGTGCGTGTGTGTGGCTGTCTGGTCAAAATCCAGTTTTTCCGGCATTTGTGGATGGATCCCTCTGGACAAACTGAGCTGAACTTGTGTTGGAGTGTGCGTGTGCATGTGTGCACGCCCACCTGAACAACTGAATAACGGTGTGTGTCCGGTTCACAAGGGTCACCAGGTGCAGCAAAACAAAGTGTGCTTTTTTTTTCTTTTTCCCAGGACTGCTGAGGGTGTAACGGACGTCGGAAGAGCAGTTTATCAGAGTGTCTAGGCCGGCTCTTACTCCTTTTATCTTCTACAGGCTGTTTTTAGCAGTTGTCTTCTTCCCTGAAGCTCTCCCGATGAGCAGTTTCACGTTTGCATACAATTTCCAATTCGAAAAACGGTAGGATTATGAGTAATATAGAAATGTCTGCAACACCACGATTTTCAAATCCCATATTTTACCATGACATATTGCATTTTACATCAGATATTGAACATAAGCCATCTTCTTTCCATCTCATCAAATTATGAAAATAAAGTCATTTAGAAGTGAATGGCATCAATTCTCAAAAAGTTGGAAACATCTGGGAAGTGAGGAGAGAAATTGCTGAAGACTGAAATAAAGTCCCATTCTTGGCTGACGGATTCCAGCAGCTCAAATGTATTAGTTTTTTCTGTTGAAAAATTTAAACAATGGGATTGGAAGAAAATCTGATCTGCCACCTGAGCCACCACCGATCGCTTGGCAAATGTACTTTATAACAGAGGGGCACTGGTACAACACTGGACGGTCATGTCTAACTTAAACACCCTGTGCAGTAATAAAGAGGGCCGAGTCACAAAACTAAGGTCAACAGTATAATCAGGACTAGCACTAGGCAGTAAATCAGTTATAAAGCATTATTTATCCTGAAATGCAAAAATGCTACTTTTTTCTGACGAGAAACCAAATCAAATTATTCTTTGCAAATATCTCGTTGTTTTCATTGAGCCTTTAAAGGAGCACTGGGATGCCAGCTTTGCTGTTCTCTTATTATGCTTTTCTCTTTGGCTTAAGTTTCTGTTGTTGGACTTTAAGTTTACCAGATCGCGGCCAGAAGATCTTGAAGAAAACCATGGGTTCACATGTGCTCTAATGTCACCACACCGTATCATGTTGTGTTGCACCATATTGTCCTAATGCAAGATGCTATGATGCATGACAATACAATACATAACACTTTGTATTGTATTGTATTGCAATGTAGTGTATCACAACACATCACATCACGCTGTATCACCCGGCATCAAACTGTATCATATCAAATGATTTTGAGTTTTGTTTGTGTGCGTGTGTGTGTGTGTGTGTGTGTGTGTGTGTGTGTGTGTGTGTGTGTGTGTGTGTGTGTGTGTGTGTGTGTGTGTGTGTGTGTGTGTTTGTTTCTGCTTCTTGCCTCTGTAATCTTCCAATTACAACCACATTTGTTCTCGCAAATAAAATGATGCCAATGTGCTTCACCCTGGCAGAGACCATATTTATCCTGCAATTGATAAAACAATAAGTTTCATACTATGAACAATGAGAAATCATTAAATACTCCTTCTTTTGTTTTCAACTCAATCAGGAGCAGTCTGATCAGTAGTGTCTCATACTGAGAGCAAGCCGAGGTGACGCTCCTCCCTCAGAGCTTGTCCTTAGTGATCAGTGACATGATATAACCCCTATATGAATGAACCCTCCTTGTCTTTCCTGGCTCTCATTTTCTGAAGGTGTTGAGTGGCAAAAAGAGAGGCACTGGATTGACGGATGGCTGCCCGGGACCTTGTCGCCTCTCACCTCGGCCTCCCACTCTCACACTGTCAGAGGGTGGGAGGAGGAGGAGGAGGAGGAGGAGGAGGAGGAGGAGGGAGATGAAGAGGGTGTAATTCTAGGGTTCAGGTTTCACTCTGCGGTCATTGCGGGAGGAGGGACGAGCAAGCGAAGGTGGGGATTGTGGGAACTCGTCAAGGATAAAGAGCAGAGAGGGAGTCCTGCGGTTTGTCCAACCACTCCCAAATGCATCTTTCCTGTTGTCCCCATCGCTGTCGGCCTGGCTGATGATTTAATCCGGAGCTTCTGCCCCCTCCTCGGCTATTCAAAAGAGAAGAAGAAGAAAAAGGCCACTGAGCAGAGACTGCAGAGATGATCTGAAGCTCCGCACACAGTATGCCATGCGAAATGTAATTAAAATCTCACAGTTAATTGGCTTTTTACATGATAAAGCACAATCTTCTCATACATAAGTAAGAGCCTCTCATGGCCACAGGCCTGCCCTATGGCAAAGCAAACATACCCTCCCTTTGTTGTTGAATTTTCAGAGCTAATCATCTTACATTTTATCTGAATTGGTGATTGTGCGACTTCTGCCAGAAAATGGTGCTTTATGTTTTCAAAGCTGCACATGAAGATATGCATTAGGACACGTCAATCAACGATCCATTCAAGGTTTGACAAACTGATGCAGATCAATCCTCTAGTTTTGATGGTGTTGTATTTACATGACTCAGACTCACTGGGTGATTGTTTCCTCATCAAACCAGAAGGTTTTTCCCTTTTCTGGGTAGACGGGACTTTCTCAGTTGCAGTTTGAAACCATGGTTCAAAATTTGCAATTCAAATGATAATAATAAAAAAGCCCCTTAAAAAGTGAATTTACCACTTCAAAGATTTTTTTTTTTAAATGGAAAAACTGTAAAGAATGGTTGATTAAATCAGCCACTGTAGATAAACATTTCCTGTTTGTCCAACTCAGGGTTCTGATTGTTTGTTGTAGTTGTTATTTTATTCTACTGCACAAAGGAATCTTGAAATCTTGGTATTTCTCAATCGTGATGTAAGCTTCAACTTTGTCATTTTAAGTTAAAACTAGATTTAAGAGGAACAAATATCTTCATTTTCTCCATTTATCAATTAAAGGCAGTCGGCTCATGCATTATATGACTCTAAGTGTGCTGTTTTTTTTACAACAAATGTGCAGGATTAAGAGTTACTTTTAAAGCAGCACAACACTCATATATATGGTTTAATCAAAATGGAAAAATTTAATTAAATCAATTTCAGAATTTTGAATGAAGGTGTTCATGTATCGATTGATGGTTTCCCGTTCAAGTCTACTATGTGGCTTTTCAATGTCTCTACGTTACCCTAGAATGGCAAACCAAACCCTGGCTTGAGGCATTTCATTATATATTTCATATCCACAAGAGGATCTTCGATGTGCTTCATACTAAAGAGGGAACCAATGTCAAACACACGGCACTGTTTGAGGTTATCCACTTTCAGACGGATGACAACCAATTACCAACTTCATAAAAGCACCAGATTTCCTCAAAAACTACTAACTCATTGTTTTGACTGTATTCAAAATTGTGTCTGAATGAAGAGACTGTAATTAGAGACCGTGTGAATTAAAGTTGTATAATCTACCTTGTTTTGCTGATATTATTGTTTTCTAGTACAATGGAAAAGTTGATTTTTCTCTTAAAGTAAAACTTACAAAGGTCCACATATTTTAGATTGACATTTTTCATGAAAATCAATTGATGAATTGATCAAGAAAATCAATCAACATGGCATAAGGTCAAATGTTTTTTTCCCATTTTTCAACCAGAGGCCATATTTATCATAAATAAATGAAAGTTTTTCCATTTCAATGTTATGAATGCTAAAAAACTAAATTGACGACTTTTCAATTCCACTCTAATTTTTCAGGATGCACTTGTACTTGGTTTGATTTTTCCTCGTCCACACGCATGTTGAAAGTAGAACACATTGTCTCTGGAATCGTTGCTCCTTTCATCAATTCAGCGTGTGATGTTAAGACATATGAAAGCCTCTCCCAACTTCAACCCAGTCAAAGTTTTCCCTGCGTGGTCCAGATGTAACTATTGCCTCTCAAAGTCCAGATTACAATGACCCAGGGACACTCACTGGTCAGGAAACCCAGTCGGACACGTTGGCAGACATGAATCCTCGTTGTGATTGGCCGGTTCAGGCACTAACACTGACCTGGGTCTGACAGCAGCTCAGATAGGTGTGGGCTCCAAGGAAGACAAAGGCCACTCTGGGACGTGGAAAAGGTATCCATTGCTGTCGGGGCTGTGTTCGGCTCTGTATCACCTTACCTTACATAATTGGACCCATACGAGCACCAAATGGCGCTTATCTGTGGCGCCCAACAGAAAGAGTGTTTACCGGAGGGAGAGACAGAGGATGCTACCTGTCACCTGTACTGTCCTCCCTCCCTGTTTTTTTTCCTGTCTCTGCGGAGAGAAACGGACAAACTGACTCATCTGGATCCGAGGGGCTTCTCTCCTCACTTCCTTCTTGTTCATCATAACACAATGGTAATTGGTAGGAGTGGGCGTGTGTGCATCTGGTGCAATAACCCCACCACCACCACCCCTTCACATATAACTCCACTCCTCCAATTCATCTACCCAGCCCCCACCCTGTTGAAAGCTCATTAAAAGACCTGCTGTTAATGAGCTAGAGGGATCATAGAACTTCATTTTCATTTGGGGGGTGGGGTTAAGGCCAGAGATGCTGGTGCAGAGGTTTTTATACCCTTAAAATGGAGTCAGCAATTATCCCAACCCCTTGACACTCCCAACCCACCCTGCTCTGCCTCCTAACATGCCCACAAACAATAACCAAACTGCTGCACCCAACCTCACCCCACCCTCCAGTTCTGGATCCTGAGAAATCCTGGTCATCCCCGTCCCGTCACAGCTCGCTGCACCCATCTCGCAATCTGCAAAGTGACTGACAACAACGCAAACGTACAATATGGTAGACACTTGAAAATCTCCCCGCCTCCCCCACCTCCCTCAGTAGAATTACATTACAGTGGTTCGAGACAAAGCCAGAAACATCACAAGGATGTAAACAAGGAGTGAGGGTCCCTTATCCAAACACTCACATTAAAAATTAATAAGTCAGCGCTGACTGTGGTCCTCAGAGGAACGACCCGCACTGACTAAGACAACATCCTGGTGAGAAAAGATACTTAAAAATAGTTTCAGATGCTTTGTTGTGTAGCTCACAGAATTAAAAAAAAATATATATATATATGCACAGAACACAGAGCAGGGAGGGAACAAAAAAAAACAACCAACCAAGCGATATGAAATAATTTACCTCATTTCTTTATTGAGGTTCTTTGTGACAAAGGGCAGTTACAAAATAATGGTGTCAAGTTTACAAAGACAACGAAGCGGCATAGCTTCACAACCAGAGGAAACGATCAGCAATGCGAGGAAAAGTGAAGCACATATTTGTAACAGGGGCAGGCAGATATTATCATTAATTAAAGAAGGGTAAAAACTGCAAGAAGGTCAATCTATGTACACAATTTTAATCCCTGAACAGTTATAGCACACTCATCCACTCGGGATTCACTTTTATACAACACACATCGGTGACCGTTTTCGAACTGAATCCAGTGAAGATCAGAGACAAACATAAAGTCATTGCAGTAGTCAGAGAAGGCGGACCAAGTCTACTTGAAGCTTCAGATTCGTTTAACTGAAAACAACAACCAGTAAAAGTGATGCTTTGGACATAAGAGGGTTCAAGTAGACCCATCAGCTGAGGATTCATTCCCCTGATATGTACAAAAATGAGAAACTTTCACACAATCCACTCACTCAAGTGCTCACGTGGCTGCTTCCTATAAAACTCCAGTCAACTAGCTACAAACCGCACATCTCAACCCTGTAGTTCAGCAGTGAAAGACTTTTTTTTTTTTTTTTTTTTTAGTTAAACAACATGCAGCATTCATAAATTAGGAAGAACTGAAAAACAGGAAACATAAAAAAAATTAAAGTTTCAATGACTGCAAAAAACATGCATGAGCGTCAACCAGCCCGGCACTTTACAAATGTAAACAATAAGAGAGATTACCGTCACAAGATAGGTACAAATACAGAGAGAGACAATATACACCCGTTTCACATGAAGGTAAAACTGCTGTTTATGCATAGAAACTAAAAATGGAAAACATCAGTAGGTGAGACTTTAAAGTCTCTGTATTCACATTTATACATTTACCAAAAAAAACCAAGAAAAAAAACAAACAAACAGAAAACAATCATCCATTCATACTGTCACAAAGTCAGGAGCACAACCTTGTTCAGCCCCGTGAGCCTTGTAAACATTAAGTGACAAGTGTTGTGACAACCGACCGCCTTTAAAAGGACTCTGAGAAACTGCAGGCGGGCAGTGTTTGGATTCATCTCGCCCCTGCGCGTCCGTTCAGACATCTTAAGTCTTTAAAAGGTCTCCTCGAAAGAAACCCAACAACAGCCAGGTAGCACATCACAACTTCTCTCCATCTGCTGGTGTGGAAAATATATTAGCTTCGCTCTATTGCTCGACTTTTATTTAAATCATCATGTCTTATAACCTGCTCTCAGTTATGACAGTTGAGATCCGTCACCAGCTGTCCGACGGGTCACCAGAGACATAAATCACATGTCTTCTGCATCCTGTGCTGCAGCATGGAGGACGGCTTCCTGCGTCAGTGTGTGGACTGTGGTGGTTCACTTCCTGTTCAAGAGCTACGATAATCTCCCTGCTCTGAATGTCATGGCCTTGTTTTTCTCTGTGGTCTAAAGGACTGTAGGCAATCAGTGTCAAGCAGCAGCTTTGCATACAATCATGAACGGCGCGAAGACCGCCTGCCGCAGCTCCTCCGTCTCAAACCGGCCTCCAGGTTAAGTTGACTGTCCATTCAGGGGTGGGAGTGGTTTTCTTTAGTTGAATGAGTGCTTGAAATTCTATACAGTGCTTCTTTTTTTTTTTTTTTTTTTTTTTACTGTCAATGAAAGAGTGAAAATGGTCCTCAGGGTGTAGATGTCAAAGCTAAACCCACTTCTGCACTGTTCTCAGGTGGGAGAGCCCCGCCTCTGCCCGGACTTCCTGTGCTCTCTGCACATTCTGCTGGGCTTTGTCCCTCCTCCACCTCCATGTTTTTTATCGCCTCACTCTGCGTCTTGCCATCGGCTTCTGTCCGATCCAAACTGGTCTCGTCCTCCTCCATTTTGACCACCACCACGTCTCCCTGAGATTTTATAGCAGCTAAAGTGTCCGCGGCGCTGGCCTGCGAGTATGCTCCGACGCTGGCGTGGCTCAGGCCGTGAACCTTCTTCAGATGTTTCTCCAGAGTGGCGTAGACCGTGAAGGGAACAGAGCAAAGCTGACACAGGAAGGAAGCCTTAGACCCGTGAGCTCCATGAGTCTTCATGTGGCGCGTTAACTTTGAGCTCTGGGCGCAGGCGTAGCTGCAGAGCCCGCAGCGGTACGGCCGCTCGCCCGTGTGGCTGCGACGGTGCACAGTCAGATTGCTGCTGTTTCTAAACTGTTTACCACAGTACTCACAGGCCTCGTCCTTCTTCTTTTTCCCAGTAGAAACAGCAGGCGTACCACTACTACTATTATTATTGTGATTGTTTCCTCCAGTGTTGGCGCCTCCTGCTACGGCCCTCCATTCATTGTCTCTCTGCCACTCCTGCACAGCCTCGCTGAGTTTGGCGGAGCTCCACTCCGTCTCCCTCTCAATGATCTCTCCTCGCTCGTTCTCCCACTCTCCAACGCCTCGCACCCGCTCTCCCATCTCCGGACGCTTGGGTGTGCAGTTTCCACTTGCGATGCCGCTCTCGCCGCTCCCTCCCGTCTCTCCGCTCTCCAGTGACCCTTCTGAGGGGCTGGCACAGGGCGAGGTGTGCTGGGGCTCCCCGTGCACCTCTGCCTCCTCCTCACCCCCCTCTCCCGCCTCCTTCTGGCGCTGGTACAGCCTCAGCAGCTCCCTATCTGGTGGTCGAACCTGAGAGGTCAGCAACATCAGGCCTGAAGCTAGGGAGGGGTGTTTGAGGAGGGGCAGGTCCAGATCAGACGAGCCCTGCCCTCTCACATCTGTGCCACTCATTGCCTTTGCGACAATTCCAGCTGGCTGCAGCTGAAACCTCCCTCCCCTCCCCCCCGGCTTCCCGACATCCTCCTCCATCATGGCCGTCTCCACCAATTCGTAGCCATTACTTGCACCTGTTGTCGCTCGGTGATGGCTCCTTATGTGGCGAGCCAGCTGACCACTCTGGGTGAAGGCCTGCCCACACACTCCGCAGTGATAGGGCCGCTCACAAGCGTGTGTCCGGCGGTGAGCGGAGAGAGCTCGCGGCGACTGGAAGCTCTGGTCACACAGCACACAGTGGAAGTCGGTCTGGTTTGAGCCGGTCTGAGGAAAGGGAGAAGCCGCCGGTGGAGATGAAGATGGAGACAGGACCAAGCCTCCAGGGGAGTTGGTCCCTTCAGCGAGCTCCCGGAGACGCACTGAAAAGTTCAGAGGCTGCAAATTGGTGGAGGAAGACGTGGAAGAGGGGTGTGCTGGATGGGAGCGACCGACGCGTTGAGCGGAGGGTTGAAAGGCGGAGGCAAGAGCCTGGCTCAGGTGACGTGGGTCCAGAACAGCTGCAGCTGGTTTGTTCTCTTTAAGACCTTGTCTTGCGCCACCTCCTCCTGCATTTGTGCCATCCTCCTCATCCTCTTGGTAGATGCTGAAGGAGTGCGTGTGCTGAGCGTGCTGAAGGAGAGCCCATGCGGAGGGAAACACATGTTCACACTGCTGGCAGGTGAAGTACGAGGGCTCCTCTCCCACTGGAAACAAAGAGGGACAAGATGAGATCAGCAGCTAAATAAAGAAACGGCAAATAAGAAAAGAAAAAAACAACAACCACCAAACAGTTAAAAATCAGTCACACATTATCTGCAAGAATATGTCAACAAAACCAAAACCCTTTTCACTTGAACGAGCACTCCATATTGTATACTTTAATTGGATTGTCATGGTGTCTGGGTCTACATCATGTAGCTTGTACAATTCTTTTTTTGGACTTCCTTTGAACTTATGGTTACAAATCCTAAAATCTCTCATAAGTGGTGAATGCTGTGCGAATGTTGAGCAGGCAGCGGGAGCTATACATGGAAACTTCAGTGGAAGTTTGACCCAAATCTTGTAGGAAGATTGTACAACATGCATCCAAGTTGCCAGATGTTGTAACTCAGTGACATGAGTCTTTTAGTGTTTGGGTGAGATTGATATCGCGGCTCCATTGCTCAGAACCATTAACCACCAATAGAAGGCGCCACCCTGCTTTTGACTTATTTTTGCTCCACATTCATACAGTTGGATAAAGTAGAGCGATACAACGTTTTTTCTCAATGTAACCTGTGGAAAAAAAACCTGTGAAGGCAAGGGCTGAATAATTAAAACGGTGAGTTTAAAAGTAAAAACACCTGAACAAAACTAAAGAGTCGAGCAACGACCTGCGCACTGAAGCTTTCAGACAACTCATCATTACTGCAGATCAGTTCAGCGCCATACAAGCTCAACGTATACGCATAAATGAAACCAGACATCACGAGCCAACAGTGTCGACACACTGCGATGGCCTCGGATGATGAAGGAATGATATTGAGGGAAGAGAAATATAAAGAACAAGGAAAGTTGGACTGAAAGTAGAACAGGAGTGTCAGAACCTGGAAGCTGGAAGGCCGACACAGTAGCAAAACATGTCGCAAAGTACATCTGGAGATATTTTTTTTATGTGTGGATAGCTTTGTCTCCTAACCGAGAGGCTCCCTCCAATTAAGCTGCAAATTGCTAATTAGCAGAACGTAGAAAACGAACACTTTATGTAAATTAGGCACTGACTCAGGCTGCTTGACAAATGAGGTCTTTCTGCATACATCAAAATTGGAAAGAAGATCCCTAAATTGAGGGGAAAACATTTTTTTTTCCCTACTTTTCTCTCTTTTGGAGAGGTTCAAAGCCGACTCTGGTATAAGCCTCTTTCATGTTTCCTCAAGTCAAATCCTTCTGTATTTTACTGGAGGGGGGAGGAGAGTGGAGATGAAAAAGAGAGCAACTGTTTCTTTCTCTTTTTCCCCTCTCCCACCCTCCCTCTGTCTGGAGACGTGAGCAGCGATGGTGTTCATGTCCTTTAACCTAGCCTGAGGAGAAACCCAGGAGAAGTTGAGATGCTTCTTTTAAAAATAGGGTGAAGAGTGAGAGCAAGGGAGGGGAAAATAAAGAAAGAAAAAAAAAGAGCGAGATAGGTAGGTCAGGGCTCGGGAGATAAAAAGAAAATGAGATAAAAAGATTATAATGTAGTACGGGGGGCCAAGAGACGCCACGAAAATATGTCACCCCTTTGGATTGCACTTGAGACCCATCCTCCAACCCTGGTTCCCCTCACCCCTTCTCTCCCCCCCAAGAAAAACCCTCCAAATCTTTCCCTGAGGGGGGGGCTTTTGTCTCGGGGTCCTGGAGTGAAACACAATACCCAGCCGGTTTGTCTTTCCTTCACTCTCTCTCCTCTCGCTCCTTTTTTTTTTTTTTTTTTGTAAGGATTCCCATTTGGCCCGGGGTAGCACTTGAATATTAAGCAGAAGCAATAACTACTAATTAAAAATGCAGATTGGCTGGGAGCACTAACGAGCAGCAGGCAGAATCTCTTTTCCCTTGAGAGGCAGAGGGAGGAGAAAAGAGAGGAAGAGGGGGGCGAGAAATTGAAAGAGGGCAAAGCGAAAGTGTGTTGAAGATGGGGGAAAGAAACGGGGGTGGGTTGGGGGGGGGGGGGGGTGTTGTAGATGAGGGGAAAAAAAACAAACAAGGAGAATAAATAAAAAGGAATGAGACAGATGCACGCGGCTCTTCAGTAATCCATCCCACTCTACCCCCTTTTCTCCTCCGTCCTCGCAGCTTCGCTTTTGAATACAGCAAAATAGACGGCGAGGACCTGCCTGTTGTGGGATAACTGCTCTTTCACATTCAGTCATCTCAGATGCTCAGTTTCTCTCTCACAAAGCAGCTCGATTAAAACAGGACATCCTCTCACTTACAAAGCTGCAGGCTGTCAAATTTTAAATCTACACTTTGCCGATATGTCATCGGAGAGCTCAAACTTGAAGTTACAAGATGGAGAAACAAAAAGCCAAACAACAGAAAAAGATGAGTAAAGGCTCACTCTCATGTGCAACCTACATTCTTGAATGAAAATTTAATCCAAACTTATCTACTTTTGCATTATTCACAAGCTGTCATGCCCCCCCCCCTTCTCTCTCTCTCTCTGCCTGGTGCACGTGTCGGGTTTGTTGTATAATCCTGCGGGCACCAAATTACTAAACTGCTGCGCTTTCTGACGTTAAGTGAAAGACAGCATGAGGAATGAAAAACAGACTGAAACAGAAAACAAGAGAAGGTTGTGGACAAACGGAAACGGTGTGTGCACATGTCCCCCGAGTGTTACACAAAGGAAGGAACTACTAACGCGTGTGCACATGACAGAGTTTCAAAACGTGCAGGGTGTTGGGGGGGGGGGGTTCGGACCTACGAAAAGTCTTTGGCAAGATGTCCGACCCCTTTGCAATCACCAATAGCACTTTTCAACCCCCACTGCTGAGATGCTGTGTGACCTTCAAATAAATGTGACCTTTGCAGAGAAAAAAAAATACAACACGTTTTTCTCAGATGGACACGAGTTTCTTCAGAATTGTGACGACAATTCATGAATTTCTGATGGACTTTAGATGGTTTTGACCCTCACATTGTCCAGAGTTTCCATTTACCCCCCCCCATTCTCTTAAAAAACAAGCAGCAGGAAAAGCATGAGATGAGAGCAGGGAGAGATGGGTTTGTACATAGAAAATGAGAGGAAGTCGAAAGAGGAGAGGATGAATAAGATGAAGAAAACGCAGGAGGAGGAAGGAGATTCCCAGGAGCTCAGGTGGCTCGGCCTGGGGCAGAACAGTGGGAGATGGCAGAGGAGCTGCACATGATGCAATGTCCTCCATTACAGTGTCATGACAGGCAGAGAGCGGCACGATCTGCCTCACACCAACTCCTCTGACCATTTCACACCGCAGTCCGCGGATACAACCATCAGTCTGTGGCAAAGCTGTGACAAACCTGAACCACGTTCCTGTCCTGAGATTTGAGGGGAACGTTGTTTCAGTGTCTGTTGTCCAGGATGCGGTGGGTGACAGGACTGGAGAAACATGTTTACCTGGCCACTCTACCTCAGAGACTGACAGCCAGGGGATGGGAAGGAGCTCTGGAGCTCAGGTGCTCAGTGAAGAGCCCCCGGGGACCCACAGTGCCCTCCGAATGTTCCTGACGCCTCTCCTTTCCACGCAATTAGTCCGTGCGTCACTAACTCACGCAGGTCTGCTAATGGCAACGGCTAGTTAATGAGCTGGACTCGAGAGGAAGGAGTGCAGAAAGAAGAGGAGGGTGGTTGATGAGAGACAAAAAAAAAAGAAAAAAAAAAGAAAAAAAGCAAAAAAAACAGCAAAACAAAACAGAGTCACTAATTAGCAACCTGCCTTCCTCTTCTTCTTCTTCTTTTTCCCAGCACTCACCTTGTTTCCGCATCTCCGCTTTCACCTTCACGCCGGGCTCCTCCCCCCAGACTCCGTCGACGGCGGCCCCTCTGCGCAGCTCGATGAATCCGGGCCCCAGGAGCTCCACGCTGGCGGCCTGCTGCCGCGCTCGGCTGGCAGGTGAGGGGGGCGTGGCGTTGGCATTTGGGGCTCGGTTTCGAGCGCCGCAGCCGCCCTGTTTGTGCTGGATGAACGCCAGGATGTGGGCCAGCGGGAAGGCCTGGCTGCACTGGCCACACGTTAGGAGGTCACGACCCTCGTCGGTAGGTCGGACCTGTGACCGAGGAGGAGGAGGAGGAGGGGCAGGAGGAGGAGGAGGAGGGCCTCCTGATGAACCGGTGCCCTCTGCCCCATCAGCGACATCTGAGATAGGAGAGAGAAGCTTCAATTAACGGCAAGGAAAACCTTCATATGACGTTTCAGTGAAACAGTCCACAGTACAGGCAAATACACCGTTACATGTTACCAAACATAGGTGTAGTTTTAGTCTATATATTATATTATATTTAATATGAGTCAATGTTGTCAAACTGTGCATCGAAAAAAAATTAAGACATCATTAATTTGCTCTATGGAAAGATGTATAGACTTTTTATGAACATTTTTTACTTACAATAGGAGAACATTTAATAATTCCAATTTAAAAATTGTATAAGCAAACCCATTAATTGGTCAAATTTCCCCATAGGAAGAAATTGGTTTTATTTTAAGACGTCAAGCCTAAAAGAGAGTGTAAGACAGATTAATCTCTCCTACAGCAAGTGTGATGAGATGATTTAACTAAGGGGGAAAAAGACACTAAAATATTGTTATACGTGGGAGGTTTGTGTAGTTTGTATTTTTAGTATGCTAAAGACAAAAAATAGTCTAACAAAATATAGTTATTGATTAAAAATGTGTGGCTTCATAAAATCATGAAGCAAATAAATAAATAACCACCTTCTCCAATGTGGATACTACTTATTTAATTTCTGCTTTCTGGCTGTAGCTTACCAGTTTAATTCACAGAAGTTTTCCTACCAATTTTATTTTAGGTACACAATGGGACATTGACAACATTACTTTTATGAACATGGACAAATCTATAGCAGAAGGCAGTGAACTGAAAAGTTGTACTCAAGGAGAACTATTGTTAGATTGCCTGCGAGCAAATGTAGATCAAAAAGCGTGAATGTTAATTCAAATAATGGTTGTATTGATAAGTACTGCGATATCAAAATAGATCAGATGTACTGGAGAAAGAAAAATATATCTGTTGAGAGACATCGATAAAAGTAGTCACAAGCTGAGACAAGCTCTGGACTAGACTTTTAGAATTTGACTCACAAGGTAGTGTTGACCTCAATAGAAGAAGGAGCAGGCATGGAGATTAAAAGTGTTACTTTCAGTTGTAAAGTCAAGAGCAACTAGGCCAATCTGCTCAGCCAACACTGACCACTTCCTTTAACTAACCCCAAACAGATCAGCTCGCTCTGCCTGAGGCTGCAGGGTGCAGACAGCGGCCCAACTGTCCAGCCTACACATGTGACTCAGACTGTCTAATGGGTGAATTATATATATATAGAGAGAGGGGGAAAAAAAAGTGTCATATGGAGGCTGAGGCTTTCACCTGTCACTCAAAACAAAATGCTTCTCTACCAGCCACAGGCTGTAGGAGTTTCTCAACAGGAAGTGGATTGCAATAAAAAAAGAAAAACAGTGACTGAAGGTGTTGGAGATAAGAGCAGCCCTGAGTTTGTTTTTTTGTTTTCTCTGTTCACAAGCATGTGCAACACAGCTCATCTGATTAAAAGATGAGAACTGGACCCGTGTCCTGTGGCTGTGCTCTTTGAAATGCACATGTTGAGGAGAGCCACTGAAGCAGTGAACACAGTTTAAAAGCCAGACCTCTGCAGGGTTTGTGTAACTTCTGGGTATTTCCTCAGAAAGGCCAGGTAGGGAGGAGGAGGAGCAGGAGGGGGTCGGAGTGTGTTGCTCAATGCGGTCATGGGCACACCTTGATGCCTTGGCCTGGATCCACGTGCCCAGGCTGGGGCCGGTGAGCATATAGGACAGGTACAGACAGTACAGTCTGAAGTCGGATCTCGCCAGTTGTTACTTAAAAATGTCACCTTTCCTGTTTCAGGGCTGCGCTGTTTGTGCAGACTTGCAAGGCGCGGTTTTATGCACACGTACACACACACACACACACACACAAACACGCAGGGTTGAGTCAGGGCCTGTGGTCAAAACAGACATGCACCACTGGTCTCCAGTAGAGAACTGTAAAAAACAAATGCTGTTTGAGTTTCTGTCTCTTTTTCTTTTCAAAACCCCACTTTTTTCTCTCTCTGTGATCTGCCTCGGCCTTTAAAGAAACACCAAACTGAGAAGAAATGTAAAATCGAGACTAATTTCATTTCACTTGTGTTATGTATTGTACAGAACCGGCTGAATATTTCAAACACTGAAATGACATGAACCAGGAGTGCAACCGGCTGAGACGTCAGACGCGTCCACGAAGCGGAGAACTCGAAAAGTGTCGCGGACAAAGCGAGAGACCAAACGAGAAACCTGATCATGGAAATATTAATCATCGTGTTCGGACCTGTAGCCTCTGAAACCAGCGTGCCAATAAACCGGTCCTTCCTCTGTACAAACCGCTGCAGCCACACGCACACTCGCGCGCGCGCACACACACACACAGACACACGAAAGATGGAACATAACGAGCCCTTATTTCAATATTTGCCTGTAAAGTCTGCACACAACATCGAAGATACATTTGGATTTACTGAGTTCAAAGTAAACACAAAAGAAATTTGTAATGAACCTTCTGGAAAGTGTGTGTGCGTAAAAAAAAAAAAAAAAAATTAATAACACGTTTATTTGATATCCTGTGATGGAGCCAGCGCGCATCCAAAACCACGCGCGTAAAGTGGTCATAAAAGTAATAAGAAGGGACCTGTATCGTTTCGGTTTAATCTAAAAAGATGCAATTCCCTTTGGCCCACATCGAGATCTCCCCTCTCCGGTTCTTACCTTGAATTGCGCTCAGGTGCTGCGGTCTGCTTCCAAGTTTGCGCCTGGACATCGCGCCAAGCGTTTGGCACCTTTCTGGGTCCCAACCAGCGAAGAAGCTCCGGCAGAGACAATAATCAGACCCCGGTCCAGGAGTGCTCCTTCACGGGTGTGAGCTGAGTGAATCCCGGGCTGCGGGGACGTGCTGGTTTCACCGGGAGGCTGGACTCCGTGTGCGCGGCTGTGTTCAAGTTCACGCTTCTTCCCCCGCACAGCGAGCGGAGGGCAAAAGGGGGCATGGGCGACTGACGGCACCGCCCGCCCCGCTGCCTCTGCTCCTCAGACCCTGACCCCGCCCTCCTCCGGGTAAGGTAACACCACTTTCAGTGCCACTTTTACCTCCTCGGGGTTCGACGCGGAACGTTTTAGCGCCTGATAAAAGGTTTTGACCACCGAGAGAGGAAACCTGCAGCAGGTTCCTCTTCCTACCTGCTTTCACTCTGCTTCATCTCCACAGGTGCCTCCAAAAGTGAATCGGAACCAAACATTCATTTCTCCTTTTTTTTTTTTTTCTTTTTCTGTTCTTGAACAGCTGTGCACTTCTATAGTCTTTAAAATAAAGGAAACGCATTAAAAAGAAAAAAAAAGCTTTAAAAGTTGTCACTAAAAGAAGCAGCGGTGAAGCGCCACCAACTGATTACAGCAGCACAATGCACCGAATAAAAATGTCAAGTTCACGTCTAAGTAGCTTTAATATGCACATATACAAGAATTTACTTTCGATTTTCTTTTAGGCGCTTCACTGATAGTTCAGTCATTTTAACTCAGACTAATGAGGTCTGGACAAAAAACAAAAGAATCAACATGTAATTTTTAGACAAAGTTTTATTTTTGTATTTAACATTTCACATTACTGAGAAAAAAAAAAAGAAAGAAGCGTATGCTGTTGTTTTCCGGGCTGGCTGAAGACGGAGTACAAAAAGAGCAATCAATAGTTTTAATAAATGCACAAACCTTTGACTTCATCTGATTTCATTAAGAGGATTCGAATGGATGCGTATAAATATCCTGTACATGAGTTAACGTGGCTTAGTGTGAGGAGCTCCGGATAATGAAAAGTGAAGCAGATACAAGGTAAAAACTTCAGGTATGAGCGTTACACTGAAGGAGTGTTGAAGTCTCCACGCAAGGCAATCGGGAGAAAACTCAGAGGGCGCATGCAGAAAGAGGTGAGGAAACCAGAACTTATGAAATGTAGCAGAAACTCATGGAGGCTGAAACAATCAGCTGTGGGATGAGTTAACGTATCCGTCTGTATAGATGAACAATATCAGGTGCAGATTTATTGCAACAGTCAGTCACTCCAGCTCTTCAGACTTCAGCGTGATGATGGGCTTCGGTGTGTCAAAAGATGAGCGGTTATTGTTCTGAGTCCACAAGTACTGCTCGTTACTTTAGTATCTGTAATAAGGACTCCGTGAACGAGACCGAGACCTCCTGTGCCGGGAAACAAACAAACCAAAAAAAAAACACACCTTAGTGTACAAGCCACAAACACATTACTAAATTAATATTAACTAATTAAAGTCAATTAGTCAAAACAAGCTTTTTGAGCAATGACAGCCATTCAGATTTAATTGTTAGGACACCCAAGTCTTACTCTACTGTCAAATTATTGGTTCTGCTAAAATAAATATTCTTGTGGCCATTACTTGAGTCACACCATGAACAAGTCGGACTGGAATCAGTTCTATTGACTCTCCACACACAACATGATATTTTTATTACACAGCGCAGCGCCGGCCCAAAAACAAAACAAAGAAATTCCAGCACAGTTTAGACAAAGCATGTAAATTATGTAAAAGACCATAAACAAAAAGGTTTGGTTTGGACTTTATTGCCTTTCAAAACACCTGTTAAACACTGAGCTTGTCCTCTCGATAGGAACACGTGGCGGCAGTGAAGAGTAACATCAGGAGCTTCAGCTCATGTTCACTTCAAACACGAGAGCGGAGAACAAACGTGATCTGACTCCGACAGGAGCTGGACTGTTGGGGCCGGACACGCTGCTGTGAGTGCTTCTGAACTCGCTGCCGATCTCCTGGGACTTCCACTGATCTCTCTCTTGAGCAGGGTTTTTCAGAGTGTGGGAGGATCAGCCTCCCCCTCTCTCACCCCTCCACCCCCTCTTTTCAAACTACTTTGTCTCACAGCAAGTCGTCATGGACGGTGGGATGCTGGACTTCCCGATGCTTGTTAGTGCCGTTTTGCAGTAATGATTATTCTATAAGGTTTCTTTTTCTCAATTCCAGTCCTGAAAATGTGTTTTATCGTACCTTTATAGAATGGAACCTGCTCTGGCGAGTTTGCAGAGGATTCAGATTTGATAGCAGAATTTGGCATAATTGACTCTTATCCTGTATCAAGAGTGCAGAATACTGCTGACAGTGTTTCCTCAGCGAATCACTGTCTAGTAATGTACTGTTCATCAGTATTATCTTGTGATACATCAGCCTGTCTGAGCGCCCGTTTACACAAAGCAAAAACAGTGATATTTCAATGCATTTGGGTCTACAGGTCACACATAAACGAAGCTGCAATTCATTGAAAACGATTATATCTAAAAACTGTTTGCATGGTGACGGGTGGGAGGGGGGTTCATCGTCACAGTATGAAACATGTGCGAGTTGTGTTTACAGTTCGGCTACTGTGATGACAACACATGCAGTTAAAGCAATGCTTGATTTTAAGTTTTCATTGTTTTGTACCGTAATTTCTGGACTATTGAACGCACCCGAATATAAGCCGCACCCACCAAATTTGGAGCTACATGATGCACCTGAACGCATCACTCAGGGCAGTCAGCTGCTGCGGTTAGACTGGACCACATAAAGCAGCACATGACGAGGTCAGGAAGACAGAAATATCACTTATAGGGCAAATTTTGAATTAGCAGAGGCGCTCAAAACAGCACAGATACAGGCGGAAGTAGAATCTGGCGGCATGAAGCTCGTTAACCCGTAAAAATCCATAAATTAGTCGTGTCATTCTATAAGCTGCAACCCGTGTGAAAAAAGTTGCGGCTTATAGTCCAGAAATGATGGTAGTTTAACGCTCCATTTAAGAGGAGCTCCACTTCTCTATGGGTCCAAACAAACGACCCTGAATCACTGAAGTAATTTGTGTCTTTCATTGTTGTTTTTTTTCTCAGGATTCTCATTGGCTAGAATGACTTTAGATGGCAGTGTAACGAGAAGCATAAAGGGTTGGAATGCTTGTAATAACTCTTAACCAGATTTTTCTTTGTATAATTGAAATTTCCTTTGAAAATGATCGGGTGTGGACAATGTTATTTTTGAAAACGTAGAGGAGGAAATATCTGTTTTTGTAAAAACCCGGCTATTAAATGTGGCTTTAGTGTGGCAGCTGACCTGGCAGCTTTACTTAAATCAGGATCACATTAACATTAAGATCATCTGGGGCTGTTCCGTCCGTTGCTGCTTGATGTTTCAGTCTTAAAAGGCATTCTGTCACGTTTTAACTATCGATTCTATTGCTTTTATACCATCTCATACAGAATTTTAATGTTAACTTAACCTTTATTGCACAAGGTTTTATTTCCCCTTTGGAATGATATTATTTACTAAAATCTGTCATTGTCCTTCATATTCAACCTGAAAATAACAAATCTAAATCTAAAACCAGATAAAGCTCGAGCAAATGCCCCATTTTGGTCATACGGCAAAAACTTCTAGGAAGTCATATTTCCAAAAATTAAAAAAAAAAAAAAAATATATATATATATATATATACATATAGAATCAAAGTGGCACTCTATTGTGTGTAGTTAATCTTTCTAAGATTGCAAGAAGAGATTAACCCAATTAAATTTTTTTTTATAATTTCTACCATTTTATTGGTAGAAAAGTTTTGTCAACATCTGTGATGGAACTTTTAATGGATTAACGTTTGATTGTGACGTATTTCCAGGTTTACGCCGAGCACCTTGAACTGCCTTATGTCTGAATTTTGAATATAAATAAACTTGTGGTATGATCAGTGTACTAATCTCTCATGCAGGGATGAGAAACATGAGACTATTATGAGAGCTACAACAAGTTCATCCTCACTCTCAAATGGCCAAATACGACCTTTCACTAGGACGCACAATGAAAATTACAGCTGATGATCACATGAAAAGAACTACTTGTATAACTCAAAAATAGGTTATGCATGCATTTAATAATGTTTATTTGAAATACAGGACTTATCAATTATATAAGGTCCAAACGTGTCCCAGTAGCTACATTGAGTTTTGAAAATTGGCTCTCAGATGGTAAATAACAGCAGTGGGGTCTTGTCAGGTCCAAAGTATGTTAATAAAATATTTGTAGAGAAACACAAATTTTAATAATGCGACTATTTAATGTATTTTCTTCCAACAAATGGCTTTAACACTGTGCCAGATGGTATTACTGTTTGTTACTGTTGAAGTTTATTTTACAATCAGATCAATTAGAGTCGTGTTTAACTTTCATCCCAGTTTTTATCAATTTATCTCTCAGTCCACTGCAGGGTAACCCTCCTGTAACTGTTTTTACTTTTAATGCACGGCGTAAAACAATCCAAAATGTCTAATGACTGAATGCCTCTGGCCTGATTCTCACACCGGTTAATCCTGTTTGATTGTGTGACTGTACTCTGGACGCATTTTCTAAATGTCACAGACAATATAGGACCTATAGTTAACAGAGGTTTGCATGGAAACCCTGTCAGCAGTGACAGAAATGAAAGGGTTGAAAAACTTCAGCCGTGTTTCATGAATCAAATCCGACCCCAGTGAAAACTTGGGATTGTTATATAGATGACTGCTCATATAGCATGAGATGTAATCACATTAACGTGAAGAGGAAGTAAGGTCAGCGACATAAACGCTTTAACTTGCTGCATACAGAGCTGAAGGTCCGACTCTGTACATTGTTTTTAAATCAACAGGGCTGTGTGTGTGTGTGTGTGTGTGTGTGTGTGTGTGTGTGTGTGTGTGTGTGTGTGTGTGTGTGTGTTTTGTTTACTAATTTTTGGACTTTTTCACCTCTAAATAATATGCATCAGAATGATTCTGTCTGCGCCTCACACTCACTTGGCCTCCGACTTCTCCAGACTAATCCACTCTCAAAACAGTGTTACGTATCTGAAGTCCCGAGTCCGCAGGCATTGTAATGAGACTGTGTTTGTGTAAGTGAGAAAATGAAACAACAAACAAATCATTCTGCTCCTGCGCAACTTCGTGTCGCTTCTCACATACCTTCTGTGCGAGTTGTGCTCTCGGCCTGCGGGACAAAGGACACAGAGCCACTGTCAAAACAATGGCATGCCACAACACGTAACAGTATGCATACAGGAAACGCACTAATGGCTCGCTAAATTAAATTTCATTACACAATCCATGCAAGCTGCAGAAGAGTCGCACTTCGGAGCTCACCATATTTGGAGGGAGAAGGTGAGTGGCTCTGCCGGCCGTACTGTCGTTCCCATTCATCCCTTTCTTTCTCACGACGCTCGCGCTCCCTAAGTGCACAGCCTCAGGGTCAGACAGTTGAAATCATCAACCACCAAACAGTCCACACAGACACAACTGGCCTTACTTCATGCGAATTTTGCGGGCCATGGCTCGTAGCTCGCCTTCCCGCTCCTGTTGGGGGATCAAAAAAAAAAAAAAAAAAAAACAGCAATGAAGGGGAGATTTAGGATAAGAGTCTCTTTGTGCTGGAATTTTAACAACAAACAGTGACAAACGGACACACACCTGTCGTTTATGCTCCTGCTGCTGGATCTTCACCTGAGCTGCTTTTTTATCCGCCTTGGCTGCAGGTGGACAAAGAACATCCAGCGAGAATGTTGAAACAAGTCGGGCCGTTTTACACTGAAATTTGCATACTATTGGAAAAAGTAAAAGACGCAGAGTACTGTGCAAAAGATTTAGCCGAGAGGGGCAAAATACTGCAAGGTATGAACTCCAACTGATATTGGCTATATGATTGAGACGTTCGATCGGATGTTCTCTTGTTTATGGTGCATGATGAGATAACACCATTTCTTTTACAACCTTTGCACAGCAGGGTCCAAAGCATGTTCACATTTTAAAGATCTGCGCTCCCACAAAGTCTCCGTTTGGTCGTACTCACACTGCTTGTTGAGCGCCTTTTGCATTCGTAGCTTCAGTCGCTCCTGAGGGGTCATCTTGGGCTGCAGGTGACGCAAAAGTGTTAATAGGATTGTATGCAGCCTCACAAAAGTGATTGTGAGTGTCTGTGTGTGTATGAGTGAGGTGAGCCGTTACAGAAACGCGATACTGTCACCTTTATGTACAGAGGCTGGTGGAGACAAAAAGGCGACAGATTTATTAATTTCAAGTGACATCTGCGATAGTCGACAGGCACAGAGTTGACTGATGGGTGTGTGTGCGTGTGTGTGTGTGTGCGTGTGAGGACTGTGGCAAACTGCTTCTATAGGCCAGGATCCAGTCACATGAATCTTTTCACAATGAGTTTTGCTGTATGTGTGAACACTGGCAAAGAGATAAAAGGAGAAGACCACTGGGGAAGGAGGAGTAGAGGGGGCCAAAAAAAAAAAAAAGAAAAGAAAAAGAAACAAGAGCAAGTTCAGGTCCGATGAGTTTAAAAAGTTCAGACAAGAGCCAGTTGATTTTTTTTTTTTTTCCTTCCCACATGGATGCCACACCCATCGCTGGGCTGTTCACACCTGGCCAGGCAAGAAAGACTGCAGGTCACAACACTGCAGGCAAACTCAACCCGGAAACTGTAACTTCTATTCCGTTTGACTGTTGGGATTCACGTGAAGTGTTTCTTCTCTTCCAGGAACCGGGGTGATCAACAGGAGGGTCAAGACAGCAAACGGTTCAGCATATTACACAACAAACTGACTAATCTAAAGAGAAACTGTGCGACTTGTATGCTTATTCGTTGTGTTTGTTTTTGTCCATTTACACAATCAACTATTATCAGAATTATAAATCAGATATGGTTGCTATGAGAGCGAGAGACACATCTCACTTTCTCGCTGTCTATGATGCCGATTGTAATTTGCAAAAAGACAAGTGGATAAAAAGATAATAACGTCTATCTTCCTCACACGATCACCAATGTGTGACACACTGTGGTGTGTTTAAGACTACAAACATATATAAAGACACTCTTTCACTCACAAGTAAAATGTACAGGGTACAAACATTAACCAGTCAGACCAACGGCCATGGAGACAATAAACAAAAATATTTAAGGAGCCTAAATGTTCATTTCCGTCTGAAATAAGAGCAATAATTCAGTCATTTGTTGGCAAGAAAGCTGCAAATTCAAAAGTAGATGTTCTGACTGCAGGGTACGTCCACCTTCTGGTGGATTTGTGGATATAAAAGAAAAACATGCGGTCAACAATAGCTTCTACATCCCAGTCTGGTGGACAACCATGTCAGCCTGTCAAGGATGAGGGAGGCGTAGGCTTTAGCAAGAAACCCAGCTAGATCAAATTCTTACTGACTTTGGCAGCTCCCGTCTCTTTACCACCCGCAGTGTCAGGCCTGCAGAGCAGAGGGGAAGAAACAGAGAAACACACCGGGGTGAGACCGATATTGACGTTTATCACATCTTACTGCTGAAGGGTAAATGAAGCTTTCATAACATTACTGTGGACTAAGATGGGGGGAATTAAAAAAAAAAAGAAATCAATACAAATGTTTTTGACAATTTGTTCTGACTTTTTTTTTTTAAAGAAATTGATTGACTCCTATTGGAGGTGCAGCAAAGGCTCAGCAATGCAAGATAATTTATTACAAACATGACTGTACTTGACCTCTCGCTGCTCATTATAAGTTGGAAAAGTGAATAACATTAACACGCCAACATGACAGTCAGCAAGCAAAAGTACTTTTAATTGTAATTTATTACACAGTTTCAACTCTGTCTTAGCAGCAGACTCCAGCACGCACCAGAGATTTCTTTATGTTTTCTGTGAGGACGAAATCTCAAGTGTGGTTCAATCTTTATCACTAACATACTGAGGATAACTGTAATGTTGTCTGTTAGTGGAACAAGCAAAACAAAACAAAACAAAAAGTAGAAGAAATGTTTGTTTTTTCCAACTAGATAGAATTCTATTTACTTTTTGTCAGCCAGTTCGATTAGGATATTTTCTCATCTCTTACTTTCTTAGCTTGTCAGAGATGGAGATGGCAGCAGGCTGGGCCCCTCTGTGAGCAGGGGACGGACTGTGTTGAGGACGGCTCGGCGACCGAGAGGGAGTTGAGCTGACGCTTTCTCCTCGGCGGTGTCCCCCGCTGCTTCGACCCCCTCGTCTTGAACTGCCACCCTGCCGTGAGGTGGAGCGGGACCTGACGGGAAAGACAGTCGTTTCAACAACTTGCTCTGTTTAAAGGCGACTGTGAGGCGGGCGGGAGCTTAATCTGACCTTGTTCTTCTGCGTGCCGAGTGTCGTCTCCTGTCTCTGTCCCTGTCTCGGTCTCTGTTGTTGGACCGCGATCGGCTCTGCTCACGTCTCCTCCTCGACCCAGCTCCTCCGTTACCCCCTCTACCTCTGGAGTAAGACCTGGAACGCCGCCTTGACCGGGAGCGACTCCGAGAGCGGCGCCCCTCCCTCCCTCCACGTCCTCGCCGTGCCCGACGTGAATGGGACGATGAGCGAGAGGAGGACCGAGATGAGGAGCGGGAGGAGGAGGAGGAAGGGGAGCGGCTGGAAGACGACCTTCGTCTCCTGAACAAACACAAACACAGAGGTTTAAAAACAAGACCGGTGCAGCACCTAGCCTACCCATTGAATAAATCTGCTTCTTTTTGTCACAAATACAGATTCCTCTTAGTGATGGTATATTAATATGAATTAATATTAAGATACAGACACAAAAGTCTATAAAGGCTTTTATTTTATAAAACTTGCATTGCCATAACAAGACATGCAAAGTACCAAAGCAATAAAAGCAAATCAAAGCTTGAAGCAGCCCAATTACAATCAGTTCTTCTACCCACATGCACAATTCAATAAGTCCTATTTGTTTCTCATCAGAAGCCTTTTGCACTGTTTCTTCATTTGTAAACTGATCCACCGCACTGAACACAAAAATCAATCTAATCTTTGTGCAGCTGCAGTCGTTTCTATGATAAACCAAAGAAAAGCCGAGAAGAGGGAAAGTTACCGACCGGGAGCCCCTGCTATGACCTGCAGAGTGCTGCAAGGTGGAGGGGGCGCGGCCGGAGTGGGGAGCAGCTGTTTGTGTTGTTGCTGCTGCTGCCGCTGCTGCCGCCGCCGCCGCTGCCGCCGCTACCGCTTCATCGTCGCTGCCTCCAAAGCTGGTGATGAAGGTGATCTTCTCTGGGCCGGGAGTACGAGAGCGTGATCGCGACTCAGAGCTGGACTCTGATTCTGGCCTGAGAAAGTTAAAGAGTTATAAGTTCAAACAGATTCGACAAGCTGTTATGACGACAAAAGGCCAAAAGAGTGGGTTACTCACCGTTTATAGGGATCATATGTGGGACTGTCTCTTCTGGCATAGCTGAAAAATGGACAAGAATAGTATCTTACATAATATCAGCATGTTTTTTTGGGCAAAGTACAGAATTAACCTTACACTCCTGCTGCATTTGGCATGTTGCTCCTAGACTGTTTACAATGTCCAGAAAATTCAAAAACTACCAGAAAGCACAGAAGTACGGCTTTGTGCTTATATACTACTTACTGTAGTGACCCCAACATATGACCATACAATCACAAACACCAGCGCGCCACATATTTATAACTAACAGTCATAAACAAACGATAACGAGAACAATCGCTCACTCAGCAGCTGTGGTGGAAGAAACACGCTATCATTCTATAATTTTAAATTTCTACAGCCACAAAGTAAAAATAGATCCAGATAATTTAGTCATAAGAGGTTTAATGAAGGAGAAAAACTGTCAAATTACCTTGGTGGGCTGATCTGTCTTCCTTTTAGCCTCTTCTCTCTGAACTCTCTCCTCTGTCTGCGGGAGCGGCGGCCCTGAGACAATCAATTACACAAAACTTACAAAACCCATAAACCTGCTGAATAAAACTTCCAAGCAAACAGTGACTTAAATCTTACAGAGTACATGGCCTTCTCTGCCTCTAAAGCTTTGGCATGCTTAATGGCCTCCACCTCTTCTTTATCTTTTCTCAGCATCCTGGCAATGAGAGAAAGCAGAATCACACAATTAATATGACACAATCACGCACTTTAATTGCATATACATTTATTGACGTCCACGAAACAACAAACACTCTTCAGTGTAGTTTCGGGACCTAGCACGGTGCAACAGAGGAGCCATAAACATGGTACTCAAAATATGCTGCGAGTGTCATGTGGAAGCAGGCTTTTGTAGTTCAAGCAGCACTGCATTGTGGGTTGATCCGTTTGCGTATCATTTAGGATGAAACTCCGTGAAGGTAAACGCCAACGACCACAGCAAAGCTGAGATTTGCGCTCTAATTTTGATAGGGGTCTGAGCACAATATAAACATGTAAGTACCATTTAGATAGAAAGTGGTGCATGTGGTGTTTTGTAAAGGCGTCACAGAAAGGGGCTTTAATGGTTTTGGGGAACCGTGCGACATGAACGCCGAAATCCGTTCACTCACTGCACTCAATCAATCAGGACGGGACTTTGGAGCTCACGGGAATTTCAGAATTTCTGTTCCGAGTCAAGAAAACATGACTCTTCCAGTTGGGGTGGCGTTTGGACCACAGTATGTGGCCCACGCTAAACACAGCTCATTAAAGTTACATTTTGATCTCCACTAGTAGGTGGGAAGGCATTTTACATTCAGAAAGAAGTGAAAATGCATCAAGTTTTCCATGAAATCGCATCAAGCATTGCATCAAAATGCTGTAGTTTTTCTATTAGTCTGATGGTGGTGTTTTTAACACTGCAGCAGAAATACGACTAAAAACAAGAAGACATTAAATATGCGCATGAAAGTAAAAACACAGAAGTTAGAAAAAGATGTAGGACGTAGAAGAAGACAACAGAGGAGGAAGGTAAAGCTTGGGAACCTTGTAAACCACCATTACTGTTGCTGGTTAGCAGGGTTAGAACATATGGGTCAAAGAGAAAGCTGGGGCTATGATTTCAGAGTGTTTGTGTTGTTGACATTTAAGACAGACGTTTGTCTTTGTCTCTTTTAGGTCATCGAATATAAGGTAACATAGTGGTTGTGGTATGAGACGTTTACATGGTGTATTAATGTCCACCAGTTTAAGTAGCCTGGTTATCATTCAAACTGCGTTGATAGATTAAGATCAAGAGGCCGATGGCCGATGGCGTGGTGTTGTTCAGGTCACGTTTGACCAGATAATATTTTACCTGACAAAGTCACCCTCAGCCATTCCATACGGCGTCGCCATTTTATTGACATCCAAAACCTGCTCCTGGTTCAGCTCGTCAACGTCAACCTCCACGTCTGTACGAACACGTAGACAAAAAAACACAAGTCTTTCTGGTGACGTCAGCAGACCGAAGCTCTCTCCATTATCAGGCACCTTTTGTGCCTGGGAATTCCATTTTTCCCCCCAATGTGCAAGTCTCAGTGCCAATCACATTCACTCACCAATATCCGGGATGCCCTCGTCCTCTTCGGATTCACTGTTTTCAGAGTTGTCTTCATCTTTGTCTGACAGCGGGTCCGGCTCCGCCACTGTGCTGTCTTCATACGTGTAACCAATCGTTGCCTTTTTCTCCGCCAGTCTGAACGATGTGAGGAATCATTAATTGTCCGTTGAACAAAACCAAGCAGTTGTTGTTTTAAATACATAGTGGACTTTCACGAATGATATTAACATTTAAACCACATACTTTTTCTTCTCGTCCTCATTGGGTTTGGGCAGGCCGCCATAGAGCTCATCCAGGTAGATCTGGTATAAACACTGCTCCTCGGAGACTGTGGGAGGACAGGAGGGAGTTAAAGAGCACAACAGCACTGCAAAATATACCCACTGAGAGCCGATTAACAGACTATTATGGCCACATTAAGCACAAACGTGTAGCTCGGCGTGTGTGTGTAATGTGGTAGCTGCATTAAATGCAGAGCTTTTACTCTTTGTGTGTGTGTTGTTGAAGATTATATACTCACTGTTGGCAAAGTCATTCTGTACCAGACCCCTGTAACGCTCGTAATTGCACTTCCTCTCCTCCATCTCCTGCTCTGGAGTGCTGCACAATGAAAAGAAGATTGTTTAATCATATCTGCCACCTCGTTGACTATTCAAATGTGAACATGAAGTGCAACTTCAGACTTTAAGCTGGACAAAACACTTGACTGAAGAGACGATCTCTATAAAAATACTTGGCAACTATATTCATAACATCTCTTTATCCAGGTAAGAGGCATCTTGAAACAATCGAATCATTTCAACTCCCTGGTCCAGGGATGGGATGAAGTGAAGAAGCCACATGGACAAGAGGCAAAACATCTCTTAAGCCATACAACCAAATCCAGCTGAGATATGGCACAATAGTAGAACGCAAAGCATGGTATGGTGCCATATTTATGCACAAGACATGAATGGGAAACACAGCAAACAGTAAGCGCTGTTGATGTGTCATGTTCTTTTTGTGAAGTTGATATTGATAAAGTCGGTAAAAACACTTTGCATGTGTGTATGCAAGACTGCCATTGCAACTAAACAATGGAAGTCTTTAAATTTGATCTATTAAGAGAAAAACTTTTAACAAATGTCTAACTAGTTATAACTTTGCAACCCAGCCTAATCAAGGGAACAGCACAAACAGATTAAAAAACTTGGACCAAGTCCCGTTTATGTGATTCGATTGTTTTACTCTCTGATGCCTGCAGCGTGTGTCACTAGGATTCGTCTCATACAGTTTCTTTGCATAATATTCCGTCATTTAGACAAACGGTTTATGACAAATTGGGGGAATTACATACGGCGTGGTCAGAAGGGGAGGGGTATAGGTGGGGATGTAGTCCAGATGAGCCCTGACGTCAAATCTGTCGATCATGTTGTTGGCGTCTCCCTGCCAAGGCATCCTTTATGTCGAAGAAGAAAAATGGAGGGAAATGTGAACGATGCAAACCAAGAGCAGCCAGTCGCTGTATTTGTGTGTTTTTGCTCACATGTTGACGGGGCTCTCTGCGGCCAGCGCCACAGCAGGATCCAGATGGATCTTGTAGGCTCGGCCGTGAACCTGCAGAAACTGGGCAGGATCTTTTTTCTGTGAGGGAAAAATGAAAGACAGTCAGAACAGCACAGACGTAACGAGAGAAACTAAAAAAAAAAAAAAAAAGACTGGAATAATGTATGAACACTGGGGCAACTGTTATTGTGATATTACTGGGTGCTTTTGATAGTACAAAGAAGATCAATTTATTGTCTGTGGTTGGACGGTGGCACTGCAGAAGTCCTGGGTGCCAGACCTTCTACTACAGTATTGTAATCAATTCAGCTAAAAGGCAAAGTCTGTCTTACTATTTTCTCGTAGTACTCGCGTCGGCGCTCGCCTCTGCGTTTGTAGTCCACCATCATGCCACGGAGCTTGCGCTCGTGTTTGCGGGCCTCCTGCCACATGACGGCGCCGCTGGGGGTGGGGGCGCGGCGGGGCACGGCTGCTGTTGGGGGGAAAAGAGGAAGAGGAAGAAATGGAGGAGAACAGGAAGAAAGGGCATATTGAGATATTCACAAATTTAATTCTGGACTGCTGATTAAACCACTATTAATACAAATGACAAATCAGATTACATTTTAGACTGTTTAAGATCATTTTATCTATACTATTTTGATTTAAATCTAAACTTTATTAAATTTTAAAGTTTGATAATTGCATGAGTCTTAATCTAAATCTAATCAGTGCAATTGTTTTGTAAAATAGTGCACACTGTTTCCATACATGGGTGACTATTTCACTTGTGTTTGTGTTGTTATATAGTTTCAGCACATTATAACGTTCCTGGATTAGAGAAACACTTTGTGACACTACCTATTAAAAATGGCATGGCAACCAAAGTTATAAAACAAATAATAATAAATTATATGTACGGTGTTCTAGAATCTATTGTAATCTGAAGAGACAGCGTCTTGTGTTGTTTATATTAAAAGTCCACAACAACAACAAAAAAGCTTCACCATCATCACCATGGATTAATCCAGTTGGGTTTTTTTAAGAGTGTGAGAGGATGAAATATTAACAGTGCATGAACCAACCAAGTATCACACTGAACATGTTTTATATCATACCAAAAAGTAGATTTTGAATAGATTACAGACCCCCTATTGCTCGTGTTATTACATTATAGTAGTAAGGAAAAACGCATCTCAAAACGGAGGGAGGGACGGGAGTTAACACATCTTGTGTCATATACACTTATAATTCAAAATATCCTTGTAATAATAATAATATATGTTATTTCAAGGACACCGTATAAGCAGAGTTAAAACAGTGCATTAAAACAGTAATGGCATGTATGACTTCACACTACAAGACATTTTCTAATTGTAAGTATAAACAATTACACTTAAAAACAAAGTAGGCACCAAAAGTAATAATAAAAGATTAGTTCTGTCTTTTAAATCAACATCCTACAGGGGAAAGGCCTCCTTTGACACCCACATTATTTCATATTGCTCAGCCCTGGAGGAGAGGTGGCTCAAATACTTGAAGAAACTGTGTGTCATTATTCTGTGTTACCAAGCTCAACCTGTCTGATCTGGTAAAAACAAACACCAGCGACATTAAAGCAAAAACAGGAATATCCATAATTTATATCCCAGAATAAAAACGACGCTCAAGTATTTTACTTGGACGAAGTTAAATCTGCGGCTTCAGTCAAGTGCGACAATGACAATATCAACACTACGGATGTACAAAGCATTACCATGTGGATCATTTATGTAAACATTCATGTTCCACTTTTATTTGTGTGTTTAAGTTTTCACGACTAAACCTGCAGAGCTAACGCTGCTAACTACGAAATGTCAGGCTGAAACCGGCGACGCTCCGTATGGCATTTCTTTTCGCTTCATTCAATCCTGACATTTGCACATTCAGATCTTAGCCCGTGTTAATTGTCGGTGTTTTCCTGAGTTACCGAGGAGTTTCTTGGCACACATGGGCCTGAATGCGCACTCGTTAGCATCACTGCTAGCCTAGCCTAGCTTTAGCCTCGCTATCCTGCAGAAACGACTCAATCAGCGCTTCAGTCGCAGCAACACAGCATCGAATACAGCCGTAACACGCGCCGCGGGGTTGCCTGCATATTCTCTGTGTACCTGTTTTACGGACCACCAACAAGCAAATGGGTTATTTTCGGTTAGCCGAAGGAGACGCTAGCAGAGCGGCTCCACACACGCCTTCTTGTGATCAGTCAACTGAGTGCTGCAGTGCCGGGAGCAGCCTGCAGGGGCGCTGCAGATAAACTACTATTATCCCTTCTTCGTAATAAAAATAGTTATATTTTTCTTAAACTAACATGACTATGATTGCTATTTTTCTATATATCTTTCCCAACTCTACACTCCTTGTTGATTATCATCATTTAAAATCGTATAATCTACATGCATTCTAAAAATATTAAGATACACATCTTTGTGACATCCTCAAAACAAGAGGAGTAAATGAATCATCCATTATGTCTTGTTAGAGTTTTTAACAGATGTGCAAGATGTGTAGACAACTGGATTGGATATAATTGCATCTGTATGAAGACACCAGTCTGTGTGGCGCGTAATTTCAAACAAGTAGATTTTTTTAATCTTGTGTACTTGTTGTGGCCACAAGGTGTCACTATATGACAAGATTGATCGAGAAGACCCACCGCCTCAAATGTGTGATGGAGCTCAGAAGAAGTGGATGGAAGGGATTAAATTACCTGGCAGTAAACTGAATCTCATCAAAATCCATTGTTTTTAGCGTATTTGTAATTCTTGAATAACCCAGATAAACTCAGCATAAATCAGATTGTTCGAATGTATTGGGTTTGTATATATGTTGTCTTTCTGATATTCATCGACTAATTTGTAATCAGTTAAGCCACTTCATTTGTACATGAAGCCAGTGGCGGACCTGGCTGGTGTTGCGCCCTGGGCAGCTGCCCACTTCACCCATATCAAAATCCCCCACTGCGTGAGGCTGCTGGTTACTCAGAGTCCAAAGGCGTCAAGCTGGATGGAAGAAAACAAGTGTGAGTTTGTTTGAGTCGTTCAATAAATGTAAATCTGGGAAGAGAGACACAGTAGTACCATTTTTAGACCGATTTCAAATATGAAGTATCTCACATTTAGCATTTTTTTTTGCATTTTGCAGTGCAAGGCAGGTGTCGAGACTGTGTGTGTGTGTGTGTGTGTGTGTGTGTGTGTGTGTGTGTGTGTGTGTGTGTGTGTGTGTGTGTGTGTGTGTGTGTGTGTGTGTGTGTGTGTGTGTGTGTGTGTGTGTGTGTGTGTGTGTGTGCATTAACTCTGCTTCCTACATTTCCTTCTGACCAGCATGGTGACAGGATGCCTGTGTTCGTTTCCAGCTTGTCGCTGTGCGCCGAGGTCAAAGGTCACATTTGTTACATTCATTTGTCCATTCACTATCGCTGTAGAGATTTTGCTGTCATTTTACACTGCGCCAATTTACAAAACATTTCCTTTCTCACACTATCATTCTGCTCCTTTCCATTCATCATTCCAAGATCATTCTGACTTGTTGATATGAACAATGCCAGATGCCTGTTTGGTTCTCTCTCTTTTTTTTTTTTGATGCAGTTGCAAAGTAAAACTTAAGGGTAAAAATGCAAGTCAGTCTTCAAACATTTATAAAATTTCTTTCAGACTCATTTTCATTTCATCAAGCCTCGAGGAGTTTCTCACAGCCGCTCTGTTGAGGAAGCTTGGGGTCAGTCAGGTGGTTTTCCATTTTTTCCTGGCACTGTCAGCATCATTGTTTGGGAATGTGTGTCAGAGACAGAAATCAAACAATATCGATATTCCTTGTGTGTACAGTGTGACCCACTGACCCAGTCAATGTGTCTCCATCTTGAAATATCCTGCCACGAGCCTTAAACAACTGTATTCCAGTGAAAAGGGCTCAGATCTCGACTGTGCACACAGTCATTGAAAGGGAGAGGATTTATTTCAGTGCTGCAAAGCAGCAAAGAGCTGGAAGACATCAACGGTGTGTTCTAATGCAAGTCATAATATAATCTTGTAAAATAGTGTGCTTTAAAAAGGGGATGATATGTTGAACCATTTTTAACCTTTAAAACAATAAAAAAATTCATAATGTAGAATCAAAGCACATTTATAACCGTATTTACTTATACAACTCAAACTCTAATTTTAAACATACATTTCTATATTTAAGAAAAGTCTGTAACTTAAAAAAATAAAAATCTAAAACCAATGCCATGTGGTTGAGTGAGTGAAAGTGGGTTTACTCTGGTTACGATGGTTTCCTCCCACAGTTGAAAAACATGCAGTTGAGGCAAAGTGGTGATTCTAAATGGTCCATAGTTGATATTCTGTGATTTATTGTCTGTTTCCCTGTGTTTGCCCCATGATGGACGGGTGACCTGTCCCCATTCTACACTATTTTTGCCCAATGTCGACTGACATTCGGAACTTTCTGACGTTAAATTGAGAAAAGCAGCATATAAAGTGGATCAGAAGCATAATGCTGATTTTCAGTGTCTCTGAGACCCTAAACATTATTTATCATGTCGCGTTTTCAAAAGTCTCTTCAGAGAAATATTGTATAATTCCCACATGTTTCGGGAGAAAAATATTTTCAAAATCAAATGTTTAAAATGGCAAAATCATGTAATCATTTTACATTATTCTATATCCGTCCTCTATCATATTTATATTGCCAGAAATGACAACCAGTCGGACATCGTGTCATAAGGAAAGTGTGGAAGCATGGGTTCATGCATTTGTGGGCTTTAAGATTCTTAAAACGGAAACAAAACCAAACAACACAAAATAACACATTTTGAGCTTTACCAAGATTTCGTACTAATACATGCAGGGCCAATGAAAACTTTAAAAGGTTGTAATATAGCTTTGCCTGGACCTCTGGTATAACAATAATTACCTTTAAGTTCCGATTGCATCTCAAAATTCTACTTATTCTTCACATTAGCACAAAGTTAGAATCTGCGTTCTTCTGCAGGGACCAGAGTTATTGATCTCAGCGTGACGGTGCAAATTCAACAATCTAGCAGTGACCTGAGGGCCTAAAACAGAAGCGATTAATGATAACAGCCAGGAGAAAAAGAAATAAAATTGGTAAATGCACTTTTATTACAATCCATCAGTGCTTATTGCTCCAAATGGAAAGTGAAATGGGGCAAACAGCAAAGTAATACAGTGATACTTTCAGACCAAATCACAGTAAAAAAGAGCCTCAATATGTACAATATATTTATGTACAAAAAAGCTATTTTACACGCACGTATGAAAACAAAATCATACACCTTTGACAAACTGCAATATGACAGAGACTATACAGGCAACATTTTTCAGATGGGGTACGAGCCTTCAGTTCAGGAATATGCACTCTTTTTTTGACAAGTTTATCAACTTTGTTTTAAGTGAAATGTATCTGTCCTTCTTTTCTCCATGTTTATAATATACATTCTGTTAATCCCTCTCTCTCAGACACACGCACATGATCGCACGCACACACACACATATACACCAACACAGAAATACACCAAGTAGGCATCTATTCTTTTTTCTCTCTCTGCCTGTCAGAGTTCAGTCTGAAAAGGAAACGGAAGTCTGAGCATCAGTTCGACGTCAGACGGCATCATGGAGCAGGAAACATGTTGAAAGATCTTCACTTTATGCCTCCTGACAGGATTTCAGGCACTCCAAGGCAAGTTTTTTTTATATCTCCAGATATCTGATCAGTCTCTCAGTCACACAACATTCACCTGCTGCTGCTTATACACGACAGCAGAGTGTGACCTTTGACCTTGTTGTGTAGCAGCTTTTCCTCCCCAGACAACATTTGAGCACCCAAAGGTCAAAGAGTCGTCTTCTTTGCACAACCACAACTTTGACGCAGTGCAAGTAACTGGAGACGTGGTCCTGTCAGCAAAAGGATGCCGAGGACGCAAAGTGAAATATTGAAGAGCCCTTCAGAGGCTCAGAGGTTCAGGGCAGGGTTCAGACCTCCAGCTCCTGGTTGTCTGTGTGTTGGAAGCGGTTCAGCTTCTCCCTCTCCCGGTTTGAAATGTCCAGTTTGGGGGCATGGGCTGGCTTCAGTGCTGGTGAAGGGTGCGAAGGAGCCGGGGAAGGTGGCAGGGTCAGTTCAATCTCCTCGTGGCAACGTGAGACCGGGGCCGGGGCGGGAGAGTGCGTGAGAGGGGTGGTGGGTGGCAGGAGAGGCATGGGGCGGTCCACGTTCCTGATGAGGTTGACAAACTCCCGCTGATTGTTGATGCCTTCTTCTTGCGGGACTGCCTGCTGCTTTTTCCGCTTCCGGTGGAAGTGGGAGAGGACGAAGGCGCAGGCAGCACATCCACAGACAGTCAACAAGGCCAAGATGCCCACCAGAATCATGTAGAAGCTGACACCCCCATGTGTGGCATCTGACATGGCACCTTGTAGTGAAGAGCCAGAGGTTACAAAGATTTTATCATTTTTGTGAAAGAAAACAAAAACGAGAATATAGGCGAATCTTACCTGGACAGTGTTGACCAATGCAAGGATTCTTAAGGCTCATGCACTCGTTACCATAGTAACCTTCAGGACAAGCACAAATGTATCTGCCCTCAGTGATGTGACATTGTACCCCCTGCTGGCAAGGATTGGGATCACACAAGTCCAGAGTTACCTGAAATAGTAGAAAGTAAAAAGTTTGAAATTTCTTCTCTTCAGCACCAACTTTTAAACCAAGAATTATCATTACAATGGATTTAATCTGCTTTCCAAAACTACAGGTGCAGTAGAGGTTTATTTCCACTACAGCTTCATCCTAAACACAAGTCAGGATTCAGGAGACAAGCAAGAAAAAAGGGAAATGTGGAAATACTGTATGGTCTGTTGCAAACTCTGTCATAAATGTTGCTGTTCCATAATTAAAAATATCCATTTTTAATCGCCAGAGAGGTTTGAATGTTACTACATGTGCGATCAAAAAATAATACTTTTGAAAATTGTTTGTCAGTTATTTGTACACTCATTTTATATGTCATTAATCTAACATAGAAGGCTTTCCAACCTCACAGAAGACTCCTGAGAATCCAACAGGACAACTGCAGGTGGGCGTCCGTCCATCTGTTTCCGCGCACTGTCCCCCGTGCAGACATGGAGCACTGTCACAAGAACTCAGACGATTTTGGCAATACTTTCCCGAGAACCCAGAAGGACACAAGCATCTGGATCCAGACAACTGGTCCTACAAAAAAAGACCTTTTGTATGTAATCTACAGTATTTGTATGCAGTTATCATGATGTGAAGTGCAGGAAAATCACAGCTTCAAATAACATCCTACATTTGACTCTGACAATATTTCTTGCATATGTTGTTACTTTACTTAATAAAAAATAAATAAATACCCTTCGTATTTCATACAAGACTCAAACATTAATCTCCCAGATAAATGGCTTGGCTGTAGCTCCAGCTTGCACCTTTACTTGTGTTTCCTTGACCTCTGCCTCTCTACATAGCTTCTGTCATATCGACAGTGTCCACTAGAAGGCACCCTAAATCCTTTCTTCTGGCTCTAGTTAGGTGCAGTTCAGCCATATTACCTCATATTTATGTGATTAATGAAAACTAACAGAGGCCGTTCAGCTGAATACATTATTTTCTCCTTTGAGAATAATTGGACTAATTACTAATAACTATTTAAGATAAAGGCTGCATTATTAAATAATGTATCACATGCTAAAGGATTGATAAAAATCAAAGTGATTATTGTTTAATTCAAATGATTTTTCAAATTTTTGTTAGCAAATAGTGGGAAGATAGAAATAAAGTACAATAACGACAAAGTGAAGTAAGGATGATGAAGCAGCTTGGATATGCAGTGACTGCAGGCCAATGAGAACAACAGAGGAATGCAGCACAGCCTGGAGTCTCACCTCACAAAATCCACCGTTCACACACAAACCCTGACAGCTGCTGTTCCCTAGAATCAGAGAGAGATCAGAAACAATAAGTAAATCTGTCACACCAAGACGGGATTTCTATTACGTCCATGAATCTGCAAACAACAATCAAAAAAGTGAAAACAGAACAGAGTGACATGCAACATTGGTCATGATCGAGTTTTAAATCAGATTGCACCTTTTTACAGCAGTCTGTCAGCACAAAGTAACAACGGAGCGTCACACACTCCTGTTAGTTAGTGTTACATTAATGCCGTATTTCACCTCACCTCTTTGAAAGATGAGTGACGGAACTGGAGTTGCTGTAAAGTGATATCTCGCCTACACAAACTGCGAAAACGGGGCTCCGGGGAAACTGAGCACTATCACATCTCGTTGCTTCCATCAAACAGTCTTCTTTGTTTCTGTTCCTTTTATTTCTGATACTTTTGTACTTACTGATGTCACAGTTTGGCCCCGTCCATCCAGGAAGGCAGTCACACAGGTATCCTCCGATCAGGTTGCGACAAGAGCGGGCGTGGACACATATACTCATTTCACACTCGTTGGTGTCTAAAGAAACAAAAAAACAAACGCAACGACTGATGTAAGACAAATGACATTTTATCTTTGATGCATTCTACAGAGTTAGTTATCAACTGAGTATATAAACCATATATACGAGAATATTTTCTCACATTTTCACTGTGAGAATTTTTAACCCACACAACCTTCTTTAGGTTGATCACATAACACGTATGTCACATTAGACACAAAATAAGAGACAAAGAAACAAACAAACGTTGAAATTTAATCTATGGTGCAGTTGACAAAGCAATGGAAGTTTATTTTACGAGAGTAAACTGATCCTTTAGTTTTATTATTTAAAATATTTTTTACTTGACTTGAACTTGGGGAAATGTATTAGTCTAAAATAAAATATTTTAAACTTATTTTTGTTTGGTGGTTCAAATCATCTATTTTCTATACAGTTTTATCCAACTTGGAGTCACATGGAGTAGATCTATGGGCAAGAGTGCTCGCCACCATCGTGCAGCGAACCAAGACATCCAAATGGTAATTCAGGCTGAACAGCACGAGAACATAGAATCCACACAGAGAAGTGTTTATCTGTCCTGGTTTTGGAGTTGTACAAAAAAACAGGAGGCCAATCAAAATATGAAGATAATCTTCATAAACTAGATAAACTAGCAATTACTTCAGGACTAACTAAATACGGCACTGAAATGAGACAAAATTCACCGTAAATGCGTTCGTCTGAGAGAGCCTCATCCCAAAAACCATTGAATCTCATCACACAAGCCTCCCATTGAGCTCAGGCGATGTTTAATCCACAGGATAAACAAAACTAAATTCATTTTCAGCTGTCAGTCATGAACTGGAGAATCGCTTGGCAGAAACTGGATAGATGAACACCCACACAAACAACATTGGGCTTCTTCTTATATTGTTTGGTTTCTTTGTTGATGCACATCACATTGAAAAAAAAAAAGGAAAAAAAATCACACCTTTCAGCATCTTCCAGCATTCTGCTTGTTTTTGCACACGTCCCCCATGTCGCGCCACTGTTTCTGTTAAGTCTGTTCTCGCTCGCTGTGCTACTGAGTGTAAAAGCCTGAAACCCCAGAGGGCTCAGAGGATTAGAAAGAAACGCTAAATGATAAAATGGGAAGTAGCCAGTCAGTTATAGGTAATCTAAACCATCCGAACCTCTTACTACTGACAGGAGTCCCGTGTGTGCGTGGGCGCACATGCGGGCGTGTGTGTGTGAGAAGAGCCTGGGGATCCAGGGTGTTGGAGCTAAAAGTGAGGACAGAAATCATCTAATAAAGAGTGAAACTGATAGAGAGTTCAATTGACTTTCACTATTTGAGGTACTGCCTATCGGCTTGTGCCATGAGGAGTTTTACCACTCTACCTTGAAGACTGCGTGTGTGTGTGTGTTATAGTGTGACCTGACCTGTGATGTGAAGCTACGGGGGATTATCAAGTGTCAGGGTGACATATCACTGTAGCACCGAGGAATAGGAGAAACTGTCATCCTGAAATATGTCTCACTTTTCACTTCATAACCCCAAAGCGTCTCTACGTGGCGAGTGGGAGCGTGCATCCATGCGCCACGTGTGTATGTGTGTTTAACCTGATGCTATACAGTATTCCCTGTGCTATACCATCCAACACAACAGCCCTCTGGGAAAACACTTGTCAATATGAGCGAATGCAGTGCAAAAGGAGATGACGGTGACTATAGAGAATACTGATTCACAGTCATGGCAGGCTGGTGGGAGAATTAACATGCTGCTGGCTTTTTCCGGCTCTTTAATTTCTGCTTTAAATGCACCTTTAGCTTCAAATGCATAATCACATATCACCCTCTGAAACTAGGGTGTGTGGCTTTAGAACCCAGGATGATATTGCAGCTCGGACAGATTTTAATTTGAAAAAAGTAAAGAATTAAAAACACCGTAAATGGATTCCGTGGAAGTTCATAAATTGATCGTCTATTTAACTGAAGAGTGCGTAAACAACTTTGGGATCATGAAAAATGTACATAATCAATCCTCCCATTATGGTAAAGATTTGAAGTCAGACATTAAACAACTCAAATAAAATCACTAGACACAAACATTTGTGTTGGTCATCTCTGTGAGTAAGATCTGAATTCAATATCTCATTGATTAGTTGAGCAGTACAAATGCTGTGTTGCAGATTAAGTGATTAGTGTAAAGGGTGAAAAACTCACAGAATACCTCAGTGCTGTTTCACTGCTGATACCAGCTGAACTTCTGCTTTTAAAGTAAGTTCTTTGAAATTTAGCTTTAGCGTTTTCTAATACAAAAACACAATTTTTCAGTTAAATTACTGCTTAATGTGGTGTTTTCCTAGTTTTCACAGCATCATCTTCTTTTCTCTTGAAAGCAGACTAATTCCTCATTGGTGCCACCGGTAATAACTATAGATAATATGTACAAAAGTGATTGTCACAACAGATTGGTTTATGTGTTTAAGCTATTCTAACAGAAGCCCAGTGGAAAAAATAAGCTATTAGCGGAAATGACAATATTTGTTTAGTATTGCAGGTGCTAAGCACATGATGTATTACTCAAGCTCAAATTGACTTCAATAAATAACTTAATACATCTCTTCTGTAATAATGCAGACTAATAACAGCCAGTCAAATTAATAAAATCAGTGAAGTGTCTGGCAACTGTGAATAATAAAACAATGCACAATGAGTCAAATCTTGTAAACAATAGTTGAAATGATTTAAGTTCTTCTTGTTAGGAAAAGCATATTATCACTATGTTCATTGAAACACATGCAAATTTCCATTTTCAAATCTAGTTTTCCACTTTATTTACAAATTTATTTAATGTTTATTACACATTTCAGCAGTGTCAACTTTTTTTTACATTCACCTACTGTATTTGCACACACAGTGCTTAACAGAGTAACAGCATGGTTACTTTAAGGTTCTTCCAAAGTCATTTTTGACACTTGGTTTCAAAAATGGACTTGATGAGTTGTGAATCTTTTTTATTTGCATGTTGTATGCACCTCCCAATGCCTCGGCTGAAAAGTCAAAGCTGGTTTGACATTTTGAAAATTCAAAATGTAAATATAATTGGAGTAATTCAAGTTAAAATCACTTCCTCCTTGGAAAGCAATCAGGGGATCACAACTGTTTGCACTTCAGCGTATTTCTTCTCTAACTAAGTTGATAAAATACAAACTTGCCGCCTGCAGCCCACGATGGTATGGGATTACTGTTACCAAACTCAGAAGGTACAAATCTTTGGATCACTTTAGTAAAACAACTACTTTACAAATACTTCATTTAGGACTCTATCAAAACCTTCACTAGGAATAATGATGTTATATTGTTAAATTGTATTTACAATAAATACAAATATCCTATACATAAATAAAGATCAAGATTCATTAATGAATCTAAATGTTTTAGAATAATATTGAAATTAACTAATAAATTGAATTGCTTGACGGCAGTAATACATATAGAACACGTTTGGTTAAATGAGGTACTGACCCAGCTGGCAAGTCCTGCCGGTCCATCCAGGCGGGCAGAGACACCGATAACCTCCTGGAGCCTCCTGACACGTCGCTCCACGACCACAAGGGCTGCGATCACACTGCCTGACCGCTGCGGGGGGGGCAAACAGAAAGCATTGTTCATGAACTAGTGGTCTGTGTAAAGTGTGTGTGTGTGAATTCTTGTTTGTGGTGTGTTATATGTGATGCAACCATGTGGACATGAGCGATCTGGTATGAGGATGATCTTGGCGGTCGGTGTTTTTATTTTTCTTTCTGCTGCTTTGGTTTCTGTGCAAACAGCGATAAATACAATCATCTGCTGCATGTACATGGCTGACACCTCAAGGCTTTCTCACGGGGGAGGGAGAGGGGGTCTGAGAGTGGATTCAAATGAGGAAAAGGGTGATGAGTGAAGACGAAGACAGGCTGGAAAGAAAAAAAAATCAGGCCTGGTACCATCCATCCATGGAAGGATTAAAATCAGATAAAGAAATAAGCAAAACCAGCACGCAGACACGAAGAGAGGTTCACAATCTAGGCGTTAACCGTGCATAACTTCCTATTAGACATGGCATATTTGTACAGTAGTGGCATCTAGAATATTCCCATGCATGCCTCTGCGGTACACATCTCTCAGTGAAGAGCTCTCAGTCTCTCTCATAACCTTTTTTCATTTACCTAACCCGGCAGAACGACCACTCTCCATCTTCCTGACCTGAACTCCAACCCTGAGCAATAATAACCCGCCGAGCTGGCCGCACTTCTCCCAGAACGAGCCGAAGAACCAATAACAAACAAAGAATTCTTTAATTAATATGAGTTATATATATATATATATATATATATTTAGTCTGAATACGGCGCTGCGTTGTGATTTTGCTTGTCATTCCGTGGAAGTTTGACAATCTTCTCACAGTGTATTCCCTAGAGAGCCCTCCCCACCTCACAACACACACAGAGATAAACTGCCTCCGTGACTGTTAATCAAGCAGGCAACAAACAACACAAGGAAAAATAAACAATGTTTTTATTCCCGTGTTTGTCCATCTCCTCTTCCTCTGCCTCTCTCTCTGAGATGTAAAATGCTCTTGGTTCAAGTGTTTACATGCCAGCGCCTGACCTGCAGCTCTGTTTTTCCTGATTGAGGTGAAAAGAGAGGATGTGGAATGCCACTTGTTTACACACACAGTTCTGACAGACCCTATCTTCTGAGATTTCAATCTCAGCTGCCGCCACTCTCAACATCTGAAATCTACTCTTTGAATAAGTATTACACAGACCGGCAGATCCACTCAAGACCGACTGGAGCCACTTTCAAATCATGTAAGTAGGAGGATATCAGAGGTTGTGAATATTGTAGTGAGTCAACGAGAGAACGTGTATGCAAAGAGCAAGATTCAGGAAGAAACTGGGAAATAAAACTGAATATATATTCAGACTTGCTGGATTTATTTAGATTTTGTGAGCTGTAAATACATAAAAAAAAAAAATCAAGTTAAATTCTCCAAGACAACTAAGTTTTTCATTATTATTTCATATATCATTTGTCACTATGGTACTATTATGTGACATCATACTGCAAAAGTCACAAGGATTAAAATGATTAGTATAAGGGTGCAAAGCTCTATTTCTCTGCTGAATTTTCTACACATAATAAATGATCTCCCGCTTATGATAATGAGTATTATGCATTCCAGCCAATGTGAATTGTATTACAATAGAAATATAAAAGGAAGAATGTCAAAAAAAAAAATCCCAAAAGTTTTGCATTCAGACTTGATAGACTTCTGGAGGTTTTTAATCTCATCCTAAAGGTAAACTTTACTGCTCTCGCATTTAAAAGTCATTTCACTCGTCATTAAACACTCTCCTCAGCCTGTGAGAAAAAAAAAAGAAACTATATTGTCTTCTGTGGTTGTGGAGGAATAAAACACCACAATGACATTACCAGAGATAGCCTGCATTACAGGACTGAAATCATGGAAATTATATGATCCAGCAATTTTGTGCTTGACTGCAATCAAACGTGAAGATATCTCAATTGCTGAAGCTTCAAATTCTGACATTGAAATATATTTGCTTTGCTATGCACTGACATTACATCTTTAGCTCTGTCAATTGTCATCACTTTTAATTGTCTATCTTAATTTAGAAAAGCAGAAAATGGGCACAAATCCACACATGTGAATAAAGTCTGTTCTTACAGAGAACCCTCGAATGTGTGAATTTCCATAGAATCTGGAACGCAGTTATTGTACTTTGTGAAAGTAAACACTGTGACAGCAGTTGCCTTTTTTGTGAGTCAGCAACCGACTCATCACAAACATCTGTTTTGTATTTTGGTCGTACTTCTTTCATGGTTTTTTTTCCTTTTTTTTTTAATTCCATGGCAGGAATATTGTGGTAGGAACACATAAGTGTTTTCTTTGTCTTTCACTTAAACAGTACTGCTCAGTCGATAAATGTACCCGCCTCATCTCGAGTTATATCCGGATTCAAGAAAAAAGTAGTAAAACAGCTGGAGAGTGGCAATAAACTCCTAATTCAGAGCCATTTAAGATTAAAGAGTGCCATCCTTTCTTTACTTTAACTCAATTGAGTTGATCAAAGATGCTCTACTTTTTGATTTGTCCTGGGTATAAAGACATAGTGCATTCCCACAGTACACACACACACACACACACACACACACACACACACACACACACACACACACACACACACACACACACACACACACACACACACACACACACACACACACACACACACACACACACACACACACACACACACACACACACACACACACACACACACACACACACACACACACACACACACAGGAGGAGACAGATTGCTGATTGTTGTCCGCGCTAATCTAACTTCCCCTGTCACATTGATCAGAGTCACTCGCAGGCTTTTACCCAATAACATTGAATCAAAGACAATCCTGCAGATCAGACTATGCGATGTGTGCTGCATTGACAATCACCATCTGCGCAGGTGAGTCCCGTCCAGCCTTCGGTGCAGAGGCAGCTGAAGCCTGTCGGGTCCTCCACACATGTAGCCCCGTTCACACATGGAGACGACAAACACGCATGTTCCACTGATGAGAGGAGAGGGGCAGAGGAGGCGGGGATCATGGAGATGAGACCGCAAAACAATGAGGTGGTGAAATATGACAGACATAACTTTGATGAAACCTGAGGGTGGCTGTTCCTTCTAATGACTGGAGAGGACCGTTAAGCTTTCACTTCCTGTGTGGTTGTTCATTTTGAAAAGAAAGGGTTTCATTTAAGTTTGAAACAATGTGAATAAATCTATTTGTAGCATTGTTTTCTCGGCCCTTCCTGTGGGCTTCTATGACTTTACATTTTCATTTTGTTGAGTCAGGTTTGTTTTTTTTATGTGGTAGACGACTGGCTTTGCACCACTCCAGCTCAAACATGCTTCGTCTCACACCAAGAAGTAATGTTTAGCTAAATGGCCAAATTACTTATGCTTTTCACATTAATAGATATTATTGTTAACAACTAACTGTTAGGTGGTTAAAACACAACTTTTAGACGTTTTTCACTTGATAAATCTAGTGAGTCTTTGTATGTAGTTTGTAACTGTTGTCTCTTTTACACCGATAGTCAGCACTGCATTACATTTTTAACTTGTCTCCATTGCATCAGTCCCCCAAATATTTCCTTCTGTGCCCTTATTGTGAAGCACTCTGGCGCCCCCCACCAGGAGACGCTGGCCAAACACTTGTAAAACCACAGCTGTATGAAAACAAAGTTTTTGGGATGACGAAGACTCACTCACCAATGTCACAGGTGCGTCCCCGGAAGCCTTCCTGACACTCACACTGATATTCATTTGGCTCTGTGTTGGTGCAGGTCCCTCCGTTCTGACAGGGCTGGTGGGTACCGCAGTAGTTCAGGTCTAAAACAACAAGAAGTAAACTTAACACAAAAAGAGTGGCTGAAAACACAGAAATTGGGAAAATGATGGATCTAGGGTAAAAAAAAGAGCGAACTCACGCACACACACACACACACACACGAGCACACATACACACACACGCATGAGCACACACACACACACACACACACACACACACACACACACACACACACACACACACACACACACACACACACACACACACACACACACACACACACACACACACACACACACACACACACACACACACACACACACACACACACACACACACACACACACAAGCTGACTGTGCAGGAGGCCAGTAGCTGCAGGGACTCTTGTCTCCGGTGTAAAAGGCTGATTACAGCTTTTCTAATCATCTCCTGTGTATTCACAGTCTCTTTGTCTCACTGCAGCTTCTTACAGAGCCTTTTTGAATGCAGAGAAACGGCTTAGGACCCCACCTAGCTAAAAGCACCCAGCCAAGCCCCGCTCACATTCGCATTACCCAAGGCTATCACCTTTCCTCTGCACAATACATCGTCCCATGGGCAATCGTTCAGCTCAAAAATCCCAGCTCCCACACTGGGGCAAAGTTGGGAGGTGGAAAGTGGGATAATACGATGGGGAAAACTTATATAAATTATTTCAATGTTATACATAAGAAAGAAAGGTGACAAATGGACAATTAAAAATGTTGAAAAGAACTTGTACAGTTTAAAATTATTGAGTAGGGGGATACAGTGTTTTGTTTGTATTAAAACACAAAATGTCATTTGAAATTCAGATTAAAAACAAATAAATCAGGAGGGGACTATTGACCTCATGTGAGCTAAAATGCTCAACTAAAGTGCTCTACGGGGCTGATGGCCCCGGCAATGCCCAGGTCTGAAAAATTGTGTTATCCAGGGTAATTATACTGTGATAATTACACTGAATAATACACTGTAATATTCAGCTCTGTTATTGTCTCTATAGGGTTGTTGTTCTGATGGTTGAGTGATAAAAGCATTTAATGTGAAAAGGGTTGTGAACACTCAACATTTCTTTTGTTTTCACTGAAATCAGTATGTAAATATTTTCTTGTTATATATTTAGGTAAAGCAAGGACACATTTTGGAAAAGTGGATGTGCTTGATGTTGACTTTGGACATACATTATGTATTCAACAATAAAAGTGAGTCATGCGTGACTTTTACAGCCAGTTCAGGATACATTGTACACACAAGTTAAGTTTTGTACAGTACAAAAGAATCTAAAGGGGAGGAACCTTTCACTAACTCATGACGGAAATGTTTTTTTTCTACTTCTTCATTTCTTATACAGAAATATAAAAGATCAGTGGTCGGACCTTTGTCGCACAGCAGTCCTCCCCAGTTTATGTCGCACACACACCGCCAGGGCTCAGTGCAGCTGCCGTACACACACCCAGGAAACGTCACACACTGGTCACACAGCGGCCCCTTCCAACCATAGTGACACCTACAGAGACACAACAGGAGCAGAAAGGCAGCTTATGATTATGATATTAACACATATTATAAATTAACAACATTTAATTAATGTGTTGTTTTAGAGCAACAATTTTTGTATGTTTGAAATATTGTCTGGAGCAGGAATTTATTTTTAAGAAATACAAAGCAAGATGGTCAAATGTGTAATTTGCCTAACCTGCCTGCTACCAGCTCATCTGATCTTATCTTAAACTGAATTTTCATGTCACCTGGATTTTAAATTCTAATGAAAACGTATATCTGGGTGGAGATTTGCATATGCTGATCCACACATACACACAAAATAAATGCATAAGTTTATAGTTTTACAACTCGTCTTAGAACTTTGGACCCTTCAGCTTCCACAACGATAAAAATACAACAATTTACCTACATTGTATTTTGACATCTGACAAATGACAGATAAGTATTATTAATGAATGAAAGAAGAATGTGTAGGTGCATCAATTCATAGCTTCTAATTCAAAATACTACTCTGCTTCCTTTCATTTCGTGTATGGTTTCCTACATGTTTGACTTACTTGCAATCTCCGGGCACCGTACAGGAGCCGTGTACCTGATGACACCCCTGCCGACACACAGCTGCAGAGACACAGAGGAAACCGAGTCAATTAGAAACTGAAAAGAACAACAGTGAACGTTTCACATCTATGTCTTTTGTTTAAGTTTTACACCGCAGAGGTTTCCTGATGCAACCGGAGCAATTTTGGATTAACGGCTTTGTACCTGTGATGAAAAGTGTACACAAACAGAAAAATTCCCACGGGATGATTTTACTTCATTTGGATGTACTTTAACATATGTATAATTGGAGTATATATTTAGATGTTATCCACTGTTATTGTTTGTAAAGTGAATATAGAATTTGTGCTCAATTTTAAAGCATTAACTTAACACTCATAGAGAGCTTCATAAAGTACACACACACACACACACACACACACACACACACACACACACACACACACACACACACACACACACACACACACACACACACACACACACACACACACACACACACACACACACACACACACACACACACACACACACACACACACACACACACTCACTCCAAAACCAGAGTAGCTGCAGTGAGCACACTCACACAGGTAGAACGTTCAAACTCCACACAGAAACACAGAAAGATCTGACAGGTATTCAAACCCACAACATTCTTGCTTTGAGGTGACCACTGCTCCGCCATGCGGCCCATGATAATGGCTACAGGTCTAAGTACATCAAGTTGCCGCCATGTGACTGTCCATTTGTACTGTTGGGATTCAAGGAGCCAGGTGTACATCAAAATAAATAAAATGCCATCAAACAATGATATGGTTATGATGAAGTGCGAGCTGCACAGTGGTGAAGTGGTAAGTACTCCCACCTCACAGTGAGACGATCCTCCATTTGAATCGGATTGGGGCCTCTCTATGTGGAGTTTGCGTATATTGGGTTCCCCTGGGCACCTCAGTTTCCCCCAAAGTCCAAAGACATGTGCGTTTGGTGAACTACTGTCTCTAAATTGACCTTTGGTATTAATGAGAGTGTGTCTGTCCTCCTGTGTTTTTGCCCAGTGATGGAGTGGTGGCCTGTCCACGGTGTAATCTGCCTTCTTCACCATCGTCACGGGAGATTGGCTCCATCTGGATGAGTGGATCATAACGTGCCATCTGACCATGGTATAGGAACTGTATATTAAGAACAATTGTTGGCCTAAAAAAAAGTGCCAATTAAAATATATTGCTTTTGACTTCCGTGAAAACAATCAAGTCACAGACAGTTCCCTGCACTCCATCATCTTCAGTAACCTGCAGGGGGTAAAAAAATGTCCAACGCTAATTTTTCAGGCTTCCTGCCTCTCTGCAGTCCAATCAGCACCGTGCTGAGGGGGAAGTGGGACCGAGTGAGACAGGAGCGAGAGGGGCAGAGCTGCAGGATGTCCTTAAACTAGTTGTGTGTCCTTCAGCATTCTCGTGGTTTCCACTCTGGTTTCCTCCATTCACTCCTACCAGCGCGATGGCATGGCAGTTGCTCGAGTTCACAGAGTGGGGTCGTCCAGCTGATGAGTCACACCGAGTAATGCCCCCTCACTCAATCTGACGTGTGGCCACTGATGTGTTGGCATGAAATTATCCTCATAAACCTTGAGTTTGTTCTTCATTCATAAACATGTGACTGAAAACTACATGTCTGTATCAGTAATAGATCGTGAGCATACATCTATATCTTTCACAATTACAGTTTCAAAGAGCTCAGGAGGCAACATTAAACAGGAGAGCAAATAATCCCTCACGGAAAAACCTTTCAAGAATTCTTGGAAAGAATAACTGAAGAGGAACTCCCTTCATCGCTACTGCAGCATATTAGAGGGAAGCAAATACTTTTATAGTTTTCCACCCCAGTGGATTGGAGGTATGTGAAGGTATGTTGTTGATGGAAACAACATAATTTCCTTGAAGGACAGAGGTCTTTTACTATGATTAGGATTAAATTAGATATATAATTTAAGATATTCATGTAGTGCATGGTAGTAAAAAGACAGACAAACAGTAGTACAATTACACTTTTTGTGTATGATCTTTTAGCCTTCTTTATCCAATTTAGGGTCTTTGCCAGTTAATCAGAGGGCAAACACAGAGACAGACGCACACACACACCCACGTTCACGCCTATGGAAAATTTCAGAGAATCCATAATCCTAAAACACACATTTATGAACACAGTGAGTCCCCCCAAGCCTTGAGCGGACTGAAAAAGTAACCACGTTTTCAACCACTACACAACTGTGCAGGTGCTCGGAGAGTTGTAAGAGAAAAATCATTTTGTTGCAGCAGCAGAATCCAACAAAATAAACTGCGGAGTAAAATGACCCCTGAAATTATCTATGAAAAAATAACATTTTAAAAAGCCTATGCCACAGAAGAGAAAGAATTTCCATTTTTCTTTTCCTTTATTGGAAACCTGACAGGACTAATTTGAGATATGCACGTGAACATTTCCTTAGAGCAGGTGACATTTGAATAAATTACCATGTGACTCTTCCCAGGTTCCTCTCTCACCTTCTTTGCACTCGGGTCCCGTCCAGCCATCCATGCAGACTTTGGAGCCACTGGGGTCACAGTTGAAGTGGCCGACAAAGTCGTCACGAGCCCGGCAGAACTTGTTACAGAAAGGTCCGTAATAGTTGGCGTCACAGCGGAAGCGAAGGCGGTACTCCAGGCTGAGGACCCGTCCGTGGTGACGGTACATCTGCCACTGTTCACCCGGGTTCAACATGGAGGAGAGGAGGACTCGGTCGATCAACTGACCTGCATGAGTACAAGGAAAAAGAAATACACACGTTTGTAAAAATCATAACTCATGTTTGGTATTCTCTCCAGACCTGCTACTGCAGGTCGGGAGGAGGCTCAATATGACTCATGAATCATTTTAAAATCACTGGTAATAAATCTAAATAGCTTCACACTGAATTCCAAACAGGAAAGAAATCTTTTCAGCATGCATTAAATGAATTTATGTGCAGCACCGCAAAGAACAATGATTTAATACTTTCTTATTATGACGTTTATGTGACAAAACTCTAGGAAATTGTAGCTTTTTCTGTACATCCAGCAGGAACAATGCAACATGATCACCATTAGGAAGTTTCCTTTCAGCTGGTTCAGGCTCAGCATCTCCTGAGGGGAAGCCACCTGCCTCTTTAGATGATAAATGCCCCCAGTGTGTCCACCAGTTAATCACTGCCTTTGTTGTCTGCTGTTTGACACTGACCAGGTAGCGTAGAGTCAGTTTATCAGTTATTTCCTGACAAACAGCTTCCTGCTGAGGCTGAGAACAACAACGTGATCACAGCCATTGAAGCTGTGAACCAAAAACTGCAACAAACATTGGAAATCCTCAGTAGAGCACTGACAAATTGAAGTGCTGTACATTAGCTTTTCAGTCCATTAAGATGTTTTCTGCCTTTTGACATGTACAAAACACAAACAAAGAATTTTAAGACAGATCTGGTGCAATCTCCTGCATGCAAACTAACAATTCTGACAATTCTTCTGTACACACAATAAGACTTTATAATTTTCAGGATGTACATCTTTCAATGGTTTGACCCAACCTACGCATTGGCTTTGAAATGCCTCCACCGTATAATCAGTAGACACACAGAGCTTCCTATTTACACCACTATCAGCATCAGATGATTTGACCAGATACTGTGGTGAACAAACTGAAAAGCAATGCCAGCACGAATACCAGTGAAGACAAGGGTTGACTGTCGGGCCAGAGAAAAGGGGTCAGCAGGGTCTGCAGACAAGAGAAAGGGTGGCCAAAACACCAGTGAGGATCAGATGAGCCCTGGGGCAATGCTGGGGTAATGCTGGGGCAGCGGCTGGTGCTTCTGACCCCCGGAGGGGATTTCCTAGAGGCGCTGTCATCCACAACTCAGTTATAATCCTCCCTGACAGGGCGTTAAAACTTACAAAGCGACCAGAATATGTGTATGCATGCATATATGTGTGTCCCCATGTATAGATGAGGGGCGCTGCCGAGATGCTCTGAGGATAAAAGGGAAAGATTGTGTGATAGTAACAGAATAGGAGGCCACGTTGGGAATAAGTCAGCTGTGAAGGGTGTGTGTGTGTGTGTGTGTGTGTGTGTGTGTGTGTGTGTGTGTGTGTGTGTGTGTGTGTGTGTGTGTGTGTGTGTGTGTGTGTGTGTGTGTGTGTGTGTGTGTGTGTGTGTGTGTGTGTGTGTGTGTCTACAACTATTGTGGGGAATTGTTCTTGTTTTGTGGGGTCCGACTCCTCTCCTGTGATCATACTTCTCTTGTTGGGTTCGACTCACGTGTCCCCATAATGTTTTTAATGGGTTAAAGGGTCAAGAGGTGGTTTCAGGGCAAGAAATGAAGTTAGCCTCTGTGTGCGTTTTTGTGTGAATTACGGCCTGAATGTGTTTACACATTAAGGGGGCTTATCATCCTCATGGGAACAAAAGCAAGTACCCTTAATGAAGATCAATTAAGAATATTTCCATGAAGACTTAAGGTCAGACTAAGGTTAGGGTAGTGTGCGTGTGCGTGTGCGTGTGCGTGTGCGTGTGCGTGTCACATGGAGACAAACAGAGTCAGAGCCAAAGAGGAAGGGAAACAGCAATTAGCACACACACATAACAAACTGCCCGATAGAGAGATGAGATCACTGTGGTTCAACACAAAGGAATGAAAACAGGGGCAGACATCGACCACTGTGTGTGTGTGTGTGTGTGTGTGTGCGTGCGTGTGTGCGTGCATGCAACAATCCACAATGTGTGCATTTAGGAGTAAAAAAAAAACCCTGTTAGCTCAGCCACTGTCTGATTCTTTCAACATTCAACATGCTCCTTCTGCATTCGGACTCCAGCATCTATTTTCCAAACACTAACGTACACACTACCATGTGTTTTTTTTTTTTTATCCATTGCATTTCATTAACTTTATGTATCTCCAATGTAGTCTGTTCTCTCCTTTCTGTCTTTTCTATAAACCCTCCGGCAGGATCAGCGACCGCGGAGCGAGCAGTTCATGGTCTATGTTATCCTATCTAACCTATCCCCATCAAGTCGGCAGTGAGTGGATTATGCTAGTGTTAAGTGCCATGTGATGACTGTATAGTAATCAGCATTATATAAATCGGATTGAATTGAATTGTGATTCTTTGGGTCAGTGGGTTAATTTTATCATAACAATTCCCATGCCAGAAAGGCAGAATTAACACAATTACCATTCAGCACAGAAGGATGTGTGAATCTGATGTTTTTGCCGAGGCGTTGGATGAAACGCAGGAGTGAAGCCGTCGTTATAGTAGACCAGTACTCGCCCCACCAGTGATCTGACCGCCCCCAACTTCAACCAAATCATTGTAAAAAAAGAAACAAATCCCTAACCTTAAAGTGTCCCTGATTTCACAATTTCGGGAATGAATGAATGAATGCATGAATGAATGAATGAATGAATGAATGAATGAATGAATGAATGAATGAATGAATGAATGAATGAATGAATGATACACAATAAGATCAATATTTCTTGTTTCAGCTGCCCAAAGGTTTTAGTGGACTCGTTCCACTGAAGAAGCAGAGGCTGGAGATATAAGAAAAGAAATCACTTTGCTAACAAAAATAAACAAGAAGGCATAAATACACAAACTCTGTAGTTTTTCTCAAGATGTTCGTGACTGTCCTCACTTTGCCCCCTCCTCCCCAAGTTTATGTCTCGGTGTGCCCCCCCCGTGCTTCCCCAACTGAAAACATTTCTGAATCCACCCCTGAAAACAGTGGGTAGTGAGCACCAGATGGGATTTAACAGTAAGACCGAAGCAGAATAGCTCAAATATTAAATGGCAAAACCGTACAAACAAGCAGCAGCCTTGAGCCGCCTTTGAAATCACACTTTTCGAACAACTAAGCAGCAGACACTCAGGGACTGTCTGCAGGTAGCAAAAACACTTACATCTTTTTTCCTCTGGCCTCCGGTGATCGTCCCCCCACCGCCTGGTACGAGCTGTGAAGTGCTCGTCCTTGACAGTGGGGGAGAACCCACTGGAAGATGAATAAAAGAAGCACACCTAGTTTTGACTTGCTATTCCACCTCACCTACTAACCGATCAATAAACGTTTGGAAGCCAACAGATCAGCCACATAGTGTTTTGATGTGTGTGAGTAATTTTCATGACGGTCTTCAGTTGGCCTTTCGAGTATAAACTTTACCAATAAAATTATTCCGGCATGGATGAAGCGCTAAGTCTCAACATGTGTCTTGAGTTTTACCGAAAAGCTGCTCTAGATCACAAAGCCTCTAATATTGAATTCCAGTTTCTCCCCAGTGGTGGTGGCAGTTTGTTGGCTGTGAGTGTTTTGTCAATACAAGTTGAAAGCTGGGTGAACGAGCATCAAGTTTGCTCTTGAAATCACCCCATAACATATGTGAACAAAAGAAAATGTAACAGTTCTAAGATAATTTCCTGCATCATTCAGCACTGCTGGCCCTGTCGGGGGTTTAACCACTGGTAATATGATGGAAAATGGTTTTTTTCGATTCAGTGGAAATACACATGAGTAAACGTCCTTGTGCGTGATAAACAGTCCTGTCAGTGGTTTCATGTTATTCCACTGGTGGCTTCAAAAAATTATTCTACAATGTTTTGTTTTTTTAGGACAAAAATTGGACAAGGAAGCCTTAAACCTGGAAATTTGGGGACGTGGTGACAGAGCTAAAAAGAGGTTGGCTGGTGGGGGAAACAAACAATTAGATAGATGTCGAGACTGTGTCTGTGACAAGGTGGGATTGAAATCACTACATTACTATGCATTTTACTGTATATATTCGAATTTTTACATCCTTGATTTAACCATATTCTTCCTATCTTGTTGCTGCTGACTCGATTTGCCATACATACTTCTCAAAAACCATTAATGACATCCAGAACATTTTAAAGTTACCCCTGGACACACATTTGTAGCTTTTCAGTACCATCAAAAACACACACTCATATGAAGTAACTTCAACATGCTGAAAGTTGGAGTTATCGCAGAAAAAGAGGCGGAAACACACATAAAATCTAAATAAATCAGTAAGTCTGATATTTTAAGATTCAACTGAACAGAGCAGGGGTTGCCAAGAGTTTAGAAAAGTAACTTGTAACTCTTCCCACGGTTGCAGAACGGTGGTTTCCCACTGCACCTGACCAATCAAAACCTCACTGTGTACGTGTAATATTATTAAAATTATTTTTCTCAAGATCTGAAAAGCCTTAAAACAGCAGGAAAAGAAGGGTCCACTGTCTCCTTTGTATATTTCTGACACTTTTGTTGGTATTTCTCTGGGGCTCTTCCTGTCCTAATGTGCTGTATTTCATAAGGTCCAGTTTTATCCAGGTATATATACATTCAATTTACAGTTTTCAGGGTGCATTCAAATTTTTTTTTAAATCTGATGCTGTCTAGTAAATCCTGCCTTCCCGGGGTCATTCAGTTCTGCTTTATGACTTGATCATTTTGTAGGCTACGGTTTGCGGTGCTTTTAGTTTGTGCTGTGTTAAACTGCTGGCTGTTTGTATCTATTTTTTCACTCCATTTATTTCAATTAGTCTTGGCTACATGACGTAGCCACCACTCTGTATAATGCAATACAGCTCAAAAGCAGCACAGCCTGCATCTTTTCAAGTAAGCATATAATTAAACTGCCTGCATGTGTAAAAACTGATGAATCAAAGCAGTTTTGCTGATTTATAAAATGACTCACAGCAGCCTTGCAGAATGTTTTTCTGTTCAACTGAAGAATTACAGCTTTGCAATCTTTTTTTTTTTATTTATTTTTTAAAATCTGATATTAATGCAGGATGCCAGGCTCATTTTAAAATGAGCTGCAGTTTTATTTGGTCTCATTACAAACTGAGAACCCGGAGGTGCAGAGCAGGGAGAAAAACCCTGTTCGATTCCAGGTTCGTAAGCATTATCTAGTGGAGTTGTTCTCCTTGTGCATGTCTTTGTTTTGTCCGGGCGCTTTGGCTTCCTCCTACAGTCCAAAGACGAGGGAGCTACTTTGACTGGTGACTCTGAGTTGTGTGTTTGTGGATGTAATTGTTTCTTCGTGTTGACCTTGTGATGAACTGGCTGTCTGTTCTCGGCTCCAGCTCCGGGCAGCATTAACTCCGAAAAATCACAAATAGAAGAAGACGCAACCACAGGAATATCACTATATTGTCCGCACATTGACTGATTTGTAAACCTTTGCCATATGAACACTGGTTCAGGTGAAAATGTTTGTTTCTGTTGAGGTCTGCCTCAAAAGAAAAATAATACAGGAAGTTTATGAGTAAAGCCTTGATCCGCCAAAACATCGTCTAAAAAGGTAATTTTGAAATGTTGACTAAGACAAATGTGACCACATCAAACTTTGAATCAACACTTACCATTAATGGCCATTATCAGCATGCAGTGTGAGGGGTTTTACTTGATGTTTGAATTCCTTCCAGCCCCAGAAGTCCTGGTTTTATTACATATTACTGGTCATGATCAGGACTTGATCTCTGTTTAAAAAAATCTTAACTGCAGCCTTATTATTTTGCTGAAGTAAAACCGTCTTAATCTCAGGTGTAAATGCTTTCTCTGGTGAGTAACCAGTCATCTTAAATGGAGACCAAAACAACACAAAAAACACCACCAGTGTACTGAACTGGAATTACCCATTGCCATACAAGAGGCTCCTGCGCATTAGCATTGAAGCTACATCTTATTTAAACTGAATTTGACCAAGGTCACACTGTCAGGACTCGAAGAACATAATATTTCTCACTGTTTCCAGGGACTATTTCAGAGTCGTGCTTGGTAATCCATCCTGATAAGCAGCGGGGCCCGATAAGTCCATTCAGACTCGTCCAGGACGCCTGTGTTTGGGCTGAGCTAAGCTGTCGGCCTAGTGAACGGCTTTAGGCCCGATGGAAAGGGTGTCAGGAGCTCAGGTGGAAACAGAAGATAATGCAGACGTGATATGAGAGCGGTACTGGAGGGCAGAGGGAAGGAGAGACGGAGGAGAGACGGAGGAGGACAGGGAAGACGAACACTGAGAAGGATCTCCAGTGCTGCTCCAGGTTTCTCATTATCTCAGCCATCTTTTGGATGTGACAGCGGTCTCTGTGCTGGCTGACAGGAAGGTGGAGGATGAGCGGATGAAAAGGTAGAATGTGGCATGACAGGAATGAGGAACGTACATGAACATCTGTCCGTGTGTGTGTGTGTGTGTGTGTGTGTGTGTGTGTGTGTGTGTGTGTGTGTGTGTGTGTGTGTGTGTGTGTGTGTGTTACACTTTCTCATAGCATGCGGCTCACATTGTCTGACAGGGAGCTTTTTCTGATTATGAGCAGAAACAATATAAAGATGAGCAGGAAATTAAAGGGTCCGAATGAAAGGACTTCTCATGTGATCACAGACATGCGAACACAAAAGGAGACTTTCACATTGTTTCATCATGCCGCATCACATCACCCACGATAGTAAGCAAACACCCACAATGTTTGTCTCAATGAAAATGTAAAACTTATAAATAACTGTCTCCTGAGATGCGGGGGAAAATACAGCTGAGACAGACGTGACAAAAAAAGTATTTTTGATGTTTATCATACAAACTGCAATTAATGTCTTGTGGTTGGATGTTGCCACTTACAGTGTTACACGAAGATATATAAAAACTCATTATAAAGTAACACATCACTGTAACACCAATACTTTTGCCAGTAATGGTGTGGCAACTTGGCGCTATCGAGAAATTTTAACCACAGTTAAAAAAATGGAACTTTCACTACGCTTAATAACCATTATGTCTGACATTAAAACAGATGTAGAGCTGCAGTTGCTGTCTCTCTACATTCACATTATCTGATATATATTAGCAGCCTTAAATAGACACTTGGCTTCCTTTTCTAAAAGCTCTCTGCTGTGTTATTAACTCTGCATCTGTGTTTCTGCTTCTTGTCTGTCATCGAGCATGAACTTGTTTGTTCCACGAACGACTAACATCCAGATTACAGAACATTTTCCTCCAACTTACTGATGTGAACTCAGCTGAACCCGAAGGTGCAGTTTTTCATATTTCCGTTCATTGTAAATCATTGTAACCTCAAATAATAACCTCAATTAGACACATTAGACATGTACTGCTCCCATCTAGACCACCGCCACTACCAATCAAGCATGTTACAGCCAGAGAAAAGACAGACTTTATCAACATGGCACTCAATGTGCAACAGAAGTGAGACCTCATTTTTACATACTGCCCCTTTAATGCGTGAATCAGCCATCGATTGACCAACACAGAACTAACGCCTCAAATAATGTGTCTCAATAATACTGCAATAATAAAGCTAGAGTATGAGCAGATAATCCACACAGGCCTTAATGAGGGAAACAAACACATAGAATTCACAACAGGGACTTGCCACTACTTTATCACTTATTAATATTCAGTAACTTGCACAAAAGTGGCAACCAATAAAAGATACGTCTGACATTATTTTCGGCGTAGATTTAGGATATTGGAAGTGAGTAGCTAATAGAAGGTATGACAACATTGTTATCATGTATAGGTGTAGAATATCACCCTTTGCTACCAACATGCAGTTGTTCCATCTTGACAGTAAATGTGAACAACAGCTTAAGAGGTTCAGTCAAAGCGTTCTGGAGATTCTCCTCGACCGATGCATCTGAACATGTAGACGAATAGACAGCCCAAAACAAATGAATCTGGCATGGGCATTAGAAATACTGAATCAACAACTGCATGAATCTGATCTAAACATGGTTTCAAAAAAGAACATTCTAAAAACTAAAATAACGTTGCCGCCTTACATACGTTGGACAAAAACTTGGGGTTATAAACAAAACATGACTCCATGACTTTTAATTCTGCGTGTGAAGTTAGGATGCAATTTAAATGTGTAATTGACATGTTTTTAAAAGATATTCACACGTCCAGCAAGTTGTATTGAGAAAAGTTCATGTTGACTAAAACATTACAAGACATTAAATTATGGTGTTAAACAAAACTGTGTGTGGAAACTTCTCATCCTAAAATGACATTTCACACACACACACAAAAAAAATGTATACCTTGTGGTTGTATGTAAAGCTCAGCTGTCGCTCACATCAGTGCTTGACTACTTTGTAATGATATACATCATTAAAAAGAAAATCTAATAAAAGGCAGATGTTGGTGAAAAATAAGGTGTTATGTAAACAGCGTCCAATATTAAACATTGTTTTAGCCAGACTTTCAACGTTATACATTCCTGCCAACAGCATGATAGATCAAATGCAGCTTTACCTGATTCTGATGTGTCGTTGTCAAAGTCCAAAGCCTCCAACACCAAAGAAAAGGACTTCTGCCAGAAAAAACACAGAAAGAAAACATGTGCACAAAGATGCGGATCTGAGATCAATATGACCTAAAAGAGAAAACACGTGTGTTCCCTCCAGACTTTCTTTTCTCCTCATAATTTTGTGCAAATGAATAATTCATCATCTGTGTATTTAAGGCAGAATATGGAAATGGCTCGATCTGTTTTGGAGCAGTTATTAAAACCACAACCAGCAGGCCTGTGCAGAGTCTGATAAAACCTCATAATCCAGTTTCATTAACTTGAAGTGATCCTCTCTCATTTATTGCAGGTCTGTTCATATAGACAATGAATGGTGAAACATGCAGCCTGAATCTGTCTCCGTCTTTGTTTTATCCCCGACAACATTAAAATTAATCTTTTGTTGATGAAGGTGCAAAAAATTTGGTTTTATTACCACAGATGGGCTGTTTTGACCTTTAAAGCATTTTGTACACATTTACCCAGGCTCAATTAGGTACATATTTTATGGCTCTAAAAGGAGAAATGTTGTCATTTATCATGTGCACATTTTGTTTCTGCCGCCACATGTTTGTTAAGAGGAACATTTTTTTCTGTGAACTGAAACAGCTGTGCATATAAAATGATGTTTGCAAGAGCCTGTAGTGTCCAAAAGACTTTTCAAGAGAAAATGTAATTTAAAGGTTCAAAGAATCGCTTTGTATGCGTGAATGTATGTGTAATCCGTGGTTTTAAAAGGGGGCATTTAAACTGGTTCTCTTTTTACAATTTAAAGGCACTCAACTATTTCAATCAGGTACATAAGCTTTGATTTGTTGTACACAGCAGTGCAGATGCTAATTGTTTGTTTCATCTTATTAATTCCACACTGGAACAATTTTCCAGTCGCATGTGTCACACAATGAGTGTACTGTTGCAAATTGGTGGCGGGTTTAAAAACTAGCGCATATATAAAAAATAAAAGTAAAATATCCCTGGAATGTTAACGTTTTTTTTGTGGAGCTATATTTAACAGTTTCGTAGAATAGTCGTAACTATAGTAATAATTTTAACATATATGATGTATTCATGATATGAGTTATTTCTTATCAGGAAAACCAAACATGACACTCTGTCCATGAATATTTATACAAAAAAAAAAAAAAAAAGCATCTGATCTTTTGAGATATTCTGACATTTTGATATGCTGCATTTCCTTGTTTTCAAGTTGGTTTTTTTTACATCGTAACTGAAATAATGAAATATGGAAGCTTCATTGTCTGAATTAAATCATCTTTACATTTTTTTACGTGTCTATTTGAGATGCACCTGGATGGGTGAGGTATTTTATAAATGTTTTGAGAAGTTTCAGACAGAATATAAAATAATAAATTTCAATACTATAAATGTCAGTATGTGACATTCTTGTCCAGAATGAAATTAAACACCACAACCACGTGCTGTGTGTTTCTGTATTTGCCATCACACCTAACTGACCGGTGTATTAGTAGTGAACTACTGTAAAATTACATTGGGACTGGAGCTTGCTAGGAAACCTAAACAGGAGCACTAACATATGAAAGAGAGTATTATTATCTAGTTGTGGTAACGGAGAACATATAAAACCTATGTTCAATGTTATGAATTCAATGCATTACACATCATTCTGCTTTTGTTTTTACTGCTAAATGTTCGTTGGCAGTCTCATCACAACTCGATAGATGGAGGTTATTGTTCTCATTCCAATTAAATCTGGATATTTATTATTGAAACTCAGGCCCCGAGTAGAGATAAAGTCAGTCCATGTAGAGAAATCCTGCAGTGCAGTCGAGGATATACTGGACATCTTCAAATGATGACTTTGTGCTTACGGAGATATCACACTCTGGAGGACTACCAGAGGACGAATGTTTCTTTTTTTTAGTGTCTTTCTCTTTTCTGATGCATCCGTTGAGTGTATAGATCTCTAATGAATAATTCAGAGAAACTGTGAATCTTACTCTCTCTTTATTTTGAATATATTTTCTCCACATCCACCCACCAGTGCCCCCACCCCTGCGAAACGCTCCGGCGCCCGTCATGCAAATTGTTCCACCACGTGCATTGTGGGTAAAGTTCTCCTAAAGGGCTGCGTGGATGTGTGGTCACGCCTTTGCTGATGGAGCGTACTATACCAAACGGAGGGGTGGGGCGAGAGGACGCAAGGTGCTGAGGGAGGAGAAATGGACAGGGTGTCAGGTGATGCGCGCAGGAGGCGAGCGAAGTGTCAAGTGAGTGAGAGATGGATTCAGAAGGGTTGGCGGAGGGCGGGAGGTCAGCATGAACATTAATGTTCGCTGTGGGCAGAAAGAGGCCACACACAAGGAGCAGTGGAGAAGATGATGGGTTGCTGTGAAGGTGCAAAATGTAAGGAGGGAAAATCGTGTGGCACAAAAAACACTGAGTCGGGGATTTGCCTCACGTGGACATAGATCCAGTATATCTGCAATACAACAGATCAGGAGCCGGGAAGATAAAGAGTAACAGAGTGAGTGTCGAAAGAAAAGAGAAAATGACACTGGAAAAAAAAAAGGAAGGAAGTAAAATGTAGTTGTGGGGCGAGTAATTGGCAGAACTCCTGCAGTTTGGCAGTATTTTTCGATCCATGAAAGACAACAGAGGTCAAAGGAGAGAAAAGATTAAAGGACAAGACGAGAAGAAGTGATAATAAGAGAGAAATGTTGCACGGGAAGAGGAAGACCTCCCACACACTGTATTTCATAGCGCTAATGAGATGCGCTGGGCCGCCGAGGGCCCGCAGCCAGTTCATTAATGCTGGCAGATAGCAGGTAACCCACAGATGGACCAGCTGGAGTGATTAAGCTTCGGCTTAAAACTCTCACCTGAAGCAATCTTCGGTTTTCATGGTTTACATCTGCACGGGAGGACGCTGCAACCGACGAGAAAATTACCTCTGTGCAGGATCAGAGGTGCAAAAAAAAAATCCCTTGTATGTGTTTACATACAGTAAAGTCACAACAGAATGCGCTCAAAATGATAAAAATCCAGCATTCGAAACACACAAAAGAGGCCCTGACAACAGCTGCAGTGCAGAAAGTTCAATCCCTTAATGTTTTTATTATAATATTATGCACCTCAGCCATGGCAGCTGCTTGAGATTAAGCTTTTATTGCTTTTTAAGCACTTTGGATGTCCAGTTTTTCAAGATGAATGTTGAAATAATAACTAATAATAAAAATGATTTGTAATCATTGTATTTCTTGAGAGCATGCTGAAGATAATCTATTAATATATTAGATAATAGATTCTATTATCTAATTCCCCTCCAGCAATAAAACCAACTTTTTTTTATTGTATTCATAACTTGATGGTAATGTATGAAACTACAACACCACATGTAAATCTCTGTTAAAGGGAGCACGTTGGAGTGCAGGGAACATTTCAAGTTGTGAAGGGAACCATTGTGCATTTCAATCTCAGATATTCATTAAGGTGGCGGCTGCTCCTCTCCTGGGTGCTCCTCGTTTTAGGAGAAAGCTGGTAGCCGGCAGTACATCCGCTAACCGTGGGGACGGTGTTTACTGAATACTTGTCAGCAGTCGGCAGCTATAAAGCAGAAGTCTGAATCAGGTCATCAGATGTGTTTCCTGCATTTTCTTGACAGGGAACAAACTGATTAAAATGAAGTAAACTTCAGTTTCCTCTATGTTTATTCAGAGCTGGAACACAGTGCACTGCTGTAACCTCAAACGACACACAATAGAGAACTTTTCCTCAAATGTTCTGTGATTCAGCAGAGTCAGAAGCTTTGCTGGTTCCAATGCCCCGGATTCCTTTGTCCCGGTTTTTAATCATCACTTCTTTATGTGTGCAAGCTCCGAATCTCCTTCCACTCCTTTGTGATATGGGGTTCCACAGGGCTGAATTTTAGGGCCCCTGAGTTTCCTTCTCACTTGCATCTTTGTCTCTATGTCTCGATGACATCAGAGCCTGGACAGCCTTGAACTTTTTAAACTTTAACAAAAAGTAAACACCTGGGCCCACTGGCTCCATATGTGAAGCCAACAGTTTTGAACCCGGGTTTTAAAACGGACAGTGACTTTGAGTTGGACTCAGCGCAGTGGTTAGGTCGAGCTTCTTCCATCTCAGAAAGTTGGCAAAGGCGAAAGCCCCTTCTGGCTCGTCAGCACTTTGAAACAGTGATTCATGCTTTTATTACAACTCGGCTCGACAACTACGCACTTTCTGTTGGAGTCAGCCAGTCTTTCTTCACACGTCTCCAGTCGGTTTAGAAAGCAGCTGCTAAACTACTGACTGGAACACGTAAGAGGGAACACATAACTCCCTTTCTCGCTTCCCTCCAGTGGCTGGCCGTGCATTTTAGAAATTCATTTCAAGATTCTTTCATTTGTTTTGAAGTCTTTTTAATGGTCTTGTACCACCTTTCCTCTCTGAGCTGCTTCAATCCTACACTTCTGCTTGGTGCATCAGATCAGCTGATCAGCTGAGGAGACAGAGCTTTCGCTGTTGCTGCCCTGAAATTATGGAACGACCTACCACTGAGCACCACACAAGCTCCTTCAGTCTCCATTTTTAATACTCATCTAAAGGCCCTTTTTTATTCCTTGGCTTGAAACCCAGCTTGAGACTGGGCTCCTGTTTTGTTTGTTGCCATTTTAATGTTTTTTACTTATCGCACCTCAGGATTTTAGATGTACATGTCCATTTATGTACAGCACTTTGGTTCAGCTGCAGTTGTTTATAAAGTGCTCCAGAATTAAAGTTGAGTTGAGTTATGTTTTTAGTCATTTTGCACTGAAGCAAGAGCAAATATTGTCTTCTTATGTCTTAAACAATGAGCCTGTTTACATGACCACAAAAATCTGAATAATGAGAGCAATCAGATAATAATTGTGTCAATCAGATCCGATGTGTTTACATGCATATACATAAGTGAAAAAAAATCTATTTATATGTGTTCAATTTTCCGATTTCTTGAGAAGAACATACCTGTGTACTGACATAAGACGTAATCTTGCTGTTATATTCAAAACATCGTTTGTTAAACATGGCAATGCCTACGGTCTTAATGTTAGTTGTGTTGAGGATTTTAATTCCATTTAGCATGAATCACATCTCTTCACTTCACAAGGGGTTCTTCAGCAGCTTCCCAGTGCTGCACAGTGTTGTTATCTGACAGGGCATATTGAATTATGCTGTTACAAGATCACTTGACTAATCTGATGACCTCTTTAAACCAGCAACGCTGTGTGTATGCAAACGGGCTCAATAACAACAAATTCTCTTCTAATTGCGATTCTGATGCAATTAGCTCCTGTTGCTCTACAGAATAGATGTTTATGCAACACTTCATGTCTGCTGCAGCAGTCTGGTAAATATCCAGTGGATAAATAGCCTCCATAGTTGGTTTTTTCTGGACCATCATGCCAGTTATGATGAACTATCCACAAATAAAAAATGCCCACGCAGCATCAAATCACTGTTGGCCAGCTCACAGACCTCTTAGCCTTATCGTCTTTCATATCGCCCTCCCTCTTCGCTCACCCTTCCTTCCATCCACTGTATCCTCGCCACCCCCCACCCCCAATCTGCCCACACCTTCTGCCAATTGTAACATCAAACTAAGACCTGTTAGGGATCCAGAGCGCTTATTTTTCTGTTGTTCCCTGTTATTCGTGTACTCCTCCAACACACACTCCAGCCATCTCCCTCCAGCACACGGAAAGCCAGGTGAGTTAGGATGTCGTCACAGGATGGGTGTATCTGAGCTCAGCCCTGTTGTCATGGCTGGGGTCTTGTAAGCAGGCCAGGAAGGGGTCAAACTAACCATAGTTACCATTATAATCACAACAATGACTGACTCATTAAAAAAAAAAAGAAGAATAATACGAGGCAGTTCTTCCTGACAGTCTTTCCAAAACATGGACGCCACAGCAATTTGTTCTGTTCACAGAAAGTTTGTGATGTCAGACTGACCGAGAGGCCAACCGAGTGACCTCCCAGCCTCTGTGAGAAACAAAACAACACGCAAGGAGGGAAAAACTAAAAACAAGAGGCTGATAAGATCACAATCAGAAGCGAAGTGATGTTTGTATCTTTTTCCAGCATAAACAACATTAAAGTGTTTGTGGTGATAATGACTGAAGTGGTGACAGCGGGAAATGACATAATAGGAAAAGGGTGTATGTGCTTCTACTGTATGAGTGTGTCCAAAGAAAAAAAAGATCTTAATATAAAAAATGATAAACGTCCTTTTGGTCTCCTATCACTGATACTTCTAGGTTTACAGTTCTATCTTACTGCCAGTCTATTTTATACTTTTAACTATTTAAGTTTCATTTACCATTCTATTTGTGTGTCACCTGCTATAATTCACCAAGCAGCACTGACCTAAAGCTGAACTCAGGCCAATGGGGGCATAATTATTTATAAAGTTTTTAAATCACAGGCGGCAGTAATTTCTCAGCACTGCATTCATCAGTTATTGAAATATTTCAGTCTGGACTGCAGCACCAACACAGCAATCCATGAAATCCTGAAGCCGGCATGACTAATGAAAGAGACGCATTATGGCATTATTAGGAAGAGGATGTACTGCATGATTCTTTTTGAAACGGCAAGAGAATAGAAATACATAGCAAAAGTAAGATTCGACACAAGCATGCACGGACGCACCAAACAAGAACAGTATTTCTACGATTAAAAGGATTAGGTCTTGCTCAAATGAATTGCGTTAGTAGTTTTATTTCCAATGACGATATTGTGACTCGACGTCAAAGGAAAAGGACATGAAGAAATAATAACGCTGGGGAACCGGGATGTCTATCTTCCTGTAATTAATGACATGCATTGTGTCTGGTAATAATTGGTTATTTGTTACAGCTGCAAGTGTCAAGTCAAAATGTCAGCTGTGGACATAAAAAACGGTTTGTTTTTTTTCCCCTCTGGCTTTGAATCCTGCATTTGTTCTCTCTGTCATAGTCCATAGTTATTGCTTATATGCAAATTTCCAAAAGGATTATTTTATTTTCCTTCTTTATACTCCTTGTTAGCAGAGGATATATGGGCACAACTCTGCTTAATTGGATGTGGCTCTTAAAAGAAGACCCTGGATTAATCTGTGGGGCTGAATCTTAGATTATTTAGATATTTAGTGCAGGGGAGTTTTAGACTGGCTTTTCTTTACACGTCCCTGTTAAAACGCATCTCATTATGGTAGTTAATTTGTGGGCCTTCTGCTGAGTTTGAAGATTAAACATTATATTCGATGTGTTGGAGCAGAGACATGGAAAGCCTTGATTTTGTAAAAATTCAGTGAATGCATACATTTATATCTTTTTATTCTTAGATGATTTGGGTATAACTGTTACGGTTTCATAGATTTATAATCACCGCTTCTATAATTCGTTCATCCATTCACAGATTAATTTTCCAAGGCTGCCTCTTTCAGTAATCATTTTGTTTTATGCTGAAATAAAGAGAATCTTTCACACATGAAAATTTCAAAGTGTTATTGGGTTTAATAATGAGTCCGTCCTGTTGGTTCATTGAGTTCAGTTCTGATTTTGACTGTAGAGGAAACATGTTTGAATTCCAGTTAGGGGTTCTAGTATAATAAAGCCTAATGCATTGATTATAGTTGATGCTTATGAAAACAAGCTTAGTGGTGTAATTTATTAGCTCTGAAAGTGACAATACAGGAAATGGACATGTTGTATGTTTGTTTATGTCACTTAACTACCCGCTACCTGAACTAAACTTCAATCTGGTAAATCCATATTTGTCTCTGTGTGTGCTTTATTTTGCGTCCTATGATTTTACAGTTTTATGTATACAGACACATCAGCAAACTGTATTTTGAGAGGTTCATTCATTGGATGATCTGGATGTTTGTCTGTGTTCTTGGGTCAATGATTGGGCTTTCTGTACAGATGCAACTAATTTTCAGTCGGACTCTCCTTCTGGTTGTTTACGCTCATCACATGGGCAGGTGGTCTGAATCTGGCATTCCTGGAGAAAACAGGGGGTTTTCCTAAACTGAAAAAAATAAAATAAAGCATCAAAACAATAGAATTAGTCTGGATATTATATCGTCCCTGTCCTCAGGCTGCAGCCCGTCTGGTCGCTCGGCCGTCCCTTGACTGACCGCCTCACGGCAGTCTAACAGCAGTGAAGCTGGGGATTAGAACCGACTCTGCTAAGTCAAACTCCTGGGCAGACATTTATTGCATGCCAAATTTTATTAAATGAAGTCAAGCTTGTTTCCTGTCCTTCAAGCTGCTGATTATGTCACTGCTCCCCTTTTCACCTCCAGCCTGATCCCTCCACCCCCACCTCCCTATCTGTGCCCCCCTTCATTACTCCCTCACTCCATCTCTCCCTCTTTCGCTCTCAGACATGGGCAGGGTAGGATATCCCGACAAAGCCAGGCTGTACAAACACAGCTCTACGACAGGAAGAACTCCCAGCCCTGAGAGCGGAATTTCCCCTCAGAGCTCTCACACACACACACACACACACACACACACACACACACACACACACACACACACACACACACACACACACACACACACACACACACACACACACACACACACACACACACACACACACACACACACACACACACACACACACACACACACACACACACACACACACACACACAGCAGTGGCCAGCATGCCAGCTTACACACAATTCAGACACACGCAAGCATTAAGTGTTATTTTGGTACTGTACAACCGTTTGTCTGAAATAGTTTGAGATTTTTGTGGCTTACATAATGTGACATTTAGCTGCTTAGACCTTTGAAAATGCTCTGGTTAAATGACTGAACAAAAGCACAAATCTGCAGGTTAAATACTGGCTGACATTTGTTATTACGGTTACCTGTGTTGAGTGTAAACGGTGCAAATTCATGTTTATCGATTAATGTAGACATTTATGCATGTCTCTATGCGACTGTCAAGTTAACTGGTGGGAAATTTAATTGAAAAGAGAAAGAAAAAAGCAGCTAAGTCCGGGTTGCCACCACTGTTGGCCCTTGTGCAAGGCCCCTAAATCCTCCCATAGTGCTGAACAGGGCTGCTCCACAGGACAAATGTACTGTCGCTGTACTTACGGTAATACTTTCCTTGCAGGGCGTTGCTGGTTTCATCATGAGTGAACAAACTAAAGCAAAAGCGTGAGAGGTATGGCAACCTATTGTGGTAATAGGAATTATAACAGTAGTAATGTAGGGAGGAATCAGAGTGAGTATAAAGTTCATAACATGCAGCTTCAGCTTGACGAGCGGACGGAGGCCAAGGCGTTTACCTAGGAAAATGAGCTAAAGTTTAAGCTGTAGGTTTTTCAGAGCATACGTAAGTGGAGTGAACAACCAACACACACAAGGAGAACAAGCAAACTCCACACAGAAATGTGATATTTGAACCAAAGACATTCTTGCTTTGAGCTGAGGGTGCAAACCCTTGTGCAGGTAGCTATGAATCTAAATTATTTGCTTTCCAACAGTTTTAATAGCTAAATCAAACTAATAAGTTCCATAGAGTGCTTGTTGTTAAAATGAACAAATCAGGTAGAGTGCACATGCTACAGATGCTCTCTGATGTTCATATTTACTGAGTCAGTCGTGAGAGTCGGGCTGGAGTACTCAATATCTGAAAAGCCAAGCACAGCTGACAAAGTATGCAGCTAATATCAATTTCTGTTTTAAAAAGAAGACAAATAAAAATTGAAATGACTGGCTGGGTTCAAAATAACTGTCTATATATCAAAGCAGATGAAATAAAATGTGAGAGAAACACCTAATAAACAGTACTAATGTGACGTTTTGTGTCAGTTGTGAATCACTACACAATTTTCTGTATTTTCATAATTTACCTTTGCTGCTGTGGATAAATGGCAAGTTGGTGAATTATTTCATAAAATCAATCACGGTAGCGCAATGGACAGATAGACGGAAAATCAGTCAGCCCTTTCAACAAGCAGGTGTAATATTAGTTTGTATTGAAATGTAACAGTTTGCATTTATTTTCAGGCTTTGCATTCATTCGTAAGTAGTTTGAATGGAAAGTGGTTCATTTATCAACCGTATGTAAAACCTGCAGACAGCATCATGTTCGACATGACCCGCTGTGTCTGTAATGAATATGAATTAATTAGGCAGAGCTGCATCAACTAGACACCGTCTTTAGTTTCTCTATAATTACGTCCAAATCACAGCTTCCTGCCAAGACATTTTATATGGAAATAATAAATGAGCAAACAAAACTGACAAGTGAATGATTGATTGATTGAATGAATGAATCATTTTAAGTTAGTGTATTATACCTCAATTTAAAAACAGTTTAGGCAGATATATAATTATGTTGTTTTCTTATTTATTGCCAGATGATAACTTAGTGGTATTCTTATTAATATTCACACTATAATAAATGAAAAAGGGCATACGTTCTAATCTTTTAGAGCTTGCACAGATTTCCTCACAGAAGAAATGGAAATCTATAGTCAAATGTCATACACATCTCCATCAGTCTCCATATTTTCAGCCTCGTGAATGCCACATATTCCTAATAAGAAATGCATTTAAGCCTCTCAGTTCATATAAAACATGCATACAAGCAGGGGGACATATAATCATGTGCACTCTTTGCTGAAAATATAATATAATTGGCAGGAAATGTTTCACACAACTTTTCTGATATATATCATCTAATATGTTGTACTGCTGCCCTTCAGGTGATTAAAGGACTCACACAAACATGGAAACGGTTGTCATGACAGCAGCGCTGCTCGAGCCGGATTGGACGTCTGACAGCTCACCTGCACCGTAAACTAGAGGTAACCACAGTAACGCTGTCATTAATATTCAAGCAGCAAATCTCAGGTTTACAGGATTTTAAAGTGCAAAGAGGAAATGTGTCAATGTGCGGATATGCGTTACCTGAAACTATAGCAAGAGTAAGAAGTCAATTTTAGCTGCTTATATGTCACAGTTACTGTGATATTAATGTTGTTTTATGAAGCTGTCATGAGGATTTGATTAATTCAGGATTTAGCATATGCACCTCCTCAAGTAAACAGGAGTTTGGAGTAATGGTAGCGCAAGTCATCTTCACTGCATACTTACTGGTGCGACACAGTGAGACGTTACTTTATTACTTCATTTCAACTCCGAGGAGTGCACAGGAGAGCAGATATGACGTTACAGCGACTAATTGATGAACTGCAAAAGTCTCTATTGGTATCATACACTGCCGACCACCTTTCAGGTGGAACACACACACACACACACACACACACACACACACACACACACACACACACACACACACACACACACACACACACACACACACACACACACACACACACACACACACACACACACACACACACACACACACACACACACACGGAATTAGACCCCCAGTGCGCAGCCGTCCACCCCACCCTGCTCCCATGACCCCGTCTCTATAATTACATGTCTGTGCTCTCACATTCTTGACGTCTCTTCTGTTTTCCTTCCATGGTCGATATAATTAGCTTCAGACATTATCTTACTGCTTTTGCCCCGACTCACTTTCCCTTTCTGTCCAACACCGCTGTCATCTCCACCTCAACATCCCTCGCTTCCTTCAAGGTGCCACGAGAGCGAACTGTTACTTTCCACGACTAACATCTCCCCCCTCCACCACCACCACCACATCCTCAACACCCCACCCCTCCTCCCCCCACTCGCTCTCTCTCCGTCTGACAGTCACATTCCTGCAGGGTTAATTGGCTTAAACTAAACTATGCAGCTACTTCAAACGCTGTGGAACAACAGGGGCCTCTTGAAAATGACGTGCCTTCATCCTCTATGCCTCATCTTCATCCTGTGCCACTCCCCCCACCCACCTTCACCTCCTGCAGTGTATATGATTCTGTCAGCGCGGTGAGTAAGCAGCTATGACAAACTAATCTCCATCCACAGCACCTGTGTCCTCTGAGATCATCCACCTAAATGTTTCCCACCTTCCAGTTATAACTTCTGTTTTTCTTCCCTAAAGTAGCACCTTCATCACTGTTACCCTTTCAACTCTTTCTATCGCCTTCAGCACAACCAGCACCTCCTCATTCCCTCCATTGCAACCCAGATCGAGTGCCCTCCTCATCACCCAACAAAAGCCCCCTCCTCCTCTTCCACTTCCGCAGGAAATTACCTTGTCTAGCCGCTTCACATCCACGGTCTGTACTTTCAGAGAGGCATTATGGGTGAGCAAACAGGACGAGCCTGGGAGTGGTGAGTGGTGTCACTCTGTTCTCACAGTTCTGGTCGCTCAAATTTAACAATAGAAAAAAGGAGAGAAGAGAACCAAAGCGGTGGATTTTGCAAAAGTGCTGTTTAACAGCTGTTTTAGTGTTTCAAAACTCTATATCTGACACTGTTATGCCTTTATGATGTTTTTTATCCCTTTTCTTGAACATATAACAGAACTTCAGCATCATGTCAGCCACAGATTTTATTAGCATATAAAACTCTAACTTTATCCACTTATTTATATCTCTGATATTAGCATTATTTGTGTTTCTGTTACTGTGTGAAATTGACAGAAGTAACAATATGAAGTCTGAATTTAAACATAAGGCCATTCACTTTTCCTGAACCTGAGCAAACAAACTGTAGTTTGTTACCAATTAGGGGTCATTAATCTCTTAGATATCAAGAGGTATTTCAAGGGTATAGAGTGTTATGAACAGCTGTTATTTTTCTAAACTATGTTTCCATAATGTCATCAAGGTTGTACAATCAATAGTTTTTCTAGTTTTCCTTATTTAATAAAACATTTAAATAACATAGCTGCAACATTGAAGCTGAAGGATTTAGTTATTCTGGGACTCATAACATAGCAGCTAAAAAAGGTTTTTTTTTCTTTTTAAAAAGATTTTATTTGTGATAATTATGGAATCGAGTTATTCTAATGGCGAAAAAAACATGACCTTAAAAATAGTGTCATAAATTGTATTATGAGAGCGCAAGATTTCAGTTTATATGCAATGAAGTCCAAGTCTAAAAACTTTTTTTTTTATAAATAAAAAAAAAGAGCTTAGCTAAAAATGGCAGTACCAATAAATAGGCAGGAGTTCTTGTCAAAAAGGTATTTTTTTCTTAATTAATCAGGAAAAATGACTCCAGAAAACAGGCTGCAAATTTCAATGTATTTTCTTCAAACTTTTTTTCAAAAATACATGTAAGCACCGTGTTTATCTAAAATAATAATGCTGTGGATGTTTATGTAAATGTGAACTCATGTTAAAAATATGAGTGTCAAACAGATGCTGGAGACGCACAGGGTTAAAGTCATTATAGAAACTGTGGTCATATTCAAATATTCAGATTGTGAGGGCTCAAATTGATTGTGGGGCCTTTTTCTGAGCTTTGGGAACTCAGGAAACCACAGAGAGAAGAGGTGGATTTACAATGCACGATAATGTTGTCTGCTCTCTAATCCGCAGGGATTCAACGTGGCTGAACATCACAGGAGAACAGCGATACTGACAACAAAAGGTTTACCACGAATGACTCAAATGAGAGAGATGGAGGATGTGATGGGGGAAGAGAGATAATTATGGGTGAGTGATAGAGGAATGTGAGTGAAAAACATGGTGACAGAAGAGAGCAGCCGATTAGCATGTTGTTTGCTCATTAAATTGTTATTTTCATTTATCATCACTCCCATAGTTATGCTCCAGTTGCATCTGTAATAAGGCTAAAGGTCATATTTATGGCAAGCTCTAATGGTCTTTGTGATTCTGACCACAAAGAAGGAAACTAATGAAAACATCTACATGAGGAGGAGTTTCGATGTGGCGACACGGTTTGAGACTGCCATCAGTGTCCGGCGTGGCGGCACAATTTTAATGATGACAGTTTTGACAACATGGAGGCGCAACTGATACTTTCAAGCATGACTGTCTACTGCACTGATGCATATTTCATAAACTCGTCATTTGTGGGAAATACCAAAACTGACATATGAAAAAATATGCAATCTGAAAAGGTACAAAATGCAAACTGAGTCACAAGGATATTTTAATGCCTTTAAAGGCAATAATTTCTACTTAACCAAAGCAAGCAAACTATGATTTGTTATCAATCACGGTGCATCAATATATTTGAATGTAAAAGCTATTTGAAGGGTACAAACCTCCCACATCATTAGTATGGTTAACTCTAAATGGCATTATATATTCATACAGATAAAGAGGCGTACTTGGAAGCTTTCGCTATATCTGAGGTGGTCATAATAGCATTAACACCAAAGGCAGAAAACCAGAATCAAACACTTTCTTGAATGCAGAGCAAAAGTGAGTCTCCTGGTGGGATACCGCTGGGAAAAGGTTGGGAATCACAGTCGTAGGGGGTGTAGGAGGGCCCTACTTGTCATATGTCTGATAAGGCCCATTTAAAAGTCTGATAACATTCAGCAGGTGAAAAAGAAAAGAAGATGGACGGACAACAAGACCATTTTTTTTGTAATAACAGGCATGTATTCATTCCAGCAATAGCATACCTGCAATCTGCATTCACCAACAGACAATGACACATCCAGCAGCAGGGACATACTGTCGTTTCACAGTGATCGTGTAAATCAAGGTTCCTTTGCCTCTTTTCTCCTCTAATAAAAAGACTCCCACTCTCAATCCAATTTGCACACAAATGAAATCATTAAAACATGCTCCCCTTGAGACGTTTACCCTCGAGTTATTAACTTATCTCTAAAAAACACAAGCTCCAAATCCTGATGGAGTTAACCTCTCTTGTGTTTGGCATGTGTGCTGCCTGATGGACTCGTGCTCCGTGCGTTAGGGCGTGTCTGCTGTGGGAAAAACCGAAAAGGTTCTAAGGAGGAATGTACGTGTGTCGGTGCGCGCGCGTGCACACGTACCTGCAGGTGTGTGCGTACGGACGACGTGCACAACAGTATCAGCGTACATGCAGGTATGTGTGGCTGCAGAGGCGAGTCAATTAGGGGACAAAAGAGAGGAGAGCACAAACGACAGGCGGGGAAAGAGTGAAAGAGAGACTCGGGAGAGAAAGAAAGCTCCGACTATGCCCCTCTCCCCTCGATTCCCTTCACTGACTTCCCTCTACTCGGCTCCCACACAGCAGGAATGCACAGGTAACACCACTGTGTGTGTGTGTGTGTGTGTGTCCCGTTTGTCTCCAGTCTCTCCTGTTCAGTTTGAGTGGTGGAGAGTAACTAAGTACCTGCACAAGACTGCTTCAGTACCATTGGTACGCATTTGTACATTGACAATTTATATTTCTGACACACCTAACCTCCTTTTTTTTGTATTGATATCAGAGGGGAGTATTGTGAGAAGCTGGTTATATTTTTTGGAATCTTCAATTTTTTCTCTCAAACGAAGAAGCAAAGTCAAAGTGCACCATAATACCCCCCCTGCACATACAAAGATCTCCAATGACCACACTGGACCTTGTTTGTTTAATCCATGCACAAACACAAAGGCAAAACAGCATGTGCATGTCAGCCTATTTTATGTGTGTTGCCAGGCAACAAGTGTGACTCGTAGTGCACACAGAGAATAACCATAACATTCAGCGTTCAACTCCGAGTCAGATGATCTTTGTGCAGCAAGTGTCTCCTGAAACTTCCACAGTACTATTGTTCAGGTGATTTGTCCCCAGGAGTTTTTATACAAGCGTCACTGAATAACCGCACAGATTCCATCCATTCATCCATCCATCCATCCATCCATCCATCCATCCATCATAGATCCACAAAATGAAGTATCTTGAGTCCGTAAGAGGAAAACGGTGTGCCTGTACAGAGCCTATGGAAACACGAGGAGAACATGCAAACTCCACACAAAAGGTCCATCTTCAGGCTGCAGGAATGTACTCCTTCTCCACAACTCCAATTTAACATAGGGCAGGAGTGTGAGTGGGAAGGATGTAACAATATTTTTTATTCATTATGGGAGAATGCACATTGTTAAAATCTGCACTGTTTAATCAAGCATCAATCGGGGTTAACTGTAAGCCTCGTTATGGTGTATTGTTTTGATATTCTTAATGTATGATGTATGGATCTCTGTATATATTTGTGCCCACAGAGCTGTTCTGATGACTGAAGTTTGCTTTTAGTGGGATTATTTCAGTGCATTTCTTCTTGTCTATATTTCAAAGTTTTATATGATTCATTATTTATATTTTGATCTTTATTGGTGTGTTACACCTGGTCTGTTTTGATAATTGCTTATCTCCCATGGTTTTAAGTATAATTCCAACGTTACTTCTTTGGTTGTTTTCTTGGATATGATCTTCTATAGCACCTTTTTCACATGGTTTTTGATAAATGCTGTATAAATAAGTAAGTGTAGTCTCATGGTATCTCTAGTATTGTATCTTATATTGCATTGTTTCATCTTTTTGTACTATATCTCATCAAGATGAATCTCATCGGATCATATGTCATTGTACTGTATATCATGCAATTGTTTCTTGACATTTGTGCCTCATCATATGGAATTTTATGATGTCATATGTCAGCGTGTCACATTTCATCATACATGCCAATGTGCAGTACCTCATCATGTTGTATTATTGAATAGTATCTCATTATAGAATGTATCTTATCGTAAAACATTATATTTCATTGTACTGCATCTCTGTATCTTGTAGTGTATCACATTGCACCATGTGAACAGTATTGTGTCCGAACATAATGTCATATGTCATGCCTGGTTTATCTCATAGTATCTTCTCTTCTGTAGATGTAACAGTAACATACTTTGGTTACTTTAGATACAAAAACAACTCTTTAAGTGGACTGACTTTGACCTAATACCAGTCCTACTAATTTACCCAAATATCCACAGAGGTCTGTACACGTGTTTTGACTACAAAACTAACCCAAGTCTCTAAATTCACACCTTCAGAATTAATGTGCTCATCTAAAGTCATACAGTGGTTCAAATTGGCTGAAGAAGATAATGGCAGGTAATTTCTCTCAGTTGTTGTTTATAATTATAGTCAATTTCCCATGGTTGCGCACGCACGCACGCACGCACACACACACACACACACACACACACACACACACACACACACACACACACACACACACACACACACACACACACACACACACACACACACACACACACACACACACACACACACACACACACACACACACACACACACACACACACAAAAAAAATAAGCGGATAGTGACCAGTGCACCGTCAAACGTTTATATATTCATTGCTTTGCTTCACTGTCCTTTCTAACTGCACAGACGTTTTCTGGAATAAAGATAATAAAACAACATTATGGCTCCTCACCTGACTTAAACCTTGTTGAGAACTTGTGGGCTTTTCTCAAACGTGAGCTTTACCATGAAGGAAGACAGTCCACATCTCTGAACAGAGCGGAGGTTTTGGTTGTTGTTGCCGCACAAAAAGAGTCCATTGATGGAAGTCTTGTGATGGGTATTGAAAAGAATTGTTGCTATATTTTATCACAGATGTGTTTGTGGAAATGTTAGATATGGTTCTTTGTACATTTTAAGTTAGTTTTTCATTTAGTTGCCTGATAATTCTGCACATCAATATTTGACAAATAGTTTTGCACGCTGAGATATTTTCAAAACCTGACTATTACTTCCTTAAACATTCACGTGAGCGAGAGCACTGCGGTTGTAACTTCTATTCATCATCACAAATACAACTTCCCGTATATTTCTGAACACAGTTCAGGGCACGCTCTAATCACACTCACACGAAAAAACAACTTTGAAAGAAGAAAACAGCAATCTCAGTTATTGATCAAGGCAAGCAAACAAGAATTGTTTTCTTGTTCGTGTCATCCACCATGACCTCCTTCATATACAGTACATACACAGAGGCATTAAACCAGGTCAACTTTCCCTTAACCTCTTCCTACTTATTTACCACAGCCAGCGGGGCTTTTGTCACACAGAGACAAACATTAAACATGTTGTTTGGGGTATATATGTAGAAACACTTGAGGAGTGTGTAACTCTTCACCAGAATAAGCTGATGATAAAGAAACACACACAGGCAGCAAAGAAACAGTCGAGCCGACAGACACTCAGTTCACAGCATCCACAGGGGAAGATATTTGCATGACAACCACACTTTGCATATTGCTCTGACGAGGAAGTACTTTGTGTCATCAGAGCAACAGGCTTTTTCCTTCTCATATCCTTTGGTTTAGATGTGCTAGGTGGAGGTTATAACACATGGAAACACAGAGAAACGAAAAGGAACTCTGTTTTTGGTGCTCAGCAGATTAAAAAAATGACATTTATAAATATCCAAACAACAGCACATCTCTTTAAGAACAAGGTGTTGTAGATAGTCTGCAGACGTCACAGGGGGAAATTATACAGAGCATTCACACTAATTAAAAACTAACTTCTTTGATAAAAAAGTAACAATATTTCAGACTGTCTGGGGGGGAAGAAATAGGTTCCTGTGTGGTATTTGGAGCGCTAAAACAAGCTGGATAGAACAGCTGTGGGTAATAATACAGCTTACAGATAGTTTGGTCATCAGTGAAAACTGCTCAGCAACCTAACAGTTAACAAGGTCACAAAAACTTCAAATAAATGTAAATACATGACTGATTTTATGATAGTAATCGGTTACTAAAATGTTTCTGTCAAAAGTAGTGGTGGTAGTGTATTTTGTTTCATTATGAAGATTATTCTCTGTCAATAATATCCATGTTTAGGAAATATCTGATTTCCCACTCTTGTTGGCTGGATCCTCAAAGAAAAAACACAAAGTAATCTGGGAAGAGTCAACGTGTTCTTTGTGCTGTGAATGTGCTGCGGGAGCAAATTCTGTTTGTAATAATACAAATAAAATCACAAATAAGAAAGACACATAAGACACGTTTCCAATTAATGGTGCGAACATAGTGTCTCACACGCACACACAAACAGAGTTGTTCCCAGGAACATCCAGCTGTGGCCTCTGGCAGTGAACCTGAGCATGAAAGAGTTTTTAACTCTCAACCTGAGGATTACAAATGACATTGGCTTCCCCCCATTCACTTCACCTTAACAGTATTTCATGGCGCCATTGTCATTCGTCACAGGGCCTTTTGTTGACCTAAAGAACAGTGATAGTCACCTCAGACATTGTCGGGTGAGGGTTGGTTTCTACCTCGTATCTACACAGAGGCACTGTGTCTACATAGACAACTGGCTTCCTCTTCACTTACACAAAAGAGGCATCGTCACATGAGTGGTTGACAAGAAAAAACTATAAATATGGAGTAAAGCCACAGACGGTAGACAAAGAATAACATCTGGAGTGACAGGGAGATTCATTTCACATTGAATGAAATAAACACCCTAAACAAAGCTAATGACTTTAAGCATCGGCGTGTTCAACTCATAGGTTTTTGAAAATAACAGGAAGTATGAGATTTACCTCACCATATATGACACACTCACAAAGAAATCTGATAACAGATTAGTAAGATAGTCAACCACTGTTTTGTTTTTTTAAATCGTTATTTCTCACACTTCTGAAATGCGTACCAGATTATTATTGTGATTATTACAATTATCTAATTACTCCCAGCTGTCAGATTTGAATGGCTGCGAGAAAAGCCTGAGTGACTACTGCTGTTCACCTTATTGTTGCAAACAGATTCAGCTGTGTAGTCGCCAACAGAGAGCGGTTACCTCACAGTTATAAAATCGTTGAACTTTTCTCGTACCCACCGAGGAAACAATGCAGAAACACCCGCTTTCTGTCACTGAGGTGAAACTGGAGCCGTGTCCTTGGGACTAGGCCGGATTATAGACGAGGTGAAAACAAAGCTAAAATCGGGTTTTTAGCATCTTGAGCGAGACAAAAACACTTTGGAGACAAGCGAGGTGAAATACAACAAAGACTACAAAGACACACTGCAGGGCCTCAGGGCCACAACTAATGTGGCAGTACAGCATGTTAAAAACACATTTTTAAAGTTTTCTCACCGATATGAATTACATTTAGACCTTTTAGCCAGAAATCAATTGGCTTGTTGAAAGACCAAAAAACCAATCTCACAGAATCAAATGAAGCATAAAATAAAAGCAAAAACATCATCCAGCTTCTGGAAAATCCTTTAGGAGAAAAAAAAAAAAAGGAAACATTAGGCATGTGATGGACATTTTTACCATCTGGTTAAGTCTTTTACTTTCATTTCATCTTTTCACATGTGTTGTTTTCTATTCTGGAAGCTGGAGCCTATTTTAGCTGCTAAATTATGCAAAAAGTACTTTCCGTCTTTGAGAGGGTGCCATTCTATCACAGCATGCACACAGTCACAGCCACGTTATTGTTAGATTCCTCATCATCTGCACAAGCGTACGCTTTACATTAAAGCTGGAGTATCCACACAAAAGAGGAACATGCAAACTCCACGAGCCTAAAACTGAACCAGGATTGTCCCGCTGTGAGGTGGAGTGTAAACACTATTGGACCGCTGTGTGGTACTCTGTCAGTCCTGCCAGTCTTCTGGCGCAACTCACCAAGCAAAGTATTACATTTATCACCCAAAGGGTTTTCGGAGTGTCTACCAAGCTCCGGAACTTTTACAGCCATTTTAAAAAACAGCCTGTAAAAATGTGATTTAGAGCTACAACCGGACAAATCACAACACTGACTTCCAGCATCCGAACGGGGCCGAGCCCCTGCTGGCAATCCTGATAACGTTATAAAACCAACAAAACAAACACAATGAATTATGACCATAGGCGCATACATAAGTGCACACACACACACACACACACACACACACACACACACACACACACACACACACACACACACACACACACACACACACACACACACACACACACACACACACACACACACACACACACACACACACACACACACACACACACACACATTTCCCTGAAGAGATTAGTTCAAGGAAGAAAGCCTGAACATGCGAGGGAGGGCAGAGGACAGAGAGCTCAGCTTTCCTCATAATGACTGCGCTCACCTGTTCATCCGCTCACCTGGGGCAGGGGGACCACCCCCACCCCCCTCCTCATTTACCTCCACCGCACATCCCCACCACCACCAACCCAGAGATGGCGAGATAAAGTGAGCCTTTCACTGGAGGACGCGCTAAGGTTGCCACAATGCGGCGCAGCTCTCTCTCTCTCTCTCTCTCTCTCCCTTGCGGCCGGGCCCAGCCCACCCCGCGGCCCGGCCCTGAAAGTGATCTAGGTAGGCTTTCTGATGGAGAATTTTCTCACACTCCTACACGCCAATCACGCACCTCACCAGCACACACAGGGAAAGACAAAAGTATCCCGGAAAGTGTGACACACGCAGTACACACACCGGAACGCACACAAAAGCAAACTGTACACAGATAAGGGAGGTAATTGGCTTTGGGACAGAGAGTCTCACAAGTAAATGGACTGATACCAATCAAGATGAAGAAACATAAACCGACTTTGTGTCACACCCCTGGTTGTGTGTATGAATAGCTCATGTCGTGGGGACATAAAGCTGTTTACAAAGGCATATTTGAGAGCTCATCTCCTATTTGAGGAAAAAAATAAATAATAAAAAATCCCTGCAATCTAAATCATCCAATCTGAGCATGAAGACTCGGGCAAGTAGTTTTTATAGCTTGTGCCTCCATGGACTTATTGTGCGTCAACCTAATGTCCTCTGAAGCGAAGAAAACACACTTCACCTGGGTTTTGTGTGCCGTTTCAAACAATATTGCAACACAACAAGAGTGTGGGGCAGAGCCACAAGGCCCTCTGTTGCCACTCCTGTAATACCTTCATTATAGTAAAAGAGGTGATCATGCTGGGCACCGTCAGAACCGAAAGAAGAGGAAAAAAAGAAAAAGAGACTGCAGGAGGATTTTACTCAAAGAACAAAACAAACAAAAACCTCCAAACTGCTCGGGGAAAATCATGCTTGACTCCTGCTTGTCCTTGCCAAGTCAGTTTGAAAAGGATTCGCTCCAGCTTCCTTTTCACCGATAAACAAGCATTATTTGTGTGAAGTTCAGGAAAAATGCAAATAATGAGTGTCGAGATGGGCTAATGGATTCTTTTTAGAAAATAGGGTGATTATAGAAGATAAGCACTCCAACGCATTACAGTATTTGTGTTACGCCTGACATTTTCCCAGTCATTATTGGGGTTTTTATGGGGGGAAAGCAAGCAAGAACATCAACAAAAAGCCAAAAAGGCCTATCATTGAAGACTTTTGTGTGTACATTTGACCTAAGTAGTAATCGAGCGTTCACTGTATTCAAAAACCATTTATAAACATTAGCGTGTAAAATTGATTGGTGGGTGGGGGTGACTGAATTAAATAAAATAGAAATACAAAAAAAGAACTGAGCCAAAATTTGCCTAAAACGGACAGTTTTCATCTTTTCAGAGGACATTTAGATGACAGCATACACTGAAACTTGATTATTACACATGATACTGTGTGTTTGTGTTTTATCAAAGATATTCATGCATTATTAGAAAAAGAACAACTAAGAATAAGCAGAGAAAACAGAGGGCCGGGTGAGAATGTAAAAAGGTGGATTGAATAATCAATCGCTCTGCTGGCCACGTCTGCTTGCAGTTGGGCTAATAGAGGATTAATTGTTGTCTTTAATGTGGAAGATAAAACATCGAGCGACACACCGTTTGATCACGATGCTGAATGTTAAATACGCCAGGGAAAACCCCTGACAGGCAGAGAATAAAAACTAAAAATTACAACAGATTGGACAAAAAAAGAAATAATCAAGAATGTGATGAGCGAGATCAAGGGATGAAAATAACGCTGTCTAAGTCAACTGCAATCTACAGTCATTAGCTTAAGCATTAATGTGGATTAATAGTTTTTAATCTTGTTACTTATGATCAATCTTGAAAAATATGTTCCTCGGCTTAAAAAAAAAAACTACTTTACTTTTTTCTGATATTCTAACACAAAATTGAACTTGCCTCAGTCAGGCTGTTAAGCTGAAGTCATGGAAGCTTCACAGAAAAAAATCCAAATCAACTGAAAGTGAAGTTTGGAGACCACTCATCTGTGACATAAGCCTGTCAAACTGTGTCAGTCTTTCTTCAGACGGTCTGCTTCATTTAAAATGAATGCATCACGCCAAGTGGAAGTAAAACCAAACAGGCACAAAGAGATGCGACAAATGAACAAAAAGTGATAGAAATGTGGAACAGAACTTAACCTGGTATCTGATCAGATTTCTACCGTGTGGTGAGATTCTATTGCCTGATCCGTTCTCTGGTCCTTAATCGTCTTTGATATGGTCTTAATTCTGATCTGGTTTGTGGTCTCGAGTCACTGGTTTCTGATCCCTGGTCAGTTCTTTTGTCTCTGCTTTAGATTTCTTGGCTCCAATTTATCACAATGATTACATTTTGTTTCACTTCAGAATATCCTAAGAACAATGAATGGATAAACTAAATTATAATAGCAAAGATTTTGAAGATGGATTTTTTTTTAACGACGATCAGACGTGTGATGACGAGTCGGTCTTCATCACACGTCTGATGACGCTCTGAGGAAGGCTGCAGAAACATGTCAGCAAGGTAAAAAAAATTACTTTTCCTGAATTTACCTGTCGTTAAAAAAGAGTCCATAACCTATGTATTTAGAATGACAAAATGAACAGAATTCAACTATTTTGAAGATGGGGAAGAAAGAAAAGGGAAAATGTATACATTAAGGAGCTCATGCAATAATGTGGAATAATGTAGTTTATCAAATCTTCAGCTGGGATAAACCTTGGTATTTTAAATCTAAGTAGATTTACTATGGGAATGCCATGTTGAGAAACCACTGGTTTGGATGTTTGCTGTTTAAAATTGCTCCCCTGCTTTTACCACTATACCAATTACGCGTTATTTCATGAAAGTGTTTCTCGATATTCAGTTTTATTACTTAACAGCTCCATCTTCCCCTGTTGTAAAGGCCTATTGTGAGACAGACACCAGCTCTGAGACAAATAGCAGATTGTGGCTATTGTGTTGCAAAAGCTCTTCTGATTGTCATTGTTATTCCACTCTAGCCTCAATTTGAGAGTATCGTTTTGTACTTAAAGCTTAGCCTGTTCCCTTGGTAACCACAGCAGTAACCATCGCTGCCCCTGTACTTACCGGCCAGGCGTATTTGAAAGGAATGACAATGTGTCCATTAGTGCCATCCTCTGCTCCTGCTCCTCCTCCTCCACCTCCTCCATCATGTCCTCGGTGGCGGAGCGACTCAGAGTTTCCTCCCAGGATTCCCGTGTTGCCCGACCCGAAGGTGCAGGCCCCAGTTGCGATGACGCGGGCCTGGTACTCCTTGAGGCAGGCTTGGAAGAAAGTGTCACATTGGTCCCGGGCGGAGCAGCGCTGACCGCTGCTGGCCTGCAGGTCGCAGCAGTCTCCAGTCTGCAGGAGTCCGTGTGGGTTCTGGAAGTGACGGATCTGAAGCTCGAACATCCCGACGGCACTCACAACCTGAGAGAGGACAGGGACGGCCACATTAATATAGTGACTCAGTCACAGCAAGCAAGTTCTCACCGTCACATTATGAGTTTTCTTTTGTTCTCCCACCTTGTCCTACACAATTTTTTTTACCTTTGTGCTTTCAGTTTTTGTGTCATTTGAAAGTTGAGCTATAAATGATACTATAAAAAGATGTAAACTCCCCAACGAGTGAGTAAGGGTAGATTAACTGTATTACCTCAGAGTAATATGACAGATAACACTTATTTGCAGTAAACAATAAGTCCTCGACATGGGAGAAAGACAATAGATAATTTAAGCTGTCAATGTGTGTTTCATCTTCACCATAAATTAATTTATTACAATATTTGAAACTAATTTATTTAACATTATAATAGAAAATATTTTTATTTAAAGTTGAAACACTTATTTATGTTATTTTTTAAATTGTTGCTCAAATGACATTTCCCTGCTTCTATTCAATGCAATTCAACTTTATTTATATAGCCCCACATACAACACAGTCATTTCTAGGTGCTTTTAACAGAGAGAAACCCAATAAATCTACTTTATCAAATAATTGTAAATCCATATTATCTTGTGAAAAATTACTATAAAACTTTTCAGAAAGGTATATGAAAGATGTTTTTACTTGATGAAACATCAAGCAGTAAAATAAATGACAGCAGAGAAGACAATTGGAAATGTGCATTGGTGTTTTACGTTGAAAATAGCATGATGCACATAATAATTCAACATTTGATGACCCATGGTCAACAGAAAATGTCAGAAATGATCATTTGGTAATCATGATGCATAATCAATTGTATTACAAAGTAATGAACCTTTTATACTGCTACAGTCAATGTGGTGTCTCTGAATGATGAGACTGCGTTTCTAACTCTGTAGTCAGAAATCTATCAATACCACTTAAAATACAACAGCAGATGTTCAATTTGAGGAAATGCAGACCACCAAGTTTCAAGAGGTTAAAGCAGGGATGTCAAAAATAGAACCAGTGGGGCAAAACTGGTACAGGAGAGGGTTTATTCAGGCCGGCCTTACTATTAATCACAAATGGAAAATAATGTTCTGTCTTTTCTTGATTCACAGGTGATCACACTGTGTGTGGCAGAAGTTTCAAAGCACTGCGACCGGAGCAGAGGCGTCCGTGGTGCTGCAACGAACGTAACATGTGCATCAAAGCCACACTATGAGCGTGCATTTATAAAACAAGCATTCTGAAGGCTGCAGAAATCATTTGAAAAGTAACCTACTTTTGCCAGAAGTAGAGAAAAGTGAGAAAGCTATTTCTGATGTTTTGACATATGTAATTGTCCAATAAAGCTCAAAGTCGTGTTTTTTTTATTATTATTATTTTTAGCTACAACGCAATCCAAAAATAACAACGTAGTTGTTTTATTGTATTTCATATCCCCCGTAACTACATATATCGTAGTTTAGCATTTGAATTTGTGATACTAGTTACACAATGAGCAGCACTATTGTTAACAAGACAACTTTCAATACGCTTTCACCTTTGTACTGTCAGACTCTGTTCAGCTGTTCTCTTTCTATATTTTTTGTCAGGGGTCATCACAGCAAGTCTTTGCAACCGCTGTGAAAGTTCTCGGTTTATACGCTGGAAGCCGTTGCCAGGATTTGAACCAAGGTTGTGCACATCCATAGTCAAATCTTAACTCAATGCACCACCAGAGGAACGAGGCGTACTTTGTATTATTGTTGTACTTTCCTATTCAGCGTGCAGGCATGAGAGTGAGAGCCAGGGAAATTAACTAACTTCACTCGACAAGACAGGAGACAGTTATATTCAACAAAATGTCTCACAATTTCACCTGAACTTTGATGTTTTGATAAATAACTGTATTCTATTATTGACAAATTGTGTTATCTAAGATCATAAAGGCACAGAATCAAAACACAGCAAAAGTTCACCAGAAGGGCTGTATTTGTATTTTGTTTCCAACACTTATTGTTTAAAAAAACCCCAAAAAAAACAGACTGCTGATCAGAAATAGATGATGACCCGTATAAAGACTCTCAACACATCAGCTTCTTTGAATTCTAGTCAAAATGAGGCAGACAAAAAACTCTGGAAATATATTTTGAGTCTCAAAGCCTCAGCTGGTTTTGTAGAAAACCACAAGTCCTCACTTCAGATTTCACAAACGGTCCAAAACAATGGACTTCACTTTTCAACCGCTTGAGCGGTCCCAAAATGCTTTACACCGTCACACTCACCCATTCACACACACGCCACGGGAGGCTGCCATGCAAGTGCTCAATCCACCTATTGGGAATGATTTGGGGTTCAGTGTCTTGCTAAAGGACATGTGGACTGGTAGAGATGGGGAATCAAATCTTGAGATTGAGACACGATTAAGAGACAATCGCTCTACCAACTGAGCCACCCAATAACAACAAGAAAACCTTCATATGGCCAGTCATTTTACATGATATAATCTGATTTATTTGAACATGATTTGATCAAATAAACAGAACAGCTGAGAAACTTTGTGAGTTGACTGTCTTGTTTTCTTCACTGTAATGTCTCGGTGTTGTCTGGGAATCTGCAGCGGCCTGCATGTCTCCTCTGTATATCATCTGTTTGTGAGTATGTTACAACACTCTGACTGCAAACGAGAGAGAGAGAGAGAGAGAGAGAAAAGGAATTAAGACATAACTTTGTTTCCCACAACTCTGGTTGACCTCCAGTCGGGGGGAAAAAATAAACCTTTCCATTTAAATCAGGCACAGATTCACCAGCACTGTGGCCATATAATCCTCTCACTGTTTATCCTTCAACTTCCTTCTATGTACCACGTCTCCTCATGTCTTTCTGTCTGTCACTACCACTCCCTTCTTATTTCTCACTTTCTCCTCCCAGGGGGGGACGATGACAGTGGGATTCAGTTCTCCCTCCTCCTCACGTCTGCCCTTTATGTGGAACAAGCTTTAACGCGCCTGTCATTTCTTTTTCTACAGCCATCAGCTCTTTTCCTCATTGTCCTCACTTTCATCTGCTTCTCTTTCTTCGCTTCATGTCCCCCCCTCCCTGTCTGAGGACGGGTGGGGAGTACACACACACACACACACACACACACACACACACACACACACACACACACACACACACACACACACACACACACACACACACACACACACACACACACACACACACACACACACACACACACACACACACACACACACACACACACACACACTTTACAGTTAACAGGACCCCCTGAGATTCGTGGAGCAGCCGGTCTGTGTGTGTGTGTGTGTGTGTGTGTGTGTGTGTGTGTGTGTCAGAGGTTGTGGCCTCTTTTAGGAACAGCAAACAACAAAATAGGACTATTGTTATGCCAGATTGTCATGGAACCGCTGATGATGAATAAATCTGAATAATTCATTGATGTTATGGTTCTTGGGTGCAATTGTTGAACAAACGATAGTTTATTAAGTCCAAGAATTAGGGTGCATTTGTGCATGCAGCGATAGAAAGATCTATACTGTCCACAATGAGCACCAATCTCAGCTCCCCCATTGTATATGTCCCTCTCTTGCACCCTGTTCCTGGAGCTGAAAGGGGGTCGGTGGGGGTGAACTTGTCCACATCAAAAGGTTTGTGGAGATACAGTGGCGCTCATCACTCCTCATTATCCTTTCTTCCTCTCCTCTGCTCGCTGCCTGAGCCATTCCCAGCATACCAGCATTTCAGCGCTCAGTCTGACCAGAGACACAGGGACCGAGAGAAAGAGACAGAGGGCGGGAGGGGGAGGGAGGGAGAAAGAGACAAAAAAGAAAGGTCCGAGCCAATCGGCACATCTCTGCAGGAGAGCTTTGGCTGTCAAAGGCAGACTACAGGCAAAACTCACCACAAACCGTCTTCTCTCGTGAACTGCAATATATCAACCATTACGAGCAGGTAATACTGTGATCGTCAGAATGAACATGACAAAATTAACCGAATATTGGATAAACATTAAACTAGCGGAAGCATCCACATATTTTGATACAACTGCTTTATTTACTCTAGTGTTACAGGGACCCAAGGCACAACTCATGTGACAATGAGCAACACACAAACAGCCCTCCAGTCCATCTCGCACACAGGGCTAAACAAAAACACATTTGCACTTGGAGCACATTAGACTCACCACTCAATCTTTGCATGTCTTTGGGTTTGTGGGAGGAAGAACCAGTAGGATATTCACATAAGTGCAGGGAGAACATGCAAACGCCATATAAACTCCCGGTAACCTGGTTTCATCGCACAGCAGTGCTAAATGGATAAATCCATGCATACATCTTTGACTCTTAACTTAGGGGCTGAAGCTGATCCCAGCTAACTCTGGGCGGGATACAGTCTGGACAGGTGGCCAGTCAATCACAGAGCAAATACTGAGAGAAGACAACCACACCTACAGTCAAATTAGAGACACAATTCACTTAATACCCATGTCTGGAAGGAAACCAGAGTCCCCGGAGAAAACATGCAAACTCCACACGGAAAAGCAGAGATATCTACCCATCTACTATAATGCTTATATCCTGTGCAAAGTTGCAGTAGCTGGAGAGAAATATGGGCCAGAGAAGCTTATACCCTGGAAAGGCCACCAGGCCCTCACAGGGCAAACAGAGAGAGACAGACAACTACAAACTCACATTCACACCGAGGGGCAATTTAGCATCACCAATTAAGTGTGGGCCCAGAAATATCAAATGGGCCTTTTATCATTTAATGGAAAACAACCAAACATTACACTGATTTCAGTCACTGACTGACTGAATAAGTATATGATGCTTATTAGGTTTACTGGTGCCTTCTTGTGATAATCAAAGTATTGAGATGACAGCTGATGTTAAAACCAATAAAAAAAACTCTATCCACTTCCTGTGACACTGCACCAGGAGAACATGTAAACTCCACCCATAAAGGCTCTCAAGCCCAATTCAAACTGGCGTTGGGGCATTCGTGCAATGAGTGACATCACAGCGCAGCTTTACTTAAGATATAAAATATTTTTGAAGACACTCAAGTGTAAATGTTATCTAATCAGATTTAAGACCTGCATGCAATTTGCAAATGAAATAGAAATAATCTCTTCTCGATTCACATACAAAAGCACCACTTCGTGTGTGATCACTGAGTTATATAAAACTGAACATCAGACTCCCAATTATCAAAAAGCCTTATTTATGAATAGCCGGTTTTCCCCCTGCTGCATTTATAAATAGTCACAAGCAGCTATGGAGGATCCTGGGTGTGTTGGCTTCACACTGCAGTGCAGTCAGAGAATGGAGGGAGTGAGCTGTGTTGTTCCTCAGCTGTGAGGAGGTTGCAGAGGTGCTTAGGGAGACACACACAGAGCTGCCTGAATGTTCAACATTCGCACGCCCCGGAGTATGTTCGGCTGTGGCCCCGAGCTCCACACACACTCAAGAAACAGATGCTGGGTGTGATCTCAGTGTGGTGGAGAAACATGCATGTGCAGATGCATGTGTGCACACACATGCACGCTCACATGGAGCACCACTGGACCTGGGCTTTCTCCCAGTAAATTCAGTCACACCTCAGTGGCATCCTGACAAGACAAGCAGCATCGCTGACAGCTCACCAGGAAAGAAAAGAAGAAAAAAAAGGAGGGGGGGGGGGGATTTTTTTCCGCCCCTCTGAATCAAAAACCTAGTTTAAATGCAACCAAATATAATTGTTTATTCTGGGTATCTTGCAGAAACAAAACAACTTTTAAAACATCAAAAAGAAATGTTGCACTCATACAGCCTCCAGGTGGAACACACCAAAAATGAACTTGAACAGTGGGTACAGATTAAGAATATCAAAAATGGATAATGCACCTGCAGGCAAACACTTTGGAGATGCAATTCTCCTGTAGTCTGTAATATGTAATACTTATGAGAAATGGGCGCTTTACAGGGAGACGTGATGGGTAATTCAGGTGTTAATTACCCTGCTTCAATCATTGAACATTTCTCAATGTACTTTAAAATGAATCATGGGTTTATGTAGCTCAGAGGTCCACACGTGCATCATAATCAGCAGATGTGCTTTACGCTTTAGAATAATTTGTCTGGCGTTTACCAAAATAACCTCATTATGACTTTTGTAAAAAGCTCAAAACGTTTTCAATTAGACATTTTGGCAGTGGCATTTTTCTGTCACACCCCAGAGACAGGGCTGAAGACGCTTCTGTGTTGCGTGGGATAATCGACATCAGCGTCAACGGGCTGGAACAACAGGTGGGCACAGCGCCATGGAGGAGCCGAATGAGGGCAGCACAAAGGGGAAAGGAGGAGTGTGCAGCAGTCTGCGTGGACTTGGTTTGTCACTCTGTCCACGCAACTGTGATTTAAAACAAAGACTTAACCACAGTTACAAATGATCTTGCAAGCTTTACGTGCATGTTGCCCAAAATAGCACTTAATCGGTGGCTTACCTGCGGTTGCATCGTGAGCGCGACAAGAAAAAGCACAGTGCGCTGCAGGTTGAGGGGTCCCCAGTGTCGCCCGGCCCTCGTGTCTGCGTCTCTACTGGTCTTCCCGCCCCAGTCTCTGGGATGGAGCCGAGTTATCCTGTGCGCTCTCGTGCTCTCCATCCCTGCGTCAGGGGATTGGAGACTGTGCTGTGCGCTCTGGAGATGTTGGTGCCCCCCCCTCTCCTCCTCCTTCTTCCCTGAGTCCTCCGTCCGCCCAGCTCGATTTTAAACCCTGAAACTCGGGCAAAGCCACTTCATCGTTCAGGTCACACAGAAAGCGTAACGATCCACGTCTCCGCTCGGATTTATCACTCAACTGACCAAACCCACCCACACGAGCGCACGCCCGATCCAGGGAATGGCACTATCACACAAATACGCACGGACTTCACACAAACACAGCCCTTTTGCGCTGTATTCCTTCCACCACCTGCGTTAAGAGGCTTTACAGGTCCAATCTGCCGGCTCACTTGACTTGAACTCTTATCCCAATTAGCTGATACTCTCTCTCTTCATCGCGTGTCTCTCTTCAAACTCGATCCACGCTCAAAAATACCCCCCCCCCCAAAAAAAAATCTTCTTGAATTAAATAAGGAGTGTAAGGGATCCAGAAATCAAAGTCAATATCTCCAGTGGGAAGATTTCACACACGCACACGCGCACATCTCATCCAAGCGGCTCACTGACCATTCGTCGACCCGATATGAAGCCCGGTGGCTCCAGTCACTGTGGGAAACAATGAGGGAGGGAGCGAGAACGGGAGAGAGGGGGAGAAAGACAGAGCGTGGAGGGTGTGTCCTGAGGCAGGGAATATCCGTCTATCAGCCGTTGTCCGGATGGTTCCCAGCGCGCACCAGTGCTCTCATCCCTTCCTGTCTCTCTCCGTACACTTTGAGCAACATGAAGCCCGGCCCAAACTTTTTGGTCACATTTGCGCATGGGTTTATCCTGAATGCCGCCTCGCATCTCGCAGTCCCTATGTGGGTTTCCCCTTTCCTTTCTACCTTTTGTAGCACCTCCCTGGTACCTCTCCTCCGGTTTCAGCTGTCCGAGGTCCCCGGCCCACTTCAAAGCTCCGCCGTGCCAATTAACTGTTTTCACAGTTCTGCTCCGGGCTCGGGTGGTCTCTCAATGGGGACGCTTCAATGGGCTTCACGAGACGAAGCCCGTCACAATTAAAATGCCCTTCTTTTGCGAGTGATGACATGGGAGGTATTCACAGACTGCCCAGAAACTAACACCGAGTGGCATGACTGCGGGACCTTTGAGCCGCGTTTCTGCTGATGGTGATTGGCTGTTGCGCGCACGGTCATGACGCATGACGCACAGGTGCTGACGCGCGCGGCAATGGCTCACCTGAAGCCATTTCTTCAAAAATGTAATTGACATTTGTGATTGAACTTGCTCCGACAGCTGCCGCTCTGTATATTGTTCTCACATGCTGCAGCCAAACAAGGCCGCCGGCTAGATCCTAACAAGCAAGCTCAAATATAAGAGACAATTGTAGGGTGTCCAGGCTTCTTTGGAATACTGGCAACGGTCACATGGCAGATTTTCCACATCTGACCTCTAATGCCCGTCTTGTTGGACGCAAGACCTCCACACAATGTACCTTCTTCATCGGAGAAAGTCTAATGAGATTCTGCCTCCCGCCTCCTCCTCCATCTTTAAGGTCTATCATGGGCTTGTTGCTCACGAGCTTCCCTGACAACCGCTGGTGTTTCCGCGGCTTGGTGCTCCTCAGTGACCCCGGAGCGGAACAGAGGGCTCTTGAGGAGCACGGCCCTGATTTGCATAGAAGAGCAATGACCTCTAAAACACCAGCTGAATTTCTAACCAACCACCCGGTGTCACACAAATATCACTTGGTCTGCTTGGAGTCTGCAGTGAGCATCACCTGAGGAAGACGCACCAAAAATATGCAACCTCCTCCACTCTTGTTGCCCTGTGACTTTAACCACAAGGCTCATGATTTGTGGATTTGGCACCATCTAATGGTCAAATATGCATCGAGGAAACTCTACAGAGAAAACATTCTGAAACTATTATCAATGTTTAAAAAAAAAAAAAAAAAAGCAACTCATCCATCGTCTACATATTTTTATTCAAATTAGGGTAATTTGAACTGAAGCAGAACCACGTTGTTAATACTGATAGAAGAACAGAGGGAGAACATGCAAACACTCCACTTAAATCATTAGAAAAATCCTTTGAGCTCATTAGAGATGTGGCCTTGAACAAAAAGCTGTTTTGGTCCTTGGGAATAAAATAAATCAAGAATGAAAAATGTGGCCTACGGCCAGACAGTAGTGTAGTGGTTAAGTGAAGTCCACTCATTTCATAGCGAGGATGATCCTGCTTCGGCTTCGGGGTTTTCTCACGGTACTTCACGTTCCCTTCACAATCCAGAACATGCATTTGAGATAAATTGGTAACCGTAAAATTGCCTGTGGGTGTGAATGTGAGTATGTGTGATTGTCTTTCCCTCTCTGTTTGCGCTATGATGGACTGGTGACCGGTCTCTGGTGCAACCTGCTTTCGCCCACAGCCAGCCGGGATCAGCTGCAGTCCTCTGTGAATCTCAATTAGACAAAGCAGTGTAGAAAAGGGATGGAGGGATGAACTGTCTACGAGAAGAAATTAATCTTAAAAACTTGAATCAAAACAGCTGAAAATGAAATTGGATATGTATTTGTGAAAGTGTATATTTTCTTGTTTTCTATTTCTCATTGCTTGTCCTTTACACTGTTTTATTTGTCAATGCTTTTGTATTCTGTGTCAGGTAGGGACAGTTATTATAGATTAGATCAAGCTGTCAAAGGTTCACTGAGGGGGCACTGGTTTTTATACAAATAAACATTGAGATTAAATAAATCCCTAATCAGCCCTGATAAATATGGGACCACAGACCATTATCCATAAAATACACATAGGAATTTAAAATAAATGCAAGCCATGATATATTTGATTGCTTTTGGTGTTTATTCTTTTGACTGATTCACAGAAGCTTAAGAAAATATTCAAATACAGTATTTGAGTCCATATGGAGGTCCAAGCCATGACATGAAAACCACAAGCCATTATTCCAACAACAGCTGTTACAAGTGAATTCAGGTCATCTCTTTGGCTTCTACTGGTCGAGGAAACACTCCATCCCATGCAAATTCATTATCCTGTTTGATTCTGGCTGGCTGAGGCATGTGACCCTCTGTCACCCTCTCCCTGCTGTAAACTACCAAATAGAGGGAAAACCTTAAAAAGAGGTTTGAACCCATGAACAAGTTTCACTCCTTATATTTTACAGCCTCTTGGAATAATCTCACTGAAACTATTCATTGAACCAAGATTCTTTTATGTACATTCCTGAGATATGAAAGGGTTAATAACCCAAACTGAGTTCGTAAACCAACAGTTTCATAGAGGAGCATTGACAGCACAGCAAAAAAAACACCAACACAAATACCATCAACATACAAGTTGCCCTTCAGTGCCGGCAAATGAAGGATTAACGTTTGGTAGATGGGACGGCACGAGGCACGTTGCCAAGATCCCGCCACACACACACGGCATCCCGGTGGCTAAGGTCAGCGCTTTCTCAAGGCAAAATAAGGGAGTGTGGAAAGGCTTGGGAAACTGCTGAAGAATGTGAATTTCTGTGTACACTATTGAGCTGACCTGAAGACAATTACACAGGGCACAGTTTACGTCCACAACAGTGAGGCCTTGTGTGCTGTGGGCACAGTTGATAGCCCAAGCCTAAATTAAGCTTTTCAGGTCTAATTCACACGTCACTTCGTCGGACGCTCATGAATCTAGCCTTTGAGAGGAGCAGGCCGCGATGGTGGGTCTCATTGGCATGTTTTTACTCCGCAGACCTGCATTATCTGAAGGCTGAGAGGAGCGTTTGAGGGTCTGCTACAAAACAATCGGTAGGAATTTACTAATTGGCAAAGTGTGACACACCATATTAAAGGGCATTCACTCATTATTGGTTTCAACATCAACTATTTACACACAGTCCAGGCTTAATCATAATTTCACAGAACATGTAATTTGCTTGGGTATTTGAGTAACTTGTTTCCATAATAAAAGTTCACAATATTTCATTACACAGCTGAGAACTTTAATTTGAAGCATATTACAGTAGATTTTTTGCAATACAGCAGATGTAACTATTAATATTCTCTACACCAATAATCAATTTACCAATTTCTTTCATTTGGGTTAAGGTGGTGCGGAAAACTGATTGCCTCATAGATCTATTACCGTAGCCTGAAGCCCTCAAGTAAGTACAATCTGGATTATTTTGCTCTCTGCACTTTTCTCACTTAATGTTCTTTATGCCAACCAGCAATTCCAGAGAAAGTTTTACAGCACCACTAATATAGTGAAATAATACAAACACATGACAAAAGAGAAAACTGTTTTCACGGGGAAAAATTGTTTTTATTCTAAAAAGGAAAATAAGCTCCAGGTACAATATCTGGTAGACCAGACTCTGGGTGCAATGCTTTGTTACAAATATTTAAAAAAAAAAAAAGAGAGCGAGAGAGAGAGAGAAAGAGAAAGAATGCACTTGTAGAAAGAATAGTTGAACTCCAGCTTCCATACAATTACCTGAACTTCGGTGCAGAACAGGAAACCACCAATGCATACTTACATGTAATCCGGGAGGATGAATAATGTCACACAAATCAGTAAAGAATTTCTAAAAAATTCCGAGTCTTGGCCATTAAAAAAAATGACGTAGAAAGGTCATGGGTCATTGGAGGCGTTATTTCTTCGCGAATGAGATCTTCATGGCGTTTGTCTGTGTGATCTTGAAGCCCTGCAGTGCGTCTCGTGCAGCACCAGCCTGCACCTCATTATCAAACTCCACAAAGGCGATGTCGTGGCGTCCCGGGACCAAACGCACCTCTTTGAACCCGGGGAACCTGAATACAGAACACGGGTCAGGTTAGATCTGTAGTGGAAACAACGTGATGGACAACTGAAAGCAGAAAACGAGTTGTTACTGACTGGTTGAAAAGCATGGAGAGCATGAGTTCATTGGTCTCCTCTGGCAGGTTGGTGAGGAAGAGGATGTGATTGGGTGGATTTTCTGCCACCTGTAAAGGAAAGAGATCGTGTGAAGAAGAGTAATTAGTTCACTTCGACACTGAGAGGTTCATCGACCAATAGTTAAGACTTCCTGACTTCAAAGCCGGTAGACTAGATTCCTTCAGAAAAGATATTTCACTTTAACAATACTAGCTATACTTTCTTCTTTTTTTTTTAATATTGTGTCAACTTCTAAACAGGCAAACTGATTTATTTTGAAGAAATGACAGCCAGCTGTCAGGAAACAGGACACAAACTACCTGCTGGGGCATCTGTCCAGGCATCTGTCCGGGCATCATCTGCCCAGGAGGCATCGCACCAGGGGGCATCTGCCCCGGTGCCATTCCTGGAGGAGGCATCATGCCTGGAGGGGGCATGTAAGGTGGTTGGCCTGGCATGTGCATCATGCGAGGTGCCTGGCTCATGGGTGGCATTCCCTAGAGAGAAAAGTATCAGTTTGATAAAACATTTCAAACTATGAATATTCTACCCAGAAACACCAGAGTTAACTGACAAATTGGGTTCAGTAACATTATACAGAATCTATGACATAACCAAGGGGAACAGGGCATGTCAGGAAGAAGTCACACTTCGACAATACAGAGATTTCATGCACTTATGCCAACAACTTTTTCATTCAGAAATTGCAGAAGATAATATGATGTATCAAAGTATTGTAGTGTACATAATATCAGATTTGTGACTATAAGCAAGCAAATCATTTAAATTGCAATTTCTGCTTTGATATGTAGTGCAAACTGACTTGGGGTGGGTGGTTCAGACATAGATATATTGATTGTATTTAACTGAGAATATATCTAGGAGCCATCACAGAACATCATTCTGCCAAGTTTTTACCCCTGCAAAACACTACAAACAAAACCTCTCAGGTTTCACTTACAGGCATGGCAGCAGGAACTCCGCCGACCATGGCTCCAGCAGCTCCTGGTACTCCTTTCTTCGTTCCTCCACCCTCTGGTCCTTTAATCTTCCTCTTCTCCTTCTTACGATCACGCTCCACATAGGTCCCCTTCATCTTCGCAATGATATCCGAGTCCTGTTTAGCATACTGGATCCGCTGCAGAAAGACACAGATATAAAGATATGCACAAAGGTAACTTTGTGAAGTGTGCTTAATGAGTAGAGGATTAATGTATATCGGTAAACCTACCATAGGTTTGTCATAAAACGGGAATCCCTGCATCGATCTGAGCGCGTTGGAGGCGCTATTCACCTCTTTGAAGATAACAAAGGCCTGACCCTTCATCTTAATATTTCGGGCCACTAAAATGTCCAAAATCTGACCAAACTGGGAGAAGATGGCGTAAAGCGACTTCTTCAGCTCTACAACATCGTGGAGAAAACAGAGAAAGCGTTAGTTTGGCTCCGTTTGTCAGACTCCATAAGTGTAGCACACAGTCAAACACTCACCATCTTTCTTGATCTTCTCGTTTAAGTTGTTGATGTAGATCGTATGATTGAGCCGCACATCCGGAGTGGTCATTGTGTAGCCTGTCGGTAAACGAGAGGACACGTTGAATCTTGAAACACTCAGTTTTCATTCATAAGGAGCTAACTGGCTGGCTAACCTTAGCAAACAACCATCCGGCGCGAGCAGCGTGAAGTTAGCAACAAAGCTAACTGCTAACAGGAACTCAGCGCCAACGATTTAGAGATTTGATGATTTAGATGCAACTACCATGTACACCTATTCATTTCTATTGCTTCAAGAAACGCACAAATGAAAACTAACGAGAAAAAAATGCATTGAAATCAAGCTTTTGGACACAAATGACCAAAAAACAAAATCCTCACCACGAACTGGACACACCACATAGATCAATGGACGAAATCCCGGTTCTCAAATCTCGAGCTGTGTTCTCGCGGTATTAAAACACGGAAGATGAAACGTCACTTCCGATTATTCCTCATACCATCTAACACTTATTATTATGATTTTTTTTTTAAACAATATTATGTTAGATTTCCATTGTGAATGGAATATTGTCATATGGATTGCATTTTGTGAATCGAACAACATTTGTGATAGTGCGCTGGGTCCACTGTTTAATACACTAGAGGGAGCTATGGTGGGTCACGGGTGGGCTGTGAGCTATATGTCTATCCAGAGAAGAAGAACTGTGCCGGCAAATACGACCATATATGGGCATCGGTAGCTGTAGCTCCTTAGCTTGGGAGTTGTGGAACTGTCAACATTGCAATATTTCCTTTGCGAAGCGGTGCCAAGGGTAAATTTCAACTTTCCGAATTCAAAGAAAACGTCAGTTAAGGATCGGGTACGGATAACTTTACCATGTTTATAGTTAACAGACCCATTTGTTAAGTTGAAAGAAGCCGGATAGTGTCAGAGAAGGCGGGTGGGTGCAGACTGAATTCATCTGAGCACCAGATCCTTTACACAGGAGCACTAATGATGATGCTTCCTGTTATATCAGGGCAAGGCCAGGCGGAGTCCAGAGAGGATGCCAGTGGACTGCTCCCTGTCACCCCCTCCTATCCCTCCTCCTCCTCCCCCTCCTGCACCTCCTGACTTAGCACCCAAGCAGAAGTTGTATCAGACTTTATCCAGCAGCAGGAGTCCTGTGGAGGGAAACCACACTGAAGCCCTTCTGCTGCTCAGCCAGAGGGAAACCAGGTGAGATATCCTGTCAGGGGAGACAAATACTGTTGATTTGGATCATTCCTCTGCTGGTTTGGACTCTAGAGTAACTCTCAAGGTTTCTGTGCAGTTTGTTGTACATTCAGGAAAAGATAACATGTCCATCCATGCATCCGTCCATCCATCCATCCATCCATCTATCCAGCTTCTATCCTGTTCAGGGTAGGGGAGCACTGGAGCCTCTCTCAGCTCTATAGGCGAGGCAAAATACACCCTGCAAACACAGAAAACAACAACTACACACAAACAGTTACACCGAGAAGCATTTTATAGTCACCAGTTAACTTTGCATACATGTTTTTGGACTAAGGGGGGAAAACCCACAAACACACTGGGAGAATGTATAAACTCTGCACAGAAAGGCCTGGCTGGTGTTTGTACTCATGAAATCAGTTCAGTTCACTTTAGTTTTTCTTTGTGTCCCCGTTGGGCAATTAGTGTTGCAGCAAGTATAAAAATCTAAATAATGCACATACATACATACGTATATATGTATATACCATACATGACATAAAACATTTAAAATTCCAAGGGAGGGATAATACAGTACGTTGACAAACAATCAATAGAACTGAATCAGAATAAAATCACTAAAAACAGTTCTGCTCTGACACCTATCAGCTTTAATGTCAAGGTCGTTAAAAAACCTCAGTGCATAATGTAAGTTCCTGCCTCCTTAGGTTTGACTCCTCATTCCCTGTTCAAATTCAGAAGGGAAATGGCTTTGGGAATACCTGTTACCCTTCATACAAGAAAGTCTGAGCCTAAAGCCAAAAGGTTAAAAAAAACATTCTCGCTGTGGCGAGAGTGCTAATCACTGCTCCACCGTGTGGAAGATATATAACCATTTTATGAAATATGTTAAATATATATCTGACAGTAGCAACTGAATCCCTCAATATTGATACTGCAGGGATTTTTGATGCAAATGGCAGCACAACAGGTAAACTAGAAAGCAGCAATTATTCTTTTATACAGTATATTCTACCAGCCAGTATGGACATGGTTCATAGCCACTATTCGTTAAAAGTGAAATGCTGTCTTGCTTGGGTAGCTTGTTTATTTTCATTCTTTACATATTACAAAATACAAATTTACAATTTTTAGTAAAATAGAATAAAATAGCACGTAATTGGTACTTTACAGGGAATTACTCATTTCAGCAGCATACAAACACAGAAGCATCCCCGCAGACACCAACCCTCATTGATAATTAATATTGGATCAAATTGTTACGATGATCTTTACACGCCTTCTTTGAAATTGCAAATGAAAAAAAAAAGAAAACCCATTGTGGCTTCTGGCCCACTTATGATTTGTTCTGCTCGTGAAAAAGACCTGTTTGCTTCGAACTGCTGCTTTTACGCGTTCTCAGTGTGTTCGCTCTCCACCACCTTTAAATTCTCCTCCTTGCATGAAAAAAATAAAATGAGGAAATCACAGTTCAGTCTGATATCAGTGGGTGTGATCAAATGGAAGTCAAAGCATTTGCATGCTCAGTATGTCTGTGGATAGTTGTGTCAGATGTCACAGCTTGTTTCCTTTAATATTATACACTATTATATATCATTTAAAGAATTTGAATATACCATGTCGCTGGTATTTACACGAGCGACATGGTATATTCAACATGCACACATTGGCCAAAACATGATGTTGGCATTGCTGCAGGTTGAAGAGTCTTTTAGTATCAGAATTGTCTTTGTTTTCAGTTGCAGAGATCAGTCTCAATCACAACCAAGATTCAACCATTTTGAGTTGCTGTTGCTTTTCTATCATCTTGGACCAGTTTGACCATTCTCCTCAGACCTCTGGCATCAACGGGGATTTATGCCCAGAGAAACTTCACTTCACTTGATGTCTCTCCTGACCATCCTCTGCTGAGTCTAGAGATGCTCGTGTATGAAACCTCCGATAGATGAACAGTTTTGAAAACATGCAGCCCTTCTGTCACCAACAGCAATGCCATGGTCAAAGCTGCTCAAATCACCTTCTCATGCTGGCTTTGATCTTCAGCATGAGCATGTCCACATTCCTGAAGAGATTGAGTTTCTCCCGTGTGATTAGCTGATTAGATATTTGTTTTAACAAGCATTTAATCTGGCTTATCTAATGAAATGGCATCCACCAGTTGGTTCATAGATTGTTTAATTTCAGACCTGTCCCTGTTAGTTAAACAAACTAAATGAAGAGTAACTCTATGGAGCCTCCCATACATCTTTTCATACTGATTTTCTTAACCTGCTTCAATCAGTAACAGACAAAACAAAAGGCCGGGTACACACTTGGTTGGTCACACATTCATCACAAGCCTAACACAAAAATAATCACACATTGGTGCTTTGGCCTTTTAACACAGAAGTTAACCCAACCAGTTTAGTTTGTTTTTTTTGAACAAATCTAACTGAATAGTTTTGTTTGCCACAGAAGTCTTCTCTGTGTTTGAAGCACTTCCATTGAATGTGTGCTCAGAACCATGTTGTTGTGCTCCAGCTTTAGGAAGGACCTGCAGTGGATCCTGGTGAACACATACGTGCCTTCTCTGATCCAGGACGGCCCACAGTAAGTTGGTTATATAACAAAAGTAAAGCTGATACTGTGCATGTTGTATGTGTGACACAAGAAAGCTTTTGTGCTACTATGTTGATGCGAATGCTTCTGGGTTAGTCGTTCAGATGACACATTTCCCGGGGTGTGACTGTCTGAGGATTATTTGTGTAGGTGTGGTCTGGTGGCTTTGTGGATGGCCGCTCACCTTCGACAGCCGTCGATGACTGTTGACATGGAGACGTTGGTTCAGACGGCTCTGAGCAGAGGATACACGGCACAGGGTGAAATGTTTTCAGGTAACTAAACTGTGCACACCATGTGGATTAGGATTGGGGATTTTTCAACTGTTCACTCAATGCATTTCAATGTTGTTGTTTTTTAGCCCAAAACATGGCTCTGCTGGCAGAAGAGGTCTGTGACATAAAGGCTGAACTCCTCACAGGAGGTATGAGTGGTAATAATGCTACAGCCATCATCGCACACCTGTGGGGTCGACAGCCTGTCCTCATCCCGTATCCTGAATCCAAACAAACCTGCCACAAGCACCCATTTACTTGAGCAAAATAATCTGTCTTGTGATTTATACTGCAACACATACACTTGCCTTGTGATTACAAGTGAAAGCTCCCTGACAGCGTGTGCAGGTACGATATGGATCACAACCTGGAGCCGTGCCAGCGTGGTGGTTATAAGGCGCACTGGGCAGTTGCTTCAGGTAAGACATCAGCTTCAAAGAGGACCTCCTATGAAAGCATAATTCCTCCAGACATTCACCCATTCATTCATAGGCGGAGAGCAGTAACTAAGTTAATCTGGCATCAAAGAATTATCTTCCGGGCTCGTAAAGAAATACAGATTTTCTCATCCGTTTCTCGTCTTTTATTACAGCTGCTATGTTAACTCCGTTAAGTCTCTTTAGGAGGCGGTGAAGACTCTTCAGACCTCCTTCCTGTCTTCAGACATAGGCAGATCATGTACAGTTGACATCCTTTTTACAATAAAACATGTTAACTTTTCAATTAAAAAGAAAAGAACACTTGAATCACAATTTGCAACTACTCCTCCAGTCATCAAAACTTGTGGCCTCCCCCTGCTACACCTCCAGACATGTATTGTTAAAATTCTGGTCTGCTTTTATTTATTGCATTTTGTAAAAGTGTGAATAACAAGTTAATTGAATCATTTAAAAGTCAACAGTTTTGTCTGTTCTTTTAATGCTCATAACCTGTAAAGGTTTTATTTTAATTGTGATAATTATTCCAGTTAAATAAATATGAATCATATATAATCGACATTTCAATATTTTTGATTTTGCAAACCTCTAAGCGAACAACAAAACAAAAGGCTTTACATGTTTGTGTAGTAAATCTAAAATCACAATGTTACTGGTATAAACTGAGATGAACTCATAGTAAGAATAAGGCTTGTCTTTTGTCTGAGATCCACCTGTGTTGTTGAGATATTTAAGTGCATTAATACTGTGAGTTTAATGTTCATTTTAAACACTTTCTATGCCAGTTGGGGACATTCTTGTCCAAAAGGAATTCAAACTTTTGGCAAAAGAAATAATCTTTGGTCAGAACTGAAGTCAATCAAACCCAAATCCTCCCCAACTATTTCTGCGATAACCAATCAGACCCTCTGAAACAAAGGTTATTAAAATTGAGTTTGTCTTGTAATCCTGGCACTCGTTCATCCTGTCATCCACTTGTCCAGGTGTTCTCCTCGGTTTGGACCCGGGTAGTGTGAACGCCGAGCTCGCTCAGCCTGATCACACTTTGCCATGGCTCTGGCTCGCCGGCGACGGCAGCTCGTCCTGTCCCGTCAGCAGCGCTGCAGCCATCCGAGAGGTTTACGTCCTGGCTAAGCAGGGTAAAAGCCTGCGTTACCAGCTGTGGAGTTTGGACAGCGTCGCTCAGAGCAACGAGCAGCTGAGGGCGATGGACCCTCAGAGAGCCGGCGACGGGACCCAGTATGTGGTTCCTCAGGGGGGGCTGGAGGCCGGGCTGGCTGGACAGGCGGTGCTGCTTCACACAAGAACCCACAAGGAGTGACGAACCTTACAAATCCAAGAACGGCGCCGTTTGTGAAACATCAGTTGAGTAATCTGAGGGGTATTGCATCAAATAACTAAATTATGCAATACTGAGGACATCGTAAGCAGCCGTCTGTCTGATCAGCCCTCAAAGGTAGTGGAGGTTAAATATGCAGCTATTTTTATGGTTCAGTCTTGAGAATCCTGCATTTATGGCTGAAAAGATGTTCATAGGCCTTTATAACAAGCTGGTTTGGGTTTTTTTTTTTCACATCTGACTGGTGTCTGCAGAGACATGACAAAATCCTAAATGCAATTTTACATTACATTTTCTGACTTGGAAAATTAAAAGGTTTTTATTACCGGTTTAGATCCGATCATTGTGGTGCCTTGTGTAAAATCTGCTTCTTTCAAAACAAAATGTAATTATGATTCAAGTTTTATTGCTTCTAAAGCAGCATCCTGTTTGAAAAGCTGCTTCATTTTCATAAACCAGATTGAGGTCATTTAATCAATCCAGTCAAGGAATGACATGCTAAATATGCTTAGAAACCTGGTAAATACAAAATGATAAAAAGAACTCAAATGTATTTTGTGTCACCAAATAAGGTCATTATTAACAATCAAAAGTCAGGTTTTCCAGTTTCAAGATCACGTTTAAGTGGATGCATATGTGAAATCTTACAGAAGCCCGAGCAGCCTGATCAGGAAAAAAAAAAATCTGATAATTCCAGTTTCAATCACACAAATGATTCACTGTAAAAGTTTCTAAAGCAACAGCAAACAGAGTCATAACAGATTGTAAACCCAGCATTTCAACGCTGCTTCCCAGCTTAAGACACAGAGGCACCTCTTGTTTTGTTCAATGGCTTTGTGAGGCTCCATAGTGCAACAAATTCCAGACAAACATGGCTGCAAAGCTCCTTACTGTACACATAAAATAAGAAACTATTTTTCACTGCATTATCGTACAAAAAAACCCCAAAAAACAATTAACACGCCAAGTTTCTACCAAAAGTTAAATGTTTGACAAATCAGTTCAAACTTGGGATGAACTCTTTGGAAGTTAAATAGCAGGAGTCAACTGCACTGGAATGATCCAACACCACCATCTTAAAAATGAGAGGCACATAAAATATAGATAGTAAAAAGGTTACAAGGCCAAAAAAATCTTAAATTAGTCTGTACACGCTGAGTTAGTCAACACGTGGTCTTACCAGTGTTTTAGTGTCGTCGTATACCTAAAAGTGGTCCATAACAAAAATAAGACTCCCCGCTTCCCAGTGTCCTTGAAGGCCATGTAAAAAAGTTCTCTGTGGAGTTCATGACTGTGAGACAACTGCTGTGTCCACCTCTCACCGATGGAGGGAGCTGTTGTACACAACAGTGGGCAATGTTGTGTTTGAAGGAAAAAGTGACTATCAATTGTACTGTCAGAGAATTAGCCAGCTTGAGTCACTATAGTCAAAACTGTGCATTATATTAATGTTTTCCATGTCATCATGCACACTCTCAGAGCTTTGGCATTTTCCCCACTTTGTCATCAAAATCCTGCAGTTGTGCCTCCTTGTTGTCACACAGTTGCAAGAGGAGTGAAGAAGTCACTGTTGCGCATTCCTTGGTGTCAGTTGGTCTAGTTTTTTTCTCCCCCTTGCATCTCTTTGAACATCCACGAGTTGTACGTGGCAGTCGTTTGAGGCTCTTCATCCTCTCAAGGCGCCTGTGGGAGCATACTGCTGAGGATGTCAATCAGGTTGTCCAGTCCCCACAAGTAACCGTCCTCCCTGTTGCCCTCCACCCACGGAGTCCGGTGGTCCAGTGTCTGAGTGGGTGGGAGGGGGACCGTCTTTCCAAAATCGATCATCCACACTCTGGCCTTCCCCGACGAGTCGTGTACGAACAGGAGCGAGCTTCCCACAACCTGTATCGACGTGAGACCAGTGAGACTGACATACCAAAACATGCCTGTGACTCAGAATAGAAGCTGATGGCAATGATACAACAATACAACAACTCAAACAAAAGGTTTGTTTCTATTTCAGAGAAACTGACCTCGTGTGTCCTGAAGAAGACCGACTGCTCGAGGACTGACCGGAGCTCCTCGAGTCGCTGCAGGTAGAGCTTCTGGGGAAGAAAAAAATAAAAAATAAAAACGTTTCAGTAAGTTGCCAAAACGCAACAAAGATGCTCTTTTGTTCTTCTTTCTGACCTACATGCAAGCTTGGAGTGGAATCTCAAGCAATCTGATACCGCTGACGTTTTGGAAAATAAACATGGGTCTCAATACGGAAGAAATAACTTCTCTTATTAAAGACTGAACATTTGAAGAATGGGCTGGGTTGAAAACGGAAAAAAAAAAAATTTTCTTATCTAAGATATTACATAACCTATTTCATCATATTTTAGATCTACAAACCATGACCTACAAAAAACAAAAGCAGATCATTCAGTGAATTCAGAGCCAGAATCAGTTGATATGCAACCAAGAGAGCCTCCAGGAAATGATCGGTGTCTCATGGCATAAGATAACTTCTTCATTAGTGAGCTGAAGAGATGCAGACAGATACATTCATTGCAGTCAGACAGAAGTAGACTTGGTATCTCCTTTTATTTCGGCTCAGATAAAAAGCTTCTTAGTAAAGCTGATCAAGCCCTAAATGGTCTCTGACCTGAATACATCACTGATATGTTATGATTTGCATCTGAAGGTTTCCCAGGATCAAAACCCAGCAAGGTGAAGCACCCTTTAGTTCATACACTCCCCCACCTGGAGGACAAACCTTCAGAATATCTGGTCTGTTCATTTGAATGAGGGCTTCAGGACACTGCTGTTTACATGTAGCCGAGTTTAGCAAAAACTTGACTTGCTGGTTGTAGCTTCATATTGACTGTACGAGTAGTACGAGTCTCCTCTAAGTCGTAAAAACAGATACGATTCTTGCAATTTTTTGAATTCCGTGAATAGGCTTTGTTGCAGTCTTGCGTTTGCACCATTGAGCAGCGACTTGTTAACATACCAGAATCTGAGTGTTGCCATCCACAAAGTCCTTCAAGGCCTGCATTACTTGCTCTCTGTGTTTTGTCTTCTTAAAGTTGGTGTTACAGGTTCCATCTGCTTTCTGTTTGGGAGGGAAAACAACATTACCTTGAGTGTTTTCAGTTTCTCACTCTGTATAACAATACTTAAATCAACATCAAGGCAAAAACTCATCACGGCAACCAATTTAAAGCTTCCTGGATCCTTCCGGCTGCAGCTTATATACTGAATAAGTTGTACAAGTACAGACTCCAGCTGTGTGCATTCCAGATTAAAGGCTAAATAACACTTCCAGATCTTGGCTGCTCATTCTTGTTTGACTGGAAAGTGAAGTCATGACTTCACCTTCCTCCTTCAGCCACAAATTTCACTTTGAAAGAACAAACAATCCTAATTTTCTTTTATTCCCACTCGAGTTTGCAGTCGAGCTTCTACTAGGATACCAAGCAGTACTGACTATCATTGCTTAGTTTATGTCTTGTAAAAACACGGAGAACTGTTTATTCCGAGTACTACTCAGGATTGGAGCCACATAAACCAAACGTGATGGATATCCAGGATGACTTCTGACCTTAATGCCCTCGATGCGGAATCCCAGAGTGGCAGTGGAGCTGAGCGTCTCCCGCCACTGCATGTATCGCGGTTTGAGGACCCCCTGCTGGGCCCGCTCCTGCTCCGTCGGGGCCCCGGGTTCCACAGCAACCATTTTTTCATACATGTCCTTCCGCAAACGTGGACGCTCTCTGGCTTTCATCAGCTCCTCCTCCAAATATGTCCTGGAGAGTTAAATTGTAACATCAAAATGTTAAGTTGGGATGCCCAATGGTGCACCAGTGATCACCCTTGCCTGATAGTGACACTGTTCCAGCTTCAAGCTGACATAATATGCAACGTTGCATGTTATACTCGTCTGTGTAGATAAAGTGGTTTAGAAGGTGGATGGATGGATAGATTGTAGTTGTCTTAACAACCCCCCCACCCACCCACCCAAAACAAACAGACAAACAGGGTGTGACCTTATTGATATTATGTCCTCATCAAAACAATTGGGAATAAAGTTTATTGAAAATCAAATATGTCTGAAGGTTATTCTCAAGGTTCATTTAATCTTGTCAAAACAAAAGATAAGCTGTGATAAGCTCCAATCAGTACGCTCATGAAAATGTCACAAATGCAAATCTTTACCTGCTGCCCATTTTACAGTCCATGATGGAGGGCGAGTCAAAGTCGGCCAGCAGGTCGTCCATCAAGTTGTAGTCCTGCTCGTTTCTCTGTACCACGCCATAATACCCGGGCACGTAGGGACGCAGAGTGTCCTTCATCAGCTTCTGCAGACACTGCTGCTCACACTCGCAGTATCGCTTCAACAAGCGTCCAAACTCCCCGGCCTGGAAGTTACCTTGGAGAGAGACGCAGAGAAACAATTGATAAACAGCCCGGCAAAGTGTTGACGGTTTCTTCAAGTGAGATATGAAAGATATGTTATCACTTTTCCTGCCAGATCTAAATAATTCCAAATACAAATGTGCATTTTGTACAAGTTCCTTTTTGCATACCTGCATGACCAGCTAACTGCACCCATGGGTAACGCTTCTTGAAAGACACGACAAAAGGGGAGCAGTGAACCATGGTCTTCAACTTTTGCCAGGACTTGTTCTGGAAAGAAAAATAACCCACACATATATATAAAAAAATGGGTTGTTGTTGAAACAAATGACAAATCAGAATCTTCTCAGCAAAAGGGTTTTTTCCCTCTGGCCAAAGAAAGGAATGAAAAAGAGAGATTATTAATTAAAGGAAAACACACCCTGTAGTGTGCACATACACACGTATCAGTAGACATTGGACAGGCCCTCCCCTTCAACCAAGGCCAGGTGCACGCAGTACATGACAAAGCCCATTCATGAAACATTTACCAAAGCCATCACTGTGGTGTCGTAAAAACCAACCTTACCGTTACTGTGTGTGTGTGTGTGTTGGGAAACACCAGGGCAAGGACAGTGTGCGACAGAGGTATTGACGTAGGCGGTGTGGCAAGAACATGACACTGGTTGATTAGAACGTATGTGTGTGGGTGTGTGAAATCAAAACAAATGGACAGCTTTGGGTGGCCATGTTTGCATGGTTTACATTATACTACTGAAAAGGAAACATTATCACATGTTGGATTTTACTCAAGCTGAATTTGCTGTTCAATTTGTGCCATTATGTGAGAAGAATAGGGTGTGCGAGGCAATACGGGTTAACGTGAGCTGTGAAAAGTAGGAACAAGAATCTAGAATCACAAAGTAATCTCTTTATCACTTAATTACTTCTGTAGATGGCCGTTCTTTGTACTGTAATGCCGCTATTTGGCCTTAATGTTTCCTCCAGTGCCCTGTTGCAACTGTCACAATGAAATAATCTTAATATGGAAACACAGATAAAACAGTGGTTCTGTGCGTCTTTCTTCCTATCTAATTCTTACAACAAGTGAAACAAATGTGAAATGCCAAAGAAGAATTAGTTTTCCAACCAATTGTTGCTTTTGGACCAGAAACATCCATGTTGTTCCGAAACAGAACAAGAACCTTGCAGTTTTAAAGAATTTCAAGGGACAATACATTGTTACTTTATACCAAAACATATTATACTCCTGTGACCCCTATGAACTTCAGGAGGCCTGTTAGGATCATAAATATTAGACGTAAAGTGCAATGATGATCTAACTCGTGCAATACTTGTTTTCTAATTAAGATTACCAGAAATAACTTGGCAGGTGTATACTGACGACAGAGCAATCTCCTTTCACTGAGTCTCCAATCCTCTGTCACCTCAGTGGGGAGAAACTGTTCTCGGCTGCTTTCAGGCTGACAGCTGGTCAGTGTCTGGGTTTTCAGTAAGAGGGGAGAGAATAATGAGTAAATACTAGAGGACCGTGAACTGAGCATTCGGTTGCATCAACAGATTAACCCCGACATAACCTCGGCCACTTCTGTGCCAAGGAATGATGAAAGAGAAACTGTGTTCCACTAAGTGTGCGGGGCGAGAGCCAAAACTGGCAACATAAGGAAAATGAATGTAGCTCATTTGGACGACTGCAAGGCTAATTAAGACAGATGGTCCACATTTGGCAAAAGAAGCAGCTTATCTGCAAATGAGCAGCAGTAATGCGTTATGCTAATGCGTAGCGTTTGCGAGAATGCATATTTGCATACAATCAGTTTAAAACTGTCGAAGCTTGACATTTCCAGCCCCCTGGAACAACATACTATAACTATAGAGTACCCAGATAAAGTAGCATTAAATACGTACTAAACACAAATTTTTCGCCCTGGTTCCTTTATTATTCGCAGCATCTGTCCTCATGTGAAAAGGGCCTCTGGAGGATGAAAATCATGGGGGGGGGGCTGAGTGGTGAGAAGGTGAAGCCGACACCCACACAGCTCCAGCCTCTCATCTTTCACTTCTCGTGTCCACATCAGGCTCTCCAATTGCTTTACATCTTCTCTGTGGAGTCCGATGCATCGCCTCAATGTTACCAGCACAGCAAAACACATTTAACTAATCGACCCGACTAGACACGAGATGCCGAGTAACTTTTGAGGGTCACAGCAAATTGCGTTTGAAAGCTTCTTCACTTCCGTTTGAAGTAAAGAAGAGTTGCTATCTCATCCTCCGACTACGTCCCAAACACACTTTCAACATCGAGGTCAGATTTCACCCCCACACAGTAAAACCTCAACATATCACATTTCTGCTTTAGATAACCAGTTAATATACACCTCAGAGCTTTACTAGATTATTCTTTGAAGAATGAGAAACAGGCTTTAAAAAGCAAAGCAATGTACCATTGATGATGATGCATTTTTTCCATTCGGTTCTCAGCCCCTTTCCAGTTTTTCACACCCTGCTTGCCTCTACCAGTTTTCTTTGTTCATGTCAGAGCACCGATACAGTCCTTCTCCCCTGGATCTTGGCGGTGGAATCCCAGGAATGTCGCCAATACTTGTCATGGGGCAGCAAACACTTCCCTGTAAGGGTCTTTCTGCAGTTCACATGACGACAATGGTCATACTAAGGCCACAACAATGGGTCTTTGTAGCACGTCTTCTCATGCTCTTTCATCCGCTCAGCACAAGAATACGGTAAGCCTTTTCATGCACTTGACAACAAATAATAATTCAAGTAAACCTTGAAAAAAATGTCCAATGCAACAACTCTCCAATAAATTAGAAAGACAATTATTTTGTTTTGGATAAAAGCAAATGGCCATTATGTAGGTTATATTATGGGTTTCATTTACAGTGCTGTTCATTTGTAGTTTAGTGATCGGTTTTTGCTTTACTTAAAGGGAAACCGAGAATAAACCACAAGAAAATACAAGTAAATTCCAGGAAATGTACTGATTGCATAAAGTGTTGATCCTGTCCATAAGCTTGCTTCTTAACCGTGTCAATCCATCAGGAGTCAACAGGGCTAAGTGCACAAACTAACAAAACAAAACTCAAATGCTATCCGTTTTATGTTCATTTCCACCCTATCATTATTGTTCTGAAGAACAACTATGGCAAGCAGTCGATTGCCGACTTCCAATCCTAATCCTGGCTCTCTCTTAATAAACCAGCCATGATCCATGTCTTACCTGACAGACGGAGCAGTAGTGCAGGAGGAGGCAGGCGCCAACACAGGCGCACACCGCCCCAGAGACGAAGCGAGAACGCAGCCAGGTCAAAACACTCTGTACCATCAGACCAGGGTCTTCCCAGTGAGGCACAACCACGGATGTGTGCCTCACGGTCAGCTCGAGATCCTTCACGGTCATCTACCGCCCTCTGAGAGAGACTCTGTCGTTAGCACGGAGCTAAAGCTCCGTCTTACTGGAGGTATTAAGCTCCAGGCTGCCTTGTAAACCCTCCCTGTGAACTGACGCTTGGGTTGCCTCGTAAATAATCTTCCTCTGCTCTGTTAGAGGCTCTCACTCTGACCTCCTCTGTCTCCACAGCTTTGTTGTCATCTCAATTTCTCAAGGTTTACCATTTCGCCACTCCTCTCTTTTCATGACACTTTCCCAATACATCGCTTGCCATATAGAGAATCTAACTATTAACATAAAGCTGGCATTTTTGTCTTCAACGACTGCCTGCTTCAACACGTCCCCTTTCAAAACCACTTTCATCACCCCCCCCCCCCCCCAAGAGGCAGGAACATCTACATGATATCACACACACACACACACACACACACACACACACACACACACAAACTGACATCCCCACAGGACATATCCTGATCCATATGCGAAGCCGTTCTGTCAGATACATGACCGACATGGCAGCATGCGAATAGGGACAATAGTTCCCTCCCAGTGTTCTCCTTTTCTCTGCACATTAGGTTCTTTCGCACTACACAACCTGCAGAGGTGTGTGTGTGTGTAGACAAGGCAGAACCTGTCAGACAACTGCAGTGACAACATGTGCCTACACGGACGGTGTTTCAAGTGCTTCTGGAGCTCTTTTTTGTTTTTTTTAAACGAGTTCATGTAGACCACATCCCTTTCCCTTGAGTCAAGACTTGACACAACTCAGCTGTGTTGGGACTTCTGAAGTGGTAGAGAATGAAGTTGCTTGAAACGACATGTTAAACTCCAGGAAAGATAATCTACTGAATCGAACACCAACAGTCATTCATTAAACAAATATAGTTTTATTGCTCATATTTGATAGATAAACTAAGTCAATCGGTTAATGACGGCTATCCTTACTCAACACAATGACAGGAATTTGTTGTTTCAGTCCCCTTTGGTATCAGTCTCTCTTAATATTGTAAATTTAACATTTGAGGCCTTTCATTAAGGTCACCTATGATTGCGACACTTGTATTGACCCAATTTCTGCTGTTTTAATAAACTGTGTTCTCATCTTGTGCTTTGAAAATTCTTAGCCAAGAAGATTTGACTGTTTGAAGGTTCATTAGTTTTCTGAATGGATCTATGAAACCTCATTTAACCTCGACATTAGCTACACGTCACAAGTAGTGGAATAGGGTAATACTGTATTTTCCAACTCACTGGTTAAATGAGAGTTTTGCCAAGTTTATCAAAGCCAATAGAATGAGTTTCACCACTCAATGTGAATATTGCAGAAGTGATAATGTCTTCAAAAAAAAAAAAAAAAAAAAAAAAAAGATAAATTTTACTAAATTATTGTCATTTACTTTGTTTTACTTTACCCTGAATTCAAGACACGTTATCTGTACTGGGAATCTGGATCAGACAGGCAAGTATTACTTAATAAGTTTTTATTTTATATCGTCAAAGCCTGCGTCAAGCCTCTTTATCCCCGTCATGAAGTTTGTGTGTAAGCATTGTGGGAGTGACGCGTAGGAAGGGAGACAAGTCTGCAATTGTTGCTCATGAGTGAATAAGCATGCGTACATGAGAATAATTGTCACATGCAGGCTACGTGTTCAACGTTTCAGTGCATGTTTTTCCTCTGTGTTGGAGCTTTTCTCCATTTAACTTTATTTTCCTATTTTTTGCTGTTCCACCATGCATGTCTCACAGGAAAATGTCAAGTGTTTGAGCGTGTCCAAATGTGGGGCAGAAAACATGTCTCATACAGATTAAACTAAATTATATTGTGACACATCTGTGAGGTTGTGCTGACACCCATGTGAATTATAGCACTCAAACATCTTTACCAGAGTTGACATTGACAAAGAGACAAAGTTGACTAGAGAGAGAGAGAGAGAGAAAAAAAAAAAAGAAGTCCCATATATGGTAAACCGGTTGCCTAGCAACCGACTCAGCCTTCAGCTCAATTTTCCATGACACGCTGTGAACTCTCAATGCAAGGCGGCATCGCAGAGAGAGGTGTGTGCGCGAACAACTTTGTGCTCACATCAGCGAGGGTTTAACTTATAAAAAAAAAAAAAACACAACAACCTGGGTTTGGCTGGGAGCCGGCAGCGTGGCCTTTTACAAAAAAAAAAAAAATACATAAAAAAAAAAAAAAAAGGAACACGCCCTTGACTCACTAATTACAACAAAAGACAAAGCACTTACTCAACTGCTAGCGGACAAAATGTGCCCATTAAGACCGGCTCTTATCAAACACCACAGGACACGTCATAATGTTTGTTACAAGAACTCATGCGCAACTCCCAGTGTTGCTCATTTCCTCACTGTCCGTATAAAAGCCAGGAAATTACACTGAGCTGCTGATCCAAGAGATCATCACTGTATCCAGCAGTGGAGCGATATTTGGAACATGTAAATGTTCGCATGATTGTGAGATCCTCACAACTGACTCAAGAACATACACGTAAAAAGTAATGCAACAGGCAAAGAACAGATTGACGGAACAGATCAATGAATTGTTGGAGTTAGGCAAGCATCGGCAAGAGTCCAACATTACATCACAAGAACAACAAAGGAGCGTATAAAGGTCAAATGGCAACGTCACAAATCAGCAGAGGTACTACAATATGTACATAAACACATTATAATACATAAATGATGAATCTAGATTACGTTCCAACTGCAGTTTACTTTAACTCTGAGTGGGTGCCTTTTACTGTATTGTAATGCGGCTGGAATATTTATTCCTCGACTGCGGAGACCGGCCAATTAAACTTCTATCAAATGGGATTACTTTGCCAATTTCCACATCAAGTTGGAAGTTCGCTGCTCAAAAAAATGTTCCATGTTTTCGTTTCAATGCACTGCAAACCCAACGTAACCAATTTCATATCACCAACTTTGTTTTGATGTTTGTGCAAACATGAGCTCCCACCTTTATGCATACACCTGGTGAGGAGGAACAGCAATAAACCATTCAGACGTTGATTACAGCCCGTCACGGTTTTACAGTGATTGGTGACACAATGCGATAAGGAGCTAAAGCCATGAATAATGTGAATTCACATTGTAGAAAGTCCAAAGTGCAATCAGGATATCAAAACTTTCCCGTTTTTCAGAGTCATGTCACACGAACGCATTAAAAAAAGAAAAACAGAAGACCTTGACCAGTGAAAACTATACGATTACAACATTTGCCAGGTTTCCTCAGTACTGACCAGTAACATGAGCACCGAGAGAAAAAAAAAATAAAACTTTCAACTATCAGGATTTACACACTGCTAAGAAGAGAGCTACTTGAAAGCCCTCTCTAATAGAGACATCCTGTTTCTAAAACATTCCGGGCATGTCTCGTCAACAGTGGATTGAAGCTTCTTGACACAGGTGGGGGAGACGTCACCGTTTCATGCTGGGGAGGTTTAAACTAGGTCGCAGCTCTAAAGCGGAGGCAGACGTCAAGTCTCCAGAATTTTACAACATCTACGTCACTTTGATAACATCGAGAGAGTTTATTTACAGTAGTTTGAGCCAGCAAATGATTTGAATGACAAATGAAAACAAAATGTGGTTGAGCAGTGTTTAAATGGTCCTTTGAGTCAGCTCATCAAGGCCATGTGATGACGAGGCATGGCTGCCCATGGCACAGACACTTCTTGTGTCTTTTGAAAAATGTCCTAATAAAAAGGCGTCATGACTGCATACTTGTTTTAAACGACGTCTGGGATTTTGTCAAGTGCAAAATCATGAATCGGAATCACATGTAGCACAAACTTGATCAGAAACTCCTGACTGTGTGGAAAAACAACCTTTCTTTTTTTTTTTCCCCACTGGTTCTTCAAAACCCCTATTTTTGGAAATTCGGTGCCTTAAAATATCAATATGTGTACAAATTTAAACATGAAACTGAAATTCAAACATTAGCTGCCTTCATTGGTGGAAAAGTGTCAACTTTATACGATAAAGTCCAACAGTACGTCTTCATGCTCCACTGGAGTGCTCTCCTGCTCCTGGTCTGAATGCAGTGTGCGTTGGAATTTTAGGTGTACTTGGTTATCTCCATTATCCGTGCAATCATTTTTCAGCTGATTGTATGGTTTGTTCAGGGGGAGGAATGCACAGCATGTCAGCGTGGTATTCGAACAATCGCAGAATGTTTGGATTTATTTTCTGTATGAAAAGCAGTTAGACCAGTTTATGACTTTCAGGTATTTTTGTGTTTGTTTGAAAACATAGTGCAACTACCAGCTTTGATATTGACAGATGAATTGAATAAAGAATTATTGTGATGATTATTCTCTGAATGTTCAACTGATGAGGCTGGGATCAAATTACAAGCACGTGATGCAGGATATCTCCATTGCTGGTTATAGGATGGCAGTTAAAATGTTATGGATCGATACATACCTAGAATAAATAGACATTTTAAGGAGGAAAATCAGAAGCCACTTCAACCGTCGCTATTTAAGTCACTCACCGCTGTCCCATCGTCCGGGCTGTTGAGGGACGGAGCCGGGGACAAGCTGGACTCCAGGTCGCTGGATGTGAAGTCGTCCTCGGACTCCTCGAAGGACGAGGCGGAGGACAGGCCGAGGGAGGACGAGTTGGACAGCTTTCTCGGGGAGCGCATCAGAGCCGGGGATCCTCCGCACCCGCTGTCCGAGCAGGGAGACTCGTCCTCGGGGTGGAGGTCCAGACACGACCCGGGGCTGAGGTCCGGTCGAAGGGTCAACAAGGGCGGGGTAGTCTGAGGGAGGGTCGGGCTGGGGTCTCTTGTGATGATGAGTTTCGGTATAGTTCCCGGGAAACCGCAGTGTTTCTTGACCGGAACACGGATGCTTTGAGCAGCGGCGGCACCGGAGCCGGTTTTTGTCATCATAGACTCGGACTGGTTGTCTCCTTTTGACGGTCCACCAGGGTCCAAACGACACAATGTCTGCTCAGTTTCCAACTTCGAGGCAAGCAACGAGGCTGAACTCGGGCCGGTCAATGCTCTCGCCGCAGACACAACGTGACCCTGGTTGTTTCCCCCCAGTGGCTGATCTTCCATGGCCCTCGTCGGGGGGTCCGAGGCATTGTCCTCCCGCCCGGGTTTCGGCTCCTCGCAGCCCGCACCGCTGACTTCACCAGTCCGCGCCTCCGAGCCTGACGCATCGGACGAGCCGCCCGCTGCTTCTTGGTTCACGGCGTGTTGTAGACTCTCGGTATTGTTCACATCAAGGCCGGACGGTGTCTCAAAACTCGCCGGGCCTGCGCCGCGTTTCCCAGCCGCCAACGCGACCTCGTCCCTCGGCAACTTTCCCACTCTATGGTCGCTCCGCGCTGCTGGATCTCCAGCTGCGTTTCCGCGACCTAATTCCACCTCGCCGTGGCTGGAATCTCGCTTTCTTCTTCCGAGACACGACAGCACCTTCTTTTTCATCGGATTCTTCTTTATGTGGTCGCAGCGTGATTCTTCAACGCTCCTGTGTCTGCGAATCCGGAGTCGATGCACCGCGTTCCGCTTGGCTCTCTGTCTGTCCGGGGCGGCGGTGCTGCTGTGCGAGGGATCCGAGCTGGTTTGGCCCATCCTGTATTCCGTAGTAGTAACAGTGACCCAGACACACCTCAAATTTGTGGTTTATCAATTAAAGAAAGAAAGGCGAAACTCCTCAACTCCCACAGTCTGCTGTGAGATATTAGTCACCGAATCCATGTATCAACACTGGGGAATCTTAAATTCCTCCATCTCTTTTCTTTCCTCCACCCCCGAGGTTTTCATTTCTGTGAAAAGAAGCAGATGGTTAATATACACCTAAACTGTGAACAATAGCATACTGTAAGAAAAAAGAGCCTTACATCAAACTATTAATCAGCGTAATTATATAATCATTACAGCATTAAAAAAAAGGCAAATGCAGTCATTGTATGGTTTGGTTGAAGGGTGACCATTCATCTGTGAATCAATGTCTTTTACATCTACTTATCTCCTGCAGTGTGGCTACAAGCCCAAAACTGTTTGATCAAAGTCAAACCAGATGCATTGTGGTACATGCACGTCAATTTATAACTGGGCCAACAATAATCGGCTGCACATTAAAACTAAAGGTTTTACAATGGACAGTAAGAGCCAGCTTAATGCTGCCCCCCTGTGTCTGGACAACAATCCTCTGTAAAACTCCAGGTGGATCTGGATGTCTCTACAAATTAGCTTGTAAAACCACTCAGTTAAGAAATATTTATCATTTCAGCTAATATTCTACACTATTACTACTGTTGGTCTTCAAGTCGTGACTAACTTTTCGGAAGTGGATTTAATGATTGATCTAGTAGAACAGAAAAAGTCTTTAATAATCCCAGAGGGGTACTCTCTAAAGTAGATAACAGAATACAAACAAAATCCTTAAACTGTTTTCAAAGAGGCAAAATACTTCTTTACAAACAAAAGTATAGTATATGTATTTTGAAATGATAGAAATAATCTACAATGAAAACATTTATTAGCATTTTGTTTAATGGTTAATTCCCTAAAAACTACTAGAATTACAACTGTATGGCTTTTATCAGCCACTGTCAAGTTCTGTTACTTTAAAATACATTATAACGATATCTTGCATTCCTTCACATTGTCCGTTTTGAGATTAATCTAATTTTTACCTTTCAGACAATGGGGAGCAACTGACTTTGCTATGCTGAAATTCCTTCACAATTATCTATTCACTATTGTCAATTCAAATTCACTAACCTGGGTTCAAAGAAAATAAACCAAAGCTTGCATGCAGGACAGAATCACTGAGCCATACAGATAAAACGAGTGACAAACAGACAATATAATATAGTGCAAAGCTAACCCAAAGACGCAAAACAAAAAGAGTGTAAAGACAATAACAAGAGCTAAGACACAAAAAGTCTTAAAAGAAAGACAGTGGGGACTGCAAACTATGCTATTAGGCAATGCAAAGCTTTACCACAGACACATTGAACACGACTACAATAAAACAAATGACCAGAAATTAATGTAAAACTACCACAAAGACCTCAATAGAAGTACACATTGATAAGACATACAACAACATATAAATGGACACTTTTTTTCATTCCAAGACCAACTTAATGGCATCCTAGCAGTATCCATGGGATATAAAAGATTGAGGCATGTCATTCACTTTTATCATGGACTGTGACCTGCAGAATGACTGTCATTCTAGTGTCAGAAGGAATGTATTCAGAGAAGGAAATGAGACAGGAAGGCCAACAGTGGAAAGAACAACTCATATTGAACAACACATGTTGCAGAGAATTATTGTGCAATCAAAATCATGAATAATTGCACTAACTGACTCACTTTGGCCAGAAACCTCTGCCATGCTGACCTAAAGTGCATGTATACCCTTCAACAGTGACAAACACTGGAAGGGAAGCTGATGATTCGAAAGCAATACAAGTTATAGAAACACTAAAAATATGAGGAACATAAACAGCAATTACATCCTCCTGAGACATTCACTTGTCATTCATTTGAGCAGAAATGCATACAAACCGAGTTTGGAAAACACACCTAACAAGCATTTTCACATTAGATTTTTATTCAGCTACATGTTTAGTCTCGAAAATTAAGAATAGGGTGGAAATTAAAATGTTTCGTTTTAACAAACTGCTAAAATATGTTTATCATCACACGTAAAATCACAAAGTAATATCCTCATTTATATACTAATATATATACACTGAAGACTTTGAAGTGCCCAAACATACGACATTTGAGCCGAATTGTACCGGTAAGTGGTAATCTGTGACTGTCACGACGTGCGTTTGGCTACAATAAACTCACAGCCCGTTTTAAAATGAAAGAAACATGAAGTTTTGATGAGACTCACCGGACGGATCCAGCTCCGGTGTTCGAGAAGCAGCAGCAGCTGTTAAAGAGCCGGAGCAGAGATCATGTGGAAGGTTTCTGGTTTTGAACAGACAAAGTGCGTGCTGTGTGAACTGCTGCTGCTGTGTGAAGAGTAACTTCACCCTGTGGTTACAGCAAAGAGAGAGAAAAAGAGGAACAAAACAGGGACAGGGGCAGCTATGTTTCTCTACCAACGTTTCAGACTGAGTTGCTTCAACTGACAAGAAGTCACACTAATGAACCAACCTGACGGCAACGGCGCGCTAATTAAACTAATGATAATGTGACTATGGATAGAGGAGACGTGGGACAAATACAGGCAAAAGAATTAGCTGATGACTAATTTGCAAAATTACAATCTTCGCCGTGCCTAAAAACGTGACTGACAAACAAACAAAAAGACTGACAGAGAGACTGACAGCGTGCAGATAACCTGGCTGGTTACCGTGCTGCGTTAACCGGTCCCCGGAATGTCACATTTATAGCTGAGGAACAAATTTTAATTTTTTTTTAATGATTATATATATATTACTCTTGACAAAATAGTCTTTAGATGTGGAGTGTAGAAATTACTGTCAAAACAAGAACTTTTTCAACGCTAATGCATTTTAACTTATTTTCAGGTTGCATTTGTACAATGTTTCTACCTTCCAATAAAGAAACAAAACTTTCTTCAAACACATTTTCCCCCAATTTTGCACCAATACTACTTGATGAATAACTGGAAGAACAACTGCTGCACAATTTAATTTTCTGTCACTGAAACTAAACATGCGGTGATTCCTGAGTGTTTAGTTTTCTAACTGTATTTGAAAGCAGCATCTCTCATCCTTTTCAATGTTTTATCAACAATTCAGTTTTTTTTAAATTAAATCTCTTTTTGATTTTGCTCAACAAACAGTACAAATAAACACGACTGTAACACGACGTAAATATTTGCAATTTTCTGATATTTATGAATAAAGACATTACAGCTTTTACTCATTTTGGCACGTGAGGCTTTCCGTAGATGCGGAAGTAAACGGCGTTTCACAACTGCCCACTGTCACGGCCCGGCGTGACTTTCATAGGGGGGTCAGGCAGCACAGAGCGGGGGTCGTCTGAAGCCCGTTAGCTGACAAAATGAGGGTTTTAAAAGCAGCTCTGTGTCTGACAAAGACGCGTTATGCGGCTCCTGGAAGTGTCACACTTAAGAAGGTAACATTAGATATGCCCCCTCGCGACCGGCTGGGCTGCCCTGGCGTCAGTCTGATCCTCGATATTCTTCTATCTCTTGTCCTCAGGTGCTCATCAACAGCTGCAGGTCTTGCTCCTCCGGCGTGTTTCCCAACGAGAGGATCCGCAACATCGGGATCTCTGCGCACATCGACTCGGGAAAGACCACCCTGACCGAGCGCGTCCTCTATTACACCGGCAGGATAGCACAGATACACGAAGTGAGCTCCGGCTGTCGAACACGCGGTTTGAATACATGTGGAGTCGTTTAAGTAAGTAAACCTGACCTGGTTGGCTGTTGGATGGTTGTTGTAGGTCAAGGGAAAGGATGGGGTCGGGGCCACGATGGACTCCATGGAGCTGGAGCGGCAGAGAGGCATCACCATCCAGTCTGCCGCCACATACACTATGTGGAAGAATCACAATATCAACATCATTGACACGCCAGGTAATGTGGGCCTTTTTTTCTTATTTTTTTTATTTGCACTTGAGATCAGTGGCTTTGTCACTGTGTGACCACTACATTCTGATCTAAAGGCTGCCAGAGAGCACAACAGGGGAGCAGCAGACAAATCTGAGGGCCAAAATGATGCCTTTTTCCAGCATATTGATCATTTAACTTTTGAGAAGAGAACCAGTGGTAATACACACATTTTAGAGTTGACTGTATTGTAAATTTAATAGACGCATAAAACAACTTTATCTGATACACAATCATATGTGTTTCGGATATGACAGTTGCAGATTATATGACTGTACATCCATCCATCATCTATACTGCTTTATCCTGAGCATAGTCATGGGGTGCTGGAGCCAATCCCAGGTAACCATGGGTGATGGCAGGAAACACCCTGGACAGGTCACCAGTACATCACGAGAGACAGACAAACACACACAGTCACATTCACACATTGGGGCAACTTAGGGGCACCAAATAACCTCACATGCAGGTTGTTAGACTGTGGGAGGAAACGAGCACCCAGAAAAAAATCGACGAACACACAGGGAGAACATGCAAACTCCATACAAAGGCTCATTCCGTGATTAAATGACGAGCGATAACATCAAAACTTACAACAACCCAAAACTTATCAGATATTCTAATTTTAAACCATAGTGAGAAAAACTGTGATTTTTATTGAGTGTGCATCCCAACAACAGATTTCAGTATGTCTGGGTTTTTAATATTAATACTTGGCATCAGACAAAGCGTCTGCGTGGTGGTGTGTGAGGCTCGGCAAAGGTGGCATCATCCTCCCATACCAACGTTGCTAGTATTTGTACAAATATTATTTTAGAGATAGTCTTAAATATTGTATCATTCACATGGTCAGGGGAAATGATTGATTCACTCTCAGCCTCGTTCACTCAGCACTATTTTCTTTGCTTTTTTAAGTTTGGGAATGTTTCATATCAACCAGCTCAATGGGCCAGTTGTTTTTCCATTTTGTTTGGGGTCTGGTAAAACCGCTGACATATTATTAGGAAACCCAGGATTTCCTCTTTTGTACGCGACACAATTGAGTAAAGTTCCAAAAAGGCCTAAAGAGAACACCAGTCAGTGTGCCAGGGAAATCAGGCGGTGTCTTCCTTGCATTCCTTTTTGGACAGTGCAACCACAAATATTTGCCAATGGGCAAATAGTGAGTGTCACACTTCTATTTGACCTTGTTGTATAACAGCAATTCCACAGTGTTATTTCTTCACAAATGGACCTGTTTATTTTATCTAGATTGCATACCACATTTCTATATTTCGTTTCCTATTGACTTATGACTTGTGAGGTTTTGTGAAGAGATTTTCTTGTGGTTAGATAATATGAAGAAAAAGAGTATAGTTGTTTTTATATAGATTGCCAGAATGACAACAGGATTCTTTATTCTCCCAGGAATCCAGAATTAGCTACACAATATTCATATTGGTGATGAATAGACTCCACCAGTCTGGATGTTGTTCACAGTCTTCAAGTTAATTCATCATAAGTTTATTATGTTTACTGAGACTAATGTTCTCTATTCTGGCCCTGATGAGCCACTACACTGCATGCTTCAGGTGTCGGTCTGCCTTTAAAAAAACTCATTTGCTTGTGTATCTGATTTTCTGCAGAACTTGTTAATGGTATTTTTTAATGCATTCAATATGTGTTGCAACAGGCAACCATCTCAAACATGCAGGCTTAGGCACGAAGATGCAAATCTTGTGAACAGGCCCTGGACTGGAGGTATTTCAAATATCCAATGGATCACATCAACATTACTGTCATTGATCTTTCTCAGGTCATGTGGACTTCACCATTGAAGTGGAGCGAGCGCTGAGGGTGCTGGATGGTGCTGTGTTGGTTTTGTGTGCGGTGGGAGGTGTCCAGTGTCAGACCATGACAGTAAACAGACAAATGAAACGCTACAACGTCCCCTTCCTCACCTTCATCAACAAGCTGGACCGCATGGGGTCCAACCCCGGCCGAGCCCTGCAGCAAATGAGGTACTGTTCCTGAACCCCCTCAGGCTCACTCACTGGCATGACCAGAAGCCTAAAAGCAGCTTCAGTTTGCCCCGCTGTTCTTTTTCGACTCATTTCAAGAAATCTCTCTCTTCAGATCCAAACTGAAACACAACGCAGCATTCGTGAACATCCCCATTGGCTTGGAGGGGAACATGCGTGGCATCATTGACCTTGTCGAGGAGCGCAGCATTTATTTTGATGGACCATTCGGGTGAGTGAGCCACGAGGTCAATCCTTTGTATTTTAATCTGCACTCAACCGTAACCGAGACATATTGTTCTGTCACAACACAGTTGCAAACATGAATTTCTAAATCACATTGTTCTGTTATAAAATGCGTTCAAAATGTTTTGTTTCTCCCCGCAGGCAAACAATTCGCTACGATGAAATCCCAGCTGACTTTCGTGCTGAGGCAGCAGACCGGAGGGAAGAGTTGGTGGAATGTGTTGCAAATGCCGATGACATTTTGGGAGAATTATTCCTTGAAGAAAAAATCCCAACCAACAGTGACCTGAAGGTTAGTGTGCGAGGGAGAAAATGTGCACGAAGGTGTGAATGTTAAAAGAAATAATTATGATTTAATGGGTATGAATCGTTTTGTCTGTCGGCGGAAACTTGAGGGCATCCGTGCCAGGTGATGTCGATGGATTTAAGGTCGGCCTAAATTGTCCTTCGCCATGTCATCCGCGGTCACCCCCCCCCCCCCCCCCCCCCCAGATGGCTTGTTCAGAGTTGGATTAAGTCATGTTGAAGCAAATGAGTCTTTCAGATCTTATTGGATCAGAATCAATGTTCAGTCTTTTTCCAACCTCTGGTGTCCAGGCCGCGATCCGCAGAGCCACGGTGCAGCGTCTCTTCTCCCCGGTGTTGGTAGGCACAGCGCTCAAGAACAAAGGAGTCCAGCCTCTCCTGGACGCTGCGCTGGATTACCTGCCGAACCCCAGTGAAGTGAAAAACTACGCCATCCTCAACGATGAGTGAGTGTGGTATCACGTTGCACTGTTTGCCCTCAAAGTACCTGAAATGCTTAACTGAGACTTTACATAAATAATCAGGCCCATGTGTTTCTTCTGAGGGTTTTTTTTTTTTTATCCAACAATGTTTTTATTTCATTGTCAGAGATGCAACTACAACAACAAAGATCGAAATGGACTCGACAAGAGATGCTGCACAGCCATATGTTGGTCTGGCCTTCAAACTGGAGGCAAGGACTTTCAAAAATATTTCGTTTTTTTTGTTGTTGTTGTTCTCTTTTAAAAGCTGTGTGGGGACAACAGGAGCATACCAAACTCTCATCGTTTGTTGTTTCCTGTGGTCCTTATCTCATCACCAGGCGGGGAAGTTTGGTCAGCTGACATATATACGGGTGTATCAGGGCTGTCTGAAGAAAGGGGAATACATCTACAACACACGCACAAGCAAAAGAGTCAGAATTCAGAGGCTTGTGCGTCTCCATGCTGATCAGTTGGAGGTAAGAGGAAACCAAAACACGTCAGTGGAAACAGTTTTCCATCCGTACAGATTAACCAGCAGAGGAGCATGACTGGACATAATGGTTGGGTTCCTCTTTTGGCTTTAATTAAGTGTGTAGCTGACGCTCATAACATCGGTCTCGCATCAAAACATTTATTTAATTGGAAATTAATAACAGGATTAAGTTTTTCTTTAAAACACATTGTCTTTTCCGTGCTTCATCAGGATGTGGATGAGGTTTATGCAGGAGATATCTGTGCTCTGTTTGGGATCGATTGCGCAAGTGGCGACACTTTCACATCCAAAAGTACTGCGAACCTGTCCATGGTGAGTGGCGTCTTATTTATTTTTACATAATAAAGCATGGTTGAAGAAAAAAAAAAAAGGTTTTTGTTTATTCCTCCAGTGTTATAAAGGGCATCTGGTGTTAATTGGTGATGCTTTTTGCCCCACAGGAGTCCATTCACATCCCAGAGCCTGTCATTTCCATGGCCATAAAACCAGCCAACAAGGTAAAAAAAGAAAAAGATTTTAATTCACCTGCAATATTATAAACTCTACTCTCTAATGTCTTGGACGCTCGACTTTATTTCCATTATATTCATGTAGAATTGTCAAAAAATGCACACCGAGTGAGTTCCTCTCCCTAATTTTCCAAGATAACGTAAAGTTTTAATGAATTTGTTTTTGACAGCACTGAGATCTGATGTTATAAATGTGCGACACACTGGAGAATCCGGTCTGTGATTGGATGTAACCAGTTCAAAAGTCCTTTGGACAACCATGATTACTAGAGTATGGCCTCAAAGTACTCTCTGGTAGTTTGAATAATGTCAATATCCTAAAAAAGAGTTAAGGTTATGGGAAGTATGCATGTGAATTCCTGTCAGCCGCGACAGAACACATTTCTCAGTTTGTCTTTTTCCTTTTTCTTTTTTTCAATCAATCAGAATGACCTGGATAAGTTCTCCAAAGGTATAAACCGTTTCACCAGAGAAGATCCTACATTCAGAGTCCATTTTGACACGGAGAGTAAAGAAACCATCATCTCAGGGATGGGGGAACTGCATCTGGAAATCTACTCGCAGGTATGACGTCACACAGTGCGGCACTACACGAGCAACGGCGTGATTAGTGCACGATCTCGTCCTGTGTTGGATTTTGTTTTTGCGACTGTATTTCCTCGGAGAAGGAGCCCACTGATATTTGATTTTCAATAAATATTTTTTGCCAGAATATCTTGTAAGAATAAAGATATATACATTATTTTATTAAGGTAATGCGCCATGTTGCATTTTCATGTGTAAAATGTTGCTCTGTTCCTCTTAATGTACAATATGTGTGAAAAAGATTGTTGTTTTACTATATTTTCTTCGCAAGATAAAATTATTTCAGTATTTATGAGTTTTAGGAAGAAAACTATAAACTGATTTTAGATTTCCAGGTATTAAACGTTTTACACAGAATCATGTCTTTGTAGAGGGTCAGACAACTGAGTGATTCTGGTACAATTTCAAAAGATCTCCTCAATTTGGAAATAAATCTGAAAACTTGTTTCCCAAAAACATTGCACAACTTAGTTTTTCCAGAATGTGACGCGCTTCCGTATCGTATACAAAGAGATATTTTGAGGCATCAAAATCAACTGAACTCCAGACCTCAAAAATCCTTTGTAAATATTTAAAGCACACATGTTTTATGTTGCATATCCTTTTGAATCGGTACATTTGGCAGATTGTGTGTTTTTGTTTCAGAGGATGGAGAGGGAGTACAACTGCCCCTGTGTGATGGGGAAACCCAAAGTGGCTTTCAGAGAGACGATCACCAACTCTGTACCGTAAGTGCAAACAAACGCAACAGTCTGTATATTTTATTTATATTTATTCAGCTAAAATACACCATACGTTATGGGTATCGCTTACTCATAAATGATTGGATGGTTGGGTTAGGGTTAATAAAATATTTGGAACATAAACTGCAGTATTCTTGTTTGTGCTGCAGAAGCAACAAAACTTCCTTGTAAACACATTTATGCTTCAGTGTTGGAGTACATGATGTATTTTGACTTGTATTGGCAGAGTGATGAAAAGCTGAGCTTTAGTTGTTTGGAGGTTTTTCACATTCATGACAGTGAGGCAGCTGCTCCATCTGCAACACTCTAACGCCCTCTGCAGGGGACCAGGTGAACTGCAGCTTCCAGTGGATGATTTCCTGCAAACAGAAGGAAAAACATAAATGTACAAACAGCTGAATCTAGATGCGTACATAACATGACACTGTATAGTTTAGCACCAATAACACACTAACTGCTACACTGGTTCACTGATGCCACAAACACTTAAGAGTATTGGATGTTTTACCAACTGTCATTTTGAGAAAATAACTGATCACTTGTCAAGAATATATTTCCTTTTTACTCTTTCATCATAAAATCATCAAACCGCTTTTTCTTGGTTTATGAAAGAAAGAATTTGTAGAGACATAAATTTGTTGATGGTCCAAAACCATTTTAATTTTCGACTTGGAATGAATTGCTGGGAAGAAGTGAACATGTTTTTACTGTTTTGATTACAGTGTAATAATTTGAAACTGAGGAACAAAAATAGGTTTTGTGCCCCAGCTGTGCAGCAGTTTAGAGAAATGGATAGTTTAGAGTTTAAGTTTAGAGAAATGGCATCACCGTGTTTCAAAATGAGAACATCCCCAAATGTAGAGTTGTTGATCATCAACTTCAATCAGCTAATGCAGAGTGTAAGGAGAGAAAAAGCGTCTCTAAAAACCCCTTTCACTTCAATATTCTAATATTTTATAATTACATTTTAAAAGTACATTCTGCAACTTTAAAGAAGCATCATATAAGATTTATATGTTGCCTCTTGTATTCAATGAGTGGCAGTGACGAGTTGATCACGGCTTCAGTCATTGTTGTGTTTATCGGTCCTTATTAAAGTATCGACGTCGCTTCTGTTCTTGGCGAACTGAAGACGACCTCAACGGTAGAGCAGCTCAGTAAACTATGTAATGATTCAGTGACACGTGCCCTGCCCGGGAGAGATGGTCAGCCTGTTAATATAACTATCACTGCACGCTATGACAGACGTCTTAGATGATAGGACTCAATGTAGAAGCTTATGAAGAAGGTGAGCGGCACTATCGGTTACCTGGGACACCATCTCATGCAGCAGTGTGTGGCAGTCGAACTTCAGCTGGTCGTTCTCACTTGCCTGCAGGATCCAAAATCAGTTTGTTGGAAAGACACACTGAAATTTTCTTTCCCTCGTCTGCAAAATCTGTCAAGTTAGTCATTTTAAAAATGCACAACTGAACTGGAGCATTGCGAGGCAGACAGTTTTGTGTGTTACTGACAGTAGGAAAACATTTGAATGCACATTCAATCTATTCAACCTGACCGGTTTATCTTTTATATGAAATGATAAAGTTGAACATATGACAGCGAGATGAAACCACCTACCCGCAGTGTGATGTTGGCCACCTGAGCCATGTTGTAGAGCGAGTTTTCAGTGGATTCTTTCAGCATGACGAAGCTCGACGCCACGATGCCAAGGTGCCAGAGAGGCTTATTTTGAGGCTGGATGTGACCATGACTATCTGAGGGAAGTTTACACAAATGCACAGCGTGACAAGGAACAGTGAGTTTCCTTAAAAAATGAAAAAACACTTGGGTTTTGAAATGATGACCTACAATGTTGTGCAATATCTAGCGTTCTATGTCTTTTTAAGAAAATCATATGTATCTTACTGGACGTACCAGGTAAATACTCTGCTGACACAAGGCTTTGGTTGGTCATGAACTGCTCATACAAGGCCTCTTCTTGAGATGTAATGTTGATTTTCAGCAGTTCCTCACATGAGGCCTGCACGTGAGCAGACTGCTGCTTTTCTCCTCGTGGGAACAAAACCTCCACCGAGCATTTCTGTGCAGCCTGGAGGAGTCAAACACACGGAGTATGGGTGATAAGCAAGAAATGCACGTGTAATGTATACAGAGCAAAGGCGTAGTCCACATGTTGCCACGACAACCAGTGAGTCAAGATTGCAACACACACAACCTGACTGGAGTTTCCTTTTAGAGGCACTATGAAGAGTCGTACCAAGCCTGGTCCGACCTGCTCACTGTAAAGCCAGAGATTATCCAGCTGTGTACTTTAAAGTTAAACCCATTTCTGAGTATTTTTCCACAAGCGCAGACTTTTTACGGGAGGGTGCAGCCATTTACGACAACTTTACAGATACATATGAAGTGATCCGTTTTGTTCAAAAAGATTTGAATTCAATGGAAACGTTTTCTCGATAATTTAATTGAAAATGTGACCCCTCCCTATGTGATGCCACGCAAACTGCACTTTAAAAAAAAATGGCCTACACTTTTCCGATATTATTTTACAATATTTTGAGAAGCAAGTATAAAGTAGAAGCACACAAAATTCTACATAAGTACACAAAGGTAAAAGTGGAAAGAAAAAGTATTTAACAAGAGGAAACCATCAGACACAAAGGTCACGGCCATCAGCCTTCACTGGTTGTGTTCAACAGGAAGGAACAGAGAAGAAAATGACATGCAAGTCACAGATTTTGTAACTGTTTTGATCTTAAATGTGATTTAGAATAAAATCCTACATTGCTGATTATTTCGTGCACTGTCAGCTCCAGATGATACTTCCTTCCAGAGTCGGCAACATCCTGGAAGAGACATTAGAGGTCACAGTCATGGTTAAAACATGAATCCCATAATAGACATGTATGGAGATGACTTTATGGTTCTATTGACTATTGAATATGTCAGGAAAGTGAGGTCCAGCTGACCTCTGCACTCCCGCTGTGGACCTTCTGCAGTCCAAACAGTCTGAATGGAGACCCGTAGCGCGTGTTGAGAAAGTGCTGGACGACCTTGGCTGCTCTCTGAGCAGGATAGTGGTTTGGATTCAGCTCCCCAGTTTCCATCACATCCTCCTCGGGTATCTCCACTTCTAACAGTTGCCCCTGTGGACAATGAGAGGGGAGAAAGTTTGAAAGTGACAATAGAAGCAGCTGCACTAAACAACAGTAGGTTTCCAGCTCCTGATGGACTTTGACCGTCGGTGGAACTTTTCTCATTGATCAGGATTTTTTCCCCCAGATCGGTAAAGACTTAAGACACTTTTCCTCAGGGAGAGGAGAACGAAAGTAAATCTGAGGTGGAGAGAGGCCCAGCAGTAACTAGAAAGAAGGAAAGGAGTTGCATCTTGCCTTGAAAAGCAGACTTCCTGCTGAATACTTGGCAGGTGGAAAGTTTTATCTGTTCGTTGGTCCGAGTCAGCTGCTTGTCATGCCAGGGGAAATATTACTTCCCACTTCCTCTGACTGCAGAGATCTTTGAGGACTGCCCTCTTTTTAAAGAGACAGAGCCTTTTTTCTTCTTCCCCATACTCGCTCTATTTACATCAGCTTTAGAGGTCTTAAACATCTTTATAGTACTATTTCAACATTATCAATGCAACTAATTATTCGTTGCGGCCATTTTGCTGTCCGTTTTGCAAAATTTAAAAAAATGTGTTTATATATTAATCACTTCAGGTCAACATTTATATTTGATTTTAGTTTAATTCAAATAGGCCAAAAAGCAATCGTTCTGCATTTAAAATAAATAGAAAAATAAATCAAATTCCTTATTGTTTCTTTCACAGCATCTCCTTGTTTTAAGGTGTGAAGTCCAGATATCTCTGTCTGTGCAATGAAGGCAAAACTTTCAACTGAAGCAAGCGTGACCAAAATAATTAAATTTATAACAACTTCATTTAAAGACATTTTCCTCCCCGTTATTCAATTCTCATTAGATGTCACAATACTTTGACTGGCTCCTATAAAGAAGCTTCATCAAAAGGGGCTGGTTAAAATTGTATCTGCCTATCTTCTACACCAGTTCATCCGATTTCTGCGTAAACGGGGAGCTGAAGCCCAGAGCAGTAAAGGCATGGGCAGAACACAGCCTGGACAGAACACCAGTCTACTGAAGGACAAACACTTTCACACCTATAGGCGATTTGAATTCACCAGTTAGGCTAAAGTACACATTTTAAGACTGAGAGAATAACCTGCAGAAAACTCACGTGCACACAGAAAGAACATGCAAACAAGCTTGAACTGCGTGAGAGCGAAGACACTAAGCCACTGTGCAGCCCGGCCTAAAAATCCTCTTTAAGAAATGAGTGTGTTTGTTTTATTTTGTCCTTTTATTCACACAAACTGAGCAAGCTGGATTTAGCATGACCGATCCGGAGCAGTCCAGCCAGATTGTGTTCTTTTTTTGTGCTTTTTCTATTCCTAGTGAAATGTTTGTTTGAGGTAAGAACGCTCCAGACGAGCAGCTGTTCCATCTGCCTTGTGCCTTGTGCCTTCTTTCTGCAGGTTTGACTTCACACATAAGAAGCAGACTGGCGGCTCTGGGCAGTTCGGTAAAGTTATTGGCGTTCTTGAGCCTCTCGAGCCAGAACTTTCCACCAAGCTGGAGTTTGAGGATCTGACAGTCGGAACCAACGTCCCAAAGCAGTTTATCCCAGCTGTTGAAAAGGTCATTTCAATCACTTTCACGGTTTCTGTTGTTCTTCCATCCTTTTTTACTTGTTATCTTATTTTGGTACCATATAGGAAATAAGAAAATATTTTGAAGCAAAGCTTTGGCTTCCTTGATTCTTTGTCTGCTTCACTTTGTTTTGCCCTCCCATCATGCCGCAGGGCTTTCGAGAGGCCTGTGAGAAGGGCCCCCTCAGCGGACATAAGATTTCAGGGGTGAAGTTTGTCCTGGAGGACGGCGCAAACCACCTGGTCGACTCCAATGAGATCTCCTTCATCCGGGCAGGAGAGGGCGCTCTTAAACAAGGTGAGGGTCAGATTTAGGGCACCCGTAACATGCACATTCATTTCATCTTTGTCCATGTGTGCTCCGTCTGAAGTTTATCGTCCATGTTGATGTGTTCCCTCCGCAGCTATGGAGAAGGCCAACACTATCATCCTGGAGCCAGTCATGTCTGTGGAGGTGGTCGCCCCTCAGGAGTTTCAAGGAGTCGTCATCGCTGGGGTCAACCGTCGGCACGGTGTGATCACAGGGCAGGATGGAGCGGATGGGTACTTCACTCTGTATGCTGAGGTGAGTGCAGTGTATTCATGTTCCTCTCACAGGATGTCGTCACTGTGTTTAATTTGACACTTGGGCATGACAAAGTAAATGTTATCCAGTTTAGAAACTACTTAGAGGGACACAAAATAACATGCTTCTACTTAGTGCATTTGCATTCATGAATATGCAAGGTTAATGGAAAGTGATCACATCTTTTTGATATATCATTACTTTATCGTTCACTGCTATAAAGTGTTTAGATGTACTGGGCACTGATGCTCTGCTTGTTCGGGCAGTCGGATAGAGTCTTACTGCACTAGATACTCACCGAGCGTTGCAGATGTGATTGTGTGAAAGAACAAACAAAACAACAAGGCCCAGTCACAGCTGCTGTAAATGAGTGTAAAGAGTAGCATTGTGTTTTGGAGTGTCAATATTACTGTGTATGGCTGATATCATGCAGTATGTTAGTTTGGATCTTAGTAAATACGACTCTTCACTACTATTTGTATGACACTAATATCCTCTTTTTTTTTTTTCTTTCCTCCAACAGGTTCCACTAAACGACATGTTTGGCTATGCTACAGAGCTGCGCTCTTGTACTGAAGTAAGTTCACCCTCAGATACTGAACACCAGATCATATGGAGAAATAAAAGTCTGAAAAGTGCCTAAAAACACAGTTGGGCTGTGTTCACAAATGTTGTAGTTCCCTAGTTCAGGCCAAAGTTTAAGAACTGTTCATGTCATCAGTGTTGCTGTCAAAAGTGGCTGAAAATATATAAACAAAATACATACTAGACAGCTAGTATGTATACGTATATTATGCAAATGAACTCCAATAACAGTGCTGCGTTTTCAATTGAATGCACCTTGTGTTATAATGGCAGCATCAACACTATCACAAACATACCAAACTAATACAACAATCACACCAGAGTTCGTTTCATCAAGTAAAATTTTGTATTTTAAATAATAAACAGAGAAAAAAAAAAGATGCTTTAATCAGTCAGTTACGACTTAAACGTCCTTTACTTCTTGTGCATAGATGTCATAGTTGCTAACTTATCTCGTCATTGTTTCAGGGAAAAGGCGAGTACACGATGGATTACAGCAGATATCATCCCTGCATACCATCCACACAAGAAGACCTCATCCATAAATACCTGGAGGCTACAGGACAGCTGCCTGTGAAGAAGAACAAGTGGAAGAGCTGAAGAGATTGATCTCAGCTTGTCACTGTCAGACTTTCAGACCCCCCCCCAACCCCCGTCTTTGCACGCATTTTCCAACACGACCACACGGCTGTTATTTGTAGATCCAAACAAATAATGGTAATCTACTTCCTTTTAATTGTTTAGATTTCACCCCAATGACTGATAACTGCAGAAAACATATTTATTATGTTCGTCTTGGCGCCATTCGAACTCTACTGTCTACGGCCACGGTTTAAAAAAGGATAAGTTACTGCAAGCTCATCGTTTTCACTTGAGCTTTTAATGGCTTTTGTACTATGTACAGAATGGTCTCCATGTAATAATTATTGCAACAAAGACATTGATCCTTCTTCTAAAGTGTGGTTTGGTTTCCATACAGGTTCTTCATGCACCAGACAAACACTATGCAGCTTAGTAGCAACAACAACCAAAGGATAGCCCGGGCAATACACACTAATATCAGTCTCGGATTGTTCCTTCTCACCTGTTCCGTTTTCTTTGTCATCTCAGGTACACTGTTAGGGGCAGTTGATATATCTGTTGAAGCAGTTTCAGGCTTGAATGTCACACTGGGGCTCCCAGTTACTCCACACGCAGCCAGAACGAACAGAATCATCACACCCATTATCGCGTGCTGTAATAGAGATACTTGAGGGAAGCAAAAGTGACTTCTGGGGAGGAATGCAGGCAGGGAAATGACCCTCCTGTCAGTGTGGACTTATATAACCAGGAGGAGGGGAGGAAGAGAGAAGGAGAGACTGTCCAGATCCTGTCATCCTCTTGGCATGATCAGTTTATTTTCTTTTCTTTTTCTCTACAAAACAGCTCAATTTCATCTTGTTCTGTTCTTCTTTTACTGATTCACCTAACTTATCAGCTGCCAACACAGTGTTTAACTCAGAAGTGAATATTCTGGCAGTGCGCGTCTAATTATAGTCGCTGGAAATGCACAAGTGATTGATAGTTTGCAGAGTTGTCAGGTCCACGGTGTGTTACAATGAAAACGAGAACAGGTAAGACTTTTATTGGGCTGAATGAAACATGTTCCTGATAATCAGAGGATGTTAAAACAAAACAAAAAAAGCAGTGTTGAAAAGTGAGATTGCGCAACGCAAAGCTAAAACAAACAGAATGTCCCCATAGGAACAACTGGAGGGCCTTTTCAGATTATGTCGGCAGAGTTTCATCCTGATAACAGGATGGAGGAAAAGGACACCAGACTCAGAGTTCTGGGAATCTTAAAACAACTATCCCATAGCCGTGTTTCACAAAACATCCTCTGACTGTAATCCTACTGCAGGAACATTTCTTGAAATAATCCTACATTTCAAAAACCTTTGAGCATTTCTTTTGTCTGGGGGACATGGACTGTTTTTACATTCTCATTTTTAAAAAAAAAAGAAATAAAACAACCCACATTGGTCCCAGTGAGGGTCGAGCACCTTAACATGACAGCTGCTGTCATCGGTGTGTGTGTGAGTGGGGAGAAGTGCTTTAAATGCACAACCAAGGTGTCATCGATTCACCAGTTTTTGGAAAATAAGGATTGCACAGTGAAGTAGCAGTATTTACTCTCAACTCCCAGCAAGACTCCATTACGAGTCAGGGCTTGGGCACTTTTCTATGTGGAGTTTTTCCTCTTGGTATTCCGGTGTCTTCCCACAATCTAAAAGCATGCACTTGAGATTAATTGGTGAATATAGATTGTCTGGGGTCATTGTGTGCTGTTGTCTCTGTGTTTGCCTTGTGATAGATTGGAACCCATCCAGGTTGTACTCTGCCTTCCATTTCCAGCTGGGACTGACTCCAGAGCCCTGAAACTCTAAGTGACAATATAAAGCAGTACACCAAGTGGACAAACCCATGTGCCGCATTATTCTATTTATATGGTGTTTTCTGTTTTTGTATCTTTCGGAAAGCTGTGAAGAACTGTGTAATTTCCTTTGTAGCTTTCCAGTGTAGTGATACAGAATCATATGTTCTTCATCATGAACCAGTCGGTGAAGGAACAAAGGAACATTTCCACTAGACGTTAAGCTGGAGAGTTGCTGAGAGGACACTTTTCACATATTAAGGCCAACAAGCCAATACCGCCGGGGCATTATTTATTTTATTTTTTTCAAACCACTTTCAGGACAAGGAGCACATCTCTGTCCACTTGTCATTCTTTCTCGTCTTCCTCACATGGTGCTCCTTGAATACTGATGCTCCTCGATCTTCATGTCTATAACTTCCACCCCTCTCAGAGACGTGGCTTTGCCGTGTTTTATTTCCACCCTCTTCATCGGTTCTCAGCTGTACGCCACGAGGCAGATTATCGATGAGCTCGTAGAGGGTGAAAAGGCTAAAGCAAATTTCATCGTAAGCCGTTTTGGCGCCGCACTCAAACAGGCAGGCGAAGGCCACAGCGGGCGGCTCCCCGGGTGAGGGGGACAACTCCAGGTAGGCAAGGTCAGAGTAGGCACTGGGACCCTCGTAGATCACCCAGGGGCCCCGCCAGCTGTCAGGATCGCGGGGAAAAAGGCTCAGGAACACGCCCAGATCTTTGCGAGCGGAGGTCAATGTTGGGTGGGAGTAGACCACCCAGGTAGGCGTGAGGAAGTCTGGAGGGGCATTATGATGAGGTGACAAGGACGTGGAAGAAACATGAGTAAAGTCTGTGTGAGATTGTGTGTTTGAGCTGTTAACTGCTGTCCTGGATGGAACAGAACTGGTGTTTGCTGATGTGGCGTGAGTGGAGAAGGCCATGCAGGATGTACAATGTCTGAAGCAGCGTGCAGGTTGTTGTAGGAGACCGTCGAGCGTTTTTTTGAGATGCAAAGGGGCAGGAAATCCAACTATACTGCCATGGCAACCGTTTCGAGGCTCCACCAACCGCTGCACCAGCTGCCCCTCTTGAAACACCGCTCCATCATCCAGGCTGAGGGCCTGAACGCGATACCCCAGCGGGCTCCGTGCGTTGCAGTACAGGACGTTCGTCCCATCCTCTTCATCCACCGACACCATCTGACACTCCACGCTCTCTGGCCCAGGCACGGCCTCTCCGAAACGCCAGGTCCTCCCGTGGGTGTCGCTGTGAAAGCAGAAGGAGTGGGGCGTGGTCTGGCAGAGCTGGCCGAAGCACTCTCTGCACTCGATGTGGTAAGCGTAGGCGGGAATGAGCAAACGTCCTGACTTCAGCTGGACGCCATGACCCGGGCCCAGGGCGAACGTGGCCCAATCTACCAGGGAGGAAGAAACAATCAGTGAAACATCAAGTATGCTTGAGTTCATTCAGCAGCTAATCAGGAGTCAAATCTGTTTCTTAGAAACAATATTGCTTTTTCATTTCACCCTATCCAGTAGAAACATGTGGCAGATCAGACAGGAGCACATGACGCAACATTCACATTGTATTCACTCCTGAAACTTAAGTGAAATAGTCTTGAATTTGATTTGATAGTGTAAACAGCCCAAGTCTAGGAGCTAGAGTTTATCCCATGTAAAAATGTTGCAGATAATAATGAAAGCGAACAAATACATTTTTTTACTTTATCTTAAAGATAAATGTTAATGTGTATTTTTACACACAATGGGAATTGTACTAAAAACTGCCAATAGTTGTCAGTGCGTTTTCACGGCTGATTAGAGGCCTGAATGAAAGTCTAAATATTATATAAGCTCTGTTATTTCTGCATACCAAAGTTTTAAGATAATCATGTTGTAGTATTGAAGTTTATTCTGAACAGTAGAGACTCGTAACTCAAATAATGAAGTATTTCAAAGCAGTAGTGACCATATTCCTATTTTCTTTAAAGTGACTCATTTAACTGGTGACAAGTTGAACAAAGAAGACTTGTAGTAATTCACGTTATGTGTACTAAGTCTAAAATGTATGGCTGTTTCACTCTTTGAATGGGAACATTATTTTCATATATACCATTTACAAAGTATTTCATTTTTTCGAGATGCGCCTCTATGATTCACTACAGGAGGATTATACATTCTATTACCATCTCTCCAAGTAAAATTTTAAATGTATATTACGACCCCTTGAAAGAGGATGAAATAACCTTTTCTTGTATCTAATATTAAGAAAATGTTCAATATTTATGACCTTATAGGGCTTTACGGTCACTCAAAGTAATTTATGCACCGCTACTTATAATGTACCGAGGTCCTCTTCCTATTTCTCGTTGTTTTACTGGTCAGAATAAAACAGGGAAGGTGTGATTTGGAAGGTGTGTTGCTTTGTAAACCTTTGATGGTGTCTCCGATGACCCTCTTGGTGAGGTCAGTGACGGGGCTCCAGGTTTCTCCTCCATCGGTGCTGGACACGTAGCAGAGCCGGGTCACGTTCTTCCCCGTCACCAGCTGGTAGGACTCCGAGGTGTGGCCCAGCACGGCGATGAAGAAGAGGAAGAGCGTCCCGGTGAACTCGTCGTACACCGGACACGGGTTCATGGACCTGTGGCCTGGCAGGAAGGCGGTGCCGAGCACACACACGTCCTCCCACTGCGGCAGCAGCAGCAGGACACAGCAGGTCGTGGAAGGAAAACAAAGTTCATGACATCTATTTTCATGAAGACAGAACTAATTGAGATGAACTCTTCTTGCATTTTCTAAAGCCCTGAATATACCTGAGAAGCCAGAATATCAAAAACAGAGGTCTTTCTCTCTTTGCATTAATTCACCAATTACAGCAACATCACCGCAATATTTTCATCACACACATTCTTCTGATTTTTGTTATTACAGATTAAAAAAAAAGTACAATCAAAACTGTTTTCTTTCATTTATTTTGATAAAATTTAAAGGCATGGTCTATTAATTCCAAACACGATATAGTTTCCTATGTCAACATTCGTTGTATCCTTTTATAATATTCATGAGTAAATATCTCATCTGTGTCTGTAAAAATAGGAAATGTAATATTGTTCTTTGCAGAGTCTTGAGGCCTCACTGACCTCCACATAGTTTCTGTAGAAAGTCCCTTTCCTCATGACCAGCAGATGAGCCTGAGAGTCGGAGGGGCTGAGCCTCTCCTCACAAAAGGCGAGAAAACATCGGGCACGGGACAGGTACAGCAAAGCCGGAACTCTGTAAGTCACCCCATTGGGCTCCTGGTGGAAAAGCACCGACCTCGCTGGGAAATAGGGCGACTTCATACTCTGGAAGCTGAGGGAATAGCAGAAGGGGAATTGTCTGAGGAAGAGCCTGAGTTTAGACATTAGATTTCCAGGAGCTTTTCAGGCGTGTTAAGTTAAACTTTCAACTGTATAAACTGCTTGACAAGAGCCACATGAATAACGTTTGCTTGATTGATAAGAATGATACAGGAATATACCAGATCAATACATTTCTAAATACATTTAATTTCAGAGCAAACTGTTCAATATAAATATAATACTATAGAAATGTCACTTACATCAATTCTCAGATGCAACAACAGAAGTAAACTTGACCTGAAGACTAAAAAATCTATTTTCTTACTCACATGCCTGAGAGGAGCTGATGAACAGACAATAAGAGTCTGTGAGTGAATTGACCACAAGCTGTGAAGCAGCCGGCTGACCTCAGCATCACATTAACTCGCACAAACTAATCCGCTTCCCCAGGAGTCGTTGACTATACCAGCAATATGAAGATCAAATTGCTCCTGATCCACAGCACCTGAGAAGAAAATAATAAACGACTGCAGAGTACTTACATCCACAATGCTCTGTGAGAAGTGTTGCTGCTTTGTGAAGATATAAAGTCTCTGAACTTGAGTGGAGGGTGGACGTGTTGCGGGTGTGCAGTCAGTTTGTGTGTCTTTTTCGGGTGAGGGTTTGAAAACCGTGGCCTCTCCGCTCTGCGCCCTATTCAGTGGCATGCTGTTCACTGACCCAGAAATGGCCCACACTCATCAGATCTGCAGCTTTGGATGAATCAGCGCAGGGCCATCATTGTGGAGATGAAGGCCGGCAGAACAATGATTTGATGATGTGGCTCCTCTGTGTCCTCGCAGCTTTTATTCTCCTGCAGAATACGGGTGCATCTCAAATAAATACAATATCATTGAAAAAGTTTGTTGTTTTGTTAGTTTGTTTTAAACTCGGAATGTATTAACTAAAACATTTCCAAGCATTTTGAATATTTTAATTGGGATTATCAGAGCTTTAAAAAAAAGTTATATTTTATGATACTGTATTCTGGACACATGACTTCTAAATTAAATTCTAAATACCAAATCAAAAAAGACTTGTCTTAATTTTTGTGTCATTGTGCTTTTGTTTGTCTTGCCTCTTTGTTTGTTTTTGTTCTGGGTTTTTTTTTTTTTGCATTTTTATCAAACTGTGTCTAAAAAAACTATTTGGAAATTTTAATTACAAAGGCTCCAATAAAATACACTTACAAACTCAAACAGAGAAACTAATTCCTGAAGTTGGATTTCCTATATCTATGAAAAGTAAACTTCACAGCAGGTTAACACCCATCCTGTGATCTGTCTAATGGTTATTAATGGCATTACACATTACTGTCAATGTGCAATAGATCTAAGAGTCAGATGAAAACAGAAGGGATGCAATAGTCTATATAACTAAAGTTCAACTCTTATTTATTCAATCCTTCCACCATTAGAAAGGCCTTTTGTATACAAACTGCTCCATACAGGTCCATTCTACAGGTTTTTGCATTGACATCCTGTCACTCAGGAGATTGACTTTAAAATACCACTGATGGTCAACACAGCTATGAAAGGTTAGGGCCGAGTATGTTCAGAACACATCTCAGGTAATATGGATCAAACCTACTTTGTTGTTCCCAGAGTCATAAATGTACACTTTCTATTCTGTTTTATTCATAATATCTGTGTCAAATTATTTGAAAACTTTCGATTAAGTTTCTGTCTTTAATTTCATTCTCATTTTCTGCAGAAATGTGCCGTAAATACAAGCGGCACTTACACTTGTAAGACTGAATGCAGGGAAATCAAAATATCCGACGTCATCAATATGCGCCCCGGTTCCGCATGGCATCCTACAGGAGTTTGATCTGCTCTCACTAAGGTAGTCTAAATATCTGTTTGAGGACTTAATACACATGTCATTGAGCATTTTATTAAATCGTGTATCTTCAGAAAGTAAATACCTGCGTGTTTGTTGTCGTCGTTAAACCGTCAGATAAGCAGAGTGCCATGTTAGCATCACGGCTAACAGGTTAGCACATCTGCAGCAGATTGAAGTCAATGTTTAAAGCTTCCCAAAGCTACTTTTACTTCAGGTTAGTGTTTTTAAATGTTGAAAATATTCTCGTCAAATCCTGTATTTTGCGTACACAAACTGTGTTCTTGCCAATATTTTTAGCTCGGACTATATTATTAAATTTGTCAGTCTGGAGATTTAACTAGTTACACCAGTTTTAGAGGTGGTAATTCTGACCTCTGGTTAAAATGGACAGGAAAAACCTCTGATATTATTAATTGGTTTATTTGTTTAGAGTTTTTATATTTCATATGTAAAATGAAGGATTTTCCTCCTGAAGAAAATTGTGTATTAATCTGTTTGTATTAATTAATATTTTATATTCCCTATTACACAGCTTGAAATGGATTTGAGACTCTGTTAATACACATTCAGGCATAGAATAACGCTGTTAAAGGAATCGGGGGAAGTATTGCATACGCAAGTGGACTAAGCCATCAGTTTACCATGGACATGTACCTCGAGGAACAAATAAAATATAAAACAAACAAGAGATTTCTCCCTGTTGGTGCTCATAATGTTTCACACGAGCAACATTCTCTATCAGATCATTTTTGTGGTTAAAAGGAAAGTTGAGGCTTCCATTCTGTTGTTAATTTTGCCAAATTAATTTAATTGTGCTCATTTTTATTGCAATGAAAAGAAAGCCTCTGTATGCCCTCCACCCCTAAGCTTTATTCTTTGCTATAATACTGTACATATCACCACTTGACCCTGCTGGTTATTTGGATCTTTACTACAGCTGCTGGGTAGTTTTGTTAAGTCACAGTAACATGTCATAAATACATTTTCCTCACTATAGATACATAGAAAAACAGAATTGATACGTGAGTGCTACAATTATTTTATTGTTAACTTCCATTTCTCAGGCTCAGTATGGCCAGGCAGTGGTCCGACGGCCACTCCACCCCCGTCCTGTGTGTCGGAGCATCTTCAGGCCCTGATGGTCTCCTCGCTTCAGGCTCTGAGGGCGGAGAAGTCGCCGTGTGGAGCCAAGAGGGACACATCATCAGCCGCCTCACTCTCCCGGGTGACGAAGATATCACAAGTGTTGTGTTCTCGCCGGTCACTCCGAGTCTGCTGTACACGTCACACGGAGACACAGTGAGTGTGCTCGATCCCAGGATCCTGAAGGACCCGGTGGAGACGTTCCCGGGTGCCGGGGAGGAGGAGATCAATGCTTTGGCCTTGAACGAGACGGGTTCGGCCCTGGCGGTGGCTGACGACTCCGGGGCCGTGCGGGTGCTGGAACTCCCGGCAGGGAAAGTGTGCAGGACTCTGCGTAGACACACTAATATCTGTTCTTCTGTGGCTTTCCGGCCTCACAGGCCCAACAACCTGGTTTCTGCTGGACTGGACATGCAGGTGAGGGAGGGACATTTAGTATATTGCTGATTTATTTGGATTATTTTGCTTATTCACATAGTAGCTTCAGAGGTTTATAGGTAGTCAACTTTGATGGCTCCATTTATATCAACTATTGTGGAAATTGTGCAAAATGTTGATCCATTAGTTGCTCCCTGAAAAGGCTTCAGTTTAAATACCATCAAAATTTCCTTTTTTTTTTTTTTTAAAGTATTTAGTCAGCTCCCAGGCTGTTCATTCCTTTGTGTTTTTCAATTTTAGTTTTTATCTCAGCACATATCAATATTTAAAAATGACCCTGAAAATTGAAGGTGCTTTATAATATATGACCAGTAATTAACTTTACTGCTTATTGATCTGAAGATCTGCCTCTCTAGATTAATCCTGGTGCTGATCACATTATGACTAATGAATGGTGCCTTGAGGCTCCCCAAAAATAACAAGTGTATTTACATTTGTTTTTCATAGGGAACAATAAAATGAAGGTATATATATTTTTTTGACCATTAGGCTTGTTAATGTTGTTTATGACACATTTTGGAAACCTGAGCACTCTTCTGTAATTTCATAGTGTATGGCTGCTGTGTTTGCTCCATCAATACTCTGTTGTCTTCAACAGACTATCTCATTAAGATTCTTATTCTTTTTTACAGCACGGCTGATTTAAACTAAATGAATGAATCGAGTTGTTGATATAAGTTTCTCTGTTGCTCCAGGTGATGCTGTGGGGACTGCAGAAGACCCGCCCCTTGTGGACGCTCAACCTTCAGGACGTGGCGGAGGAACTGGACGACCACCAGCAGCGGCCCGGTCAGCTTTTCAACCCACCGCTGGCCCACTGCGTTTCTGTGGCAAGCTGCGGGAACATTGTGGGATGCGCGGCGGAGGACGGGCGGGTGCACCTCATGCGCGTCGGCGGCGGTTCAAAGCTGGAGCAGCAGGGGGCCGTCAAAGCCCACAGCCAGGGAGCCTCACAGGCCCACTTCGTTAGCTTCCTGTCCCACCCCTACTGGCTCGTCAGCGGTGGAAACGACAGCCAGGTGGCCCTGTGGGACCTCAGTAAGCACCCGGTGGTGGCGCCGGAGGGCAAGAATCAGGCCGCAGTGCCCAAACGCAGGAAGGGTAAAAGCAAGGCAAGAAAAAAAGAACAACCTCAGGACAAAGGAAAGACAAAACTGGGTGCTGAAGCAGAGGGTGACGACGAAGCGGCGGGAGGTGCAGAGGAGGCGACGGAGGAGAAAGCCGGGCCTAAACTGAGCATTAGACACGGGGATAAGGTGAACTGGCTTTGCCCCGCCGTACTGAGAGGTGAACCAAGTGTGCTTGTGGCAGATCAGAGTTCCAGCCTGACGGTCTATCCCCTCTCTCAGCTGTAGATCCAAACACTTCACTCGTCCGGTTCTCCGCTCACACTGAAACATTTCGACTTGCCAAAGATGAAGTCTAATTTTTTTGATATTCTCCTATATTTAGTAGTTTTGATGAAATGAACTTTGGTTTGGTCTTTTTTTTTTCTGCACAGCAAACCAGAGTCTTAGAGCCTGATCCATGAACAGTAAAACTACAGAATGCTACAAACTGTCTGTCTTCATTCTGTTTTTTCTACGGGTGGTCCTATGAGACTTGTCTTTTGAAATGCTTTTATAGTATTACACTGGAATCCTTAATATTTTTGGAGAAGTGTAACATTTCCACATCTAAGAGAAGAGGTTTTTGTGTTTAAGGTCAAACTCGAGTCTGCTGCGATCTTTCTACACTTCAAACACGCAGACGGCGCAATTTAAACTGAGCCAGAAAGAAATCAAAAGCGCAGCGACTGTAAAAATGGAAGAAAACAGTGAGCCGACTCAGCTTGAGATCTGAACTGCTTTGTGGTCCGCCGCATGAGCTCGTCCTCTGCGGAGCTGCGCTGCTCTTTCTAAATTGAATGTAAAGCGGTTTCTTGTAAACTGAGGCAGAGCTAATTTGTGCAGTCGTGTGAACACGCAATAAAGATTTGTGTGCATGTTCTTAAATCCTGTTTGGGGCCCAGCATTCTGCAACATATCAAACAAAAAAATACTTTATATTGGAAGTTTCTCAAACAATCCAGACAAACATAATTTATCTTTTACAGTCGGAACAAATTCATACATTCAATGCAGACATGGCGACTTCAAACAAGTCAACCATCCTTCTGCAAACACGCTTAATGTTTCTGTAAGATCGGAGGAAAGGCACAGAGCAGCAGACGGTCCAATAACGAAAGGAAGGAAAAACAAAAAGGGCAATTCATGCCTTTCTACCTTCACAAGGCAGCAATCTTAAAAGAACCTTTGACAATCTGCATTCCAGCAATCAAAACTGACTTGTGAACTTTTACAAAGTCTTAAAGTTTTGCACTTTCTCAACAAAGGAAACAAAGGTTTTGATCTTAGCAGTTGGATTGAAATAAATGAACCAGATCGTTTCTCAGCCATAAACTGCTGCATCAGTTCTCATTTCTATTGAGTTTGATTGAACGTCTTTTACCACTGTGCAGTGGCGTGTGTGTGTGTGTGTGTGTGTGTGTGTGTGTGTGTGGCTGATGTTTCACAGACGCCCCACCATCAGGTTTTCTTTTTGTTTTGTTTTCTTAAATCCCTCCATCACTGAGGTCTGGGTGGATGGCGAGGTGGTCTGATTGGAGGATTGGAGCCTTTGAGGCAAGCTGTGCTGCTTTTTACAGTTTAGCCAGGCTCTTCTCCAGGTTCCCAATGTCCGCGTCCCCCGCCTCCCCTTTGCTGCCACGGGCACTGCACTCCAGAAACTCCACCTTCATGGGCAGCTGGCTAAACTCAAAGTCTTTGCCTTTTTTCCCCAGGTAGACGGCGCCACCCACAGAGCCGTCCTGAGAGCTCAGCGCTGCAGAGCGAGTCACTCTCAAGGTGTTCCTGTGAGGAAAACAAGGGAAAGCATTCAACTGGCTTTGTCTGCACACTGTCCAAGAAGCATAAAGAGAATAGTAAAGCCAAGAGTTTCCCACAACTCCGTGAGTGTTTTTGTGGTTTAAATAACAGAACTGATTTCAGCAGGATTCTCACACTTTTACCACTAAACGTCTTCATTACCAACTGCCAGTGGTATTTAATGGCCGCCACACACTGTGTGGGTTAATAAGTTCACAGCCTGCCACATTATATGACATGAATCTAATAAAAATTGGGCACGACATGAAGTCTGCCGTGTGCAGATTGCCTCATGAAAACACAAGCTGAATCACAGCCTACGATGTACATGGGTGGAAGTGATTGCACAAGAATAAAAGATAAAAGCGAAACACGAACAGAACCTTCGCCGGTGTGGCTCTTATGTGTTTGGAGAGAAATACTCAAAAGTTTGTTCACAGCCCTTGTACTTTTTTTTTGACAGGTTTTGCCATTAAAGCCACAAAGCATCTATTTAGGTTTAGCCCCAGTGACACCGATCAGTGCGTCATTTTATGCTGCATTTCTATTGGTTAGTAGTTGTCGGTGGCAGCAGCAGTCAGTATCGCCCCAAATTCCTGACCCCGTCAGAATTCTATCGCAGGTTGTCTTCGATCGGAAGGCGATGACAATGACCGGTTTCACAGTGCGATGGAGGATCACCAATTTAGAGCCAAGCCCAAAGATAACACTACGATTTTATTAGGACTTATCTTTTGCCCTGAAGGACAAAATCACATAATGTCTAGCCAGCATAACAGATGTGGGGGTTTAATAAGGAGTAAAAGATGCTTTGGAATATATAAATGAACATTATCTGAGATCATTCATTAGTATTAAATCAATAAATATTTCTTTGTTAACAGTGTGGATACTTACAGTTCCTTTTCCAGCTGCTGTTGAATCAGTTTTGCAGACTTTGCCATGGTGATGTCTGAGAAATGAAGAGACTGGTGAGTAAATCTGCCATAAGTTCAAGTGTGAGTAACTGGGCCATTTTCAGAGGAAAGCTGTTTCTGAACCTTGTTTGTTGCAGGCCACAAGGAGATCCGGGAGATTTCTGGAGATAACCGAGTCCGTCACCAACACGTACAGAAACTCGGCCACATCTCTCACTTCTTTCTGGAAGATGGCGCTGTCCACGACAAACACGATGGCTCTGGACACGATGAGCGAGACGGGGGAACCAAAGTGATGACAACAAAGGTGTGTCAAGGACATAAAACGCATGAGAAGCAATCGAGATTAAATTATGAACTTTGTTCATAAATTATGATCAAAGTGCAAAAGTGAAAGAGAGAAAAAAAACAACAACATATCTGGGATCTTTTATAGAAAAGGGTTTTCGTGAGGGATGTTTCTGTTCTCACCTGGCTGCAGACTTGAACTTCTCCAGGTACTGAGGTCTGAGACTGTCGTGTCCTGGCAGGTCGATCAGAGTCCAGGTGCTGCCCTGAAAACGCCAAGACCATCGGACATTAAAGTAAAAACCTTAAAACATTTAAAAACAATACTTCACTGAGTGAAAGAGACAAACTGAGTCAGCAGAGTTGAAAGCTGGCTGACAACACTTCCTGTTGAACACAAACCGGCACTTCCTTTAACTAAAACAAATGACTGATTTCACTGTGCTTCTTGGATCGTTTTCTATATACTTCAGTTTCCGCAAACAGAATGTGTGTGTGTGTGTGTGTGTGTCAGGGTCTGCATCCGCCCTGTGATTAACTTTGATAAAGACAAACTGACAACTGTCACTCCACCCTGTAGACCCCATCCCACCAGTTCTGACTTCTCGTCTTCCCTACCAGAACCGTTGAGCCAGTCTATCACAGGAATAGCAAACTGCGCCACTTTGAAACATTGTTAGGAGTCAAGTCAGTCTGAAGGCCTTCAACTCTATCCTTCAAAACACAATCATGTTTTTAGCTCTATCAAAAAATACATTCCTCGAAGGTCGGCTCTCCAGAATTGAGACAGTGAATCTTTTGTGTTAAACTCTTCTCTCTTGAGTCCAGTGAATTTTGTTAAAAGGCCGATGTCCTGTCCAGATTGTACCCAGCCTTCGCCAATAGCCAGCTGCTGTATTCTCCATCACCCCATGTGTTCCCCATACTTTTACTCAGCAGGTATTTTAGGTAATACGTCTATTGCAGTAGTACAAACAGCAAATTATTCAACTTTAAAAAACATTTCAGGGCTTATTAATTTGTCTTTAATCCATCTTTCTGCACAGACTTGACAGGATAACCTCCCGGATTGAACTCAACAAAGATTCACCTTCAATAAAATACAGATATTAAGAAACACAACATGAGCAGGGTCAGCAGTGATGAACTCACCCGGTCATTTTTGGTTTTGTATGGAGCACTGCTGTCAGTGATGGAAGTCTGTGTCCGTTTGTATTTTCCACACAGCAGCTAAAACATAAAACACAAAACAAAAATGACAGTTTATTCCAACGAAAGGTTCCAAGCTGCAGCTTGTCTGAGCACCAGGAGACAGACAGCGTGGCCGCGGCGGGCCCGCGGCTCTCTTCTGTTACTCACCCGGCTGAAGAGGAGCGTTTTCCCCGAGTCACACAGTCCCACCAGCAGCACGGCACTCCGGACGGTTTTACTGGTGAGAAAGTACTTCAGGAAGACTGCAAAGAGAGAGCAGAAATCTTCCTGGGTATTGTGAAACAGAAGCTGTGGATTAAGTTTGAATGACTGGGAGCTGCTGTATGAAACAGCTGTTAGCTTTAGCATAGCCCGTCAGCTCTCACGCCGAAGCCATTAAAACGCGTCTTTAAATAAACCAACATTAGATGAATAGATATCAACAAAAGAAACGCCCAGCCGAATAGAAATATTCTCCAAAGCCCGGTCATTTTAGGATAAATGGCACGCTCGGCCTGCTAAGCTAATGCTAACGAGCTAACTACTTACCGCAGGTGATGACGACCACTGCCAAAGCGACGATGACCGCGATCAGAAACACGGGGTCCTGATCCTCCAGCTGCTGGCGAAGGGATTCAATATACGGTTCAAATGGATTTTCTGTCATTTCCACGTCTTTGTCCCCCATGTTTCCACCGGTGCTGTCCGCTTCCATCTCTTGGCTTCTGCTAATCTGAGTGAGCTGGGACACGTCTCCTTCTTCGTGACGCCTGCAGGGAGTGTGGTTGGCCAGCAGGGGGCGCTGCAGGTCAGCACACATCATAACGCAACCCGCTGTAAAGAGACGCAAATGGTCATCAAAGACTTGGAAAAACTGGCGTAAAAACAATGTCGACTAACGCGACACAATATAAAACCAACAGAAAACTGACTAAAGTGATCTTCAAAAGACGCAAAACTATCACACAATTATTAAAAAGTCAACATATAGAAGCTAAATCACTAAAAAGATACGGATTCTGGTTTGAGGGACACAATGTAACTCTACAATAACACATCAAGGCAAACAGCCCTGAAGATAAAACACACAAACGGATACAGAATGGTCAAATGAGCAAAAAACAAACAACCTACCAGTCTGCCAAAAATCATCATGAAGATAAGCAAAATAACAATAAAGCATGATGACCACAACAGGATGGACAAAGATCACAACTGGATTAACAACTTCCAGTGTGATACACAACAATATGAATAGATATATATATATTTGCCCGCGAGAGTCCGGGTTTCTCTGAAATAGCTGTTTTTCCACGGCTCGAGGGGTCTGCAAATTTTTACACTCAATGCGTTCAATCCATCCATTTGGAGCAGTTTGGTGTCCAGAGTCTCGCTCAAAGACACTTTGACATGTGTAAATGAGGAATCGAACCTATAACACTTCTTATTGAGAGATAAACACTCGACCAAAGCAACGAGATCCTTTCCATGTAGTGTCCAGAATTCTGGATTTTATATTGGTTCGTTAGTTGGAAAGCTTGTATTTTATGACGTACCGGTTTGTTCATATTTTTCAGATAGCCTATGGATTCATTTACATATAATTTGAACATCTTCAAATATATAAGTAGCCAAGTGAACACTGATATGAATGACCGAATATGCACGTGTTACCCGTCTTATCTGTTGAATATGCTTTAATAAGTCACTGTGCGGGACAGTGTGCTTTCAATTTAAACGGGGCAATAAAGACGAAAGTCATAAAGGTGCGGGATGTGTTAGAAACCGTTTGCAAATGTACTTCGTTTGCAAGTTAAATATTAGATATCGTGGTTTTCTATGAGGACCAGATGCGCTTTTACGCACTCTGCCTCCTGCCCTCACACTCCGCGCGTCTTTTACGCACGCTGGATATTTGACTCCTCAGCGCTCGACATAGCGTCAAACGTCAGTATCGCACATTATTCTATAGGAAGAGGCTGTGTCTCAGTCATTTTGGGCTCTTTACAGGGACAGCTTATTTCATATTGTAAAGAAGAAATGAACACCCCCTTTCAAGGGTTTAGGATTGTTTTAGGTTTTCTTTTCGCAACCCGTTTCAGATAAAGTAGATCTGCGATCAGGAAAGGATTTATAACTTAAGGACTTATTTGTGTATTGTCGGATTGTTCTGTCAGGCGGTAAGTCAAAGGGACATGAGGACTCTTTCTACACTCTACGCGCTGTGCGTGTGGATCAGTTTAGTCTGTCCTTCGCTGGGAACCGGGTTTGTTTATCACTTCCCAGGCATCACTGTGCAGCGGCAGCGCATCAAATCGGAGCAGAGTAGCAACACTGGACCACCGGGTACTGGATCACGTACCCAACTCAGGTTCGCTCACACTGGACAGGTTGTTTCACTTAACGAGCAAATGCAACTTCTTGAGAAGCAAGACTTGCAGGTCACAATAGAAGCTCTTCGTTTAGGCATTCTGCTTTTTTTCAGGTTGTGTTTAATGTGTCAGCTTTATTGCATTTGGTCTTAAACGTCTCTTTTATTCCTAATTTAAGGAACTGGTGTCAGTACACTGTTTCCAAAACAGTAACCTGTCAGGTGCACAATGGGACAGAAACCACTGTGCAGAGAGTGTTTCAGGGCTGCAGATGGCCAGGACCCTGTGCCAAAATCATCAGGTAACCTCACCACTCAGCTCATGCTCATTCTGTTTGCATCTTCAAAATCAGTCTTCAATGGGGGGGCGTCCTGCATTGTGGCTGCATAGGACAGATGTAATAATTAAGGCGCTCTACAAGCATGGTGCCTCAGTCATGCAATGTTTACAGCCTTTGTCTTATTGAAAACGATTGTTTTTGTTAGTCCTTTAAAGTCAAACAGTGTGTATAATGTTTAGAAATTAATTTGCTTAACAATTTTTTGATATCACTTGTTGCAGCCACACAATAAAGTCAGATGTACTTTACTATTTTGGGTTTGGCTCCATTAAACACACTTAAAAGTCTATGTATCGTATATATATGACATAATCATATAAAGTACATTTGCTAATGTTTATTAGCCATTCAAACTTAGCTTGCAGGGGTTTATTTCTTCTCATTTTGATTCCCACGAAAACAAAGAATAGAACATTTATAATGTGTGTGTTTCTTTGTTTCTGCAGGGAGATCAAATCTATTTAGGTTCCCTGATAACATTGATTTTGTGTGGGTTTCCAGCTACAGGACTGTAATCAGGCCATCTTTCAAGACTACCTACAAACAAGTGACGGCTTTGGAGTGGAGATGCTGTCCAGGGTTTGTGGGAGAGGAGTGTCGTGAAGGTGAGTTTTCCTACCGGCACATGATGTCGCTTTCTCGAACACCAAAGTAGAGGAGCCGTAGACGACCATAGTTTCATTTGAGACTAATTGGCCACGGGTTGAAATGAAAGCCATGTGTTTTGCCAATACGGTCCATCTGTATCTTTTTAGTAGCAGCAGGCACCTCTACCCACATCAGTGGCAGTTTTTAATGTTTGGTGGTGTAATTCTGAATGTTTTATAAATCATGCTACTGTGCTGCAAGCAGCCTCTCAAAATGGTTGTAAAGTCATTTTGCATTAGAATTGAAAGCTTGTGTTAGATCACTTTTGTGAGTTGGGACTTTCAGTGAAGTGGGAGTTGAAAGGGATCCTGTGCCCTGTGGGTTTTTCTACCTTTTTCTTTTGCTCGTTAGACTTTTATGTGGCTGGAACGAGGGTTAGAATTACAATTACATCCTTTAGTTCTTTCTTTTCTTTTCTTCTGTTTTGTTTGCACATTCACACATTAGCTGCCGACAGCACAAAGACAGTTTGGTCAGGCTACAGGACTATAACGTGGTTATTGAAGACAAAAAGAGGAATGAAAAAAAGCTCAGAGGAGCGTTCAGCACAGCAGCTGATAAAGTGGGAGGTCGCCTACATCTCCGTCATGGGCAGCACAGCCACAGACCGCAGACTCTGGGCTCAGTAAAGACCTAAATTTTCTCCCAGGGGCCAGTCACAGCAGTCAAAGGTGGACGGTGGATAGAGGTCTTACATACGGCTGAATTTCAAATGTTTTGTTTTAAATATCCCAAAGGGCTGCAGAGAGAGATGGAGGCAGCACTGGATTGGATGGAGAAATGATATGTCACTGAGGTACTCTGGCATGGCCAGTTCAGATATGTCCAAGTTTAATAGTTACCTCAAAACGTGGGTTCTATTTATTGCTCATAATTGCCACAACTGGTTCCATTTTGCAAGATTGTCCATTGTTGAACTTGGATTGGCAAGACTTCCCACAAAAACAAATTTGAATGCTAATGGAATAAACACAGGCATTATTCCAGTGCTTTTGAGGTTGTTACTTTCCAGATTGTGGACATTATCCTGCACAAAGATTAACACATAGCGTATCCGCTGACTCTGTAATGCCAGAGATTATGGTTCACTTGAGACCAAAGCGGTTGCAGGAGTGTGAAGAAGTAATCACGCTGTTTATTTAACATTTGCTGAAATGTATTTGCACTTTCTAATGGCTACAGAGCGACAGGAAAATCACCTCCATATGGATAAAATGAGGGCCAGGCTCGAGTCGGCGAGAAGGCCTCAAAGACGGAGGCTGATGTCACCGAGACTCGGCTTCACAACGAGGAGTGGAGGGAGAGTTGGCAGGGGTCAGTGTGTTGGAGCAAGACCACAGAAGGAGGGGATGCTGAGGGAATTCATTTATTGCACGTAAAAACAACAAGGTGTTCAAATTGAGAAGAGAAGCGAAGAAGAGAAGAGACCTTATGATGAGTGTTTTTTGTGGCTGAAGCCTCCAGCTGCTATGAGCTGCTCAGACAGCAGCAGAACTGAATGTGTGGGAAAGTTGCCCCGCTCAGATTAATGAACGTGACGCTCCTCCACCAGATCGCTGTAATTCACTTGACCGTGTGAAGATCAGGCTGCAGCTCTAAAACTACAACTCGATTCCCTCCTGCAGACGCCGCTCTCCCTCTCCAACACTAAAAAAGAAGTGTGTTAATGATGACTTAGAAATAGTAGCCATCCTTCATGTTATTACCACAGTTTGAGCATTTTAGGACTTTCTGCAAAGATGTTCCATTGTTTTTCAAACAGCTGGCTCACATTGAATACAGATGTTTTTGTTTGAATGCAGCTGTTTCTCGTCCGAGATGACAGCGTGATTTAAACGCTACTACCATCTTCTTCTGATGGCTTTCAAAACCAAAATTATTCACATCATTGTGAAAAATTACTGCTACTAGAGGGATATTTCTACAACTCTGGAAACGCGCACTTTCCGCTCAAGGCTCAAACATTGAACGGAGATTAACACCACCGTCTTGCGATCGTTGGAAAAACTAAAGTGCACAGGGTGCGCGTGAGCCGATGTGACCGAAGGCAAGGTTCACCCTGGACAAGTCACCAGTCCAGCACAGAAAGACGTGCAAATTCATGCCGACAGGCAATTTAAAATCACCTCCGATGTTCGTGTTTGAAATGTCAGAGTACCTGCAGAAAACCCTCCACCCACACAGGCAGAACTTGCAAACGCCACAGAGGGATGTAGCAGGCTGTGAACAACAGAATGGCATCACAGCAACAACACTTTTTAATCATGATTTGTTTTATATAAAAGACATGCCGTCTCAAAGAAAATTAATGTGTTTTCAAGAGTTTGCTTTTGCCATTGTATCTGCATATATTTCAGTGCCTTGACATTTTAGTGGGGAAAATAAATCTAATCATGATCCTGTGATTGTTTTTGCAAACGAAAATGCTGGTATTCAGTTGAACTCAAGTGTAGAACATGTGTATCTTGACTGTTATTCATTTTGAAAGCCGAAGCCAGTAGCTTTGCTTAGCCTTGTCTATATATATATATATATATATATATATATATATATATATATATTAGCTTTGTTCGGCAGTGAGACTTCATTGCCAAACCAAAATCCACATAAATCTGAGTTTAAACAATCTTTATGGGTTTTGGTCCGGTTCAGTTGAGCAGGATGAGATGATTCAAACCTTTTCTTGTTCAAGGTTGATATTTAACAAAAATTAGCCATGGTATCAATCTTTCAATTTAAGTTTTGGCAAGGGCAAATAAGTGTATTTCCCGAAATGTCAGTTACTTTGAGCTTGGACAGCTTTGGCTGATAACAGAAATCAGATTTTGTGTGTGTGTGTGTGTGTGTGTGTGTGTGTGTGTGTGTGTGTGTGTGTGTGTGTGTGTGTGTGTGTGTGTGTGTGTGTGTGTGTGTGTGTGTGTGTGTGTGTGTGTGTGTGTGTGTGTGTGTGTGTGTGTGTGTGTGTGTGTGTGTGTGTGTGTGTGCGCATTTATCTTTGGGCCTTTATGTCACTCGGCCAACACTGAGCATGCAGCTCTGCGTAGCAGAAAACTGCTGCAATGGGGCACAGAGCCAGCTGTTTTATCAGAGAGAGAGAAGACAGCCGCAACCAATGAAAATGACATCACCTCTGGTTTTAGTTTGATGGGGTTCTGGCTCCACTTCAGAGGCCCCCGAGGCCCTCGGAGATGTAGAGACAAAGGACACAAAGAAGGCGAGACTCAAAGTTTGCTTCCATCACTTCTGCACTGTGTGCTTGTTTTCATCCTCGGAATACTGAACCATTTTCTGCACAGCATCAATGTCTTACTCTCCTGTTATTCTGTCTCAAATAATCATAGAAAAATAGTCACTCATTAAGTTGAGTAAGAGCAGGAAAGGATGTTGTTGTTTTTTTATTTCATTCAAAGGGAATAATTAAAAGAAAAAAACCCTCCCCGCAACAAAACCTCCAATCCGACACAGTCTGAATGAAAAGAAGCAGAAGAGAAGATCAGTCTTATAATATCTGTCCCTTTGTTACCTTACAATCACTTTACATCAGTCTGTTATTTGGTTTCTAAAGATTTACAGTTTTACATATATTTTTGTGCATTTTATGTACAGTATTTACAATATACAACTACAAAACCATCATTTTCATGTTTGTTCAAATCAAATATCTCACGTTATTTATGTCCAAATCTAATTTTCATAGTAATTCATCTAATTTTGATTTGCTGTGAGTATAATAATTTTTCATTCCTTATTATTTTGTTTTTAGGGTTCAACAGTCGAGTATTTGCCTCTGTCCCGGGCATCAATCCAATCGATCCAAAGTGTTAACAGCACTGGTTTCCACCCTAGGGTCTAGGACCCCCCTGGGGGTGGAACCAGAGATAACAGTGGGGGGCCCAGGTCTTTGCCTGCCCTGACACGGTCAACATGAGGTTTGCACGTGTAATAGAAAACCCAGAATATGACACTTTCTAGTATCAGGAGCAGACCAGGGATACTGTGCACCCATCCATCCATTTTCTATGCTGCTTTATCATGTTCAGGTTCACTGGTGGTATTAGGGGAAAAAGATTGTTCACTGATGGTCAATGGTCTTTAAATTGCGAGCCACACATTTTATTGCTGAAATCGCTGGGAATTCAAAACAGATGAATGCATGTCTAAACTCAGCTTAACCACAAGTTTAACAGTAACAAGAGTTGCCATTTCTTTCAAACCCCAAGCATCCTACTATCAAGACGAGCCACGCTTTCTATTGCTTGCTATGTATTGTAATGTGGAAAACATTAAGGAGTCTGGCAATCAATCACAAATTACTGCTTGCAAGGAAGACAAAGCATGTGCTCCACGAGAGGGTGGGTGGCACAATGTGGTTTCAGGTCCGCGAGGACGGGCTGATCCTCCCACACTTTATAAAACCTGGATGTGGATCATAAGAGTTCATTACTTTCTGCAGTGACGGACAGAAAAATAATCAGCCTTCTGTGTGGCAATTGCTCACTCATTTGTTTGAACCCCCTGACACGGGGTGGTTTGTACTTCTTTGTTTAACTTGATGCTAACCTAAACATGTCTGTTTCTGTGAGCCCTAGTTAGACATCGCTTCCATTTGTTGTGGTAATCAGCAATACTTTTGGCTCTTCATAGCTGCACAGTTCCATGAGAATGTAACTCCCAATATTCATGATAAAAATGTACGAAAGCACCACATTTAATTGTTGCCACTGCTTGAATGTGCATGACTTTGAAAAAGCAATTCTTTAGTCTGAACAGGTAACTAATCAGGTGTTAAATGTGTTATTGTGGTCAAGTTTACAGAGCCTTTAGTGTGTTGCACTTTTCATGTCCTCGTCTTTGATGACCTTAGAGCACTGTGAAAAGTCCTGAAAGTTGTGGCCAAATGCCTCCGGTCTCAAAGCTTGAATTTCTATGTGTTTGCTAATGGAAAATATGTGTTTTTTCCAAATTCACTTGGTTGACACCCTGACCCGTCAATATTTTTGACATCCCAGTTTGTGCTGGCTGCGTATAACAGTGCATCTGAACATTTACATTTTGCTTTCAGCAGAGTTGTGCTAACACATGACCGCATGGAACACATTTGCTTGAAATGTGTTCGGAATTTCCTTGTCGTCCCTCCCCACCCCCCCAACCCCCCGCCATTGCACACGCTCACACACACGCACGCACACATCTCCTTGTTCCATCACAGCAGCACCCCGGCATTTATCTGCACACAAGATCATATTAACTGTCGGGATTGTGTGTATCGTCTGTGTACAGTGTACAGGGAAACATAATCTAGTGCCAAGACCTTCCCTGATGAGAACCGTCACCTTTGATCTCACGATAAGTTCAGGGAGGAAAGGCCTTTAAAAGAGTTTAATACTGGGTGTTCATGCAAAGGATTTGACTGTGTGCGAGTGTACATGTGCGTGTGTGTGCTTTAAGTGAATTCATTACATGAGTGAAAAGGTTGTGGAGAGCTTCGGATGTCATATGTGTTAATTTGTTAATGCCACAGCTATGAAGCTGCTAAAGTCGCCTTTTCCCCTTCTGCAGCTGGATGAGCAGGAAATGAAGGAAGTGTGTTAAAAAGCCGCTGTTGGAGGGATTATCTTTAACACCAACCATATTCTATATGGTTCAAAAACACCCTGTGAATTTTTCCTCTCCGTGCTGGCCTTTGCTCTTTTACCTCTGTTTTCTCTTGCCACTGCTTGGATTTGTACCTTGCTGCTTTCCATTTGTCTAACTTCCTGTGACCTTTCGACCTCCTGCTCTCCACTCCTTCGAGTAAAGTGATAAAGTAGAACTATAGTCCACATGTGCTCCTCCAGAACACGACTTCTGCGGTGTAAAGATGTGACTGATGTCTCTGTTATGTCCCTGGTTGTGCTTAGATATAGGTCAAAGGGTGACCTCTGACCTGCTGAGAGCGATGGGAAAGCTCAGCTGTTCCTCCTCCTTGCCCGGTCTGTCTGATGGATGATGGTCTGCTCATACTTCTTCTGTGGTTTTTCATATCTTTCGTCAGCTTATCAGCAGAGTTTCCTGCCTTTCAGTCTTATCTTTCCATTTGTCCAACTTTTCTGCAACTCTACACATCTGTTAATGCAGAGTTACTTGTAGGTGAGTCTCCTGAGACTTCAACAAAAGTTTTAGGGTGAAGGAAAGACAGATGTATCCAAACTGGTCTGACATCTGCAGGTTTCTGTTTGCAATCTAGGGGAATGCATGCTTTTGATTTTCAGAAGATGTAGGAGTCGCATCCAATATTTTTTTTTTCTTAATTGTGTTTTTTCACTGACCTGATTTGCACACAAAAAAAACCCAAAGAGTTCTGGGAAACTTTTGCACAAGTGAGTTTGTGTGACAACCAGTAAGCTAAGAAATCAGATAATTGTTGGAATATCCAGAACTGAAAGATGAAAGACGTATTTTACCAGTCAAACTGAGCTCCTGCAGAGTCACTGCAGAATTTCCCATCATGGCATCTGCCGAGTTTGTTCATCATATAGTTTGAGCACATTGTGCACAGCTGAAACCAACAGGACTGCTGTGTGTTAAGTTTTTTTTTTGTTTAGTGAAATGTTGAACAAAGAAAAGTGCCGTTCTAGGAGAAGGCTGTAAAAGTCATTCCTGAAAGGGGCACAGGCATGTCCATCATATGACCACGACATTCCCGGAGTGACCATGTCCCTGTGGAAGATTAAATGTGATTTGGTTGTTACTCAACAATCTGAACCACGGACTAGAACGGAGTGATAATAAAATTGATCAAACCCTGCACACGTTAAGGCTAAAAACAACCCACTTTCTTGTTAAACTTTCAGGAAGTTCAAATGATCAATTATTATATTTCGTAAAAAACAATCAATCCTTGATAACTCCATAGGTGCTTTAGATCTGAAATGTGTGAATTGAAGTACCATAAGTGTGAATGTTTTCTGGTTTCTTTGTTATCAAGAAGGATCTTGATGAGAAATATATTATACGTTGCATTCAAACTGTCAGCTCGGGGAACAAAAACTACCCGATAATGTGGTGACAGAAGTGAAACAGTACTGTAAACACATACTATAGGCAAAACCTATACAAAATTTCATAAAGACCCCAAGATGCAAAGTGTCTGCACAGTACTATAGAACTTTATTTGACCTCATGTATGAGTGTAGCGATCCCGGGCTTGGACCCTAGTTGCCTTTGTGGTGTACATCATAAAAACTATCCAAGTCCATGGTGGAAGTTATAATGACTTTCTGTGGCAACCCAGATAATTCCAGATATTTCCAACTTTGTTATGGGATTCATGTCTTCTAGTTTGTCTTCTTATTCTTGTCCCACAAAAAAGACATGTAGGTTATCATGTGGAAGCAGGGATACTTTCACATTTCCTGTCTACACACACTCCAGTGTGTCCATTGTGCATTCCTGGGAAACCATTTAATCCTTGAAAATGTCTCCCTTCTTTCTGCTGATCATCCGGCTATCGTCTCTCCTGACTGGAATTCACACGGCAATAACTCATAATAGCAGGATGATGAGTGTATGTCTGTGCACCAGCAGGGTCAATCTCTAGTAATGACAGATGTGATTGCACCATATCAATGCAGTATGATGACACAAGCAAATCAATTTAGTCAACATGTGGTTTCTTTTCATAGTCTAGAAAAGAAAAAGCTCAGTTTTTCGTCCATTATGACAAATAGCATAGTGTGAGGAAAGACATGATTGCTTCAAACTGTGGCTTTATAGACTCACTTTTGTATCTTGTTCCTGATCAAATAAAGTTAATATATCATCGATGAAATAGAACAAACGACAACACTAATTCCTTGTGTGTAAATGGTTCATTTCATTTAAACAGTGTGTGGCCTGTCCACTGGCATCATGTTGAAAAAATGCTAAAAGAAAAAAAAAAAAAGATAAAAAATTCCACTGCGGATTGTGTGTGCGTGTGTGTGTGTGTGTGTGTGTGTGTGTGTGTGTGTGTGTGTGTGTGTGTGTGTGTGTGTGTGTGTGTGTGTGTGTGCGTGTGTGTGAATTTTGTGCCAGCTGTTCCTCATGCCAGCAATAGCTGACCACTTGCTGGCTGGAGTCGACACACAACAGGCTCATGGGACGCTGCCAGCTCTCGGAGGCTGTCTGTGGTCTTACACGCATGCACGTACATACGCACACGCACGCACACACACACACACACACACACACACACACACACACACACACACACACACACACACGCACACACACACACACACACACACACACACACACACACACACACACACACACACACACACACACACACACACACACATCTGTTTGTCTTCGTGCTATGACAGCAACTCTTGAGATGGTCCAAGAAGATGTTTCAATGGATCGTCCTTCAGTGCTCTTCACACACACAGGCAGATGATATTTAGCAGCATTGAAAATGACTGTTCTCAGCCGCATGCGTCATGGCGTGTTTTCTGGTGGAGGTTGGCTCGGTGGGTGTGTTTGTGCAGAAAAAGTAAAAACAGTGATTTCTTTCATGTACACTCAGGTCTAATGTAGGAAATGTCTCAGCAGACTGTACCCGCAGACTGATTTTCATGCTTGGCTAATTATCCTGCCCTGTCTTGTCCTGTAGATCTCATATGGCGGGGGATGACTCATTACATGTGGATGAATAATAGCCTTTAATTTTATTCGGATGACGTTAACTTTTAAGATGGATCGTTAAAAATGTCATTATCGTAATGAATTAAAAAATGGCTGGAAAAAATGTTATAGTCTTAATTATGCTCTGTTCCACTCCTGGAGGGAATTTGATTTGAGCAGGCAGCCTCTTGTCTCTCAGTTTTTTTTCCTGCTAGACTTTATTTAAGGACATTTAAATCTTTTGCATGGTGTAGTTACCCAGTGATCTAATTATTTAGTAACTGCACTGTGTTTAATTCAGCATTCGGCATCAGTGGTTATCAAAATCATGTAGAAAAAGGAGAATAAATACTCCCCCACCAAACGGAGACTCACCATTTATTTCAATAAATGTTCAACAACATCAGAGAAGATGTTGCATCTGAAGACTTAGTAAAACTGCCTGAACACATAAATCTATCCTTCTCTTCAGAGCAGAAAAGTCCTCTTTTCTTTCTGTTTATTTGGCTTCCCACTAAAGACAGCGTGATTTTGAATTTTTCCCATGAGCTGAGTACAGTCCAAGAAAAATAACCCTGCCTTATGTTGCCATGGTGTAATTATGGCTCCAAACAGACTCTATAGCTGTGGTCCCGTTCTAAACATCGACTCGAGTGCTGCGGAAGTTTGGTTTGCTAACCCAACATAATTAAATTCCAACTGTAGACACAGAAATCCCGCCTGCTTCCCTCACAAAATAATGTTGTTCTACTCCGGTTCACATTTCTGGTGGAGTGACTTAATTCTGGTGTTTTCCTGTGGTGTCTGTTTATGACATAATAACAAGATATGCCTGGTTTATTTCTAGATACAAGATGTAAAGTGGACAGGTTTGCTCATTAGCAGTGAAGAATGTAGGTCTAGGTCTGTGCTATTAAGTGCTAGGTCCAAGATGACAGATACAAGTTACCAGTGTTTTCCAACTATGCCCAGTGAGTCCTGGGGGGGATTCTACGCTTCCGTGGGTCTTGTCAAGAGTCGGAGTGATTTTCACCTGAGCCACCCCGATGAATGCTGTTGTTAAAAAAAATAAAACAATAATAATAATAGAGTAAGATCCAGTAGAGTCTGGTGGTGATAAAATGATATCCTGGTTATTTTTGCATGCTATAACTTTCTATAAGCACCACTAGAGTGCTTATAGAAACAGAATGTCTGCCCTCGAGGCAACAAAACAAATGTTTACCTGTTTCATCCAACAAGATAATCTGCACATCAAAACACCACCTTCATGGTTTTGGAGCCAAAATTAGATCACCTGCGCTAAAAAGCTAATGTTGGGATAAAAACAAGCTTCATTAGGTTTATAATCAAATCAAATCAAATCAAACTTTATTTATACAGCACTTTTCATGCAAAGGGTGTAGCACAAAGTGCTTTACATACAATACAAATAAAAATAGAAACACAAACACATACGACTGCACGAGCACACACTCTTACACACGCACGCACGCACGCACGCACGCACGCACGCAGGCACGCAGGCACGCACGCACGCACGCACGCACACACACACACACACACACACACACACACAGACACACACCCACACACACACACCACCAAGCCCAACTGATCGTATCAAAATACAAAAAAACAAACTGATGTAAGAATCGTCAAAAAAGAAAGAAAGTTCAGTTCATTGAATTCATTATATGATTTGGTGTGTTTGCTTTTCTCTGTAAAAGCATTTTTATTGTTTTCGATCTCAACAATGATATTGGATGATAAATCTGCAGGTTCCACGAATATAATAAAAAGTGGGATATAGAAGAGTCATTTCCATGTCTGTATGGTCTAATTTAGCCCTTTGTTAGTGTTTGCCTTTTTAACGAGACCTAAGAAATGTCAACTTCAGCAGTGAGGTATTTTGAAATATTCAATGTTGCAGAGCAAACCACCAAAAGCCAGTGAGTTTTGTGTTAACCACAGACTGTAATTCAGACATTTGCCCATTTAGAGAACTAAACAACTCAGAGACTACGGAGCCAGAAGTGCAAGAAGGGAAACCTATTTTGGGAGTTTATGCCTCCTCCTGACAACACTCAGGTTAAATCAAAGAATTGCCAAAGTTTATAGGATGCGTTATCTGAAACCTACGTTCCAAGAGCCATTTTCTGTTGCAGGGGCCCCATGGCTCCCCGATCTCTCGCACTGCATGAGCAATGCACCGGTCATCCCTCATGTAGCCCATGTGGCAAGGCCTCAGGAGTAGATGAGATATGCCCAGAAATGCTTTGGGCCCTGGATATTGACAAGCCTCTCCGATACCTCAGATACAGGAGGAACAGTACAGATTCTGTCCTGGCTGTGGAACAGACCAACTCTCCACCCTCTCACAGATTATTGAAGGGGCGTGGGAGTTTGCCAATCCAGTCTAAATGGGTTTTGTAGACCTGGAGAACTCTTATGACCGTGTCCCTCGAGATGCCTTGTCGGAGTTGCTTAGGAAGTATAGAGTACTGGAACTGTTCCTGCAGGCCGTCCGGTCTTTGTGCTTCCAGTGTGAGAGCTGCGTCCATATCCTCGGCATTAAGACGAACTTGTTCAAAGTGATAGGTGACTCCACCGAAGTTGTGCCCTGTCACCCCCTTCTTTTCATGATTTTCATGAACAGGGTGTCGAGGCGCAGTCCTGAGAGACTATATCTCTGGTTTGGTCTGTGAGCTGGTGGAGGTCACAGATGACAGAGATATCTGGGCTCCTCTGCTGTCTATACTGCCACTGTGACCCCGAAGCAGGAAACAAGATGGATGGATGAATTACCTGAAACCCATTACTGTCCATCTATCCAGCTGAGATATAGACCTTCTGAACTATTGCCAGAATGAGACGCACCACCAGTTTGCCCACAAACTGAACGTCAACGCCTCATCTGAAAATAACTGGGAATGCGTCACAGGCTTGTGAAACGGAGGAAAAGTGCTGATGATGAATAACTGTGAAGGAGATGAAGAGATATCATCTTATTAGTCTCCACAGTGTTGAGCCCATGGTTGCTCGTACCAGTCTTTCATGTCCTTCTCATCATGGACGAAGCCTCGGTGCGCTTCAGTCACATCACTTTATGTGGAGTCATTTCGCCCTCGGTATTTCAACAGCTCTCAGTATCCCGGTTGATGAAATCCGGGGAATGTGTTTTGGGTTGAACTGTTGATCATTGTTTCTGTTTGTGGCTGCTTTCCAAGGTGAGATACAAGATGTGGAGACACATCATTGAGAAACAACCCCCACACAACGTGATACACCACGGGACAAAGACATGGTACAGACAGTCACCCCATCCTATTTCAGTGAAACAGAAACCTCAGCGACGACCATTTGTACTCTGTGTACTGTGGTCGGAGACGACGATTTAGACGGACCAAAGCTGTTTAGGGTCATTTTTGTTGTTGCTTTATTTATGAGCACCAGTTGGTGTCTCTTCTAGTTATCCCTGCTATGACCACAATGTGGGTGAGTCTCATCTGCGGGACTGACAGCTGACATACCAGACTTCTTATGAGCCGTAGACCAGAAGACGGCTCAGATTTAGACCAAATAGTGTTTTTTGTTTTGTTTTTCTATGAAGCTGTGTTTTGGATTATAGTGAGTGTAAAGAATCCAAAACTGCAGCACAGCCAGAAAAGTATAGGCATGTTGAGCTGTGGTTTAGTGGTGGGTGAAATGTTGTAATTTGTGTGAGTGAGATGACCAGAGTGTCAAAAGCGGACCGAAGACATAACAAGTTCGGGACAGACAAGAATGTCTGCAATGCATTTCTGTCCTCATAAAATGTTTGACAGGTGCTGAAGGCAAAACGGATTACCAGAAAAAAAGAAAATAAAAATAAGCTACATTTATGTTTTGTCCTCATGTTTTGACAGGACATCTCAACTGATAAGGTTGGCCAAGGCAGGAATGTCAAACTTAACCAAAACCCCCCCAGCACAGGGTTGAGTCCCTCCAAATTTAATCGCATTTAAAGTCTAAAATTTGTAATTGAGACTTTAACTCAGAGGCTCCATGTGTGGGAGAAAGTGTCACTGCTGCTATAAGAATATTAAAATCAATAATGAGCATTATGCCTCTTACTACTCAGACATGGATGGATGGATGAAAAATATATATATATTTTGTTTTTCACATTTTTGGTGATTTTTTTTTTTTTAAGTTTCACCAACATATTGTTTCTGTTTTAGAAATACATGTGCATTTATCATTTCTCACTTATAAACTCTCCAATCACTAAAACTTGCTCTCTAATTTTCTGAGAAAGACCACCTCTACAGTGAATAATGTGTTGATTGCACAAAAACTGACTAAATAAGATTTACCAGAAGGCAGTTGACTGAATTCTAAATTATTTTCAAGTTAAAGGCATTAATCAATTCACTAACTTTGAGTAAGAAATGACAAATCATTGACAGAAGTGTTATGGAATAAAACGGGGGAGAACATACAAACTCCACACAGAAAAGCCTCAGTCTGGGTTTTCTTGCTGTTGCCTGCCACTGCAGTGTGGTGTGCCATTGTGTCACAATGTTGGGAACTGCAGACAGAGAAATATGTACTGTGTTTTTCTATGTGCTCAGCTTGAAAAGGATATTTATTTCGATCATCTTCTGTTTTTCTCTGTGTTCCGGAGCTCTCCGTCTCTAGAGCTTCAGTCTCCCCTGAATGTAAATGCACTTCCGTCTGATCAGCCAGTTGACAGGAGTCCTTTCTCACACGCGGCATCAAAGGCATGTCATTTGACACCAGCGTCATAGTATTCCTGGCAGCTGCTCTGAGAAAGAAATCTGTCAGTTTGTGGGAAAGTGTGCAAGGCTGAGCTTTCTCTTCAATGAATGAACTCAAATCTGCCCTTGTCTGACACCACTGACCACATTTAATTGACAACTTCAAAGAAAGAAATATTTTTTTTTTACTCCTTTAGTGGTCTCAAAGTACTTTGTTCTATCAGTCACTTTAACTCACTCACACACATACTGCTGCTCTCCTTGTGGTAGAACGTGCAGTCCAATGTCTTTCGTAATGTGATATGAGGGGCGCAAAATACAAAAAGTTCCTTTAACTGAGGAATCGTGTTACATACTAATGGATTCCATCTCATTGATGTATTTTATTAGTTTCTTGTGGATTATGGCGCTTTATAATAGAAATAAATCCAGTTTGGTTGTCTTTTCCCGCAAAACACGTGTTTCCATGTGCGTCACAGTAAACGACTTTCATATCTGGAAGGCAGACATGAATATGCAACTATCACAGCGAGTGGGCAAATCAAAAACCTGTGGAGTCAGAATACAAGCAGGTGTGTGTTCAATTCAGAGATTTTTTTTTTTCAGTGAAAAATATAATAATATTATTCTGTGAGTGAGTGACATGATTTATGAAGGAATTTCTAATAAAATCTCCGGTCTGGTTTGACGAGCATTGTTCCTGTGTACCTTGGCTGGAGTGGCTGTGTATGAGATTGAGCGGCAGTGCTCAGGGTGCCAGCAAGGGGGGGGAAAAAAGTAGGAAAGAGACACGAAAAGACTGAAAAAACAAGTAACAGACAGATGTAGAAGAAGCAGCATGTGTGTGTACTATAGAGCAGGAACTAAACTTACCTTCTTCTACCTTTATGCTTTTTTTGCAGAGTGTATGAACTGCACCAGCTTCAATGACATGAACAGCAGAATAAATACAATCGAATCAAAGGTAAGAAAGATCTGTGAAATAATCTGAAAACAGGATTCTCTGAGGTTTGGATTCATACTTCTTTGATTGTATTTTATCTGAAATGTGCTGGTCATGTTTTAGATACAGCTGTTAGAGGAGGGACGCTCGTTTACGCCGTCAGTCAGCAGTCGACCAAGAGGATCATCAGACAATGAGGTGGACGCGCCGAAACCTACCCCGATCGGTCCACCATCGTACCTGCCACCAGGTGACAAAACGTTACAGATATATCATTAAAGGAAAATGTTTTACTGCCTTCAGTGTTTCATTAAAACAACCAATTGCATGCGTTCAGACATGAAACAGATGTCAGCTGTATAACCAGTTCATGTACTGACAGGAAATTACAAGGTCACATGATCATAAATATTCACAATAAAACCACCAGATCATTTGTGCTTTGGACTTTAGACTGGACAATATGAGCATTTGCTGCATTTTCCTACTTGGCGAGTTGTGGTTCATTTTGAACGTGCATCCCAGTACGCAAGAGAAAACTGAATTTTGGAACTTTTCGGCTAACAGGAGATTGTGGCGGTCACAGACAGAAAGAAGTAGCGTGATTGATTGAACCATGATGAGGATTCGATCCAGTGCCTTTTGGCAAAAAGTTGGGATAAAGTTTATTTTCAGCTGTGTCTTTAATGTTATTATTCAAATCAGATCCAAGATTTTTTGTTTTTGTGGGGGGGGGCTACCAGTAGGTCGAGGGCCTCCAGGGCCTATTGGACCTCCAGGACCACCAGGACATGCAGGACCTCCAGGGCCAGCTGGAGTAGGAGGCCTCCCTGGACCCATTGGTAAATATGTTTCTTAGCATTAAGGCATCAGTGCTCCTTTAGAAATGTGTTTTGTGTAATTGTTCCAATCAGGGGTTTGGTGAAAATAATACTTCAGTCTGTTTAATGTCATTTTCTTTGATGATCAGGACCAAAGGGGGACAGTGGTAAACCAGGAGAGTTAGGTCTCGCCGGACCTCCTGGTCCACCAGGGCCTCCAGGGCCTCCAGGGCCAAGTCTCTCTCCTATCCGAATCCGGGGTGACGTTTTTCACGTGGACCATCAAGGTAAGCTATTCGATTCCACATCTACCCTGTTCTAGTATCTTAGAGCTAAATTGTCCCAGATGGGCTCAAATGAGAGCACGGTAGAAGTAGATCTTACACACAGTTAAACTCTGACCCAAGAACTATTGTAAAACTATTCAAGTGTTCAGTTTTTTTGAATGGTCTGGTTTGAAGCCAAAACCACCAACAGTTCATCCTCCAATGAAGTCATCAGTTTCACACTCAAATGTCTTGTGCGTGAACTTCATTCGACTGAATTTATAAAAATCCTTTTGACAGGCAGAACATGAAACCGGCGCACAACGTGTTTCTGTGTGTGGGAAGTGCTGCAAAAGGGGGAGACAGGTGGACGCACAGATGCTAAAAACACACTGTATGGCATTCAGCAGAGGGCTTAAACTTTTAATGGAGAGAGTGTTGTTTCTTTTCTCTCGCGGGCCTGGCATAGATTTGGTTTAATTGTTTCCGTGTGTTTTACTGCTTCTGAGCCACTGTTTACTGCAACCTCGTTTAACACCACCACTGAAAAATGCAGCCAGACTTCATGATACACAAGTTTACCTTTTGGGTGTTTAAGAAATAAGCTGAAATAAGCATACTGTATACAAACACATTTGTCATTCATCATGAGAACTTTTGCTCAACTTCCACTTTTTGTTAACTCCTTGTAATCAACACTTTTTCACTGTTTGGTACAAGAGAAGCCCATCCATCCATCTTCTATATTCTATCTTAGCCAGTGATGTGGGGCAATGCACTCAATCCCAGCTGACTGTAGCAGTGAAGGCAAGTTATACCCTTCCACTGTCAGTTCCTAGGTTTGGCCACATGGAGGCAGCAGACCTCCATGTTATACCCATTGCCTCACGAGGCCTGCTGGCTCTGATTAGGCTCTTGGCTGTCTGCCTTTCTGAGCCCGGGACAGTGTCTGCGGGTCTGGAACTATGTAGATTTGGGTCTGTGGGACCATGTAAACTGAGGGGGCCAACTGGCTGTAAATCAGGCCTAATTTGTTAGCTGTCAGCACAACCGTCTGCGATTTGGGGAAACTGGCCACGGCCCCAAGCCAAAAGCTGGTCCGACTTTGAATGAGGGAGGAGATAGTCTGCCACTCATGTGGAGTTTCTGAGGGAGGCAGCCAGGCTGGAGAGACTGTAGCATTAGAAAATTAGTTCCAGAGGGAAATCTGCTCCTTCTAGACCCTTTCTATGGACTGCAGCCATAATGTAACAGTGCTGTTTCAACACGAGGGGAAGACTGACGCTGAGCATATGTTAACGTGGTGGGGGAAACGTGGCGTGGTTTCAGACAAAATTTATACTTACAAGTGCACTTGAAACGATCCAACATGCTGAGAACAAGAGACGGCTTCCACTCTGTGCATGTTTACTATGAGGATAGATCATGCCCAAGCATTAGCTGCTCCATTAAACAGGACCTTGTTTCGATCAGCCAGCCGCTCCTGTCCATCACTGTCACACTGGATGTAGTCCATCTGTGGACTTGTCGTGAAACCGCAGCCTGACCTGGACCTCTGATGTCTTAACTCCTCTGTTAGCTCGGAAAAAGATCTGCCCCTGGAAATTTTCTTATGCTCAAGGTATGGATATAATGCTTTATAAATTAAAAAAAAAAAAATGTGACCCCAATGAACAGCAGACATATCAATTATCTATGCTGTGTGTTTCAAATACATCTGAATCTGACTAGACTTGGACTTGATCCGTAAGGTAACTGTGACTGCCGCATAAGAAAAAGGTTTGGTATGTCACTGCAGGTGAAGCCTTCATCATGAGCGCCTGACAGAGGCCATTTTCACTAATCTGAGAGGTTAAAGACGCTCTTCAGGCCGTACGCAGTCATATGCAGACATGACAACACCCAAACGTGAAATCACCAAATATGCATCGATTTTACATTTTGATGCCAGTTTGTTGTAAATGTTTTTTGATTCTGTGTTTCCATCCATCCATCCATCCATCCATCCATCCATCCATCCATCTCTTCCATCATGCTGTCCTAAAAATAACCTGTTTACTTTTCAAACATCATAATTAACTTTCCATTTGCTGTGTTTTTTTGTTTGTTTTTACAATTTAGGTTCAGTTGACTTTTTCTTTGCAACTTTAGGGTCTTGTATCATGAAGAACTGAATTAAATTAAACGTGCTTCATACAATATTGCTGTCTGTATTGCAAAGATTTTAGAACCGCAACAAGCAGAACCTTCATGATTTGCCAGATTTTTTTTTAAGCTTGTGAACCATCAGTATCTTGACTCATGTTATAGACTGAAACACTCATGAACCTGAGTCTAATTTTAATTTTCTGCTAGATTTTTATAATTCCGTTGAGTCAGAAGTAAAAGGTTTTTGGACATTATTTTCCTCATGGTTGACATTAAAATATTGTCACACAGATACTGTTGATATGTTGGGTTTTTTTCTTCCAGAAGAGAACCCCAGTCCAGTTCTCCCTGTGCCTCAGGTTATAGCTGGTCCACCCGGTCCACCCGGTCCACCTGGCCCTGTTGGGCCCACAGGTACAAGTACAAACTATTTACTTTCCCCAAGTCCCAAGAAAACACCACAAACCACCAGCATGTTATTTGTAAATCCGTGCTTCTTGTTTAAGTCCACATTCATTAAAATTCTCAAAGTCTCTTATAATTGTCCAGATGGTTGAAAAGTAAAAAGAAAGATGAAAGAGTGCTGGTAGTTTTACTGTGTTTTGAGGGCATTGTGCTGATATGGCTCAGGAACTTTATGGAGGAAAAGTTAAAGAAAAAAAAAAGTAGCTCTAAGTGATCAGCTTATTCTATAATGTTACATCTGTCCTGATGGAAGTGGTCTCTTCCATGATGCAGCTCCATCTACAAGGTGTGATTGACGACTGAATGGTTTTTATGACTGAAAGTACTATAAATCATAGACTGTGGCTTGAACCATGTTCTTATCAAAAGTGCAGTATAGTAAAGGTTGGCACTTTAGTATCACAAGTGAGAAGATTCAAGTTTTTTCTTTGCTTCCCTCAACAATCCAAATACACAAACTGCACATCTTTAGGTTGTTACTGTGGCGAACTGCCGACCTCTCCATGGGCTACCCTGTCTTTTGTCCAATTAAGATGGATGTACAATAGCACAGAATGTAAAAGCATGGCTTTTTGTGTGCAGTAAAATCTCTGTTATTTGGGAAAAAGATTACAACATAGAGCACACTGGGGGTTTAGTTGTTAATCTTGTTTATCTTTGTAGATTCTGACCGATCCTTCTCACATCAGCATCATTTTCTGAATTGAATTCATCTGTGTTCGAACTGAAGTTTGATATCCTGAGCCGTCACGGCCAAAGTTAAACATTCATGAGTCTCACCCTGTCAGTTTTTATGTGCGTGTGAATCACTGCAGGCTTCTCGGGAGCTAGAGGACTTGCAGGGATGCCAGGTCTCCCGGGACAAGATGTGAGTTTCTGTTTACCGAGAGGCGATTGCTTGATTAATGCGAACATTAACATGTGACTTTAATCACTAATACGTGTCCTTCTGTTTGACACAACCAGGGCAAGCAGGGCCTCCAAGGCAAGCCTGGTGATGCCGGGCCAAAAGGAGATCCAGGGGAAAGGGTGGGGCTGCTCATGATTGGATTACCAGTCTGGCAGAACATATTTGATTCCACTGAACTATCAAAATGCTTTTTGTTTGACGTTTTGTAAAAAGGCTCAAGTTGTCGTGCAATCTCAAACACATTAAAGGTGAACAAGCTTTTCTTCAAAGACTCACTCCAAGCCATGACTAATCTTCTTCTCTCTCACGTCCAAAGCCAGGCCTCACTGATCAGGGCGGCCATGTCGAGTCCCCTCTGTAGTCAGCTCTCTAGTGGGCCTCTGTCTTTAAACCTGATCCTCTTTCCTCTACCAGCTTGATTTAAGATTGCAGATCTGGTTAAGGGGCGGAAAAGCTCGGAGGGGGTTAAAAAATGCAAGCCAGTGAAATGTGAATGTGAGCAGGTCGGCTGAGTTAATATTTGTCTTATTCTCTTGATATTCCTCTACCAGGGACCTTCAGGGGCAGCAGGTGAGCAGGGCCTACCTGTAAGTGAAAAGCTCTCGTGTTGGAACTGACACACACACACACACACACGCACGCACGCACGCACGCACGCACGCACGCACGCACGCACACACGCACACACACACACACACACACACACACACACACACACACACACACACACACACACACACACTCTGATCTAACCCAGCTTGAAATCATGACGGAGAATGGACTACCTTCTGTCCTCATGACTTGTATGTATGCGCAGGCACACACTCGTCTATAACCAGATCGCTTCCCTTTGTGTTCGCAGGGAGCATCGGGGCCAAAAGGAGAGCCGGGAGAAGGCTTGCATGAGGTAAGAGACATAAGTGTCTTTACCTCCTGAGATCCTTTGAGAAATGGTCCTGAACAAATGGTTGTGTTCAGGGTGAAGTTGTGCAGCAGCTCAGGGAGGCGCTGAAGATCCTGGCCGAGAGGGTCCTGATCCTGGAACACATGATCGGTATTCACGGTGAGGAGAAAAACAGATACGGAGGGTCATTTCCTCCAGACAGAAGAATCATTAAGTGAAAAGAATAATTTTGAGATTTTGTAGAAACATGCTTTCTTGCTCTCTGGCAGGGTGTTAGCTAAGGAGGCGGATACGTATCAAACTTTTAAGACCTGGAACATTCATCTATCTGTAGAGATGAGAAGTAGCAAAGCGCAAACCACATATTTAATGTATCTCCACTTCACTCAGGTTTCGTCGCAGAAGTTTAAAGTGAAAGTGAGAAAGTGAGAGTTTTTATTTCAGTTTGCGTGCATCCGATTGCGCCTCAGTCAAGCTGTATTGAGTTTCGCCTGCCAAGGTGTCACATTCAGTTAAACAGACAAGTGATTTGCATCTGATACCTAATTTCATTTCCACAAGAAGCTCGATTGCTTTGACTGTCTTCTTGTTTCGCTTCGGACAGAAAACTCAGAGGGATCCGGTTTTGGCAGCTTCTCGGACCCACAGTCTTTTCCTGTCGTGAAGACGAAGCGGCTCCAACCTGGACAAACCCCTCCACAGTCTCCAGTGCTGGACGACAGACCACGACGAGTTCGTCTTTAAGAGTACAGTCTAATTTTGTATTTGTGTTTACAATTTTTCTGATTTTGTAGGACAGGAATCGTGTTGTGTTTATCATTTTTCCTCAAACTTAAAAATGGAGGCCTCTGCAGATTTGAACCTCTTCCTCTGTGTCGCTGCATGACCTTAGTCTGGATAACTCAATCAGCTGCAATTTCACGGTGTTACATAAAGAAATATTGTTTCAGTGTTATGGGAGATTTGGCATCCTTTTCTTTTTTCAGGAGATGAAAGACTGCCTAGTAAACACATTCATTTGCTTGGCTGACATTGCAAATCTTTGAGTTCCCGAGAGCCGCAGTCAAAACGTAGTATTTAGTGTCAAACACATTCTTGGAATGACCTCCGGGTTCATCTTATGCGCCTGTCAAATATATTTCTTACTCTCTCTTCTCCCTGTCTCTCTGTGTGCTCTGCCTTGTTAATGCTGAGGTAAGACATGACAGGCTGCCAGGAATATCTGCTTAAAATAAAGTTAGGTGAAATGGATAGCATCTGCAGAGCGCACATCTGGAAAGCAAGCGGGGAGATGCTGAAACAGTTGAATTTTGGCCCGGAAACCACAAACCTTGCATGGCCCCAGTGCACCATTCACACAAAGGGCTGACAAAGCGCTGAAGCTGACGGGATTACATTTTTATAAACTGCCGTTGAGATTTCTTTTTTAAACTGATATGATTAATTGCATAATATGTCTCATAGAGACCCAGCTGTTGGGTTCTAAATAAAGATCCAGCAATGTCTGGGACAATGTTTGTTTTCTCCATTACAAGGTTCATATGTAAAAGACATTTTGGAAGATAATCTTTTGCTCTTTTGTTGCATGGAGACGGAGAAAGATTGATTGCACTGTTGCAATATACTCTTTTCTTTATGTCCTGCTGACACGGCAAAGAAATATACCTGACCCGCATTCAAATGTCAGACTGCTATGTCTGCTCACTACACTTTGCTTTTTGTACAAATGAAACAGGATGTAACGTGTTAATGAGATGCTGCAATGACAACTGTACAGACCAGTGGTTCACAAAGTGTGGGTCGAGCCTCACCAGAGAGCTTTGAAGGAATATTTCAAGGGGTCAAAGGGATTCCTTTTCCATCCATGCATCCATGTATGGAAGAGAAAGTGTTGCAGGGTGAAGAAGCCAATCCCAGCTAAAACACACACACACACACACACACACACACACACACACACACACACACACACACACACACACACACACACACACACACACACACACACACACACACACACACACACACACACACACACACACACACACACACACACACACACACACACACACACACACACACACACAGTGCTAACCACTGTGCTGCCCAATACCTTTCGTCTTTCCTGTTAGTTCCTCAGACAAAATCACAATAGTAATATAATAGACGTAATCTAAAAAAAAGTTAAAATGAGGAAATCAATAAAACCACAAGTATTATAAAGTGTGGTAAATGCAGAATATATATAGAGGCTCCCCTTATATGTAGAATTTTAAAATATATCTTTCTGGCTGGAAGAGTTCTACTTTTTCTTGCCCGTGGATCCCAGCAGCAAATATCAACAACATATTGTAATATTTAAAAAGAAAATACAAGGATGTCTAACCTTCAGCCAAGATTTACTACTTGGTGTGAGAGTTGGCAGGAAGCAATGTGGTTCGAGCTCTGTGAGGAGGCTCCCATCCTCCCACACTTTGAAAACCCCCCACTGTAGATCACCGCAAGACACAACGCAAGAGAGTGCAACAGTTTGTTAAAGCAGACAGGATTTCATTGAGGTAGAGGAGCCAAAATTATTCACATTTTTCTTTTCATTTCAGAGCTGTTTTTACTGATTCCTCAATTTTACTCACGACTCTCTGTGGTCAAATCTACTAATCTCGTTTGTTCGATCTTTTACTGTATATAGTGCTAATGCATGAAATGCACAGACAGAGACTCAACGTTCAGTTTAATATCAGAGTTGATGTTGCAGTGGCAAACCATCGTGTAAATCCTCTTCTATCATGCGACAAGTTTTAAAAGTGTAAGGAGGAAAAAGTGCCTATATTTATATTAAAGTCTAAAGATAAAAAGCTTCATTTCCCAAGTAAAACAAGGACATCTGAAAACACTACTTTGGTACTATGGTAAAGTATGTATTTTGATATTGTGTGATCTTTGACTATAATTGTCAGTCATATAAACGAGGCCTGATTTTGTTCAGTCTCTAATATGTTGTATTAGTCTGGATCTACTGATGTTTGCCTGCCCCGAATACACAGCTGTTGTGCATGTTTCATTATCTGTTCATACGGAAGTTTTCAGTCTTTTTGTTTTTTTTATTATTATTTGCAAAACGGTGTACTCAGCAGGTATTTATCTTGTGTTGATTGCTAAGGAACAATTAAAGTTACAACAACAAAGGGATTCATCTCTTGTGTTTCCACTTTAATGGACTTAATTACGTTTGCCGATACCGTCTACACCCGTAACTTCACAGCTTGGCGACGGTGTTTACAGGCAGCACCATCCTGGCAGTTCCTCCTCCTCATCGTCCTCTTCCTATTAACAGGCTGTTGTTCTTCCTGCTCTTTATCCTCGCTGCGGGCGATCGCATAACACAAGTTCCTGTCATCAAGGTTACCAACAACATCCGAAAGCATATTCAACATCTGATTCACCGACAAGCAACCAAGTGAAAGATTTGTCCCAATTTTGTAATTGCATAGATTCTCTGGCAGAAATTGCTGTTGCATTTTGCAGAGAGTGATCGTGTGCGTGTTTTTCTTTTCTATAATAACAGAGCTGACTTTTGCCATCCAATTAGTTCATCTGAACGGAGAGGGAAATGTGGTTATGTATCATTGTCATCCTCTTCTCTGGCCTTCTTTATGTGTCCTTTCATCTGTGTTATGCTTCGCCTGTGTCTGTTTCTCTCCTCATGTAGCGTCTCTCCTCCTCCCCCTCCTCCTCCTCCTCCTCCTCCCCCTCCTCCTCCTCCCCCCTTCAGCCCCCCTCTTGTTTCTCCCGTCTACCGAACAGAGATGTGTTGATATGAGGGCGGCCGCTCGCACAGCCACAAGGGAACAAGTCTCTGGTGCTTTTGATCAGCTGCAAGATCAGACATGTCCACCGCTGCCCCGTGTACACTCCAGTGACTGATCATGCAGCACAGTGCAGGCCCACACAACACAACGATGCGCACACACACACACACACACACACACACACACACACACACACACACACACACACACACACACACACACACACACACACACACACACACACACACACACACACACACACACACACACACACACACACACAAACATGGTTCTCCTTGTTAATCATCCAAGCACACGGACATACATACACACCGCAAAGGGCCTGTGGTCCAAGTATTGGTTAGGTTCACAGTGGGGTGGCTTGTTTTCGGGGCACAAGGGAGAAAGACTGAGATGGTCTGTGTGATTTCTTGCCCTCTTTTCTTTCTTTCTTTCTTTTTTTTTTTTTTGCTTTTGACAGTAAGATGGATGATTGCAATCACAGGAGCCATCAGTGATACAGAGTGAAGGTCTATGGGGCAGTGAGACAAAACCATGGGAAACCAGCCATCAGATTAAGGCGCCGCAGTGCCATGGGAACACTGTGCTGTTTATTTGTTTCAGGGTTTTTCTCATTCCATATGCATTTTTTGTCCTTCTTTCCTGTCCCTTTACATTGCCTTTTAATGTTCTTAACATCAAAAGCTTGACCATGAAATAAAGGTAGACTGTGTGAGAGGGACAAAGGAGGAGAATGTTTACAGTTTTACAACATAGTAAGCCTACTGTAAAACAATATGTCTCGTTGAACCAGTACACAACGTGACAGATCTCATAGTGATTATACTGGTAGCTTTGATCCCTTGAGAGAATGAGGGGCAGACTTTTCTCTCAGCAGTGAACGGATGTTTTTAAGAGAAACATCTGTTGCCGAACAAATGAGATTACTGTGTTTCCAGCCGGGGGCCTCACAGGTTATGAATGGCACTTTTACCAAACAGGGGGTCTTGGAGGGAGCTGAGAGGGATCTTTGTAATAAGCTGTAGCCTGCAGTTAACGGTTTTAAATCAAATCAAATTGCTTTATAATCTGAGTATTCATCAATGCTCATTTTCAGCTTACTCAACAGCACCAAGACTGCCGGTATCTTTGAATCACTATCTCATGTTGACACAGCCACTATATCACCTTGTTGCCAGGCAACGACTCACCTCATCGTCTGTAAACTTGTCACTTTGTGACACAAGGTGATATTTCACACCGCAGGAGAGCACCAGGAAACAAGAGTTACGACTTCCATCCTGCCGGCTTTGAAATAAGTGCAATCTGTAATTTACAGACCAGCATTTGCATTATCTGCATCTTGAAACTTTTTCTAAGATTTATCTTTTTGTTCTGTTCTTCTCTATGTGATAAATTTCCTAAGGTAAGGCACCATATCCCAGATCAAGGGTGGCCAATTCATTTTTAAAAGTGGCTGCATGAAAAAGTTTTGTTTGTGGACAATTTAGCCATAAATATAATTTACTCCTGTTCAGTATTTACAAAGCTGTAAAATTCATGTTTTGAAAATCGCGCTCCAGGTAGATTAATTCTGGTTCAAAGCAGCTACATATATGTATTTTATGCAGAGTGTTTTTGTCTTGTCTCTTGTGATCATAGAGCAACCAGCTGGTATCAAGCAAGCTCCAGTCCTTGCTGTTGGTGTTCTCACAGCTCCACATTATGTTTCTCTCTCCTTCGGGCTGATGACTAAAACTTCTGTTTTATCCTCATTGAGCTGAAGGAAGTGTTTTGCCATTCATGATTTAATATCTAAAATACAATTTAAAATGTCATCAATTTGGCCGTATGTCTTCAGGAGACATGGCAATGTACAGCCATGTGTCGTCTGCGTGGGGAAATCAATGCCGTCTCCGCTGATGACGTCCCCAAGGGGAAGCTTAAGAGGTGGGCCTGAAATTGAGCCTTGGGGCACACCACTTTGGATTTCATGAATCCCAGAGGAACATGTATCCATACTTACCAGAAATCTTCTATCTGTGAGAGAGCAGCCAGGTGCCTCAGTCTATAGCCTGTGCCCTCCACATCTCTCAGTAAAGGGGAAATACTTCTGATACTTACTGTCAGTGATTATGTAAACCCAGCAGTGCGTTGACAAGTTTGTGTCAATAGACGGTAAAGGAAGAAATAGATGTTATGAGTTAAATAAGCGTGCTTGCAACCGTAGAGCACAGTTATGGCGACAAGGCATTCCTATCCTTTAAGATACATTTCTGTACTTTGATTTATTAGTGTCAATACTTAAGTATTACAGTTGTCACTATTTATTTGTGGCATATACATCTTGCATGACAAAACTGAGCTGCGAGTAGCAGGAATGTATTCAGAATGAAGAAAGTCCGAAAGCTACAATTCTCTTATTGTTCCTGATGATGAGTATACGGGACAGTTCACAATAGATAGCTTCATGACAGAATCTTCTTCATGGGGTCTCATAAGAATATGTTCAAGACATGATTGATTTATATAATACATATATACAGTAAACATTTATATTATTTTGTCATACTTTATTATTGGGGAAATTAATTTTAAAGATTTGACCCATTGGTTGGCAGCCACCGTATTTGCGGTTTTGGAAGCTGGTTGGGGCCGGAGGTCTTGCTCAGGAGACCCACGTTGCATGCTTTTTTCATAAATCACATGAATAGAAAGGAAAAATACAATATACAGATTCAAGGCAGGGATTCTGTAAAATAGAGAGGTTCTCAAACAAATCGAAGTGGATAGGCAGAGATGTCTAGAACAGAAACACACAAGAAAATAAAGCTGTAACAAAAAACCTAAGAACAATTAAATGAAAACGAAGGGGAATTTAGGATACATTATAAGATGAAAGAGAAGGGAAAAGACCTCACCTAAAGCAAAAAATAACTCTGAATCTGACTCCAAAGCTGACAAGCTGCTGGAAAGAAAAAAATCAAACAGAAACTACTGACAAATAAGCTGAATTCAAATCAACCAAAATAAGTAGAAAGCATTTTCAGAGACTACTCACTCAATCTACCACCATATTTATTTAATTTTCTTTTAAACAAAACATGCATATTGGAAACTTTTTTTTCTACACTAAAAATAACATGGAAATAGAAGCAATGGGGAATTTGAATTTCCGCTATGGTAGAAAAACATTTTATTATAAGTGGTACAAGAAGAGATGGACATTATAAATGCGCTTCTCTGTCCCATTGTATTAACTTTAATGGACATAGCACCCCCTTCTGGATGGAAACTATAAAAACACTTCTACCAATACCCCACTATCACGAAGAATACGGCTAATTTATTTTCAACAGGCCTCACACATTGGTGTCAGGTTTTTTTGGGTTGTTAATGAGGTTTTTTTTGTTTGTTTGTTTGTTGTTTCTGGGTGTGTGTGTGCGTGTGTGTGTGTGTGTGTGTGTGGGGGGGGGGGGGGGGGGGGGGGGGGGGGGGGACTACAAAAAAACACTAATAATGATAATTTTTTAAAAAACATGTTTAACCAACTCAGAATTAGAGGATGTATTTGATAGAATTAATAGTACTTTCTTATCTTTACTATTGGAACATTTGGAATTCAAACGAAATCTCTTCACTGCAGACAGATAATGATAATAATGATTCTGATATTATTTCAGCCAAACGGTGATGCTTCTCTCACAGAAAGATTAACAGTGGAAAGTGAAACCAGCCAGTGTTGCCATCTAAATCTTCCAAATATACTTGATATAAAACCATGAGCCAAAGAATCAAGGATAGAAAATGATAAACAACAATATACATAAATCAAATCCAAACGTGACTAAAACCCATAAAGTCATATCCTATTCCTAATAAAACAGAAACAGCATATCAAATGTAAGCTCATTTCAAATTCAAAGTGTGATTGGGCATTATGAACCGATCTGAAATGGATCCAAAATAGTATACATAATGGACCTGTGGTTTAAACTCGTCAAACAAATAAGATTTAGAAAGGAGTTGAAATGCTGAAATGGAAAGCATATGATAAATGTAAACCTGAGAGATTTCATCAAGAGTTTAAGCAATGGGCTGCAAAAGGTTAGTGAGTATAAACATTAATTTTACAGATATCTTCAACTAAGAGACTATTAAAAAATAGAAACCGAGCCAGATTCTTCCAGGGAGTTAATGATGGGGATTAAATGATAGGTAAAACATATACGTAAGAAAAGAAATAGCCATGTTGTTATTACGTATCACAACACTGTTTGAATGATGTTTTCCTGTTCTTTTTTTTTAGGTTTTTTCCAATGTTGCATGCTGCACTGGTCCCTCCCTTACTATGCCATCCATTGTGCCGCTGAAACAAAAGCTCAATAAAGTTATTTATCTCAGGGCAAATATATGTGTTGTTCCTTATGTTGTTCCTTGTGCTTTCTAATGGATACATGATGCTTAAGCAAAGAGTGGCTGAACGTTTTATACTTCCTCATATTTCCTGATGTCTGGTGTTACACTTCCTGGCTGTGTTCACTGTCTTTTTGCTCCACCCCCGCATCCTCCTCTCTGCTCCTGCTCCTCCCCTGATGTCTGGTTGCTGTTTGTACTTCGGTGTCTCCGCCAGGTTTGTTCCAGGTCAGTTTGTCAGTCCAGTTCTGCTCTTCATCTGTGTCTGTCGTGTTTGCACAGAAATATCAGGGTCCTCATGGAGGCTCAATGTGAGGCTGTAAATACCCTCGTGCTGCCACAGTCAGGATGCATGACTCTTGGTTTATTTGCTCTTTTGTGTGGGTGGCTGAAGTTCCTGAGGCAAAAAGACTGGTCCCACGGGTATTTTGTAGTGACGATTGAGCACAGTCTGATTGTCAGTCACTTTGCACCATCTCATACAAAATCCCTCCTCTCCACTCAGAAATTAGGTTTCATTGTGGATTTCTCAAATGGGTAGAGTAACCAGGCTAAGGAATTGGGCTTGGATCCATTTGTTATTGGGAGGGGAGGAAATAAGTCTTCTCATATTGTCAAAAGTGTCCTGGACTAAATACACCCTGCCTGATTACCATTAAACTAACCGAGCATGCATCACGCAAGCGATTTGGCATAGATTTTCAAATTTCAGTTTAGTAAACTCAAAGGTCTGTAACTAACGCAGTCATTATGGACTTTCTTTGCTGGTTTGTCCAGAGAGAGCAGATTCTTTTATTTAAAAGTTATGTGTTTGTCCAATTGGTTTGTTGTCAGGCAATTAAGCTGTAGAAACTACGTGCACGTAAGGTGTGTATTTCAGGTTCTGCCAAGATAATAAACAGCACTATTCACACTCCAGCGGTAGAGAAAAGGATCTTTCTTCTGTGAGGACATTTTCACAGTCTTTGTCTCATTTGATTCAAACACACCAACTAATCATACTTCATTAATCAGACTAAAGTCATCACATTAACTGAACATAAATCATTGGGCTGTATTCTGCGCTCTGTATGCCTAATGAAAGTGAGGGAGGGAAGCACACCAGATAAAAAAAAACATAGCCTGGCTACATGGTTTCTTACTGTGCAACAGTGTTTTGTTTTGTTTTTCTTCGGACCTTTCATATTACTGTATCTCTACTTGTTATTTTCCCATTGTTGATGGAAAGCCAAAAGCTTTCCACACATCACTCCTTCAGTGTTGATGTCAAGTGATCTCGGTGGAGGTATCTCCTCTCCTGCCATGCTCTCCGATCTGGACAATTTACTTAACAAGGGACGCACATGAGAAAGTTTTATGAAGAGACAAAACAGATTACTGAATGACAAGCCATGTAGGTCCTACAGGGGTGACAATAACATCCATGTGCAGATAGGCCTCCTGTCCATTTCAACAGCCCTGCACCTCTCACACGTTAGAATTAAAAATCACGTATATCTTGGTGACACTAAATTGCTCCTAGGTGTGAATGTGAGTGTGTGTGGTTTGCCTGTCTATATGTGTTTGCCCTGAGACAGACTGGCAACCTGTCCAGATTGTATCCTGCCCTCGCCCACAGTAGGCTGGGATCGGCGCCAGCACCATTTGACCCTGAACGTGGACAAGAGGGATAGAAGATGGATGGATGTGTATTTCACTTTAAACTCAGGTCGCACACGTTTTTTTGGCGGAATCCTGAATTTCATTGTCGTTAGAAAATAAGGGTTTTTAAAAAACGGATCCACAAAGGCAATTCATGGCGGGTGCTAGTGACAGACCTTTACTGAGAGAACAAAAGCTCCATAAAGTCATCCCAAGCAAAAACATTACAAGTAGCTATCGCATGATGTTTTCTACTAAAACATTAGTTTTGACACAATTCTTTGATGAGTGGCCATTTCATTCATTTTAAATTTTAATGTAATAAAAATTCAATCCTCATTACATCTATGTGTCAGATTAAATCTTGACTTTGAGTTGTTGAATACTCTGGTTCCAGTCCAAGCTGTGACAGGGAGGGAAAACAAATCAAACTGTCCATAAAATAGCTGAAGGTGACTATTAATAAAGGTTATGAAGCACCAGGATGAGCCAATTCAGACGAAACAAGCCAAGTAAATATGCTGTGAAATTTATTAATAATCTCCCTCTGTGATTATTCCTCAGCAGCAGGTGTACAGTGCATCTTCCCAGACAGAAGCTGGAAGTGACACTGAGAGAGGCTGTCATGAACAAAACCATCTTGTCAGGTTTTTCACTATATCAATCCTGCCTCGGCTCTTCTGGGTGGCCCTGCAGGCTGTGCAGAAGTATTCGCTCCATTGGGACGGAATATATAGGTTATAGTGTTTCCTCCAGCTGAGGTGTTTCTGAATCAGAGCTGGACTGTCCTTCACCTCCAGCAGGTACTGGGCCAGGTCCTGCGCTGTGGGGAAGTCATCCACGTGGATGAAGGCCTCGGGGGGCAAGAAGCGCTCGTAGTTCTTCCTGGACGGACCGAGGACCACCGGGATGGCGCCGCCGCGCACCGCGTTCCACAGCTTCTCGGTGATGTAGTCGGTGTGCTGCGAGTTCTCCATCGCCAGGTAGAACCGGTACCGCCTGATCAGGTCCACCACGCTGTCACCGCCCAGTGGGATCGGTTGACCCGCCCTCCCGAACACGTCGACCTGGATGTGATCTTTAAGGAGCCTGTAGAAGACGACGCGCGCGTGGGACTCGGACCAGTGGCTGACCACCCAGGCCACGAGGCGGGGACGGAGCAGATCGGAGGGGGAGGTTCCTTCTCCGAGCGCATACGCGAAACGGCCCCGGGGAACTTCATCCAAGTGCGCGCCTGGGACCAAGAACCCGTATGGCAGAGAGACGTCAGAGTCTTCCCGGTAGCTCAGTGTGAGGTTGTAAACCCCCTCGTACTCCCACAGTCCCGATGAGTGCGTGGGAGACTCCAGGTTCAGCCAGATCCACTTCTGCCCCGGTGGCCGCGGTTCCGGAGGCAGACGAGCGACCCCGGAGGAGACGTCCCGGTGGTGGATGAGCACAGCATCAGCCCGGGTGTACAAGCTCCTGTCGTCGGTGACCTCACACCCGCTGAACCCGAACCGCTCCCGGCAGTCGGGAATCTGGATGCGCATGCCGAACGGATGCACCCACACCAGGAGTAAGGTCTCCCCGCTGCCGTCCTCCAGGAAGGGAACGAACGGTCCACTGGGGAACGAGTCCGAGAGCAGGAGCAAACACACCCCTGGTACCAGAGCAAAACCGGCTGCAGCCAAACACAGAGACAAGATCCGTCTGACAGCGAGGTTTTCCTCGTGGAAGAAATCTTGGTGCATGTTTTCCCTTGTGGAGCTGCACCAAGTTAGCTCCAAGAGATGCCCCTTTGCCCTCCTGTCACCCCCCCCCACCAGACTTTACAGATTGTGTCTGAAGCCACACATTTTGAAAGTGGAGTGTCCACAGCCAGTTAAGAAGTTACACCGTTATGTCCTCCTCTATGCAAAATGTAGTTTCAGGGGTGGTCAGCAGTGCATAACATTAAATTACAGCAAAACCTGTGTCACAAGTCATCTTTCATCTAATCATCATCATTTGGTGGAAAAAAAGAAAAAGAAAAGAAAAACACTCCTGAATGGTTACTCATATCTTGACGTGGCAACTGCCTTTCAGTTCCCTCTGAATGAGGTTTTTGTGAGGCCTGTTGACTCTAGGAGGGCCTCCCAGGTACTTTTAGGTTGGGTAAACAACTTGACCCAGCATTTGGTGCCTCACTGATGGAAAAAAAAAAAAACCAACCTAGGAATTTCTAAATAGAAGCAGGCATATTTTTCCGTTCAGCTTATGAGGTTGTTTGTTGTTTATGAGACGGAGCCCTGGCTTCAAAGCAGAGAAGTGCAGTGTCAAAAATACAAAGTTATAAAACGAACGATTTGACAACTTATTGAGTTGAGTTTATTTTTTATCTGACAACCATTGTCTTCTAAATCTCAACATAGCTCACTCCTTAAGACCTCAAAACAAGTTTGGTTCTTTAAGTTGAATATTGGCACGGATCTATTCTATTCTATTCTATTCTATTCTAATGCGAATTCCTCTTTTCCCGCACTAATACTAATCTAATCTAAAAACTAAAGCACCTCAAAACATCATTTCATATTAGTTTAAACTGTGCAAAAGCAGACATGTTTCAGATTTCTTTCCATTTGACTGAATTTCCAATTAGACTGCTGTGACAGCATGTACACCCCTGTTGTCACACATCGTACTCCATTATGTGTCAAAAGTGCCCCTATTATGACTTAGACCTCCAAGCCAGTCATGAGTCAGGAAAGCCTTACAAAAGCAAATACGAGAAAACACACGTATGTCAATGTTTAACAGTGTTAGATCCAGTGATTGTCATTCCTCTTACCATGGTGAATTTATATACGAAGATCTATACTCATTTTGTGTAAATTTGTTTTCGATTTTAAAACAAATACATTTATATAAAATAAGTACACACACACACACATACACAGATTGACATGGTGTCTGTGTGCAGTGTTATACATGCATAAACCTTTGGAAGTGGAGAGGGCAGGGGGAACAGAAGAGGTTGGAAGAAGTAAAACTTATTTAATCCTAGCCCGATTCCGTCAAATTTTATCATCATCCTTTTTCCAGAATCCTGTTTTTTTCTTTTGAGCTTTTCCATATATAAAACACTTTTATATTCATATATCAACAATCGCATTCATTCAGACAGTCCACCCTTCTCAGTTATACATGCACACATCTCCACTAAAATATACAATCATGGTTGATCGCTTCAATAAAAGTAAAGCTTCATATTTTATATGTTGACTCGTGAATATTTTGCCAGTCATGCACGTCTCCCGATATAAACCGCTGTACCTACTTTTCACCACTAGATGTCTCCCTGCACAAACTCAAAGGATTTACAAGCAGCATCGCTTCACTGTAGTGGCGGTTGTTTAGGGTTGTTTTTTTTCTTTTAAAACATGCATGTTTAATCTGGCAAATGAATAAACATGCCAGCTAGAAATTAGGCATGCAGCAGCGAGGCTTTGAAAAGGTTTGTCTCGAAATGTTTTATTAATAAGACATGACCCAGCACTGCAACACCCTCTAACCGGAAATGTTAATAAATGACTCACAAGTTTAACAGGATGATCTAACCTGCACAACTACTGAAATAAAAACACAAACACACCGTCGTAAAGACACGGACACATGACTTTGGGTCTTAAAGGGATCAACTGTCCTGGTTGTGTGTGCGCTCTGGATGCATCCTGATCAGAACTCATGAAAAAGTGATGAGTTGGAAGTCCCGAGCTGCGTGTTGTGTCTGAGCTCTGGTGGGCAGGAAAAACACGCCGTGGCTGGGACAACATTATTCCTCCCCATGGACACGGCGTATGTCATGAAGTCTGACTCTGAGCGGAAAAAAAAAAAAAAAAAATGGCAGACAAGGAGGAGTGGGAGGAGATGAAGCAAGAAGCATGTGTGTCCCCACTGGGTCCTCCTCCTTCCTGTTACATCCATTCACTTTTCTTCACCGTGGAGCAAGAAAGAAAGAAAAAAATGAAGCATGTCTGAGTGTGCATGTGCGTGCGTGTGTGACTTGTTCTACCCATAAGAGGTTTTGTATTCTTTTTGCATTATTTATCCTCCCTTTCATCCGAACAGTTCTATTTTGGGCTGATCATTTAATGTCCTGCCCGGGGGTTATCTTGTGTTGAAGACACAGCAATCTTTTAAGTTATATAGACAAGCTGAGGATCAACATTATGAACACATATGGGTAAAGATTCTCGGGTTATCAAGACAAGATATAAATTCTTTGTTTATCAATCAGCAGATTATTTTGTTCATTTCTACGATTTTTTTTTATGAACAAAAACATACAAACAGTCAAACGATTTTAGCTGTGATTAGAATTTCTAATAACAAATATTCAAAATAATTTTGTATTTGAGGCGTTTATTCAAGTAGATAATGCTTCTCATAATTGAGAATTATTTACACAATGTGTTTAAAAAAAAAATCGTAATTCAAGACTGAGTTAACTCACACGGAAATTATGAAAACATTTAGATCTCCCTTTTGCCACTATAATTCTAATTAATTTACTGCTTTATTATTCACATTTGTTTACCATGTACTTCATTTTTTTTAAAGCTATATGCAGTATTTCATATGAGTGAATTTATCCTGCCTATTTTTTTACAATGTAAATATACAAATACTTTGACTTTTTGTTTTTGTTTTTGTTTTTAAATACAAACTGCAGGGTTTTTTTTGTATTGTTACTGTAATGTTTTATAAGAAGAATAAAGCATTCAAAGAGTGCATACCTCTGCTGGGCAAGAATATGATCCATATTCCAACGAAAAATAAAAACACTTCCTTGACTTATTATGTGTTAACCTGCCAATTTGTTTCATCAGAATCCATCCACGGACTTTAAGTTATCCTGTTAACCATCTAACAAACTAACCAACCAACAAGAATGAAAGAAGTACTTTTTGGCAGAGGTAAATGATATTGTCACTGTAAATGATATTGAGTTCAATTAAAACAATATAACAATTGCTGTAGTTGCACAAGTGCAAATTTCAAGTGATCTATTTCCAACCTAACAAATGACTCATCGATACAGATTTGAAAACCAGAAACATTCATCATCTAGTCATATCCTGTTGTGTCTTAATAGGTTTTTTTTCCAGAGATAATTTCCCATGCAATGGACACTTATGCCCATGTCATTCTTTCCCCCCATCTGTATCCATGTGACATGCATAAGCGCCACTGTTGTTGCAGGCCTCGATTCTCCATGGAGGCGTCAATATTGCTTCCTCCTCAGTACAAGCATCACAGCTGAAACTAACATGATGTAAACAGAGTAACAAGATATATTTCATGTTGACTTTGGAAACCATTTTGCAGATTTTCCAATAGTTCCAGCACATTTTACAGAGATATGTTTACTGCTGCCTTCCTGTTTCTTCTAAGTAACACCACCGTGTGTCTGTATAGTATGTGTGTGTGTGTGTGTGTGTGTTGTTGTGGCTTCGTGAATCATACCAGTACAGAGCAAAGCATTCAGTTTTTGATGGGACCTCCAGGTCTTCACTCATCTTTCCTATTGATTTTCTCTTGCTTTCCTTTTTGCGTTCCCAGGGGATGGGATGTCTCAATTGGTCCCGGCTGGTGAAAGAGAGTGTGAGCGATAAAGAAACAGATAGAAGATGAAGGAAAGAGAGAGGGGAAAAAAATGAAGGGGGAGAGAGAGTTTTTGGACTTAAAAAGAAAAAAAACACCACGAGGAAAGGGAAGGAGGGGCTTGCGATGAGCCTGATCACTGAGGCCCTGGCTGACCCCTGACCTTGATCATGACCTCAGAGGTCATCCCGGAGGTCAGAGGTTGTGTGAAAGTGCCACTGCGGCGATTCACTCCACTGCTGGGTGATGATGATCTTATGCAGCCTCCCCAGCCTGTCTGACATGATCAGTGTTGCTCTCTGCCCGCGGCTCCCAAGGGCCACACATCCATCTCTAACCCGGCCGCACAAGGCCCGCTAAAAGCACCTTACAGGCAGAGTCAATGAGCAGGAGGAAAAAAGGACACAAACAGAGAAAAGTGGGAAAGCTAAAGGACAGAAAGGCTGTTTTATTTCATACCCTGCAGCTCTGTCGCAGAACAAGATCTAACAGCATAATGGCACTGACACAAAGAATGTGCATTTGTTTCTCTATATTTAAACTAAATGTAAGAGAACTGATGAGGTTTTGCTTTTTAGAGGCAGCATTTCTGGGCCCCAACATGTTTTCCTCTGCTGTCCTTGTCATGAACAATTTATGCTGTTTGATTCCTCCTCTCTAATTTTACCACAGTGTGTAATAAAAAGGCAAGTTGGGAAGAGAAAAACCCTCTCAAATCATCCATGGCAAATGTGCGTGAATCTCTGCAGCTCGAACATGATAATTTGTAGGCAGATTGATAACTTAGACTGTTACTTGTTCCGGCTTACACTGTGTACCCCCTACTGCTTCAAAGTAATCCAGAGTCTAGTGAAGATTCAGTCAAATCCTCATGGAGATGGTGCATGTTAAAATGCAAAGGGGTTGAGAAGAGCGTCTGGCAGTACAAATGATCCGGCTCTATATGGCTTCTAAGTCCTTTATTGCACACTTTGCATGGGAAATATTTATTCCTCAGATCAAATTATTGCCGATAAGTGTATAGTTTTGCATGAAAACACACAACAGCCCATATAGAGATTTTGAGAAACAGGATTAAAAATGTAGAGACCTCTGAGTGCACTGCTCTTCTCAGATAAATTACCATTAGAAATGGAAACAGGCAGGTTTAATGGTCTCCCTGAAGAAAGGGTGCTTTGCTATATGCATGAGATGAGATGAAAGTTAATTTCTTGTGTTTTTGTTCATTATAAGATTATTTATGGGCTGTTTTTTTGGTACATTATTTCGAGTGTTTAATCTTGCATAGGTGATCAAAAGGAGATTTGGCTGCTTTCAGATTTGCAGCATAACGCCACATGGAAGTCTGACAAAGGTCTTCGTTCTACAACGGTATGATCAGTCTCTAGTGTGTTGAACATTGCCCAAATCAGTGACAATGAAAAAAAAAATATATATATATATATATATTGATTGAAGCAATTAGGAAACATTTAATTTGCAGATGCTGAATTTGTATGAAGATGACAAGGAGAAAATGTTAGTGATTTTTAGATGTGGTTGATCGTTGGGTCACGGATAACCAGAGGTTCAGTCACAAAGACTGCTGAGCTTACTGTTTCAGTAGAACGTGTGTGTCCTCACTGGTGTGTGTTTAAAATTATATTAAAACATGAATACATAGGACTGGAAAATGTGGTGAGTGTGTATTTCTGCATCGTGCAATGCCTGGTCTTTATTTTCATATTGATTATAAAAAAGAAAACCAACTCATATGAAAATGTGCAGGTTGTAAATGATACCAAGTGAAGTCAATCAACAATCACATGAGTTAAGGTACCAAGTCGGGGTGCAGTGCATAAACAAATCATGACAAAGCTGAATGCAAATTTGGTGGTCGAGTGTCGCCAAAACAAGTTTTCAAGCTGTGGGAGGACAAGCCCCCCCTCACATAGCTCTCCCACTTCCCCATTTCTCACACTGGAGATGTCAATTTTTTGGTTTAATAACTAACTTTGTGAGGTTTTAGAGATTATGTAATAATATTGTTCATGAACGCTCATAATTATTCATAACAAAATGTCTCATACGTTTGTCTTATAAACCATTTGTAACTGTTGAAATTGTTACACTTGTGATTTTTGCCCTAAATCTTATTTACAATCATATTTTACTGGTGCATTATGCTTACAATATAATCAGTTCTCAGAAAAATGTGTTTTGATAAACTGTTTCATATTTTGACTCGCCAAGGAAGAAACAGTATCTCTCCGACCTCCAGATCTTTCCTGCTGCTGTGCCTTTCTTTGTCAGTATCATGAAACAATAAAATGACGGTGTTTACTTTTTTTTGGTACAGTCCAGAGACTTAGACGGTGAATGTGAGGAAATTGTACTTGTTGTCACAGCACATTGTTATCAAACACCTTTACGAGAACAGGGTTGTGCCTTTACTTTGTCCCTGAACTGTACATATTAATAATGATCAGCTGATCTTCTGGGTTTATTCAAATTTATATTCCTTGTAAAGTTGAAAATAAAAATGCAACATCAAGCAATTATGAAACATTCCCCAGTGCAAATACATATCTATAAAATCCTTTTTTACTGCTTTTGTTGACAAAAACATTGTTGAACACTGTTTCTGTTTCACAAGTCATGCCGGAATAAAAAGTATCAAGTTCCTTTGACAGGCTTTTCTTTGTGCGATGGAAAGAGATAACTGCACGCATGCAGCATAATGGTCACATTGCAAGGCAACTGAGCTTATGCAGATTATGCCAGACCTGTATTTCTGGTTCGGCTTAATGATAGGTAGCATCACAAGTCAGGGAGGCCAGGTCAAGGAACAGCGGTTAACAAAGAGAAAGGAATGAGAGGATTATACACCGCCTTCATCAATTCACATGCAACCTACTGTCTATCCTAACACATTAACATCTCAGTATACTTCACTTATACTAATGTAATATGAAAAAAAAATCATGTACAGTGTATGCGCATATACAGAGATGGACAAAATCCTTTGCGTTTTTAAAGGACGTGGCAGGATGTGATTAAAACAACAAAAATGAAAGCGGCCTTGAGTACACAGTATCATATCCATAAATGAAGGATAAAATAGGGGAAAGTTATTAAAGCTGTGAATTGAGCACTGACGAGCATTTAAGATGGAGGAGACAAAAACAGCTTCAAATTGAATAATGGCCAGAGAGTGGAGCAAATTCAAAGCGCACAAACTCAGTGCTTGAGGTGTTATTATTTATGGCAAATTCTCTTGCTGTCTATTTATGGTGACTGCTATTAAAGTGGAATGGTTGTAAAGAAATTAAAAAGATTGAAGGGAAACATAATGAGCTGTAAAACGATTTCATCTAAAGTCTCTGACTGGTCGAGAAATTTAAAAAAAACAACAAAAAAACAAACTGCAAATGCAGCCGTGGATTTTTCCACACAGCCCGGCTTCTCGGCACACTCAACAAGTCACATTTGGGAAGCCACAAAGTGCTAAAATGAAAACAATGTGCATGGCAGATTTGTCAACCTGATAAACCTGAGCAGCCTGGCTCTGGTCTGGTGTGTCGAGCAATCCGCGGTGGAATCCGCGACAGGCGATGTGTTTTAAGGTGAATGCAGTTTGACGCAGGAATTCAGGGCACACGGAATATACAGTGTAATTAGAAATTCTTTGCATATCCCTCTGAGGCACGTCCACACACTGAGAGGGTCAGAGGACATGGTCAGCAGGAGTGACGCCTCAGGAACAGCCAGGGTTCAGTGCATTGCTCAAGGTCACTTCAACAAAGGAGATGTATGCACATTGACACCCTGACCACTGGGCTGCTCGCTGTGGCGGCGGTTCAAAAGAATACCTCCACAATACCTAAAAAAATATATTGGATTGTGACTTTCCAAACAGAAATTAGATTTATATTGGATGTCACATTTACATATAACTAGGAGGGAATTTGTAAACTACATATATCTTCTTCATGTGTTATCTTTCACTGTTTGCATCCTATCCAAGCAACAAACCAGTGTTTCTCACAAGATATAAAAAAAACAAACATAAAGCAACATACATGCTACAACTTTGGGAAACGATGTCCATATATTGTGTTCCCGTGAAGCAGTGGTTATACAACAGTTCAGTGTAATTAAAGCGAAATAAAGGCTGAAGACACCTGGAGCCAGTTCGAATCCACTCCATCTTTTACCGGTTCTCAAAGGCCCAAGGTTTGTTGGTGCACCAGAAATGACAACAAAAATGCAAACTTCCTAGTTAAATCTGCGATGTTTTAACAAGGAAGTGATGTGAATGAGGAAAGTTTGGTGGTAAATTAATAGACTTTATGCCATGAATAGATAATTCGGCTCATACATCAATGAAGCCCTTATCTCTTTATCAATAAATATTGAAATAAAGAGGAATTTAAAAAGAAAAAGGTGTTCAGGGATTTTTAAACTTGTTGGAATTTTTTTATTTTTTTTGCACTTTTCAATTTACACTTTTATAACATATGCCATGTTCACATTTTGTAATTGTTGGATCAAAACTTGCCTAAGAATATTCCATCCATTCATCCATCCATCCATATTCTCTACCACTTAATCCTGTGCTAGGTTGCTGGGTGCTGGAAACAGTCCCAGTTCACTATGGGTGAGGGCTGGATACACCCTGGACACGTCTCCAGTTCATCACAGGACAAACACACAGAGGCAGTCAACCACACACACTCACATTCACACCTATAAAGACAATTTAGCACCAACAACTAATGGAATGGAATGGAATAGAGTAGTCCTTTATTGTCACCGTGGAAGCAATGTTGAAAGAGTTTACAGAAGTGAAACCTAATATGCATGTTTTTGGACTGTGGAAGGAAACTGGAGTACCCAGAGGAAAGCCAGGCACACGCAGGGACAACATGCAAACTCCACGCAGTATTTGAACTGACAATATTCATTCTGTAATGCGAGAGGTGAATTACTCTTTTGTTAATTGTTGAATAACAGTATTTTGTAGGATTAATTGTGGGTGTAAAAACAATAACATTAATATTTTATCTACTTATTCTCCCTCAGAAGGACATTGGTCTGAAAGCATCCTAACATGGGGGTTTTCCCTGTTTTTTTTGGGTTGTTTTTTTACATATGGCTTACTAGTAGGCTCCTGGCATTATGTTTGTATGATCTTTGCTCTCCATGATGCATGTTGATCAAACTGACTGAAACATCATGGGGAAGAGGAAGAATGAGCTCAGACTGAACTATTTCCTTCTTCTGTTTTAAAATTCACAATAATTTAACGCCAGTTCGGTTGTTTACCTGTAATATCCGAGTGTTGATAGAACGCTATTTAAGCAATTATAATGGCGTTATTAAGGTGACAGCGGCGCGCGGTGATTCCGGTCCGCGCGGCCGCTGCTGTCGTGGCGCGCGGCGGCGCGCTCCGGTCCGGGTCTTCCAGCCGGCCGCTCCTCTCCACTGAACTCCAACCCCCGCGCTCTCTATCAGCATCTCATTCCTGTCTCAATATGTCTCAAGATGGCGGCCAATGCAGGATCGATGTTTCAATATTGGAAGCGCTTTGACTTACAACAACTACAGGTCAGTTCCACCTCCGCTCCAACCGTCTGTCGCGCCTCCGCGGCGGCCGCCTCGTCTCCTCCGCCGGGCCGGGTTCGGGGTTTGTCGGGCGGCCGCCTCGGAGGTGTTTCGGAAGAGAATTCAAGACCTCTTCCTCACATTGATGAAAGTGGCTCTCTCGCTGATCAGAAATTGATCCTCTTTGTTCAATTCAACATCGATCGGACACTGCAACTGGGCAAAAGCCGGGGCGACGCCGCGGGGATGCGCCGAAATACGAGGCGAAACGGCCGGGCTTTGGCGGAAAGCTTTCGGCTGGCTGTCTTTATTGCGTGTTCTTCAACTTTTACCGGAGCGAGTAGCCGTAGTTAGCCCGACGCTTTAGCCGCTGTAAGGTTGGATAATTTGGGGGAAAAAATAAGTGCGACTCATTATACGGTGGCGCTGTGGTGACACCCGCCGTTGAGACGGGCAGCACAGACACACAACAAGCCGCTTTTTCTCCTCTTTTTATTCGCTTTTCCGCACACAGTTGAGTTGGAAAAGGAAACATTAGCAGCGTTATCGGCTAACGGTTTTGGAACAGTTTATGTGGAAGTCGTGATCGTGGGTGATGAACTCGGCTCGGTATTTTTCGCCTGCTCCTCATGGTAAATCACACAAACGCTCATGGAGATGTGCGTGTGTATTCCGTGCGTGTTTTTTTTTTTTTTTTTTTCAGATGTTGCCACGTTTGTGGAAGTAAAGTGACGGGACGGTGTAATAAAAAAAAAAACAAAAAAAAAAAAACAATAATACAAATTTGGTATATCATGACCTTGTGATGGTGATGAACTCCTGGTCTGTCCACAGTGCGCGTGCACACGGCGTGCACGGAGCAGATCCGCGGACACAGACGAGATGAGCAGGAAATATTGGGCCTGTTCACTGTGTGAATATAGCCTGTGTGTATATTAGAGCGTGTTTGACCTATCACAAGACACGCAAGACAATGGCACTGTTGTGTGTTTCCCGTGGCATTTTTCACATGCATTGCTGAATTTCAAATCACAATTTATGAATATTGGTAAAGCCCCTGGTCGCCGTGGTCATTAACATAAAATTGCATTATGGAGACTAGCCCGATTGTTCAGAATGTGATTGTGTGAAATGCACGGGCTAGGGATTTAAACTTTAATTTAGGTCATGATGCCCCTATGACTGGGTAGACAAAAGGACAGTGAACAAGACTTCCCAGCGGGCTTTGTGTTGCGTTTTACGCCACATCATCAAGGCTTCACTTCTTCTATTTATTTGATCCTGTTTGGTCCTCCTACTCGTGCCCCCTTGTTCATGCATTATGTAAAAAAAAAAAAAAAAAAAAAATTGAGACTGCTTTCTCTTGTCTTTCCTCACTATCTATCTCCCACCCCCTTCCTGCCTCCCCCTCTCCTCCCCCCTCCCTTCCTTTTATATTTTTTCCTCTCTCTTCTCTGGCCCTTCACCCTGCTTTCACCTATCTTGCCCTGTATGAACTGGTGTGTGTGTGTGTGTGTGTGTGGGTGTGTGAGAGAGAGAATTTGTCTGAGATCAGTCTTTTTTCATATTGACTGCCAGCACGGACAGTGAAGGCACCGCCAGCAGCCAGGACATGAAAAATGCATCGCATAAGTTTGTGATAAGGCCCTGGGTAATTATGGCAAAGGCCCCTATCACAAGCGATTAGTCAGGACAGTGAATCTGAGCGTGTGCAAAAAGGCTGGCGGTTGGCAGGCCTGTCTGCAGGATAGGAATCAGTCGGAGCTGGTGTGTGTGCGCCTGTGTGTGTGTGTGTGTGTGTGTGTGTGCGTGCGTGCATGTACGTGCGCGCGTAGAGAATTGCTCAGAACATTCACTGTCTATTATTGATGACATCTTATTTACTCTCCCTCCCACCGAGAGGCTCCTAGAGGAAAGCCTTCAGAGAAGAATCCTTTTTTTCAGATCTACTTTTTGAGCCTGATGTGGGGTTAGCATGATGTGATCATGGCTTACACATGGCCTTGTCAGCCAATTGCTTTCTCATTTGCTTCCTCCAGGTGATCGAACGGACAGTGTGCACTGCACAGTCTGTTTTGTCTGTGCGAGAGTCTCCCGCAAAGGAATGTTTTCTCTCTCTCTCTTTCTCTTTTTTTTTTTTTTTCGTTTCGTTTGATGATGAAAATCCAACCCAACCTAGATGTCAGTAGCTTTAAGCCATCATAGCGTCTATTCCTCAGGCTCCAACTGCTGATGTTCATTAAAATCCTATTTGATCAGCGTGTCCCATTCCTTGTGTGAGAAACTAGCTAGGTGGTTGTTACAGGACAGAGAGTGCTTTGAAACAGCACAGTGAGCTGTTAACTTGTCTTCTCTGCGTGCTTTTTTCCTCTCTTTTTTTTTCTCCCCCCCCCCCCCCCCCCCTCCACTACAAACACAAATGGGTGCAACAGTGATGCTTTTAGCAAGGTCTTGCACACTTGCAAAGTGGATCAGTGATTCAGAGATGATGGCAGGGTGACAGTGAATTACAGATGGAGGAGGTTTTAACGTCTGTAATCCCTGTCCGTCCATTACAGAGTTGAGTTTCTTTAGAGGGGATCATCACTCTTCTCTCCTGTTGTTTTTTCTTTTTTCCTTTTTTTTTTTCCCTTTTTTTTTTTTTTTTGACCCAGCCAAGCAGTTTGCTGGAACATTGCGTTTCTGCTTGAGAGCGATGAGAGATTGCGCTTCATTACAGGCGAGCCTTAATAAGATATGAGTGCATAGCAGGGCCTAAACATACACTCTGCATTTTCAGTACAAGCTCGGAAAATTAAGAACAGACCATCCTGTTAAACACAAGTCACAATTAAGGCCTTAATAGCACCACATCTCACCTCATAACATTTCCTGGAACAACCCACCCTAGAGCCATTTTGAAAAATAGTTCACTATGTTAGCGGACAGCTAAATAGTGACTTAAATGAAAACTGATCTAGACCCTGTTCTTATTCACCACCTCCTAATGGGTAAATTTAGGAAAGGGCTTTTGTAAGTTGATCCCAGAGCTGTGGTCAGTGGCAACCTGAGTGGCTTAAATCTCTCAACGACTGGCTCGCTGTTTTCTGCAGGAGTTTTAGTGTTAATTTATGAGCTGGTTGTCTGAACTCACTGCTAGGATATTTTTACCCCTCTGTTGCTGCACAGGCTGGGGGAGTCTAGAGGAAGGGGCATAACGTCATGCTTTTACTGTAGCCAACCGCTTCTCTGCCCAGTGACAAAACCTGGCATTGGGACTGAGGTTTCACTGTGTTGGTGGGTGGTGAGCGACTAAGCATGAGTCAGAGAGAGGGACGAGTGCATGTCAGGTCTTTGGTCTGTCCTTAGTCTGGTTTGATCGAGACTGCGCTTCCGACTTTCCAACATCTTCTCGTGGAGACCGACAGTAGCTTTGCTGAACAGAGGACATGCGACTCGCAGGAACCTAAAGAACTGCTCATATACCTTATCGGCAGCTAATTCTCGGCAGAGGCCCATACTCCCCAACTCCTTCGCGATTGAGTGTACGTCACTCTCTGGCTCCGTTTCTTCACCCTCCCCTAATTTTAGGAGCGCTTACTTTAGATATCCGATTTAATACACAAAGTAAATACAGTGCGCCGTGTCTGCGCAAGAGCCAGATTCTGAATCTTCAATGACACAAGTTGTTCTTTGGCACAGTGAAAGAAATTCGGACCAGTGTCCTGTGATGTTTGAGCAAAAGATGCAAAGCACTTAACAGGAGTCTAAAAATAGGGCTTCCAAAACAGATGGATTCAGCAGCTCTTAATTCAGGCTGTTTTTTCTTTTTTCCAGGAGTGTGATAAACGTGAAAACACTTATTGTGACTGCATTTCATTCAAACTCACTATAGTTAAGACACAAATTACCTTAGGCCCTTCTTTCTACACTAACACTAGAATGTTCAAAAAATGATTAAATAAAAACTATCTAATATTTAATCGGAATTAGGATTTTAACTCTTTATTTGATAAATGGAAAAACAACATAAGAAGGGATCGTTTGGTCAGATTTAAGGGCAAGCAGAAGGTCTTGTACATGATTCATTGCCGTTGCTTGACATTGCGTTTTAAACAGTATTTTCAAAGCTGCAAATTTTGCCACTATAACATGAATTTTATCGTGTGCATTCTCATTTTTCCTGACAGAACGTGGAGCTTTGGGCAAAAACAATGCGCCTCAGAATTTGTACTGTCAGCTTTTAGTATATGGGACATCAGATTTGTGATATTATTTTGTAAACCACTGACTGAATTTAGCTTCTACACACTCGCTCTAAAATTTAGAAAATATCTTTGTACTGGAATCATGCCTATTCTGAAATGTAGTGGTTGACTGCTAGTATAAGATAAAAAATACTTTATATCTTGGTTGTCACTACATGAATATAATCTTTGCTGTCTTTTAAGATCAGCAATGTGCACTGTGTTTTGACCAGCAGAAATATGTAAGCTGCTTTAAAGAACAATATACCAGCTCTATAGTTATAGTAATGTATACATAACCTTTATTATCTATCAATAATTTAGCAGAAATGTGTGTGCATGTCTCTAAGCTTGAAATTATCCTAAAAACTTGATCATTTCGCTGATATTTTCTCATGCTTTATGTTACTATATTTTAACACACAGACATGCACATGCACACACACAACGTCCACCAGCAGCAGTAGTTCGGGAGGGGGGCACTTCCCAGAGACCTATTTTCAAGTGGCAGGCATTACTTACAGACCCACTTGGAGTCTCTTTCACCCACAGCATCATAGAGTTTCACCGTATCTCATGACAGAAGCATCCATTATTGTGCTGCTCTGTATTCCTGTGGAGCAAGAGCAGTGTCAGTGACTGGACACCTCGCTGTACGCTCACATTGGAATATACGGTCTCTTCCCACTTTAAAGTTTCAGGAGGAGTCCCACTTCATTAAAAAAAAAAAACTGAACTTGAGTGTACAGAGGAAACAACACCTCTGAGGCTGATGCAATCTTACATACTATTGTTCATTTTGTAATATTAAGCCTGTGGTTTTCGGTAAAAACAACCCTTAAATTCCCAGGAGGGAAAATGTCTGATCTTGTCTGTCGCCGACTGGCAAAGGGAGAATGCACTCGCACCAAGGTGTTCGCTGGCAGTGGGTTTCGATTCGCATGTGCAACAAAACACTTTTGTTGTGCTTTAGAACCACATGTTATCAATTATCCTACCCTCATCAAGGTGGTCTGATTTTATATGCTGTCTTTGACTGTTTACCAGCTATTTGATGTAGATTTATGTAGCCGCCACAAAGTAAAAGCCTTTCTTTTTATCTTATTCAACATGATATTATCAACTATCATCCTTTTTGACAACTCTGGCAACTACCTTCCCAAAACTCTTATTATTTTGTGGCTTTTATGTCGTCCAAAAAAAGCAGGTGTTTCCGCATCAACTTTTGGTTTGAAAGCCAAATAATTTTTAAATATATAAAGCACACAAAAAAAGTGAAATCCTTGAAATTTAGAGCAAAAGCTGTTTGGCTTTACAACTAAAAAAAAAACCTGTTGATAATTTGTCCAAATATTTGATCTTCTGTCATGCGAGTAATTTTATTTTTCAGTAATGCATCAGTCTGGATTTTATTTTCCATTTTCCAGAGCCATTTTACACTCCACGTGCGGTACATAAAGATTCGATTTAAGTGTGGAAACCCTAGAAATGGTGTGGTGAGAATAACTCTGAATAATGACAACTTTGGTGAAAAACTGATTTTAAACAGCCAAAGAAATCTGAGCTTTGAGAAACAATTTGATTGGTTGTTAAGGTGCGGATTTCTGATGACCCAGCGAGCAGAGCCTGCATGAGATTTACAGCATTTTGAAGAGTTAAACAAGATGTTAACATGGAAATACAAACCGAGGCAGTGGACCAGAAAACAAAACAGATTCTTATTTCCACAAGGTACCACAATGTGATAATATAGATCAACTGCAGATGGTCGCACACTGGGGGCCGCCTCTTTTGACAAGTTTGGCCTAGGACAGTGCTAAGTTTGACGCTAATGCATTGCTTCATTTTGCTCCCTAAATGTGTCACTCAGCATGAGCCCCCAATTAGTTTCTGCAGCAAACACTCATTGGCCTTCAGTATCTGGTGAAGCCAAGCAATTGGTGAACCATTTGCTCTACCTAATTTTAGTGTTGTTTATCTCACTGTTATCTAGGCGTCTGGGCTAAATAGGGTCTGAGGAGCTGTATGTGCGGGCCTTATCCCATGTCAACCCATGACTCCAGTATCAGTGTCCTGTTAGATCATTGACCACAGGTATTGAATTCTAATAGGCCTATTGGTGCATCCTAATGGTCCAAGTATTGAATTATGATATTGGCATGGGCTGATGGCCTCAAGATTGAATTATGATATTGGTGTGCTGCAGGCTAATGGTTCTTAGTATTGAATTATGATATTGGTGCACTTTGATGGTGAAGGGATTGAATTATGATATGGTTTGCTATCTGCTAATAGCTCACTCTGTGTAATTTTCGGTGTCAATCATGGCTTCAATTTGCTGGATCCATAGCCATCCCTGAGGCTCCATGCATCAATCACACCGGAGGGGAACAAATTTTGACCTTTCGCCTCAGATCTTGTTCCATTATACTTTATTGTACTGCTGCTTTTTTTCCATCTTGTAATAAGTTAATTCAGCTGGTTTGCTATGGTATTCATTTCAGTATTCTAAAAAAAAAAAAAGATTGTTTATCTTTTTCTTTTTCTTTTACAATTATATTCTAATGGGTATACAAAGAGGCAGGAGTTGTTTCAATAACAAACTTGTGCCAATTCATAGACATTAGATTAGGTAAAGCATTTATTGATTGTCTGCTATTTCTTCAGTGGTCAGTCAGTAACTCTGTGCGTATGTGGTGTTTTGGAACACCACCCTGTGTTATAAGGAGTGTAATGTTTAAGTAATGGAAGTGTAATGGCTCCCAATCCAAGCTAACTTAATTGCAGTGAGTGTCCACACCTTTTGCAGTGTTTATGTTGAGCTCATTCCCATTTTGGTAGTTTAAAAGCAACCAGAGCTCCGATGGTCCTGCTGCCAGCTCACAGAGTAAATGGACGGCCTGCTTCTGTGTCAGCCCTCTAAAAATAACACAGACTGCTGGCTGGGCTCAGCAGAAAACTACCACCGATTATGATGATTCAACTACCCTGTATTCACAGGTGTGTGTGTGTGTGTGTGTGTGTGTGTGTGTGTGTGTGTGTGTGTGTGTGTGTGTGTGTGTGTGTGTGTGTGTGTGTGTGTGTGTGTGTGTGTGTGTGTGTGTGTGTGTGTGTGTGTACATACTGGGTGGGGGTGGGTTACGCTTAACAAATTCTTCTCAGTGTTAAGTGTGTGATTCACAGGTTTACATTTTCGTTGTTTTGTAAGTTGTCAAAACTTTTGCTGAAGACGGGAAAAATTTCACAGCTGTTGAGGAGCTGTGTGCGCCGACTGCTCCTCAGTTGTGACGGTGTAATCAATTAATACAGATGATTAAGTTGCTTGTAATGTCAGTTTAACTCGTCCTAGACGCTAAAGTAACTGCTTCTATAGCCTTACTTTTGTGCCCACTTAAAACTGAAGTGGGGCCCTATTCTGCCTTGGCCTACCTAAATTTGCCAAATTCTATTCAAATGGTGTTCTGTATCTGTTAAATGCATTAAAGCGCTCAGACAGTACCTTAACCTCCCCCTGACCTTTGACCTGAGCAGCTGTCAGACTGGAGCCAAGGTTCAGTGGTAGTGTGACCCTGAAGGCCTCCGTGTGACCTGGGCTGTCTGACTGGTCTAACCTTTCCAGCTAACAGATGATGACTTTACCATCTGTCTTGCTTTTAACAGGTCTAGTCTCCTTGAACTTGAACTTGTTTGGACATGGAAAGAAGAGGGGCTAAAGCTCAGGAAAGAAAGCTAACACAATTCACTTATACTGTTTTTTGGAATACCTAGATCTATCTTTTTCTTTCTTCTTTTTTTCTTATGAGCTAGATGAGCCAATGCGAAGCCAGAAGTTTAGAAGTTGAGTTCTTGTTTATCTTTTTGTGCATATTTTGTTAGCTCCTGCTTGAGTCAAAGGAGTCTTTGTGTGCCTCCATTAAAAGGCGTGAAATTGGTTGTATGTTGCTAAGCTCTGTACTTGACCATCTCATTTTTAAAAGTGAGAGTTGTCCTGTTGCAGTAGGGGGGGGGGGGGGACTGTGTTTAGTAGACACAGGCTCATCCGCTGACTGCTGTCTGACCCTGAGTTCAGCGGTATGGTTATTAATAGGCCCCGAGGCCTCAACTTCCAGGAGGCCCTCTGATCAGCTCCAGATGTGGAATGAGAGAGGACAAATCTGCGTTAGCCTATCCATGTTTCACATGAAGCAGAAAGTGGAGAGATAGGCATTTGGCGCGACTGATAAAGAGTGAGAGAGGGAGGAAGGGAGGGACAGGAGACCTTTCCACAGCAGGAGTGTGTTTTGTGAGTCTTTGTTTTCATGTGTGTGTGTGTTTTTTCGTTTATTACACTCTCTGCCCTCAGACCAAAAGACCATAAAAACGTATGGCATCACCATGGCGACCATAATAACTACCTATAAAACAGCGTGTAAACTGTGAAATAAGACAAACAGACCAGAACAGCCCTGACTGGCTGGCTGGCTAGCTGACTGAATGGCTGCCTTCCGCCATAAAACTATTTGAGAGCCAGACTGAAGGAATGCCTCGGAGGCTGCTGTGGCTGTCACGACACATGAAAGGATTAGGCTCTGTGTTTTATCTCCTCTTTATCTGATGGTAATGGATAAGCTGAGTGTAGCCTATCATCTGACGCTTGGGCCGGGGGTTTGATGTTTTAGTAGGGTGACGGTTTGTTGAGTTGACCGCTTTGGTCTATTGATTGCTGTTTGATGGTTTTGATATGTAGGCTGTGTGGAACAGGTCAAGTCTTTTATGCAGTGAAGGCTCCAAATAGCTTTTAGCTGTCCTTCACTCCCCCCATTACTCCAGTGGTTCGTTTGATGTTTGGATCAATCAATAGAAAGAGCCTGAGCTCTTACACATGCTCCATCCTACTTCCCACTGAGCTCAATTCCTCTTCCTTCATTGTGCAGTCTTTTATATCACATTCTCTCAACACAGAATAAATGATATAATTACAACCCATTACTTAGCCTAACGCAAGCTAATTATTCTGTCATTACTGTAAGGATTAGCTATGCTCATTCTCTCCTTCTCGCTGATTCCCGGCATTTTCCTCTCAAAAAGTCGTGCAAGCAGAGCAGAAAACTCTTGCTCATAAAGGCTGAGTAAGACTAAGCCCCAGGACATGTTCTGTTGATGTTGATTGTATAGACCATGGATGTCAAACTCAGTCAGAAGGCTGGGCCACACTAGAAAAGTAGTGACAGCATGCGTTGGACACATGAAAGAGTCTAGACATAAAGATATGTCCTGCCTAATGAGGCATTTTGATATATGCTTTTAATTTATGCGGAGAAATCAACATGCTGCTTTTATAGGCTATGGCACAACTCACGCTGATGTGTCATCAGGCGTCTGCAAAATTACTGGATACAACAGATAGACGAGGCTAAATTAAAACGTGGAAAAAGGGCATCACGCAGAGCAGGGATTTAATGTACCAGAGGCACATGAGAGTGATGCACACCTTTTTTCACTGTCCTGTAACTGTGCCAACAGCGTGAAGCTGCTCGTCGGCCTTATATGGAAGTCTGAGTGAATTACAGGGAATCAAAGGGAGTAACGAAGTGGGAACAGATCTAATCTTAACTAAATTTTAACAACTTTGAGAAGTGCTCAGTTGGTGAGTTTCACAGACTTTTGAGGCCAAAAGGACTGTCATCCCCTGATGGCTGTTCCTATATGCGTTTGATGTCACAAGAACTAATAGCAGCAATGTAAGTTGCCTGCAAAAATCCTTGGGCCTCAGCCTTGGATACATGCTACAGGCCAGCCCTGGAGAACCCCACTCGTCTTCCAGACTTGATTAATCCCTATCGCCCCTCTCCATGATCGCAGTTTCCATTTTTTCGTCCGTATCTGTGCACTCATCCCCTCCCCAATCTCCTCTCACTGGCACAGAATGGCTTCCTGGCAGAATGGAGGCATTAATTCAGGGATGAGAGGTGTGATTCTCTCTCTCTCTCTCTCTCTCTCTCTCTCTCTCTCTCTCTCTCTCTCTCTCTCTCTCTCTCTCTCTCTCTCTCTCTCTCTCTCTCTGCTGTGTTTGTAATGCGTGGCCTTTATCGTAGCTGAAACAGCTCACTACCCTCTGATCCTATCTCAGATCTCAATATCCTAGCCGTTCCACCCTGTAAACGCAGGGATGAAAAATCTTGCCCTTTCACCAATGCATTACACCCCAGCATATCGCCATACCCCTCTCCTCCCATTGCACACTCCACACCACTCACCCTTTGTGACACAGGCCTCCAGCTAAATTCGAACTCTGCAAAATGAGACCAAGTGAGCTGCACTTCCTCTATGCCAGAAACCATCTTAGTCTCATTATATTTGTATTTAGGCTCAGGCCGGGCCTCTGAATCCCCTTGTCAGACAATAGGTCAGGCAAAATAATGACTAGCTCTCAGTAAGCTTGAGGAGAGTTAAAGCTTGGATGTTGGGGAGATAAAACAACAACCAGTCTCTCAGCAGAGAAACATGGATCAATACAAACGAAGCTGCGGTGTAAAAAGGCTGTTTTTGATCCAGGCTTGCGTCAGCATCACTAAGGTGAGCCTTGACAGCTCTTGTGCTGTTGGTAGATATGGATCTGTGTTCAAAAAAAGGAGCAAAACGCTCAGGGACCACAAGTGTCTTGTTAGACTGCGGAGAGTGTTGCGCTGACCCCCGCCCCCGACTGCTCTGCACACAAACATGGATGTGCACACGCAGTTGTGCAAATACACACACGCGTAAAAAAGAAGAAGATGAAGGGGGGAAAAAAAGGTGCAGACTGCAGTTGTCACTGAGAAACTATTGTGTTGGCTTGTGGAGAAGAAAACTTTGTGGCTTTCACTCCAATGGCTGGGAGGAAAAGTAAAACACGGGGAGATTTAGGAGGATATGACTTGTGTCTTCAAACCCAGTGTGGTTTGTGAAGACAGCGTCTGCTGGCACATTTAACGTTCTGCACCCCGCTATGTCAAAGGTAGGAAGGAAGCCAGGCAGCCAGGATCGTCGCCTCTTATCTGTGCCGCTGTTGTGCTGTGTTTTGAGGGGGCGTGCCTGTGATCTGTGATCATGTACCATGTCGTTGTAGCAAGCGTGGCTGTCGCTCCTGACTGAGCCGCCACCCCGCGACTCCACCCCCACACAGTAGGTTTGGCATACAGAACAGTCAGCCACATAGGAGGTGCAGCACTGAGGAAGGGAGACGGAGGGGGAGTTTGAAAGGTAGGCCTCGTAGATTTCAGATAAGACATCTTTCCAGACGCCTTTACTGTTTACTATCATAACCACATAACAGCCTCAGACATGTCGGAGATAAAAGGAAAGATTAGTGACTGCGCTGGCAGGACAGAAAACTTCATCTCCTAAACATCTGTGTTATGTTGCCAAGTAAAGAGCCTGTAAAAGGCTCTTCACTTTGTGGTGAACACAGAAAAGGCAATATTTATTTTTTGAATATTAGCTTCTTCTGTAGTGTGACTAATATGGTGTTAATATTACTGCAAAGGAGTGGATATATTTTTGCCTGTCTCGCTCTCCTTTTTTTCTACACTTGGCTTGTATTCAAGGGTGGTACTCTATTAGATTAATGTGTAAAACATGCACTGAATGTGGAGCAGTTAACCTACATGGTGTTTGGACTAAAGAAGTAGTGGCAGACTACTTGGCATGTGTGACTGCAGGCTAGGTGTAAACAAAGTGTTTCGGGCAGTTACAGTCCCAATTATTCAACAGCGAATGAGATCTGAAGCAAATCCTTGTGTGGTGCTCTCTCCTTGGTGTGCACTCCCGGTCACCGTGGCAGCACAGACAGCAGCTGCAGATTGACTTCATACTGTGTACATAACAATAACTTTGTTGTCATTCCAGCAGCCTATCTGTCTCGGCATCGTCGGAGCGTGAGGGTATAAGGAATTCCACAAAGTTTTGATACCTCAATTAAAGTGTGTCTGTCTGCTGTTATCTCATTTAGTCTGTAGTCAATATGATTGGCATAATCAGACATGCCTGATTGGGGCCTCCCATTTAATTAATCAGTCGCACTGTATCATCACCTGTGGCTCATTAGAGTAATTAGAGCAAATTAGTTAGATAGAAGGCCTCTCTCTGCCTGCAGACGAGTGGAAGGAATTTCATTAGCAGAGGAGAACACACATACATACACCTTGGGTCTGATGGCCAGTGGTAATAGGATTTGTTTACCCGTGACTGTTATCAGTGATTAGTGTTATTACGACAGTGGTAGGATGGAGAGATGCTCATTTCCGTCTGGCCCGGCCTCCTCTCCGAGCTGCAAACATGGCTCTCCATGCCAAATTTCACTGGGCCAACATGTAAGCAGACTTCCGCTTTTGAAACAGAGTTAAAAGGAATGTGGAAAGACTGGGCTCCCCAAGTTACTGCAGCGGCCTGTCTGTGCATTCATGTGAGAGCACACGCGTGTGGAGCGGCGTGCGAGAGGCTTCTTGGCCAAGTCGGTGTTGAAGTCTCTCTAGGGAGGGTTGGCAATCTGTTCCAATCGTCTTTACAGCTGACCAGACGACCAAATGAACCAGGACAGGGACTGCTGCTGTGGGCCAGTCCAGCCAAGCCAAGCAGTGCTGTTACAGCAATCACACAGACATTACAGCCCACTTAATGCTCCCCTGCACACACCATATTCCGTCCTCTGCTACACTAGACAGTGCAGTCCTAACCAGCCGTGGCTGGATGTGAAACTACCGCTGGAGATAATGTGAATGGTTAAATAAATTAATACACCAATAAATGAAACCGCTCTCACACTGGAAAAGTCAAACGCTTTAAAGTCAGACCAAGGACGACCGGAGAGCGATGACCTCAGAGTCTGAGCCCAAAGGCCCAAAAACACAGTGGGCAGAAAGTTTTCACGGTCTGTGTGGTTTCTGACATTGTGGTCACGTCACTTCACTAAAGGGCCAACGTGATCAACTCTGGTGTTTACATTTTAAGGAGCATTCGTTTTCCTCAAATGTATCACCCCTACCACCCTCCTGTCATAGACTTCATGGCCTCCCTTTGGTGCATGTTTTTGTCATTTTCAATGAGCCACTTTGCTTGTGTGTTTTCTGCTTGTCAAACTCATTTGTGAAGTTTGTCAAACTAGTACGATGTCATTCACAGTTGTCAACAGTGACAGAAAGAAAATCCCAGTGGTATGCCAGATGGCTTTAGCCCCCGCCAAGCAGTCTTATTCAACATTAACAGGATTTCCCTTAAAAAGTGTTGCGCTTGAACAATTTTAATAATGTTAAATTCTTTTAATGACAAAACAAAACTGCTGCCGATGGATTATATTGAGTATGAAATGGATAGAATTTTTTTTATTAACAGACTTTGTGTATCAGCTTTGGTTTGAAATGCTCAACATTTCTTGGATGTGTCTACTGATCCAATCAGAGCTGTAAGCGAAGGCATTTTAAGAAATAATTTATTAGTCTTTGAGTCTTGCCTCTTCGATCAATCTGGCTCTTTCTGATATCTGCTGTATTGTATCTTGGTGACACATATCACCATTCTAGTTATTATGAAAGTGAAAAGTCTTCATCTTTCTGTTTAGCCATCCATTAATCAAGCTTACAGCTATCTTTAGTCATGACAGTGATACAAACTGCAAAGTGGGTGTGGGAAAGGATCGAGTAACGCCATGTATTAGGCACTGACAGTCCTTACTGCGAAGAATTCACACAGCTTCAGTGGATGTCTTTACTAAAGTTGTACATATTGGATTTTTGGTGAACCGATTATATACCTTCACATGTTCTAAGTTTGAGGCTGTCACCTGGTGAGAAGACGGTGAAGTGTTTATGTTAAATATAGCAAAACTCCAAAGTCAAACTGTTAAAATGAATCAAGTTTGCCTCAGACCTTTACTGTACTGTATGTTTATACTAGGTTGAAACAAAGAACAAAGGTGTGAGGCGGGAATAACGGCTCCAGTGTGCTTTTTTGCTTCAGTGCAACTTTGTAACTTGTCGACTGACCGCATTTCAGTTCAGTTTTGTTTAGCCAGGAACCCACTTCACACAAAAACATCATTCAGCAGAGAAAATAGCCAGGCCTCCTCTTTCAGTATTTCACTCAGCGTACTTAAATATGACAGGTTATCATTTGCAATAATATGTGGCTTAAAATGGGAATAGTAATGGTCTCTTAATGGTCAGTAAGATTTGATGTGTGTGAACAACGGGCAGGCAGCTGGGACTGTGCACTTCCAGGATGTTACGCTCTATCAGCAAGATGAGTGTAAAGTCTGCCTGAGTCTGCTGATGTGGGCAGAGAGTTTGCTGCATAGTCAGAATCTGACTGGGTCTGAGGGTCTCCCCCCACTTTTTTTTTTTTTTTTTAACTAAGACCATGCCCATAATTACTTGCCCACTTGGCATAGAATCAATCCTCTTTCATGTGTGATGTGTTTATTTAGCTTAGCAGTGAGAATTTTTTTTTTGGGATGGGGGATTTGGTAACACATTGGGATTCGTGCAGCGTATTGGAAAGGGATTGGGCCGAATCAAGGGCGTCAGGGATTGGCACATGACCTCCTAAAGCTCAACCCTGAAGACTGAGGTTATTTTAGTTTGAGTCCCTTATTGATGAGTAAATAGAATGGCCTGCGGAATTGAATTCTGTTTGTTTTAATCAACACTCCTTCAACGGTTTTCAAGTTTGCCTTGTATATGCCTTGTTGTTTGCTTGATAAAAACTTTTTGATAAATCTTCAGAATATAAGACATTCGTTGATTTAAGTGAGTAAGCAGTGGTATGAGCTATACATTCACTTTAGGTATAAAAAGTGCAAGGACATTGTTTGGATTTATAAAGTTGCTGTGCTCAATGACGTTTATGTTCTAACCAAACTCATAGATAGAGGAGTATAATCGTAATTAATGAAGGAAAGTGTTTTTTCACTATTCATTCTCAATAGGCTTTCTGAGTTTTTGTTCTTGTTGCCATTGCCCTTCATTCAGTAGCCTGTTCAATTACAGTGGGAATTTAAATCTACATCGATTCAGTCCACAGAGTGTTCAAGGGACTTTCTATCATATTAAATCACATTCATGGTGTTTAGTGGCACAGCTTGGATGATTATCTCTTTACATTGGGGATATACTTAAATACATCCCAGTTGCTGCTTATTGCATTTCAATTCAGATCAAGCTTAAAAAACTGAAAATTTCCACAACCTTATTAAAGTTGAATGATATCGGTGATGCCCCAAACAACCAGTAAAGTAAGCCTCAAAGCCAAACACATATTATAATTATATTTTGATTAATATGTTGTCAATTTGCCACTGACATGAGAAACCAACTGGGCTCTGTATTTGTGTTCCTGTAGCTAATCCTTACCAATACAATAATTACACCTTTGTTCATGAAGTGGAGCATTCCACTTTTTGACAATTAATTTTAACATGATTAGAATTTATTGTATTCCTTCGTTCATCAAGCATTGCACAAGCTTGTGTGCATGCTCGAATTCACTAACAGATAGTGCAGCTGCTCCATGGCCATGGGCAGACAGGCTGCTACATCAACTGCTCCATGGGCAGCCAGAGCAAGATGGCATGTTCGCAAGTGAGCAGTCCCCCCAAACATCCTGTGCTACTGCATGAAATCCATTGCTGAGGACAGTAGACCAAGTCCATTTGTTAGAGTTTTTTTTTTTTTTTTTTCTCCTAATGGTTTGTGGATAGAACAAGATCACGGCTGGTCAGGGAATTAAACTTAATGCTGATGGGGGAAAATCTCCTAATTAGGACTTGATCACACTATTTCTTCAGAGGGTTGTAGTTCCTTATGTGTGTTGATGAAGAGGGGTTGTGATGCGGGGAGTAGGGGTGGTGGGCATGTGTGCGTGAGTGTGTTTTGGGACCTTGTCAGCAGACTGAGCCACAAGGGCCCCTGTGGTAATGTGTGTATTAAATGATTAGTGCGTTAGTTAGCATAACGGCCCTTCAGCAGCGTTTAATCACTCTCAGGGGTGGGCGGCCTCACAGGAGGTGGGGGGGGGGAGAAGAAAAAGGGGGAGGCGGAGTGAAGGGAGTCGAGAAGATTTTAAACTGAGGAGGTGGGAACTGCTGGTTGAGTGAGTGAGTAGATGATCTGTAGAGACTATGGAAAACTGGGGTGGGGGGGTGGGTAGTGAGCGTGACAGAGGGCAAGAATCCAACAGAAACATAATCCAGCAACACTCACGTACTCAGCAGAGGAAGATACAATCTTTACAAGGCCGGAACGTCTTGTTAATGTCAGCACTCGGCCCATCATCTGGAACAAGTCCCATAAATAGCTATTAATAACAATGCAAAATGGATGTGGATAAAGGTGGTGCTTAGTCCAGCCTTGACAACTCCACTGTTGTTGATAATTGTGCTGTTGTTGTAAACACAGGGAGAGGGGAGCGGTTGTCTGGTGACTGTAGTCGATAATTGTTGTGGACTGCTTGTATATGTTCGACTTGTGGTTTATTGCTACAGCGGTTGTCAAGCCTGACAGGGCTGTTACTGACGAAGGAAGTGAAAGGTACAGATATTGGCCTCGCTGGTAGCAGATCAAACTAATCCGGTTTTCCCCAGTAATTTATCAGTGTTGTCATTCTCCTCTCTGTTTCTCCTGCTGCAACACACGGGCTGAGGCTGGAGTTTTGCTGAGGCAGGACGGGGAGTCTGCATGATGCCAGATGGGTCAAAGAGTCTGCTGTTTAGTCAGAAACAGCTCCTGTTCTTTTATTTTAGCCTGAATTATAACAGCAATGATGAATATTACTGCAACGGCACTGGTATGAATGAAACCATTCCCACCTAAATATGAACCACAACCAAAATTTCTAATGAAGCATCACAATTTGAAATTGATTTAAAAAAATAAAAAAATAAAAAAAACAATACTGATGACTTTTTCGAAAATAATTTTTATGCCATCAACCACATTTGGCGACAGTTTCACATACGCAGGTGTGCAGGTGTGCAGGTGTGCAGGTGTAGTCTGCAGCGACAGCTTGTTTTGGGTCAGTGCAAAAATGGCGGAGAACAGAGTTGAGTACATTAATTTGCCGTTTGTGAAGGCCGCGTCATGCATTTTTATTTTTAGATGCTGAAGGGAATAAGCTTAAGATACTTACTGTTTCTGTAGATCAAGCTGAAGAAAAATGGTTGTTATGAGGTTGAACTTCTCTAGCATTTTTAATTCAAATAAACACAGGAAAACCCTGTTTTGATTAAAAAAACGAAACCCCTTATGTTATATTAAAAGTCCTCTTGTTACACATCTATGACTTGGTAATAAATTTGATTTAGACAAGAAATGCAATTTGTGAGCGGTGAAGATTTGTGATAGTTACAGGATCTGTATATCAAGCTGAACAAAACTCCTGTTTTTACGGTGCTCTTCTGTAGCATGTTGTCCAAACCACAATGTTTATGATGAAACCTTTTTTCTTTCTTTTTTTTTTTTCTTTTTTCAAATATGCCCTCTATTGCTGACTTACTAGGGTTTGACCTAGTTTCATTATTTACCTCTAGTGTGTGTCTGTGTAAATTATGCACAAGCTTTTTGGTTTGGTTACCTTCAGTTAAAGTCAGTAAAAAGTCAACATAATTAAATGTGCTGATTGATCACAACTAGACTACAGATCCAAAAACTTTTTACAGACTGGACTTCTGTAGCATGTTGTCAGAATCACAACACTTACGATGGGTCTTGACTTGATTTAAAACAACAAAGGAGCTCATTGTTCAAATTAAAAGTACTCAGCTTTCACACACTGCTCTTTCAATATTTCAGGTTTGCACCAAGTTTTGTTCTTCACTGCATTTTGTGTATTTAAAACGAGCAGCAGCATATTTCCAGTGTTTATCTTTTGTAATGATTATATTTATGACACCTCAATGCTTCCTCCAGTACCTAATGACTAAATAATGCATGGCACCTCAAGTTGTGGTTTGTGCTTTTTGTGTAAAAAAGTTGGTGAAATGGCTATACTGATGTCAGTATAGACACTTTCAGAACATTCACAAAACCACATTGTGATTTTGATCATCTTGTGTCTGTGGAATAGATGATATACTGTGCAGCACAACCTAAAGAAGTTGTCTGTTTGTATTGCAGAAAGAATTAGACACCACCGCCACACAGCTTGCCAGCAGACAGGACGAGAGCGAACAGTCCAGGAAGAAACTAATCGACCTGAGCCGTGAATTCAAGAAGAACACTCCAGAGGTGAGAAATCCAGATATCCACAGACGCGCATCGCCACATGACCACGCACACGCCCCGCGATTCTTTTGACAAAGACTGTTTTCGCATCAGTGTTTCTCAAGCGTCTGCTTTTCTCCTCATAAGTGCAGCCATGATTATTTACCAAGAAAGCAGGGGAGGAGTAGACGGCGCATATATGCGGGCTTTGCTCCCAAAAATAGTCTCTCCATTAGTTTCCCTGAAATCCTAAAGAGACAAAACAGAAAACCCCTCAGGAGTTTGTATTATCTGACCTAGTTTTTTTTTTTATGTGAGCAGAAAGTGTGGTCCGTGAATGTGTATGTGAGATGGAGAAAGGCGGAGAGACAGAGAGAGCCCGAGCAGGAGGGAGGGAGAGAGAGAAAGAAAGAGAGTGTGACAACACTACTAAGTGGGATCAGGAGGGAATTCTGTCCTGTTCCTGTGTTCCCATCACTCCTCCTGGGAATATTTGTTTCATCTCTGTTACCAAGGCAACGCATTTCAATCCTCACAGTGAAAACAAAGTATTGTTGTGTTATTATTGGTAATGTCACCATGGTGAATTATTGATGGTGGTATGAATTATGTATGAATGGTGTAGACAGTGGATAGAAAATTGTCAACTCTCGGTGGAGTTGACAGTAGGCCTATTATAGTTACCACAGGATGAATATCGTGACTATTGACTTGAGCATGTAGCCCACCCGGTGTAGAGGAATATACACTGGAGGAAACAGTACCTGCATACAAAAGACGCTAATTTCACTTCGCCCATACACATTCATCTCTAATCTCATTTCCAAGTATAACCACATAACTAGCAACACACAAACACACACACACATGCGCATGGGGTGGCGAGGCAGACTCTGAGGGGGGAGAAACACACATGCGGAGGCAGAACGAGGCGTGCACACAAAGAAAACATGCAGAGAAGCAGAGGCACAAACACACACAGGCAGATAGCCTAGATCACAGAACAGGACACACACATTCATCAGTGTAACAAGGCTGTGATTTAGGAAGACTCCTCTGGCGTCTGTGTGGCCCCTGGCATCTCCCTGGTATGTGGAGGAGGAATCTGAGCCAGGCCAGACGAGCGACAGGATTCATTACAGGGCTGTAACAGGCTCAATAAGAATCGGCACTAAAACTCCTGGCGTTTGGATGTACGGAGGCATCAAGGCTGTCTACCAAATAGGCAGCTTCATAACGTGTGATGGCCCGTGCTTGATTAAAAATGCCCCGATCGTCTTGTGTGTGTTCTGCGAAGCTGTGTCTTCCATCACGTGCGTGGCTGTACGTGTGCACGCATGCATGTGTGTGGCTGACCAGCCTATGGAGCGGGCTGTCATCTCTCTGTGGTCCTCACCAGTCAGCGGAGATCACAGTCACATCAGATCAGACTGCATTAGGCTGAGCGGGAGTCCGTCTCTGATCCATTATTCAGCAACCAGGAGACCGGCCCACGTTGACTGTGTCTAGTCTGCTGAGCTGTACTCAGTGTGAACTGCACTCATGGTCTGCATAATAACACACATACACACACACAGGCTTTTGTAGCATTTTGAAAGTAGTGCAAAGAAATGCAGCGTGAAAACAAAGTTTTCATAATTCATTAGGACTGACACACTGTTAAATTATTTTTTTTTCCAGACTACATCTCAGTGTGCTTCCTAAGTTTGCTAAATTATTCATTCAGTTCTTAATTTCCTTTTAGTTAGTCAGGACTGCTCGACTATACTGTTATAAAGGCAAGGGTGGGAAAGGTTGTAAAATGTCCCAAAGATTGCTAGCCAGAAGCAGTGGTAGTAAAACAACTTTGTGTGTGTGTGTGTGTGTGTGTGTGTGTGTGTGTGTGTGTGTGTGTGTGTGTGTGTGTGTGTGTGTGTGTGTGTGTGTGTGTGTGTGTGTGTGTGTGTGTGTGTGTGTGTGTGTGTGTGTGTGTGTGTGTGTGTGTGTGTGTGTGGGCGGGCGGGCGGGCGGGCGGGCGGGCGGGCGCGCGCACGCACGCACGCACGTACACACGTTTGTGTTTAGCTGCAGGGCAGACAGACAGCGAATGGGAGTTCCATACTCCCTGGAGGATTCCTCGGGCTGGCCTGTCTGCTGTCTGCCGGCAGCTTACACACCAGCCATCCATCTCCTGCTGCCTGGGCCCCTCCACTACACTCCCCTCACTACACACACACACACACACACACACACACACACACACACACACACACACACACACACACACACACACACACACACACACACACACACACACACACACACACACACACACACACACACACACACACACACAGATTGACCATGGTGTCTGTGTGCATTGTTATATTATATGGTCATAAATCTTTGGAAGTGGAGAGGGCAGGGGGCGGAGCACCACTACCGAGTGGACCGAAGGGGTTCAGAACTCGGATGCTCAGCAGGAGCTTGCTGCTGCATGGTATTTCAAATGCATTTGTTCAGTGTGGTTTCCAGAGTGTATCTCGAGGCTCGTTAAGGTGACTGCAGTATTTAGCTCCCCTCAAAAGTTACAGCTACACGAATAGTTTAACATGTGGAATCGCATATATTCAAGACTTGTAATAAAGAGACACTTCTGGCCATTCTTAGGTGGGACCTCACATAAAAATATATATTTTTAAACAAGATATGAACATTATGGTTTTCAAGAAAGCTGTCAATTGCAGTCGGAGTGTCATTGACATATGTTACATCATGATGAGTTTTCTTTCCCGTCACTTTATATCTGTAAATGTAGAGATGTCATTAATCGATATAAAATTAGTTACCAAATTGTGCTGCAGATTTTTATTTTTTTTAATTTATTTTGAAGCTAATAGTCTGTTATTCTCGCTTCCTAAATGTAAACATTTCTGCTTCCTTTAGTTTTGCTTGAGAACAACAAATAATACCTTTTGATAAAGTAAGTAGTAATATTTTGTGCTGTCGTCAGGACAAAATCCGATATTTTAGGGTTTTTGAGGGCTTTTGTAGATGGTAGACATGGTAGAGATGGAAGACATTGTTTTGGAAAGTCCCAAACAACTAACCTATAATTGAGATAACAATCTACTTATTCAGTGGTATTTGAACTGTTTGTAGTCAAAGGTACGTAGTGTTAATAACATTAAACAGGTTGTGCTGATGTTCGAGCGAGGAACACTACATTTGTAGAAATAATCAAATATTCATCTTTGCAAAGAATAAATTGTAAAGGTTATCTTACAACTAAAAAGAACGTCAACACCGAAAAATAAAAATGGCACGCAATGAAAATATTGCTTATAACAGAATGAACACTTATCCTGTGTTTTTTTTTTTTCAAGGTGTGTCTTGTTCTTGCTTCTCCTGACTGTTTGTGTGAGAAAGAGAGAGCCAGTGTGGGGAGAGGGGGTGCAGGTCATTATCCTCAGCGGGGGGATATTGAATTGGCCCAGACAAACAGCCACACTGACCCTTGATGAGGTAACAATGAGACAGGGTCACCAAGGTCATGACCTGTCCTCAGCCCCAGACAAGCGGCCTGTCTGGACCAAACTTGGGATTAGGCCAGCTTTAGACACTACTGGTCTCGGGTCACTTTGGGATGTGTGCTGCCTGCAGCCTCAGCGAGGCTTTTAGGCAGAGGGGTTTCTGAAAGGCGCTCTTGAGTCTCTTGAGCGCACATCTGTCGTTGCCCTACTTCACATCTCCGTTAGACAGTTTTGTGAGTCCGTGTGCGTCCACAAACTGTGCAAATCAAATGTGCCTGTACAGAATGTCCTATTCTGCTGTGCTTTTTACCGTACGCTCCAGTTCAGTTTGTCAGGATGTAGGCTCAGCTAACAGCATGGTGATTTGCATGTTCCCCTGATACATACTCGACTGGCTATCTAATCTGAAACTGCTGACTCGTGCTGGAAAGTCATGCAATGGGACTTGGAGGATGAAGAGCATTTGCTCTATTGTGAAGAAAGAAAAAAATTTGGTGTGTGGAGACGATTTGCATTAACTGTAGGCCTACGCTGCGGCTCATTCCCTCTCTGGCTGACACGCACTAGCAGTGCCTCTGGGTGGCCCAGGTGGTGCTGCACCTGTTCTATGAGAAACGCAGTTCGCCAGAGCTCCTCAGGGTACAAACGTGGCCTCCTCACTACCCGCATGTTCATCATTCACACACCACATTTCATCCATCGGCAGTGGCAGGAACAGCCTCTGCCCGATTTCAATGAATCATTTTCTTGAACATAACAGAGCCTGTTATTATAAAACCCAGTAGGTTTTCTTTTTTTCCTGCTTCTGTATATCACCACATGTTCCCGTGTATTTACTGCTATTTTCGGATTAAAATGTTGGGTCGATTATCTCCTTTTGATACTCACTAATCTCCTCTGCTCTTTATTTTTTAGGATTTACGGAAACAGGTTGCCCCCTTGCTTAAGAGCTTCCAAGGAGAGGTGAGTGTGTTATTTGGGACTTTATATTGACACAGTGATAGACAAACATACCCATTGTAGTATTAAACAAAGTATTTTGGGAAAAAACCTTGTTTGACATTCACTGACTAGCCCCTCTCTCTCTCTCTCTCTCTCTCTCGCTCTCTCTCTCTCGCTCGCTCTCGCTCTGCTGTCCAATGCCCTGCTTTCTTTTTTACTTCTTTAGTCTTCTCTCTTCAACAGTCATCTCCTCTCTCTCTCTCTCTCACTACTTTTCCCTCTTTTCTCTTTTGCCATCTCCTGTTCTTTCTCTGGCCACTATCTCATTTCCCCTCTTTCCTCTCCCTCTTTTCTTCGCTCTGCTCTGCTCTTGATTTTCTGTCCTATTCATGAAGTCCTGTAGCCCGAGGGTGTGTTTAAATTGCATCCTGCAAAAAATAAAAAAAAAGGCACCACAAAACCCCAGCTCTAGCCAGTCACAACTCACCAAATGCTATTTCCTTAGACTTTGTGCGTCTGCATGATTTGGTCAGGTTATTTGTTGTTTTTAGCCGAATTGGTGAATCATGACCCATTTTAGTTCGTTGCCACAGATTTATTTACTTCAATTCCAGTGTTTTGCCCAAAGTTTTTACACACCTTGACCAAAATGAGACAACTTGTGCGTGAGTGTGTATGTGTGCCATATCATACTCCCAATGCAGCACTTTATCTCCTCCTCCATCATTTTGGCCTATTTCTATCGTGACTCCTCCTTACTGGCAGCCATGCATTTCCAGTTCACTCCCATATGTGAATGTCGGCGGGTAGGAGTGGAAGCGGCTGGTTTAGACTGGAGCGTTATTTGGGGTGGAGTGGGTGGGCGTTGAGCAGCGTCTCCTCTGTAGCGCACACACACGCTGACACATGCACACAAACAAAATCATCTCAATAGATAGTGACAGGGCTGCTTTGCTACTGGCCATAGAATATTACAGTTTAACACTGGGTTAGTTTCCATATTCTTGTGTTAGAGCATCAACCACAGCCAGTGGTTACGTAAAAAATGCTGTAATTTATAGTGGTTTCACCAAGTTCTGCTGATGATCCACAGTCTATTTAGAGAATAGAAAATAGAAACAGCAGCAGTATAATTGGGGCTTTGTCAGCTGTTTCCACCATCCTCATGTTGACACACCTCGACGGCGTGCACACCAGAACACGCCGAGACGCGTAGTGGGTGGTCGCGGAACTGAGAAAGACATTATCTTATGATTATTGAGATAATACTGTACACCCGAGCCAGTCTTAGAGCAGCCCATCAATCAGTCGACTATTCTGCACACTTGCATGCCACAACATGAATCGCTCTGAGAATGTGTAATTTTAGCCCGGCTTTGTTTGCTTACCCCTCAATGCTTTGATCAAGGACAAGACAGCACCAGCAGCCAGTGGGTTCTATTGAAGCCCCACAGTAACTCATCCTTTAAGTATTTCACCCAGGAGCTTGAATCTTTACTAAGCGAATGTGGAACCCACACAGAACAATAAAAAGTTTTAGCCCAGAAACTTGCAGGTCTTAATACTGGGTTTAATCTCTGTCATTGAAAGGTGGATGCCCTCTGGTCATAATTATTACCAATAACAGTACTGTTTCCACAAGGCCTCAGTTTGGTAAACTGGTTACGTGTGTATGTGTGTGTGCGTGTGTGTGTTGCGTGCTCAGTGTTCCTTGTTGGTCCATCGATCAGATAAGCTTTTCCATTATCCAAGGCTTCAGTCTCTGCTTCCCATAGCTTCCCCTTATCAGACTCCACTGGGGCCACACACACGCACTCACATGCATGCACACACATGGGTCAGCCTGATGCCCTTCACACACCATGGGTAAGATAGGGGAGCGAGGCGGTGCTGAGTGATGGTGGCACAAGGTGCTGACGTATGTATGTATGTGTTTGTGTGCGCAGATGTGTCAGGGATACCTTTTGCAATTGCAAGCACTTCTCATTGGTAACCTACTGATACTGGTGAGGTATCATTTGTGTCACTTCATTTGTTTTGCTTGGTCTGTGTATGTGTGTGGGATGGGGGCAGGGAAGCATGTAATAGCAGATGTCATTGGGATTGGTTGAAAGAGCTGCAGTTTGGAACAGCAGGGTTGTATTTGCAAATCCTGGGTGGTCTTCTAATGGCTCTGGTCCTGCAGTTAACCTGCCTCTAACTGTAGGGTGTGTCCTACATTAAATGTCTATTTCCTGCCTCCCATGTTGGGCTATATAAAGCTGCTGTACCACTGACCTTGGCCCAGTCGTTGTACAGTCACGCAGCTGGCTTCCTTCACTGCCATCGGCACATCATTTTTTGCATTAATGTGTCGGTGTGTGTCTCTCTTTTATCGTAAAGTTGTGTTCTTTTACTCTGACTTTCTGATAGCATATTCTTATAGTTGTCAGAATTTATGATAACATACTCCTATATACGCACACATTTCGACACTGGTGATCAGGTCTGATGTTGGTGTGTGAGAGGTATTAGTACACAGCATCAGTAATCTCCCATTAATGGCCATGCATTTAAGGATCCTGATCGCTCAGTGTCACACGGCACATGAAGATGCTAAAGTACAGCATGCAGCATTGTGTGAGTTTGGTGTTTGTAAAGAGAAGGACAGGACAGGAGCTCTGTGCACGTCAGTGAGACATAAGTGTGTGACAGAGAAACATGTGAGGAAGAGTGACACTGAAAGAAATTGAGGGGAAAGGAAAAAATGAGTCGGAGAAACATGGAAGTGACAAAAGAGAGAATTTGGGAGAGAAGCAGGGAGAAAGACACAGAGGAATATAACGGGGGAAAAAAAGGGAGGGGTCCTGGCACCAGCCTACTCGGGGCCAGATGTTTTGCGGCTAAAAAACTAGAGATGAATCAAAGCCATGTGAAGAGATTTATTAGGTTCCCATAGGAGCCCAGGCAGTATTACATGTAGCCCGCTCTGTTTACAGTGGCAAGAACCCCTAAACCACCCATCAACTACACTACTGGCTTGGCTGGGAATGTGAAGACTTTATATTTGGACTTATATAGGCTTTTGTCTTTATTCCTTTTCTCTCAGCGATTGTGCTGAAGGAGTTGGAAGAGAAACACAAGGCTGTTTAGTCTGGGTGCGTGAGCCAGAGTAGTCAGCTGTAGCTCTGCCCAGTACAGTAGCACCATCTGAATGTCTTTATTTGGCATCTGTTTCCCTCGATTTAGACTTGATTTCAGATGCGTTTCGCCTACTCTGTCTGCTTCTCACATTGAAGTGTGACACAGAGCCAGTAGTAGAGTTCATTGCCTCGTGTTTGAGCATTGACAACAGTGTAAAAGTTCCCGCAGTATGACTTTAGAATTAATCTCTTATGGATCCATTCTAATGCTGTCCATTTCAATAATATCGGTGATGGAATGCATGCCGTGCCCTCTTGTGTTAATGGCTGCATCAGTAATGGATCCACACTGTATTGCTGCTAAGAGCTGACTGAATAATCTGCCCCTGCTGTGGCTGGAAAGACTGAGCCAGCTGTTTAATGATGTCAGCGTGCTGGAGGGGAAACGAACACACACATTTGCACACAGGCGCATGCATGCAAACACACACACATACACACACGCACATAGACACACAGATGGACTGATGGAGTGAGGTGCACTCACTTGAAGACAGACAGACGGACAGCGGACACACACACAGGCGCACAGCAAACGAAACGCATCCGTCATCGGCTGAACAGCTGAACTGGCTTCACAGGAAGGAAACACCAATGCAGCCACTGTCAAGACAGCAGTGATTGCATGCAACATACCAGCGCATAGTGAGGATAGACAGATATGTAGACTACTCCTGCTGTAAAATTAATGGGTCTGAGTTTGCAGCTTATGGATTTGACACTCGGATGTGAGCTGGCATAACTGACAATTAACCATCGCTTTTTCATCTTCACAGATTGATGCCTTGAGTAAGAGAAGTAAAGAAGCAGAGGCCGCCTTCTTGAACGTGTACAAGAAAATAATCGATGTCCCAGGTAAGACTGCTTTTAATGTCTATCTACACGTGCTTATCGCAATGCCTCCCAACTGCGAAAACATGATCAGGAGACCCCCCCCCCCCCCCCCCCACACACACACACACACACACACACACACACACACACACACACACACACACACACACACACACTCTAGACAGCACCAACAGAGGAAGAGGGAAAAAAAACATGACACCGTCCCTCTGGTGCTCCTTCACTGCTCATCCAGGCGTGTGCGACGCCTTAATGTGTCCCCACGAGATCTCATCCCCACTGGTGTAGCCTTTAGAGGATCTTAACAGAAGGTGCTTCCTGATATGGATGACAAGTGCGCCCACGATTGGCTGCGGCGAAGTGCACACACATGAGCAGTCACGTTCAGCACACTGAGGCCGAGTGGGGACGCGAGGCACAGAGTGTTACAGAACACACAGTCACAGTGCTGCTGGTTGGAGACTTTCAGCTGTATGGGAGCCCTGGAGGGGGCCGCGCATGTAGGAAAGAGAGAGAAGTTGAGTTCATCTATAGCGTAAGGAGGTCATCATATTCCCACATGGATAGACCTACAGTAATATCTTTGGATTGTACTGCTCCCAATAAGTCAGCGCCAGCTCTGACGGGGCTATTCTTAACTTGCAGCGAGACAATGATGTAATGCCTGATGCACACACGCACACAGACAGAGACCAGCCTGACTAATGCAGCAGTCTTGAAAGAGGAAACAGTGTGTTTTGTTCTGTCTTCTATCAGCTGAAGGCCTGGTTAGTCAGCTCAGTGTGCTCTGCTTTAGATTAAAGGTGTCTGGCGAGAGAGCGTTCAGCACCAGTGGCCCACAAGTCAAACTGCTTTTAACAGGCCGTACAGTTGACGTGAAGAGGAGGAGGAGGACGAGGAGGAGGGAGGGGGCTATGTGAAGGACAAAGGTTTGATAAGAGGGAGAGAAAGTTGATTTTCAAGGGCGCCAAGGCAGATAGGACTCCTGATTCAGGGCATACAGTTATGTTACTTCATGTTTGTTTGTGCTTGTGTTAGATTCTGTGTGTGTGTGTGTGTGTGTGTGTGTGTGTGTGTGTGTGTGTGTGTGTGTGTGTGTGTGTGTGTGTGTGTGTGTGTGTGTGTGTGTGTGTGTGTGTGTGTGTGTGTGTGTGTGTGTGTGTGTGTGTGTGACGAGCCCTGCATGGTGTGTCACCTTGACAGCACAAAATCAGCATGAAATTCCCCAATCGTTCTCTGTTGATCTCTCATTAGCATAGTTAAGATATCTAACTGCGTCAGACATGAGACACACACTCTCGCGCACACACACGCACAGCCCTTACCCCCAGCTGTAAACTGTCAGTTCCTCTTATCTGTACGACAACACACAGACACACACAGACACACACACACAAACTGCTCTTTTAGCTGGCATGCTGATGAGCGTCGCCTGCGTCTCTTGGCTGCCTGTCACCAGTCTGCCACCCATGAGCACCAATCAGATGTGATTGGCCTGACTGACAGAGCTCTCTTCATCACACTGACAGTTAACCCTGCTGTGTGTTCACAGAGATGTTAGTAAAATGCCTCCAGAAAGTTGTCTTTCTTCTTCCCGTCGCTATTTCTCTAATCTTCCATTTACCTTCCGCAACGCCTGTTTTCCAGCACCGCTTTGTCCATCTGTCTCCTCCTGCGTTTCACTTGTTTCTCATTCTCAAGAAGCATCATAATGAACACTTAAACTGATCACAGCCAAGTAATCTCTCATGTTAATGTGTCTCATCTATGCTCCCATCTGTGTGCCTCTCCAGGTATCACTTATCCAGTTCTCCTGCTGTGTCAGCAGTCAACACATTTGTTTTTTTCTTTTCCGTCTCATACGAAATCAAAGTTCTTCTCAACAAATCTCTTGAGTCAGAGATGATAGCGTGTCTTTCAATAGACTTTATGCATAAAGTTTTACTTATACAGAATATTAAAACTAAATGTTGGTGTGTGTGTGTGTGTGCGTGCTGTGTTATGGCAAGCCAGATATCTTGTTCTTTTTTTTGTCTAATCATTGACCTGGACTGAAGTCACACTGTTGTGTCAGAGTCTGGCTGTTTTCACCATCAATACCTGAGAATCATTCAAATTCACCATTTCATTATTTAAAGTTGGCTGAAAAAGCTGCAGAGCAGAGTGATACAGTTGACTAGTATTTCTTCCAATGAAATTATAAACGATTGCATAATAAATAGACAAATTCCATTGGCGTTAATAAAAATAAAGTCATCATCAATAAATCTAATTAAAAATGTTAATGTGACATTTGTTGAAGTTCGATTCCAAAAATAACTCGAAAAGCAGATATCGCGTAAGAATGTGTCCCACTTATGCCAAAATATACATATTTGTTTACACATTTATTAATCTGTAAAATTGTATTATCAGATGATATTAGTTAATCAAACAAAGTCATGCTCTGACCGACTGATGTCCAGTGCTTCAGTGAAAGCACACACAGCTCACCTTATAATGTTATTGCTAATAGTGATATGTTATGGTTCTTGCTGGTGCCAGTAATTCTCCAAAGGGGGGGATCAAGGGTCAGGGTGAGCTCCAGAACAGTTGTCCTGGAGCTTGTAGAGATTCATTGCCTTGCTCAAGGACACTTCACCAGGGCAAAAACACATACAGAAAAAATATTCTCGCTGTTGCAGTGCCCTGAATGGAGTTATTCTGAGCTCACTCGGCCACCTTGTTGCCCTTGCTTGTCTAATCTGCTTTGCAGTGTGTTAACACAGTGTGTGTGTTTTTGTCTACCAGATCCCGTACCTGTGTTGGAGCTGGCTCAGCAGCTGCAGCTGAAGCTCCAGAGGATGCACGACATTGAGACAGAGAACACTAAACTTCGAGAGACACTGGAGGACTACAACAAAGAGTTTGCGGACGTTAAAAACCAAGGTGAGAAACAGGCAAAGGCACACAGGGCTGACTTTGGAAAAGTGCATTCATATAGGGCACTGGAATTGATTAATCACACATCAGAATCTCGGATTCCTCCAATTAATACTCGTGAGGATCTGCACCGTCCTAATGACCCTAACATATTTAAGCCTGAAAAAAAAGCACACACAGAAGACATACTGTGGCTTTTTTTTTTTAACAAATTATCATTTTAGTGACTTTGTTATTAGGAAGTCCGTACATTTTTAGATTGCGTTGTTTGTTCTGACCACTGTTTTCAGAACATGGCCTGCTCACAAGGCCCCAGTACAGATGCATCAGATTGACTCCCAATAGATTAGAGTGACTCCACCCAATGCTGACCGCTTGATTAATGTCGCACAGCAACACTATCATAGTATGAAATTATGCATATATATCAAGATATCCTAACCGAGTGAGACAGTTAAAAGTTAGTACTGATAATAAAAGTAACTAAATTACCTTTACTCATTTTCAAAGATGTAACTTGGAAGTATATTCAACAACTAATTTTCAGTAAATTGTACCACATCGCAAAGGATGCCTCAACTAAAGACAGTCAAAGCAAATGAGAACTGAATGTGTGTTAAGTGTTTTGTCAAACAATACAGCAAATTCTTAGTGCAGGGGATTGGCATTGACCGTTATTATTTATTATTTCTCCATCGTTGAGCAGCTGTACTTCAAGGGTACCTTCGCTATTATTTCTGCTTGTCGATGATGATAAGACACAGAGAACTTTTAAGTGCAAATGTAACATCAAAGGAACTTATTTGGAGGCTCTTTTCAAGGGGAGAGTCCATATTTGGACGTCTTTAATGACTTATAAATCTTTCAAAAACACCAAAAATGTACAAGGTTTTACATTTTCCAACTGGTTTGGTGGGGGTGAAAAACACGAGGCACTGCTTCATAAATAAAAAACGACAAGCTACCTCGGGGTAAGGAAAGATGGAGAAACTGACAAAGGCAGAGGGATGAGTGAGAAGTGGTAATAAAAGTGGAGTAATTTCAGTGGAAAGGGAGGAGTGAGCGAGCGAGCGGGGAATGTTTTGGAATCCCCCTTTTCCTCAGCGAGAGTTAATTGGAACAGCTCGATAGCGGCAGGGTTCCATTCTGCTATTGATTTTCCTGTTCCCTCATCCTTTATCCCTCCTTCTCGCCTCAATAGATGGGGGATATTTAAACCCCAAAACACACCGTGGAACTCCCACTCCTGTTAAACACTCACACACGCGGACCCTCCCGTCCGCCTGCTTGCCTGCGCCCACACATACACACACACAGACAGAGTGCAGGGGCCATTGATCCCCGCAACCTAAATGTTTAAAGTTCAGTTAAGCAGTTAAGGGGTAAGAGGGCTCTGAGGGGACTCTCCTCTATTGATTATGTGTCAGAGCAGTGAGACTGGAGTTTAAATCACACACACACACACACACACACACACACACACACACACACACACACACACACACACACACACACACACACACACACACACACACACACACACACACACACACACACACACACACACACACACACACACACACACACGCACACGCACACACAAAGTGCTAAGAGCCCTCAGTCAAAGGCAGCAAGCACCAACGCTGTATATCATTGTCTCACTCACTTATATCTTTCTCTGAGAAACACACACATACACACACCCACAGAGGCCTATTTATTACTCCAGTTATGTGTTAGATTTATTTCAGGCTGCCCCATTCAGCGCTCAGCCGTCAGCAGGTTATGGGGTTTCAGTACTAATGCAGTCCTAATGAATACTGTGTATCTACTATTGGTGAATGTTGAATGTTCTTTACCAAATGTGAATGTAAAGATTAAGCAGGAGCCATTGAGGCCAAGGTCTTGGTGCGTGCTGACAGAGGAAGAATGTGGGATATGAGGCGCTGTTGCTTAAGTGAAGGTCAAATATCCCGTCAAAAACATCATTGTCAACGCTGCCATCCATCACATCCATGAAACCACAGTACACTTTGCGGATGTCTGAGAGACCATGAAATTAATACAAATCTGATACTTTTTTTGATCAGCAATAGGAAAATGTGCTGAAACCTTAGTGGATCTTCAATATTTTTAATTTCATGTCTTTAATTTTAGCCATTTATTTTCAGACAACAGTACTCTGAGGCATTTGGCTGATTAATAAGGTGGCTTTGATCCATAACAGCAGTGTCAAACTCATTTTAGCACAGAAGCCACAGGCAGCTCCATTTTACCTCTTCTGACTGAGACCAGTAAAATTATAACATACTAATATAGAAATAATGACAACTCCAAATGTTTCCCTTATTTCAGAGTGAAGGAAAGTGCTGGAACTTGAAATTCTCTTTGTCACAGTGATTCCCTTTAAACTTATGCTGGTAAAAAAAACCTGTCTCTTCTTAGACGGCCTGATTTCTACAGCTTTCATCCTGCAGGTTTCCACAAACTCTCCCTCACAGTATGGACTTGACGCTGATGTGATTTCCCTGGAAAAAGTTAGATTTTACTGCAACATCCTGCTGCAAACTGCTGCTCAGTTCTGTTCTTTTCAGTGTTGTTTAGTCTGCTCGCTTAGAAAAGTCTGCCTTCCACAAAGTGCGGCGATGGTTCCGTGAGTAGATCAGATTGTCTCTCAATCAGAAAGTTGCAGGTTCAATCGCCATCTGTCCATTTGTCCAAGTGTCCTTGAGCAGGACGCTGAACCCCAAACTGTGACTAACTATGCAAAGTGCTTTCAGTACTATTCAATGAGTGGAAAAGACGGATCCAAAGGGCAAATTACATACAGCAGTTACAACATTGATCCAAATATAAGACAAAGTGTTTTTCTAAGGGAGAATTGTCTCCTTTTCTTGTCTTTTAAATGTCAAGAAACAAAATTTGATACACTTAGCATTCTACTAATAAGTAAAAATATCCGTATCATCCACATAATGGCAATCTGCATGAAAAATTGGAGTAATACAGCGATCACCTGGAGAAAAGTTACTCAAAAGTAGGTCAAATGAGTCAGCTACACAGGAGTTATGAGGCTAATTTTAAGCTGATGGTGATCAATGCAGACGAGACTTATAACTGTCAAGCTGCAAAAATATATGGTGTCACTGAGTGCAATGCAAGAAGATGACGAGCACAGAGTCTGAAAAACACAAACAGTGAGAGGAGATTGTCCCGTGGCCCTCAAAGTGATTTGCAGACATAGATAGGAGAGGGAATGTTATGTGAACGAGAAACGTAAAGACAGAATAACCGTAACCAGAGCTGTTATTCTGCTGTAGGCACGGTAAGTCTCCAAGAAGCTCAACATCCCTGATACTGAGTTTAATTCCAGTCTGGGCTGGTGCAGAAGATTCACACGGTATAACAGACTGTCTTTCTGGAGAATAACCACCGTGGTCTAGCCTGAAGTCAGACTAGACTGAGAAGCTACCATCTTTTCTGTGACCAGTCTCAGGAATAAACACAGATACCACCTGCATCAGTTACTGTGGTGTTATTCCTGGGGGGGGGATGCTTGTTTCATTATAGACCTTCTGAATACTGTTCAGTTTAACATGTTAAATATATATATAGCCAGTCTTTCAGAAAAGTTTCAGTATATTGAAATTTGCAAATAACCTGCAAATCACATACATGATGAACCATAGAGGCTGATTGAACAGATCGATAATGAACTGAGGCACCACTTCTTCTTGTTGGTTGTTTTTGCAAATCGCCTGCATATTTATTCTGATTCAGTCTCCTGACACTTGACTTTCTGTTGTGAATTTTCTCCAGAGGTCACCATTAAGAACTTGAAGGAGAAGATCCGCGAATACGAGCAGTCTTTGAAGAATCAAGCTGAGAACCTGGCTCAAGAAAAGCAGCTCCAGCTACACAATGACTATGCAGAGAAGGAGAGGTAGTGTATAACTTCTTTGTGCGTGTGCGTGTGCGTGTGCGTGTGCGTGCATGCGCGCGCTTGTATGCTGCAGCTGTGTTTTAAGTAATAACCTCTGCATTATTTTGCCATTTTAAACCTCTGGGTCATTGTGCCGTCGGGCAAAACTGCTGATTGTAATCTTTGAATGATAGCTTTATTTTAAACTTTATTTAGCCGAGCTATTCACAATTTAATAATTTCCTATTAAGTAATACTTCTGGGACTTCTTTGGGAGTTATCAGCTTAATCAAGAAATGGTTGCTTATTGCTCTCCCTCTGCAGATGAATGTGCAAAGGGAGATAACCTACATAAAAGACAATGCCAGCATTTTTGTCATGTGGGTGCTTGCCATTCCTGCTTTGATCGGAATCAACACCTCAGACCTACTTTTTTTTTTATTTTTTTCAGCCTATCAAGATGCTTTTCAGCCATTATGGTTGTAATTTTAGCTCCCACAGTCCTCGACTGCGGCTGGAAATACACAGTAACTGCCTGAACCCCACCGAATAAATATAGTGAAGAATTATGCTTAGCTGTCACTTTATTTTGATGCAGAGTCGCCCATTCCGATGCAGTGGGTCACTTCCTCTTTAAGGAAGGGATTTTGAAGTGTCCGTGATTTTTTGATGCACAGGAAGTCTGCAGCTGTAATAAGTACACTCACAACTGCAGCAAGACATTTACGAAACATGGACAAAATAAATTCTGACTACTGAGATGATGTATTGATTCTTATAAATGCTAAATTGCCCCTCTACTGTCTTTTTCCAGGAAGGAGACTCTTCAGCATAAATACTATTAATCTAATTGCCTTTGATGTGGTCAGCATTGATATTACTTCAGTAAAGCTCTCTTTCACCACCATTCCTTATTTAATTCACCCTAATATACGGATAAACAGTAAATGTTGGCTTCAGAGGCCCTGTTAATGTGGATAACTATGTGATCTTATTTCAAATCAACAAAACAAAGATTTTTGCTGAGTAGAAAGAGTAGAAATACAGATAAGATGGTTAAAAAATAACATACTTCAAAAGCAGAATTGTTTGATTAAAAGATAAAAAAAAAAAAAGTACTATAATGTGTTCAAATTTTGAAATTAAAAATAAATTCTTCATCCCTTTGATTCCTTTTTCGTCATCGCTATGCTGCCAGACATGTGTACTTATCGTAACTGGAACTTTTTCAACAAGGTTCACATTTGATCATGTGACAGATCTAAATAACCAACAGCCCCTGGTTATATTATTTTAAACAGGAGAAAACTTCTCTTGATATGTGATGATAGGGCTACACTATTGTGTACCAGCGTTACAAGCTGGCGTAGGTGAGTAAATTCAAAGATGTGCTCATCGCATCATAGATTTTATCGTGGGCCAGGCAGTAAAGGATGTGATTAGTCCACTTATCTATAATTTGTATGTATGCATGCTAAACAATCGTACTAATAAGAGTTTAAAATATTATTTGCATGTTGTATTGATTTAGTTTGTTCATGACCCTAAAAAAAGAAACACTTTCAATCATAGGGGGCTATAAAATGTGACCCCGGGCCATGATTGGCCCTGAGAATGAACTTTGGACATGGCTGCCCCATACCATTTATAATAAGAAGAAAATTGAAAAACTACCAGAATGTAGAGAATTGAAGCTTTGTGTACATATCCTAGTCATTACAATGGGCCCCCAGGACTTCCTCAGTACGATCGTCCAATCACAGACAAGATTAAGCAACGTGTCACACTTTGTGCTCTTGAGGGTATTGAGAGGCACATGCTAGTGTTCAGAAGAATGGCCAGACACTGGAAGTTGAAGCCATCTTGAAAAATGGATCGAAGCACTCATTTGTTCCACTTTCTCTTTATTTTTTTAAACAGTTCTACAATAAATCTAGTCAACCTCCTCATAAGAAGGTTAAAGGGCATTTTCATCTTTTTCTCTCTCTGGAGCTGTTAACTTTAAACTTTTCTCCTAAAGAAGGCCATAGATGAGGAATGTGTTGCTGCTCTAAATCTGCTCTGCAGTCAATGTTATCTGGTTCACTTTGTGCAATGTGGCTACTATTTCTCTTCATCACCGACATCACATTAGATGGATCTCTTTTCTTCACGGTCAAGTCTTTCTCCCTCATATCTCTAGATTTGTCTAGTTATGTTGTTTTAGTCTTTTCATGTCTCTTGTGCATGAAATGAGCTAAGAGATTCTCAAAAGGGGGTTCTTTTATGTTTGCTGTTCCATCTGTTAAGGTTTTTATGTGTGAAAGCTGCACAATGATGCAAAAGAAAAAAAAAAGATAATTCCTTAGAAAGGCTAACCAAAATTATGAGCTGAAACACACATTGAAATTGTCTTAAAGAATTAAGCAGATGTGTTCAACAGCCACAGCATGACATTTTTAGTGCTACACCACACTTCACAGTGCAGATATAGTAATGATATATTGACTCATAACTTTTTCAGCTGTCGGTTTACATGAGGGAGACTGAACTCTCAGAGTCGCTCGTGGTCATTAAAATGCTTCGATAGAAATAATTTTGATGGAATTCCCAGTTTTTAGGTGGGTCTGTAAGGCTTGTTTGAAAATAGACATTTTTAAAGTCAGTTTGCTCGTGCCAGTCATCTTTTTTAGTGTGCGGAGCTGTATTGAGGCATAGGCGCTCATTGCCCCCTTTCAGACGTATGGTAGAAGATCAATTGTCCAACTGTATTTCCTGTACGTCAGTGTTTTATAGGCCCCTTCCTGTCTGCAGAGAGCTGACTTCCCGTGTCTGAGAGGGGTAGTAAATGGATGGCACCTCTGATGCATTTTATCCTGCAAGGAGCGAGGGAAAGGAGAGGGAGAGAGAGAGATGAAAGGATGAAGTAGCGGGCAGAAAAATAGAGATGACAGGAGAGACAGATTGGCGGAGAAGGGGGGCATCAAAGAGTGCCATAAAGACCGTCTTTGTGCTAGATTATTGATGTTTTTACACGCAGTGGCAATTTCTCAGCAAAGCCCAACTTTTTATATGCTAAGAATGAATCTATTTTATCCTTGTGGTTTCTGTCGCCCCCTCCCCCCCTCCTCTCTCGCTCAACCCTTGCTCTCTCCCTCTCCCTCTCCCTCTCTCTCCCCCTGGGTGCAGTGTGCCCCAGTGGCCAGACATTCCTGCCTAATAGGGCTGCTTAATGAGGAGTGGGTTGTGTTGGGAGGATTTTAGTGGGGAAAACACTTCAGAAATGGTGGGAAAATAGAGAATCGCTGCAGTTGCCACAAAGTGTGAACGCAAGATTTACTGACTCAGTATCTCTTAAGTGTGACTTTCTGCTCCCCACTCTCATTTTCCTGCCTTCTGCCTGCCTCTGTAGGAAACTCCAGGAGAGCCAAGACTCCATGTCCTCGAGGTTGGAGGAGGCCGAACACAAGGCCCAGTCCCTACAGACAGGTACCTGCCTGCTCACACTTTACAGGCCTACAGTTTTACCCAGCTCAGCTATAATGCATCCATCAATGAAACTGGCTATAAAATCCTTGCAGACTTTGTTTATAATATAGTGTATTTCTCAATAAATACCCATCAGCAGACTGTGGAAAAAAACAATGAGTGCCGCAGGGATGTAGTAGTTTTCGTGGCCACCCAAGACGTTAGCATCTCACTGATACCTTGTACAGATTGCTAAAGGATTTTGTACATTAACTTTTTTGGGGGGGACTTTTTGAGAAAATAAACTCTGTGATAAACAAATGGTTATGATGCTGACTCCAGCATTTAGCAAGTCCATTTTTAGAACGGAACATCAGTATTCTGGTTTTGGAGACTGAAAGTCAACCGCAAGGGTCCACCTTGATTCTAAAAAGGATTTAAAGCCAACATTGGGATTGAACAATCTGCAGCGTTGCGTCCACATTTGGGTGGCATTGTCTTTGGCATTCATGGTAGTTCAGCTAATTATCCATAGTCAGTTTTTTTCAATATTTTGTACACACTTAAAAAGCTTTACAAATGAAGACTGGGACTTTTGTACTGTCATGGTAAAATTATATTTTGTGTTTATACTCTGTTATATGTTACCATGGCAGTACTAACCTTTTCTTTTAATAGAAAACCCTGTCTTAAAAATCGTCCACTGAACCATGGATCTAACAGTCCGAAGACGTCATTATTTTCTTTTAAGACTTCTTACCCCTTTTGTAGCCCTTTGAACCAGGTTGCAGGAGTAATTTACATGTTATCCATGTTATTTTCAGTCATTAGAAAATGTTGTGCACCTGTCATTGCTTTTAAAAATGCTGTTCCTGCTTAAGATGTACTTTATTTGTAAGCTGTCTTGTGACGCTGAAACTCACGAGCGGCTCATTTCCCATCTTTTGCAGCACTTGAAACAACTCAGGCCGAGCTCTTTGATTTGAAGACAAAGTATGACGAGGAATCCACTGCAAAGTACGTGTCTCACTGATCTACGTCTGTGTTTGCCGGTGACTTCTCCCCTCTGGCTCCTTCATAGTCTGTTTCTGACATAATCATCCTGTTTAGTGAATCTCCTTGCCTGGAAACTCCCCCTTCTCTCCCTGACAGCTGGATTGTCTCCCATAACGCTCAGCAGCCTCCAAATCCCAGCATTACCCACGCACTGTAAATACTGACAGGGATTGTAATGTATTCTGCAGCCACAGAAAAGCATCAAAATAGATTTGTTTCGTGGTGTAGTTTAAAGTGCTCGCTATGATTCAACTGGGTCACAACAGACAGGAGGCTCATGAGGGTCACTTTGAGAGCTCAGACTTAAATCCGCACAGGTTTTCTAACAGGAACCGTACGATAAAGAAGCCTCAATTACTTGAGCTGTGGGCATCTATCATTATTGATCCCATAGTGGGGCGAGGACAAGAACAGAAGCTTTTCCATGTCGGCACTCCACACTGTGAAGTGGCACTTTATGACATTCACACTTGTCGTCCCCTCAGGGTTCCTAGCGGGAACCAGAACCACTTTAGCATCCAAACTGAATTCGGAAAGTTGAAAAATTGAATTCCTGGGAAGAAAACAAAGCATTTCATAGCGTTTTTTCAGCTTTTGGTGCTTCAGAAAAACATAGTATTCTTCCCCTGAAATCCCAAACTCTTGTGCTAAATCTGAGAGCGTTCATAAAATGGTCAAGGACATCTTGTATGCATACACAGAGACGGCAGAGTATCAACTTAGCTTTTAAGGTCCCTCGCTCCCACCCCATTTACTGTGTCCCAAACTCACTGTGTCTCTCCATTAACAGAGTTGTTAAATTGATTGGCTGTTAAAAACAGATCGATCCCTCTCTGTCTTCCTCACAATATTTTTTTCGTCTTTTCTGCCTCCCTCACTTTGTTCTTTATCTCATGCATTGTGTGTCTGTAAATGTGAGAGAAGAGGCAACAGGAAGATATTGCACGCAGAGTAATGGCACTAATCAATAGGTTTCATAGTCTATCGGAGAGCTGTCGTTGTTTATTTTCAGCCCCCCTGCCATTGCGCAGTGGCTTCTTCATACTTCCTTTTTCTGTTCTTGTCTCTTCCTTTTTAGTCAGAAGAAAACAAGTTTTTGAAAAGACACTTATAGCAGGCCCCATTTGCTTACAGAAGCTAATAAACACATGCTCGCCCACACACACACATGAGCTCACACACACACACACACACACACGCACACACACACACACACACACACACACACACACACACACACACACACACACACACACACACACACACACACACACACACACACACACACACACACACACACACACACACACACACACACACACACACACACACACGCGCGCTCACTCACTCGTGAGCCTGAGGCAGTCAGGGTCCTTGACTATGTGGCGTGCTGTGATCTGAAATTTTAATGCAACGCTTTAAAGCACACACAAACCCTCTCTAACCCTGCACCCTCCCAGTCCTTGGAGTCCTTCCCCCGTTTACTGCTTGGCTGAGCAAATCGCCAGTGTTTGGCTGAACACAACTTTTAACCCTTCAACTGCATATATTTTGGCACCACAAAATACAAACGATATATTTATCAGGCACTTCTTTTAGCACAGACACACATACGCGTGCGCACACACACTTGCTCTAAACTTTCCACTAAGGAGGACATTGCGTGACAAATCCCCCATCCTCTTGCTGCATTTGGGTAATCTGCCTTTTAAAATACACACTAATACACAAACACACACAGCGACGTACACACACACACGCTCCCTGAGAATTTGGTCGATTGCTCTCTCTCTCTCTCTTTCTCTCTCTCTTTCTCTCTCTCTCTCTCTCTCTCTCTCTGTGTGTGTGTGTGTGTGTGTGTGTGTGTGTGTGTGTGTGTGTGTGTGTGTGTGTGTGTGTGTGTGTGTGTGTGTGTGTGTGTGTGTGTGTGTGTGTGTGTGTGTGTGTGTGTGTGTGTGTGTTCAAGCAGGAGGCGGGACTGTAGATGTAGTGTAGCCCCCTGTCTGAGCAGACGCTGTGAGGCTCTGGCTGGCCGCATTTTACCCGTTTAGTCCCTGTTAAAGATTAATGATCTATTGATCTTTAACCCCACAGGATTGTGTGTGTGTGTGTGTGTGTGTGTGTGTGTGTGTGTGTGTGTGTGTGTGTGTGTGTGTGTGTGTGTGTGTGTGTGTGTGTGTGTGTGTGTGTGTGTGTGTGTGTGTGTGTGTGTGTGTGTGTGTGTGTGTGTGTGTCTTTATCTGTGAGCAATTGGCTTGATACCATTTTCGTTTAAAAAAAACAAAAGGAAACCCTAATTGCTGATAATTAGGCAGCAGTCAATGGGCTTTTCTTTCTTGCGTCCAGCTGAAGCACACATAAACACAAAATGGCGCACAACACACACAGACACACTCACAGCTAGCTTCTTTTTAAGCCTCCTTGAAATCCCCAAGGTAACACGCTGTGAAAACGCAATGTGGAGAAAGCCAAGGAAAGAAAAGGAATGGACTGATGAAAGCTGGAGGGCAAAAAGCAAACCAGGGGCTGGAGGCTTCAGCGAGGAAGAAGGGATAAGAGTGTGATAGAGGAGGGAAATGAAAATCTAAATCAGGGGAATATCCTGCTGGCACCGAGGACAGAGGCCGAAGAAGAGAGGGCGAAAGATGAGAGAGGGGAGGTGGAAGGGGAGAAAAAAGATGAAAGAAGAAGAAAGTGGAGGGCAATGGGAAGGGAACGTTGAGGGGAAAGGATAGAGGGTGGAAAAGAAAAGGAGCAGTTGAGTGAGGAGCAAGGGAGAGAAGATGATAAGAGATGAAAAGGCCTGTCTGAGATGGAGGAAGTACAGTAGGGGCTTAGAGGCTCTGGGCTTGTTTCAGAAGTCCTACAGTACTGACTGATGTCACTGGGTGCACCCAATGGCTTTCATGGCGCACAAGAGTGTGTGCATGGAAATTTGTGCCGCTGTGTGTTGTTTGTGTGCATGAATGCGATTTCCAGTGCAGCTGGAGGTCTACTCTACAGCTCCTCCCTGTGGCTGCTGTGTGACTCTTCAGAGGGAAGTTTTAGTGGTGTCAAATCAGGCGTTATCATGATCAAGCCCCCCCTCCCCTTTACTGTTCGGTGTTTGATGAATTAATTCCACTCCGTGCATTGGCGGTCCGTGGACAGTTCCTGCCCTGCCCAGCGACTGACTGACTGTATCAGGATATGCAGAAAATCCCTTCCCTGTGATCTGCTTTGGCCCCCAGCCTCTAGCTTTGCCTTTATAATTCCCAAATACAGCCAAATCCAAAGGTTATTTAAGAAGACTTTGTGCATCTGTACTTTGATTAAATGATCACATTTGGAGCAGGAGCGGTGGTGTATTTGGGTTGCATTACTATCCATAAACGCTCTCCATTACAAGCTTTTCTAGCTTGTTGGCTCCCTGACCTCACATTTGTGTGTGCGGGAGTGCGACTGAGTGCGCACGTGGGTCTCGCACACTATAGCTTAAGACAGGATAAAAGCTGTTGAGGTAGTGTACTATTATGTTGCTTAAATGCATACTAGATCCTTTTAACTGTTCGGGAAAGAATAAAAGCGGAGAGTGAAAAGCTCTCCCACCCACATCTGATTCTTTTTTGCTGCATTGCCTGTGGCACAATGTTGACCTAATATCAACTGTGTCTGTTTTGTTAAACACATTCAAATCAGTAGTACTCAAGCCTATGGGACATAACACTGTTTCTCATACTATGACACACAAATACAAAAGCTGTGTGGGTTATTGGGTTCACTATCAAAAGATTGCAGCGAAATCAAAAGTTCTTAATGGATGCAGTCGTGCACATGCGAGCTTACGTCTTTGCACTCAATTCTGCCGCTCATGTATTCTTATCAGCGAGTAGTGTCTTAGATAAATACGCATTTGGACACGCAGGCACTGCACTGAAGGCAGCCTGTGAGGTCAGCGTCTTCACATGCAAAAGTAGACTTTAGAAGCAAGCGCACCCATACGTCAACAACTAATTAAAAATCACAGAGACGATTCAGTCGTGGTGTTTTGACATTCTTTGAGTATCAGCGTTATTCATTCCTCCCCCTGTTGTTTTCTTCCATTTCTCTTATGTTTTCTGTAAAGTGATCGGCGTTCACGTCACTTGTGAAAGAAGGTCATTAAACTGTTTTTCCAAAGTCCAGTGAGAGGTGGTGTTACAGGGACGTATTCCTGCTGTCTGACCTCTAACAAGTGAGAGGTGAACCATGGCCTCCATCCAGACCATTAGTCAGACACAATCACACAGCTTCATAGCAGATTAGTCTGCTGTATTAGGACTTAGAGCTCTATTAATGTAATCCCTCTGTTTTAGTGTGGCCCGGGTTTAGGGGCTTACATGTGCACACCCACATACACACAAACACACACATACACTTAAACACATGTACACGCATGCACACATACAAGCTGTTTGGGTTATGGGGTTCACAATCAATGGATTAAGGTGAAATTTAGACAGTAGCTTAATGGACACAGCACCAACATTTTCTAAATGCGTGCCCTTTGAACAATTACACACACACACGTGATGTGTGCACAGTGTACTTTTCTTCCTGGGAATCATCCATTAATTTATCCATTCTTTGCTTTTATCTGTTAGCTGTATTCTAAGGTGCTTCTTTTTTAGAACGGTTGCATTCTCTGTGTGTTTCTCTCTCAGGGCCGATGAGATTGAGATGGTGATGACAGATCTGGAAAGAGCCAATCAGGTAACCAGCTCATTATTTTTACTTATATGTTACACACTATTGTCCAGGTTGTTTGGAACAGGTTTTATTGCTTAAAGTATCAAGGATTTTTAAACGAATGGCACTAAAATAAAGATTTTCTTCCTTTAATTCTTGACCAGAAGAACTTTATTTATCTCTGAGGGGCAATTAAAAGAGTCACAACCATGATACAATGTATTAAAATTAGAAACGTCAGACTCTCACATTAAAATGTGGACGTTGTTGCACTTTGCATCACAGCAGTGAATAATTATTGTAACAGAATGAGACTGGTCAGTATGTGTTTCCCGTCAGCAAAAGTGAACAGAGCATAATCCAATAAATTTTTTGTACTTTTTTTTTTTTTTTTTTTGGGGCCTTGTTGCTTTGAAGCGTCATTGTTGTTCAGAAAACCCAGAAATGCCACACAGAGTTGCAGGTGACATATTCTCTGATCACACCGGCTGTGTGTGCAGGCCTTTACAAGCGAAACACAGATGCAGTGTCATGCTGCTGTTAATATTCACCACAACAGTAAACTCGCATTAATCTGTGGCTGAAAATATCCCAACATGAAGTATCCCCCCCCCCCCCCCACACACACACACACACACACACACAAAGACTAGACGTGCAGGGATTTGTTGATTAACCGATTAGGCGCCACAAAATCAATAAATGGTTTTAATAATGTGTTTACTGCTTCAGGCCTTTTTTGAAGAAGAAAGCAGTGGCAAAAAATAAATAAAAAAAATGTGTCGTCTTGTACAGATATTTATATTTCAAGTATTCATTGATCAATTTTTGTTTGGTCCTGGTTGATTATGAAGTTAAAAGAATTTTATGCTGCATCAACGTTGAGGGAAACACTGGTCGACATTTTTCTTCTTTTTTCTTTTTTTTACAATAATTTTCTGACAGTTGATCATGAAACTATTTAATAGATTATTGTTTAATGAAAGGGTGATAAAACATTATATTATATAGCACTATATTTATGAAAACAGATATTTTAAAGAGTCTCTCTTTGAGTAACTCCTCAGCAGTTTAAGAAAAAAATAGCCACCGTTTCTATAAATGGCCTCACAAGTTCTTGATCCTTCGTCTTATGGTAAGAAAATCCGCTATCAGATATTTTCAAACTTGCGTCTGAGAAAGTCTGTTTGGGCCTTTTGTTAATGAGATTTGTTGACAATAAGATTGCAGAACATTACCCTCCTCACTCTTTATAATAGGAACATGCTTATCTAGTCAGAACTAATGTAATGTGGTCTACACTAACAAATAACGACTTTCTTATCACTGTGAGGGTTGCTGTTTATTTTACATGTTTATTACACACCTACTAAACCCATCCAGCTGAAATAAGCCCCCTGGCACACCCTCTGCCCTTGTGTTGTAAATATTCCTGTGGTATCTGTTCATGTCATTGTTGTTAACTTTCATTATTAGCCCAAGAGTATGATTTGTGGTTAAAGGGGTAGCATAGGCATGTAATGTTAATATTAGCCTAGAGGTTAACGCTCCAACTATAACGCCGCGCACACAAAACACACACACACACTATTCACACTTCTGATTTGAGGTTTACAGAGGATGACAGCATGGCCGCCAGCTCAGTCACAGACGGGCTTTTTTTTTTTTTTAATGCTTTTTTAAGAAGAAAATGGAAAACAGGGTTTTTCTCTTGCAACCAGCAGTCCAACTCCCACCCAGTCAATAACAGCTCTCAATATGGTTGCAATTAGGAGTGCTGTGGAATCGGCTCCCTGTAACTCTTAATAACGGCAAGTTGGCCAGTGTTGCAGATCATTCCCAACTGGAGCATGGCAGTTTGGCTATAAATCTCCAGCAGCGGGAATCATCAAGTATCAGGAATAGTTTAATGTATTTAATTAAGTGAAATGTCTACTCTCAGTAGTCTTTTTCACATTTTTGCATCCTTTCAGCCCTCCACACGAGTACACATGTGTTTATGCTGCAAGGCGGTTGGCTCCCGATTTTTTTACTAATCCACAGTTGGCTGATAGAGAATTGTATATTGGAAAACGTTCCTCCTTCAGTTTGATTGCCATTCGCTCAATGCTTATGCAATGTTGAGCCTGAATAATAAAAAAAAAGAAAAAAGAACTTGTTTCCCAGTGACCGTATCCTCAAGACTTGTGTTGACAGAATTAAATCTTGAGTGTAGGGCATGATTTTACCCTTTGCTTGAGACGTTCGCTTTCTTGGTCTCATTCTCTTGCCAGGCTGCAATTTGCATGTGTTGAAAAGGGTTTCAATTTTTGTTCAGGGTCTGGAGGAAAATTCAGACAGGTTGAGAATGGGGGGTAAAAAGGAAAGTCCGCACACCAAAATTACCGCTCAAGTACCCGTGAATCGAACTGCATTAAACATTAGATTAATCACGTTTGACAGTGTAAGAGCCTCCATCGCAGGCCTTTTCTCCATCTTTTCTCTTTCTTACCTTACAGCGAGCTGAAACAGCTCAGAGGGAGGCGGAGTCGCTCAGAGAGCAGCTGTCCTCGGGTTCCCAATCCCAGCAGCTCGGCAGTCCAGCCAAGGCCGACCCCAACATGGTAACTTGTTTCTCTGGTTCGCGGGAAGGCTGACAAAGAGTATCGATAGTCTGGAGATGAGCAGGGCTCTTTTCATGCTAGAGGTGGTTTGCTGATTAAAGCCTCGATTTATGGAACACTGATATCAAAGGTCATGCACCGGCATCATCTGTAATGCTTTTTTAAGTAGGAACAGGTGATTGTTTTATCGATTAAGTGATTCATTGGATCGATACAAGAGACAGCAGAAGAGATATTTACAGCTGCATCTCAAAAAAAGATTCTTCTATTTTTTTCAGTTCAGCCTATTTTCACACACAGCATATAAACTTGTAGCTTAAATGCATTTTTATAAATATGATTGACCTTACGTTTCACAGACTATATAACACAAGCCTTTGAAGGCACTTATAAAATGCATTATAATTATCATTGGCAAAATGATGTTTATGTTTCTAGGGCAGAATTTTAAATAGCTTTTCGAGATATTTGTGAAGGTTATAGATTGCTTATCAACTGGTCTGGCCTTTAGGACCAACTGGCTGAGGCTGAGGCATCCCACTCAAATCTGGAGGCGGAGCTCAGGGCCAAAGAAAGGGAGACCGCCCAGCTGGTGGAAGACGTCCAGAGACTGCAGGCCAGCCTGACCAAACTCCGAGAGACCACCAGCTCCCAGATCACACAGCTGGAGCAGCAGCTGAGCAGCAAGTCTGCAGTTCTCAAGGTACCAGCAGAGCACACACTTTTCCAAGGATTTCAGTTCTTTTCACCCCGTTTGGCCATTTCTTCTGGAACGATTTCTGCTTCATGTACGATTTTTTTCATGCCTTTTTTTAAAATCTCTTTGTACACTCTAGGAACTGGAGGAGAAACTGCAGAAACAAGCTGATTATGAGGAGGTTAAAAAGGAGTTGAGGTGAGGAGTAATTACTGCGTGTGCATTCATTACACGTGTGTCCTTGATAGATCTACACATTGCATGTATTTTATGCCTTCAGCAATGTTAGGTAAGATGAACGTCTTCATTTAGGGTTTGTAACTTAATTGAGTGACCTCACAACAGTGAAGCTTGTATGTCTGTAGCCTTATATTGTGACCCTCTTGCTCCCTTATGTCCTACCTTTTTGAGCATTTAAATAGAAAGAAAAAGAAATGCTCGGCTAGATGTGTATGTGCATTTCCAGGTGTTTCAAATTGATTTTTTTCCCCTCTCTTTTTTTTTGTTCAGCATCCTCAAGGCTATGGAGTTTGGGTCATCTGACTCTGTGCAGGTAAAAAATAGGACTATGGACATCATGTTGCACCAGTTAAAAATTATAAGGCCTCATGTCTTAGGAAATTAAACACCCAGACCTTGGATCTGTGACCCACGGCTCTGGAGCCACACGTGGCCTTTCCTCCCCCATGTAATGTCGAGTGACAAACGTCATGCATTAAAAAGTTATTCAATAGTTAACACACTGAATCGCACATAAACATGTCTCCTGCTCACAGCCTTTACAGCAGGTGATAGATGTTGCGTTTCTAATTATAATTAAGACGGCAGACGTATTTTCTTTCCCTGCTGACAATGTTGGTTTATGTCTATATGTTCTATGTGAGAACAAATAAACATGTTGAAAGCACTGAACAAATACAACTGCTACAATTGTTAGAAATGGATCAAAATCTCTATAAAAACATTAATAAAGACAAAATAAATGGCGAAAATACTAAAAAGCATCTAAAAAACAGACAACCAGCAAAAGAAATGTTAAATTTGTAGTCCTCCCAACTCGAACGAGCTTCTCAAAATGGTTCATGCTCATCTTCGGTTCCCCTCTACTGTCCATCAGGACTCATCCAAACCCCTGGAGGTACTGCTGCTGGAGAGGAACCGCAGTCTGCAATCGGAGAGCGCTGCTCTGCGCATCGCCAACACTGAGCTGAGTGGTAAGTCTGCAAAAAAGTTACATAAAAGAAGGTTCAACCACACGGGATAGGCTGACCAACAACAATGAACGAAGACGGTGACCGAGAGGGTTGTGCTTCGGAGATGGTGTGAGAGTTTAGCTGCAGGTGAAGCTGAGCAGGAGTTATGTGGAAATTACATCAGAACATCCAGATATCTTTTCTCTGAGAATACTTATCTATTTGTGAACGCTTCTGTAATGCTTTGCAATACTTGGATCTTCATCTACAGCTTTCTTATGCCTAGAGTCATAACTTTTTCTTATCAAGGTACAAATATATTGTGTATTTAGCCCCCACGCTCTGTTGAGGAGGGGAAAAGGCATCTTTGGTGTTTGTAAATACCCCAGCAGGAGGTCAACCTGCATGGTAGGCAGACTACATTGCACCAAAATGAGGACACCATCCTCTGCACTGTACACGAGGATTCTTGCCCTCTGCAACAGTGTTTATGGGTTTGAAATGTCATGGCTTTAGGCTTGAATAGTTGAATAGCTTTGAATTGATTAACATTCACAGTAAGGGAAGCTTACTGTCTTACTCGATCATGTTAAGTCTCAATGGTTATGCATTAGAATAATATTTCTCTCAGCGCTTATCATCAAGATGAATTTGGGTAGTTGCAAGACAGAAAACACAGGCTATATTTTCTCTGGTGACTGTAAAAATGCAATCAGTGTAACTCATAAAAACAAGTTAAATAGTCGTTGCTCGGAGTCAACAGAGCTGTGCCGTCTCTGTTTTTGGTGACCTGCATTTGTTTTCTGTTGAGCCATATAAAATGTTTTTTTTTTTTTTTTATGGATGTATTTTATGTGAATAAAAGAAAATAATACTGCTTCGACAATGGAAGAGTGTCAGAACATCCTGCGGCTGCGTGGAAGAGGACTCGCCTGGCTATCTGAGGACATCATTTTGCTCTATCCAGTTACTTCCTCTTTGCCTCCGAGAGAAAGAGGACTGAGCTCTAGGCCAAGCTAATCTGGTTAAGTGGCACAGTGTCAATTGTTTTGTTTGTCCTTTTTTTTCTTCCAGGCTGTGGCTTACAAGAAAGGTTGAAATCACAAATGCATGGGCACTTTGTCTGGGGGGGTTGGCAAAAAAGGAAAACAAAGTTCATTAATTTGGGACTTGAATAAAATAACCTTCAACTTTTGTTATTATTATTATTTTTTTTTTCCTCTCGTTTTGGAACCCCTTTTTTGTTGACTCCCCCATAATGCATTGTGTGTTTGACCTTTCTTGTAGGGTCAGCCGGGCGAAAAGGGACAGAAGAGTCCACATTGAAGGAGGAGACCATGCCCAGCAACTCCTCTTCCTCGCCACCTCCTCCCCCTCCTTCTCTTCCTTCTTCCTCTCAGCGACCCTTGTCTCGCTCTCACATGGACCCCCTCAACACTGCCACCACCACCACCAGCAGCAGCAGCAGTGAAACACACCCTTTCACTCCTACGGGCATTGGGCAGGACTTCTACTCCCCCGTGTTCCCTTTGGTGGGTGGTAAGATGGCTTTGAACTCCCTGATTCAGCGGCAGCTGCTCCAGACCTTTTACTCAAAAGCCTTGCAGGAGTCGTCTGGAATCCCCAGTGGGGCTCTACTGTTCACCCCTTTCACTCCCACCCTGAGCTCCATCCCTACCTCCACCCCAGGCTCAGGGTCTGCTGCCATCCCTCTAGCAGCCAGCAGCCCCCAGCCACCTCCAGCTAGCCCCGACATGGCTCCCGTCAATGGGAGCAGCACAGCTGGCAGTGCTCCGTCCCCGTCACCCAGCCACTCTGACGCCACCACAGGAAGCGTTCTGGACGGGGAGGACATGGACACAGCAGAGATTGCCCGGCAGGTGAAAGAGCAGCTGATCAAGCACAACATTGGCCAGCGTGTGTTTGGCCACTATGTGCTGGGACTGTCCCAGGGCTCCGTCAGCGAGATCCTGGCCAGACCAAAGCCGTGGAACAAGCTAACCATCCGTGGGAAGGAGCCCTTCCACAAGATGAGGCAGTTCCTTGCCGATGAGCAGAACATCCTTGCACTGCGCAGCATCCAGGGACGGCAAAGAGGTCAGTTTGTGTTTCTTTAATGCGCCTGTTTGTGGGGGAGTGTATGTGTCTTGCATGTGTGTGTGTGTGTGTGTGTGTGTGTGTGTGTGTGTGTATACAGCCCTACACAAAGACATTGATTAGCTTGTCAATATGGACTAGCTTTTTATTTTTCTTTCTCTTTCCTCTGTTTTGAATGAGTTCCTAGTCACACACTGATCCCGAGAGCCTCTCCCACCTATTGTGGTCAATACAGAAACCTTTCACACATCAATACTATTGATCGGTGGGAACTAGGAGGAAGCCAGGGGTACTGTTAACTACGGTGATATTCGATTAGCCTGGGCCTGCTTTTCTTAACGCATCAGGACATTTCTGTTAGAAGGTGGTCTCAGTGGTACAAAGAATTCGACATATTTTACCAGAGAGTCGTAGACGGTCTGTAAAAAAAAAGAAAAAGAAAAAAATGAGAGAAAGAAAGAGAAGGCTGTCATTAGTGTCTGAAGCCTTTTAAATAATGAATCCCTCACTAGTCTGTCTCTGTAGTGGTTTTAACATTTCTGTAAGAGGTAGACGTTTGATTTCTACTGGGGCCACAGATGGTGAAGATCAATGCATTTATAGCACTATATAATGTGCATTGGATGGAACAGACACTCCTTATGTTTGCAGAACATTGTGAGGCACCATATAGTCTAGTAAAAAACAAAAAACACACAAGTGCTGTAACATAGTGTGTGGTATATTGTTTTTAACAGAGGGCTCAGGCCAGCCCCAGCTTAGCCGAGTGTTTCAGGACGCTCCGAAGCGGAGAGCCCTCTCCGATACAGCTTCACACACAGGTCTGTCCCCTTCACACACAGAGATTCTAGCACGTTCTGTCTGTGTGGCATGTTTGTGTCGGGGTGAACTGTATCTATCGTGTGTGTGCGTGTGAAGTGTTGCCGTTTATTAATTGTGGGAAGGCGTGGAGATATAAATGTGCCTTGAAGGTAACCACACAGTTTCAGTGACTTGCGTCAAAGGAAAAGCCAGCATGTGTATTTAGGGATTTTATTGGTAGTTGTTATTCTGTTGGGAGCATTTACTGTACGAACCCTGCAGCACGTGTGCATGTATGAGCTCCGATGGGACCAGAGAAATTACGACGATCCCTCCAGTATTGCTTCCTCGTAGCTCAGTGGTGGGAATGCTGCTCTTTGTGCTGTGCTATGGTGTAATTATCTGGCAGTGTTCTATTCCATCTGCTCTGTGGATAACTCCTACTTTTTAATCTGATGAGTTTTTTCATCTCTTCCCATTCCCTCTTCCCTCCTTCCAGGTAACATCACCGCTCGTGTCCGCACCCCAGAGGCAGGTTCAGACGAGGCCATCAAGTCTATTCTGGAGCAGGCTAAAAGAGAGCTGCAAGTGCAGAAAGCTGGTGAGATAAAGTTTTATTTTTCCCCTCCTCTTTGTCTGCAGAAAAGTCGTAGTTTAAAATATCTTATATCATACCTACATCTCTCCTGATGGCCTGTTCTGCTCACCTCCTAGATCTGTCCCACGCTCAGCCGTCATATGCAGGACTAAAAGGAGGAGGTGGAGGTGGACTAGGAAGTGGAGGGGGCAGCGGATCAGATGAAGCCATCCGCTCCATCTTAGAGCAAGCTCGCAGAGAAATGGAGGCCCAACAGGCTGCACTGGAGCCCATTCTCAAAGCCTCATCTTCGTCTTCCTCCTCGGCCTCACTGTCTCAAAGGGACCTCTTGAGCTCTCCGCTCACAGCCCCTCTGCCTCCCTACAACCCCCTGGCGCTTTCCCTCAAGAAGCCTCCAAGTTCCCTCTTGTCCTCGCCCTCATCTCCATCTCCAGTCCTGGACTTCAGCTCCAGTGTGAAGAGAGAAGGCCGAGCTTCTTCGGGGATCGACTTGTCTGCTGATGGAGGTCTCAGACTTGGCCGGAGCTCTGAGGGCTCGGGCCGCTCGGGGAGTGCTGGAGGAGTGGGTTACTGGAGAGAGCAGTGGTGGAGCAACATGCATACGGACACTCGAAGAAGCTTCTCTGTGCAGACAGGAGAGGATAACCATAACCAGGAAGACTCCAAAGAGGTGAGAGGAGGGGAGAGTCTACTTGGAATGTCACAATACAAGAATTAAAAATTTTGATCGTTGTGGTTGATACATCTGCTAGTATAAGTTGTCAACAATATTGCTTGTCAGATGATATATATATATATATATACACACACACACACACACACACACACACACACACACACACACACACACACACACACACACACACACACACACATGCATACAGTGTTGAGGTTTATTCTACCATTTACTCTACATGGTTGCACCACTGAGATATTCTTTCCATCGTGTGTTTTAGGGAATATTGAGTGACAGTCTGTCTCGACACAAACCGTGGAACAAGTTGAACCAGAGGAGCAGAGAGCCATACCTCTGCATGCAGCCATGGCTGAACGGAGACCAGGGCCAAAACACACACACCCAGCAATCTCAGAACCAAGGTAAACTCATCACACATGCACTATATAGACTCGCGCAACTATGCTCCTTGGGCTGAAGTATTAATCTGAAAACCTGATTAGAGCTCGTGGCGAGCCATTTCTGTCAGTCTGCCACTCACCCTACCCCTCCCTTCCTCTTCCTCCTCCATGCTTCCCTCCCACCTACCACCACATCCCCCCACCATCCCCCCATCCCCAGTGCTGTGGCAGTGTCAGCCAGCAAGCTGCTGGTTTGTCATGTCATAGACAAGTTAGTGTTGCAGCGCCAGATGGCAGCTCTGTGTGTGTGTGTGTGTGTGTGTGTGTGTGTGTGTGTGTGTGTGTGTGTGTGTGTGTGTGTGTGTGTGTGTGTGTGTGTGTGTGTGTGTGTGTGTGTGTGTGTGTGTGTGTGTGTGTGTGTGTGTGTGTGTGTGTGTGTGTGTGTGTGTGTGTGTGTGTGTGTGTGTGTGTGTGTGTGTGTGTGTGTGTGTGTGTGTGTGTCTCTTTCTCTCTGGGGGTGTAAACAGCAGCTAATGTACACTGACAGCTCCTCATGACTGCTCTCTTCCAGCCTGCTGAGCTGCACAGCAGTACTACACAGACAGAGACAGGGAGATGAAGGAAAAGGAGGAGGAAGCCAAAAAAGCTTCAAACTGAAAACTTAAGCACCTTTTTCTGTTTGTTTAACAGGAGTTAAATTAGGTGATGTAGCATGACTGAAGTCCCTCCTGAACCCAGCGGGGAGAGGAAATGAAACAGGTTTTTTTTTCTGACATAATAACATGTCACCTAACCCTTTATCATCTTTTGTCACCCTGTCTGTTCTGCTCAACCAGAGGGTACTCCCAAGACATCAGCAAGCTGCAGCCCAGCTCCCGAGTCCCCCCTCAGTTCAGCTGAAGAGTCTGTCAATGGTCTCGCAGGGGATCCACTCGCTTCACAGTCCTCCAGCCTCAAACCTACGTCTGAGGATCCCTCAGGAGGGGAGTCTCAGCCGGGCACCCCGCTCCCCGTACCAGGTCACTCGGGTCTCAGCATCCAGGAGATGGTTGCAATGTCTCCTGAGCTTGATACTTATGCCATCACCAAGAAGGTTAAGGAGGTGCTGACGGATAATAATCTTGGTAAGAAACATTCATATTTAGTTTGCTTAGTTGGTTTCCATTTCCTCCTCCTGATGATATTCTGTCTGAAATTACAATATTGTTTCCCCTTTCTCTCTTTAACCAGGCCAGCGTCTGTTTGGGGAGACAATCCTGGGCCTGACTCAGGGTTCTGTCTCAGACCTGCTGGCCAGGCCCAAACCCTGGCACAAGCTGAGCCTGAAGGGTCGGGAGCCTTTTGTCCGCATGCAGCTCTGGCTCCAGGACCCCCAAAGCGTGGAGAAACTCATGCACATGAAACGTCTGGAAAAGAAAGGTGTGTAACAAAGACTGCTTGAGTAAAAAAATAATAATTTAACACATAACTCCGTACGGCAACTCAAAGAAGATAAACAAAGGCTTGTAAAAGCCTTCATGTTATCTGTGTAAGCATTTGTTTATTGTAGAAATACGTTCAGGAAAAAAACAACTAGCAGCCTTTGAATACCACATGCACATCTGCACACACAATATCCTTTGTGCAGGACAGCAGAGCATGTTGTGCGGATCACAGTCATCTTGGTGTGATGTCAGTACCAATCAGGACTGCAGACATCACGTACTGTATTCGATGTGACAGCTCGGGGACTGCCGAGGGCCTGCTTACTCACAGTCATCAGCACTCCTCTTCATCATCGTCATCATCATAATAATCATCAGTGTCTATAAGCTCGTGTTTTTATTATTTGCGAGTCCATAGCCCACTGCATCACTTCATCATTCTGTAATCTCCTCTGTTTGCAAGATTTTAAAGAATCAGCAAGCCAAGAGGCCTCAGCCTCCGAGCTGCCTCGGTGACCCCTAACTGCTCACTTGAAGCTCTCTCTCCCTCTGTCCTGCTCTCTTTCTGTGGAGATCAGATATTTGAAACTGCCAGTGGGCTCAACCGTCCAGGATCAGTTCTTGCTACTGATATCACAAACTAACACACAAGGGCGAAAAACAAAACTGACCTTACGTCTGTGTGTTTGGGGCGTTGGACCGGTGGGGTTTACTCTGCATTCAACATCGTTTTAGACTATTGACCAAAAGTAATGCATCCGACTAGGAATAGGCAATAGTCCTGGCCACCAGCAGAGCCCAGAGGAAAGACATGGACCTCATCTAGAGTAACCACATTTGACCTCTCACCCTGGTAGTGCAAGCCTTTGAGGCAGCGCACAACTTTCAGCATGGTCTAACCTTGCTCTCAGGGTTTTTCCCTGCAACGCTAATATATCCGCCAGCGTGTAATGGGGTTGGTAAAATGTCAACCTCATGCAAAGCTGCCATGAGCTGTTCATTTTCAGCCTGCTGGTGCCCTCAGTGAATGGTGCTGCTTGTTTGCTGTAAAATGGAAGGGATGCCTTCATTGTTGAAAATAGAAAGTAAGACGAGACCGCCATCTAGTGGTGATTGAAGAGGATGGCATAACTTGTGTTCATATCGTGAAATCTGTACAAATAAAGCGACTATCCATCCATCTTCTATATCGCTTCATCCAATGATTTCACCTTTTAAATCCCATATTGTTTAGAATTGTGCTAACGTTTCCTTGTTGTTTTTGTGTGTTTGCAGCTTACATGAAGAGGCGGCTGAGCTCCTTGAGTGATGGACACTCTGTGGACGGAGCTTTAGCAGGGTCAGATTATGTGCAGGGCTCACAAAGTCCTGGACAGCAGCATTTGAAGAAGCCCAGAGTGGTGCTGGGCCCCGAAGAGAAGGAGGCCCTAAAAAAGGCTTATCAGCAGAAGCCCTATCCCTCCCCCAAAACCATTGAGGAGCTGGCCTCCCAGCTCAACCTGAAGACCAGTACTGTTATCAACTGGTTCCATAATTACAGGTGAGCATTTGAAGGAGACATACTTGAAATTCAGATATTGTTGTCTCGTAGTAGCATTGCTAGTTTTCATCTAAAACTTCATGATATTGAGGCGAGTTGCACAATGACAACAATGAGGATTGATTTTTATTTGTGGGTTTAGAGTTTTTCAACTTGAGCAAATATTTTTGTGAATGTGTTGTTACTGTCTTTGGTTTCTTTGTTGTCTGACTGAACTCATGTTTGTGTCCCAGGTCGCGTATCCGACGAGAGCTCTTTATAGAGGAGATCCAGGCAGCTGGAGGGGTAGGGCCTGGCAGTGAGGGTGGGTCTCCTTCCCTGCGTGGGTCCAAATCAGGAGAGGGGGACAGCTGTGATGGGACAGAATCGGAGGGCACAGTGGAGACACGCCAGGGACTTGGCATCGGCCTGGAGGATCACAGAGGAACATGCAAAGACCACGACATGGAGGCTGAGTCCGAAGCAGGGGGATCTAATAGCTCTCCTACTCAGTTAGACTGCGTCACCTCAGGCTTATCCGGCCCAGGCTCCAGCTGTGGACAGGCTGGACTTGGGCTCTTCAGCCTCACAGAGGCGTCCTCCAGTAGCTCGGCCTCGAGTACTAACATCCCAGCCTCTGGCCCCGTCAGAAACCCTAGGGACAACAATCTGCGCAAGAAGAAAGCAGCCAATCTCAATAACATCATCCACAGGCTGGAGAAGGCTGCCAGCAAAGAGGATCCCTCAGAGTGGGAGTTCTAGCTCCCCCTGACCATCCCTCATCCCTCTCGTCTCATAACCTCACAACCTCTAACCTTGGACCCCTCCTGCTCTGTTCCAGTTGGAGAGTGGACACAGCCAAAGTCAAGCTCAGCAGCCATTTTTATTACATAGAAGCTTTCCAAAAAGAGGAAAGGAGCAGAGAGTGGTTGGCAAAACCCTTAAAAGAAGATTTACTGAATACATAGAAGAACAAAATAAGAGAACTTGAGTGTCTCTCCTGTTTTTTTTTTTTTTTTGTTTTTTTTAAACTGAGTTTTGTTTTTGTACTGAGATAAGCACTTAGCCGTCCTGCTGGCCTCTGGCCCTGCTGTACCTCCCCCTATCACCAGCCACTGGTGCACCAGACTGGTTAGTCCTGAGCTGGGGTCTGACCCACAGCTGGGGTTGAAACCTGGACTCAGTAACACAGGCAAGGCCTGACACAGCAGCTGTCACAGTGATAGACACTGATAGATGATAGATAGAGACAGGAACTCTCTTACAAGAACTTTCACTTTCTTAAAGGAGATTTTTTTCCGCTCTTCTTCTCACCTCCCAAGTGTCCACAAACCTCCCCTCACTCAGTGAGACGCCTCATTTTTCACACTGTAGAGTGACTGTTACAAACCCTTTGCCTTTTTCACTCACTGCGTGTGTGTGTGTGCGTGCGTGCGTGTGTGTACATTAGGGGTTGTGTCAGTGTGCACCTATCTGTGTGTGTGTGTGAGTGTCTTTGTTTGGATACACACCCCAAAAAGTGGTGTGTCTGTGTGCTCTCTTCTCAATGGCAGCATGTTTTCTTTTTTATCTCACTCCTACACTCTTACGAGGGTAGTGGAAGGCCTGCCGGCTGAGCTGCCATGGTTACTGATGTAAGAAAGATGAACTTTGACCTCTTGTGTCCCATATCCTATCCTGCTGACAGCCATGTGATGGCCAGAAGGATCTGTAAGTCCTCACAAATACACACACCCATCTGAAGAGGAAGGAAAGAAGGAACCCTCTTTTTGCCTCCTTTAAACCCTTCTTTTTAGGATGAAGGATGATCTCTTCTTTTTTTAAATATTGCAATTTGGTTGCCAATAAGAGATTGCACAGTCTTTTGACTCTAAAGAGTACAAAATAGGGAATCTTAGGAACCATTTTTGATTAGTACACAAATAAGAACAGACAATAAGAGAGTAACGAGTTTTAAAAAGAAAACAAATTAGAATGGAATGATGTTGCGTTGTTAAAATACAATGAATCCACGTAGTACTGTAGCTGTCTGACATGGTGATACTATACGTGTCTCTTGTTGTTTTCGGTTGTGCATGTCACAGCTTGACCCAGCACTGGACCTGCTGGGTGTGTGAGAGTGTGTGTGTGTATGAATATGTGTCTGAACCACCGACAAATTTTCTCTGTTCACAAACACATCTTTTTATAGGCCAAATCAGGAAGAGTGTGAATGTGTGTGTGGTTGTATGTGTGTGTGTCTGTGTGTGTGTGTGTGTATGTGTGCGGAGTGCATTTGTAATTGCCTGCATGTAAGACAGGGTCGAGGTCAATTCACTCAGAATCAGATGTAATTATGTCAATAATGAAATTCTTGACTGAATAATGGGTTTCAATGAATGAACTGCTGCACCCAGACTGATCTGCAGTCGATGTGAATTCACCCCAACCCTGGTGTGAGTAGTTTCCACTCTCCTCCAGTCTATCCTGTATCCAGGGATGTAAGTCTTTTGCATTGAATTCTACTGTATACACTACAAATTATAAGGCATATCACCTCCTCCCTGTCCCACACAAGCCCTCAGTGCCTGTCAGCCCACTGCCTCCCCTTTGTGTGTGTGTGTGTGTGTGTGTGTGTGTGTGTGTGTGTGTGTGTGTGTGTGTGTGTGTGTGTGTGTGTGTGTGTGTGTGTGTGTGTGTGTGTGTGTGTGTGTGTGTGTGTGTGTGTGTGTGTGTGTGTGTGTGTGTGTGTGTGTGTGTGTGTGTGTGTGTGCATGGATGCATGTACACGCATGCCTGTCAATACATGTGTGTGGACGAGTGTGTGAGATTGAGGAGTGTTCAGTGTTTCCAATGAGTGGGGTCATATTTCGTATCTACTTGCACACACTACTAGTGCACAACTGACACCCTTCTTTAAGCTGTTTGATGCGTTACCATTACATTAATCTTCTCACAAAGTAGTGTAATACTATGATTTACTGTAGCTTGGTTTTATTGCTATTTTGCATTTATAGTTTGGTTTTTATTCTGCTTATTTATAGGTGCTGTATTTTTTTTTTTCATTTAATGTCTTATCATTTGAGTTGTCTATTTTTTAAGGGATTATACTGTTCCTGAGGGCAAGTAACATTTTTATTAGACGTATAGACTGCCGGCAGTATTGGTTAATATTTACAAAGATGTACTAGTTCTCATTTGTTTGTATATTCATGAATCCTAAAGTTTAGTGTCATTTCAATAGCTTTTAAATATGTGTTTGCTACAGTTCATGCTCCCGTAAGCATAAAGATCTTACCACAATTGTTATGCTCTTAAATTGCTAGCTAGAGAATCAAAGGACATATCAATATTGGTGAATATATGATAGGATATCTCTTTTCCTGTTTTCTACTCTCCGATACAACATTTTATTTAAAAAAAAAAAACTTTCGGGCAAGCCCTACGTTAACATTTGGCAGGGCATGCAGCTTTCTTTAGAGTTCGCCCACTCATTAATCACATCAACTTAATTAACTGGTCCAAATTTATACGCATTTTGTCAAATAGGTCAAATGAAATTACCTAAACTTGAGATCACATGTTAACTCGAAAGAGGTCATATCTGCCAAATTGAGATTAGAGAAGTGTACCAGCGAGCAGGTGTGCTACGCCAGATCGAGCAGAAATAGCCAGCCTATGATTATGCAGAATTTCTATTGCAGTTAGTAACAAAGCACTTATTAGGATCTTTTTGAGATGTAACCTAGGACAGGGTCTGTAAACACTACAACAAGAGTACGATCCCGGGATACTGGGAAGTGTTTGCCTTTTTTTTTTTTTTTTTTTTTTCTTCCCCAAAAAGCGGTTGTGAATCAAGCACAGACTCTTATCCACTTCCTAACACTAAAAAAAGAAAAAAGAAAAAAAAAATTGCATAAAATAGCTGTACCCATGTCTTTTTATATGATGATCTGCAAACATGTACAGCTTTCATTTCAAACTCCACACGTCTGTGTGACACAAAGGCCCGTCGTTCTGTACAGCTGTAGATACTTTGAGTCGCCATCAGTTTGGGTTCCTATTCAGAATCTCCTCAGACCGTCCGTTTTCCTCCCCCGACGGTGCATGCAGACATATTGGCACCCTGGAAAGAGATACTGATGCACTGCAGTACAACACGCTGGTTAAAATTGGATTTCCCAGTGTGTCTGATAATTGTAAAATTTGTCAAATATTGGCTCTACCTGTGGACGACAGCGTGTGTGACAGCTGTCTTCTCCAACACACTGAAGTAACTTGGCCTTCTGTCTTGCGGCTCGGCCTGGACAACCGCCACATGTGTTTCCTAAACTCATGAATAGCTACTGTAAAGTTTAAGCACTTAACCCATCGCCCCATCTCTTAGCCAGATCCATCAGTGCACCTAAACCACGTGAGATCATCAGATTTGTGCCTTTAACTGCCAAGCAGGGCACCAAACTAGTGATGTCATTAGATGTAGACAATTTCGTCTGATTTGTTTTGGGACGTATCTCACACCCGCATCCAAATTCATCTCTCATAGACTTCATATTGGTACTTAAAAGTTGATTTTCCTCAGCTCTCTGGAGAAGGGTGTATATAATTGCTGGCAAGCAGTGAAACCGGAGCAAAGGAACTTTACGTGTACTCTTTTTAATGACTGACCTGCAGGTCCTATTTCAGGCGGCTGTTTAACCCCACAATGCATTTCTTACGTTGTACATAAACTAGCAGCGAAAGGCCAGAGCATTGAATGAAGGAGGAAGCATGCAGAAACAGCATACACTGTAATAACACTGAATTTATTCATAGGGCATTTTTGTATTTTTTCTGTTTTGTGTCAGGTTTGCTGTGACATTAATAACGGCACTACAGGTATTGATAATGACGTGTGCCAATTCTAATGGTTATTTGGAAAAAGAGACGTGTAAATACAGTCGGATCAAGTAGCTATTGACTCACTATTGTCACAGTATGCTTTTGTTTGAAGGCAGGAGGAGAGAAGGGACGATTCAGGACTTTTCCATGATCCACAGATATTTTTCTACAAATTTAAATCAGATGATTCTATACACTGTTGAATAACATTGTAAAGGTGTAACAGATGCTGTATATCATATCATGTTTTCTGAAGTCGTAAAGCTTTACTGTATGATCTGTTGAAGTAGTGGTTATTCATTTGACATATTAGTTGTAATGGAAGCCCGAACAGCAGCACTGGTCACCATATTCAGGAGAAAAAAGAAAAAGAAAAAAAAAAAAAAGAAATAAAAAACCTCAGATGTTTTTTGTAATACTTTTAAAATATATCTTATGAAGTGGGTTTTGTAAGGAAACACTTTCTGAATCAGCGGTGCTGTATGCATAGCACACTCAGTAATACATACACACACAATACAGCACAATACACTCATCCTTTAAACTTCCTCACCCTTCTTTTTGCTTTTAACAGTGTGCTTTTTACTTGTCTTTCCTCACACATTGGCTTCAGTTAATTTTAAGTCTTAAAATCCTTTCCTTTTCATCTCCTCAGTTTCTTTCATAGTCGACTAAGATTTTAACACCCAGAGAGACGAACTCTGGCACAATAAACATTTCAGTCGATACTCGCACGACTTAAAAGAGGAAGCAAAAAGCCAAATAGTGAAATAGTTTATCCACCTCTGTTGAAAGGTTGCTGACAGTTTTTGTCTGTGTATTGCTACCTAGTGTCGTCGCTTCAGTTCACCCATAGCTTAAACCACAGTGTAGTCTGACAACCAAATGACCTGGGGAGATCTTCACCCCCCCTTTTGGAAAGCTTTAAGATGCTTGTTGAGGCTTTAGCGAGAGTGTTTTTAGGTGATTTTTTTGTTTTGTTTTTATTTTTGTTTTCCAACCTGTCATCAACGATGTGGAAGTAATAATTTTCATAACTTCTCCCACAGCTTATTTTTGTGAGTGTGCGTGCGCGTATGTGTGTATTGTAGTACAAAAGGCTGCATGACTGTAAAGGGATGGTTAGTATGTTTTTTGAAAGTCGTTTCCCGAGCACTTCTGTCACTCCTGAGATGCTTTTATTTTATTTTTTTCCTCCTTTGGGGTCTCTAACCCTTCCTTCGGTTTTTTCCTCATGTATCATTGTTTCTTTATCTTTCTATTTACTAAACGTACCATGTTGTTTGTTCTCAGCACTGTAAAACAGTCCCTTCTACAACATTGAAAAGCAATATCACTGTATGAAACGTTCACAATGTATTTGTTATGATTGACATTTGATTCATCATCATTATTATTCACATGCACCCTAGGTGTGATAATTGAAGTAAATCTCTTTTATACAAATACTAAATGTGTGTTGTGGTAGTTTTTTTTGTTTGCTTGTTTTAAAGTTGTACTGTTCAATATATGCATTGATTCTGTAAAATAAGTATTCTCAGAGAAAGAGATCAGGGAAAAGGTAGTTTTACCACAATTTCTGGGGTCACTTCTGCCATTTTTATAGCTGCAACAGGTGAGTTATTCCGGGAATTAACGATAATATCTAAACAAAAATAAACAGCCTGATAAATGACAAATTGATTTGATCCTTTCTACTTTCCACAGGCCGCTACGCTGATCTTCAGGTGGAGTTTTCAGCTGCGGTGCGCACCAGCACAGAGCAGAAGGAGCTGATCCTGAAGCTGGAGCACGACCTGAGCACCGTCCAGGCCATGTCCTCCCTGCCGCGCCCCGACGCAGACGGGTCAGAGGTCAGCAACATGGGCAACATCCCCGAGCCCATCAAAGAGGCCACGGCTATGTTCACCGGTACGTCCAGGTTCCAGAGGTAGAGGAGCAGTAAGAGGAAGAAGGTCATGCTTCATTGGCAGGTCATGTTGGATTAGAGGATCATTTCTGTACTTCTGAGGCTGGAGTATGCAGCTTTTATTATCAGAAGAGACAATTTTGTCCTTTTTCTACCAAATAACATTTGTCTGAAGCTTCAACACATATTAAACTTTTAAAATATATCCAGCACAGAGTATACAGGCTGGTTGGATTTGAAAGATCGCACGCACGCACGCACGCACGCACGCACGCACGCACGCACGCACGCACGCACGCACGCACGCACGCACACACACACACACACACACACACACACACACACACACACACACACACACACACACACACACACACACACACACACACACACACACACAGCTGAACAGACTGATTGTTTATCAAAGGGAACATTCATGAACTAATTTGCATCCAATTCTAAACAGTCAATATCATAAATAAGTTCTTTTAAAACCAGTGAGAGGAGCTCAGAAGCAGAAACCATTTAACCCTTATATCTATAATCATATTCAGGCCACCTATATACTAGCGCTTCTGCCCCCTTTTCCAAGAAAACTGAAGCGTTTATTATCTGACAGTTGTAGAGTGATGTTTTTGCTGAAGCGGAGTCAGAAGATTGCATGTTTCCTGACTCAGAACGGGTCAAAACAAGTTAAATTCTGATCTGCCCTTGCTATTGATTAAGCTGGTGCATCAAAGATGCTAGAAAATGGTCAAATGCATTTTTCCTTTATAATATTTATAGTCAAATACATTTTACCTTCCCCACTCTTGGGAGTCCTGTGTTCCACCATATTGACGAGTACATGGTCACAGAGCTATGGTGCTTTGTTCACTGTTAGTCTTTCTGTTTAAGAGATTTATAAACGGAAGGTTTTATGGTCATGAGAGGTATGTTTGTCAAATCTTTTCAGGTGTGACAGGACGGGGGAATAAACAGTTGTCTCTTTTGGCTGAAAAAGATTAGCTCTAATTTATGAACCTCTCCATCATAGCACGGGCCTTTTGGCTTTAAAGTGATCCTCACATGCTGGTTAACACATCCAGTAGTATTTGAAGTGACACAACATCAAGGTAAGATGGATGATGAAATTTGGGAGTCTGGATGATGTTTGAGTTCCTCTTCTAAGCAGCTGCTGTTTCTCATCTCCTAAACTGAATTAATCACCCAGTTCTGACGCTTGTTTGAAATCTCCGCCTTTGTTCTCGATGAGGTGGTGACACGTAAATGTGGAGCTGGTCCTTGCAGACGAAACAGTGACTGAAGTCTGACTTCAGCTTGAGTGAAAAGAGGTCAATGTGTTGAGCGGAAGCTCTGCAGGAGTTCGCTTTTTTAAATACGACTGCCAAGACTGATTAAACAGAATGAAGTGTTTCTCTTTTTATGTTTTGGAAAAGGCGAGAGTGTCAGTTTGGGTGCTGGAGCTAAACGGAATGCCTGTCTTTAAATGTGAAAACTAAAACACAAGTCAATCATCTGATATGCCCCAGATTCAGGGCCAAGGGCACAACATAAAGGACAGGCACAGGGTGGGGGTGGGGGTGGGGGTGGTGGTGTTACAAACAAGGTGATGTCGCTCAAAGCAACTAGACTGGATCATATGTCTTGAAACATGTGTCCTACCTGACTAGTCTTGATGGCTCGATGCCTCCCACCTAAACAAAGGAGAACATAGAATAAAAAAAAGAAATCAAAACTCTGTCCTTAACTAGTTAATTCACGCTCACTCTGGGAGGGAGATGAAGGAATTTGCTCTGGATGAAGCGAAACAAATGCAAATACTGTGTTGTGCCTACGTTTTAGCTTGGTATGAGGGAAAAGGCTTTATGACTAACATTAATAATGTTAGTCATTTCCATCACTTCAAGCAAACTGCAAAGTTAATCTTTTGAAAAAGAAATCAGGATTTTCTTTGTGACAATCTTTTCAGGTTGTCTGGTCACTATATATTGCCTCTGTGAATGTCTGAATGAGTTTGAGCATCGGAGATGGATGGACGACTAGTCGTGGCTGTGCTGCGTTCACCCATAGTCCTGAAGCAAATGTCACAGTGCAGAGGATAGATAGAGGATACGACCACCTTTTGCCTTTGAAGCTGCATCATTTCTTCTCAGTTTTTAAATCCTGTACGCATGTTGTTTCAAAACATCTTGGAGAAGCAAACACAGATCTTCATGTGAACGCGGACAGCCTTGAATGTGTTGGGACCAGGGGTCTGTGGGGGGAAACCATCACTTCCAGAAACTTGTGCATCAAGCCAGTCGGCCTCCTTTCTGCAAGTAGTACTTGACCGAGCATTATATTATACGTGCCTATAATGGCTGATCAACGGCTGCTAATTAAACTACAAAAAACAGTTAAAAAAACCCAAAAACAAGCATATGTACAAAAGGGATACTCATGTGAACAGCTGAGCTCCGTGATGAGATGTGTGTGTTGGTGTGTCTGTGCTGTCTGTCATCTCCAGGCTCTGGCACGACCTCCCATCCTGAGCTCCCTCAGGGACAGATGGACTCGCTGCTCTCCATCATCTCCAGCCAAAGAGAGAGGTTTCGCTCCCGCAACCAGGAGCTGGAAGCTGTGAGTCACCGTCCTACACACACACACACACACACACACACACACACACACACACACACACACACACACACTCTCTCTCTCTGTCTGTATTTCTGATTTTCATTAAAAAAAATCCTCAAATATTTCAATATATCTTTTGTGTGATAAATTGGATCAAATGTACTTTTCCCAGATGCGCCTGTGTACCCACACCTGTGTCTGGTAACAGAAAGTTCCTCTTGTGTGTGTGTTCTCCCTGCAGGAGAACCGCTCCATACAGCAGACCATGCAGGCCCTGCAGAATGAGCTGGACAGCCTGAGAGCCGACAACATCAAGCTCTACGAGAAAATCAAGTTCCTGCAGAGCTACGCAGGCAGAGTACGTCGCTTTGCGTTTGTATAAGTGAATCAGCTGTGTGTTTCTGATTACATCGTCGGTTTGGTGCAAAATGAAACCTGCACATATAAATGAAGATGTGCCTCCCTCCCGTTGTCTCTGTGCTGCAGGCTGGAGGAAGTGACGACACCGTGATGCGTTACTCCTCCCAGTACGAGGAGCGACTGGATCCATTCGCGTCCTTCAGCAAGAAGGTACGAGGTGCACACCCGCACGTCACACAAGATTTGATTTCAGCCTGACTCGCTCTAGTCACCCGCCATACAGAAAGACGGCTCAAAAAGAAAAGTTCAAACAATTATTGGCGGAACTTAATATCACATTGTGATCTCCTTTGGGCTGTAGTAGTTGGGCTACAGTATAAAAAACTGGAGTGAACAAAATTTACCATGAAAAAGTCTTTCACAGAGGTTTGATTCTCAAACATGAGGACTCTCTTAGTTTGAATAGATGTCGTTCAGCCGCCTGCAGCATTATAGAAAATAGAAATAGTTTTGCCCTTGCAGTTGTTAAGAAATGACTGTAGACTTCCTCACAGGAACAGATAAATCATGTTTGTATGTTGATGTGACGTACATTTGAAGGACACGTCTCATATATTTTGGAGCTTCAGTCTTGTTTGTTTCTCAGGAGCGTCAGCGTCGATACCTGAGCCTCAGCCCGTGGGACAAAGCCACCCTCAGCCTGGTAAAGAGCAAATTCACACCAATGACACCCTTTTGACGCGTGTGGTGACTCTAAATATGTGGTTTTCTTTATTTCTCAGGGACGTGTGATCCTCTCCAATAAGATGGCCAGGACCATTGCTTTCTTTTACACTCTGTTCCTCCATTGCTTGGTCTTCCTGGTGAGTTCACCTCAAGTACAAGAGAAAGAAAAAACATTTCAATGAGTGCCCAATAAAGGGTTAAAAGTAAAATTGACTTGTTAAGGGTTTTGGAGACGTTTCAGCACCCATGTGAAAGTCTTCATTATTCTCATGAAAGCTGAATGACTTTTTCATGTTGGTGGTTTCAGTTGTATTAGTAACGTGTTTCCTGAACGTGTCTCCTGGACTGTCCTCTCACCGGGGATTTATTTATTTTCAGGTGCTGTATAAAACCGCCTGGAGCGAAAGCATCGGCAGAGACTGCGCCGCCTTCTGTGCTAAAAAGTGAGCGCGAACCCTTTGGATGTCAGAAGTCACAGACGTCGCTTTGCGCCTGAGCTAAAAACAGATGATTCTCCTCTTCTCTTTCTCTCGCAGGTACTCCGACCACCTCCATCGTTTCCACGAGAACGACCCAAACCTTTAAGCTGGAGGAGACCGACATGAAACATTGGACGGCCTGCATAGATTAGCTCACCTCTCCACCAGGGGGCGCTTCAGAGCTTTTAATCAAAAAGCTGAGTGATATCAGGTTTTCTGACGTTGATCTCGAATCAGTCATCAATATAGTATAGCTATAAGTTCAGTCAAACTTGAGAGCTCTTCATATATAATCTTAGATTAACACAAGGGTGAAGGGGAATCAGTAATAATTTATGCCATAATAATAGTAGATGTGATCAGTGCTGCTTAAGCTCAGATTTAATGAAGGTTATTGTGTTTACTGTTCTGTACCAGAGGGACCACATAGTTTGGGTCTTGTTGAGACGTTTTGGGGGCAACTGGTGTTTTGAAAAGTTAAGAAATTCATTCAGTTAAGATTTAGTTGGTGTCAGTTTATTATTATTGGATTAACATAATTTGATTAAAGGGGGGGTAATGTGACATTGAATAATTTTTCTTTACAGTTTATTGAAGATGAGATTATATTGGCAGTTTGCTGTGTTGGGACAAAGGAAGCGGTTACAAGGTTGTTTTGATTTCATTTTGAGTTTCAGCTGACGTGAGATTGACGATCGTGGGTTATGGGTGTGGGGTAAGTAACGTTTTCAGTGATGTCTCCCTCGGGAATCACTGCGTTACTGTGATTTGCTTCCACAGAGTTTGATCTGATGATGGAGCCTTGAGGCATTAATGGTTACTGAGTCTGTTTTCCCTATAATCTGAATTACTGTGCATGTTTACCTGCTTTATTCTTCCCTTTCTGCCATTGCGGATACATACCTAATAAATACTATGCAGTCCATTGTGTCATGTTTTTATTTCATATATAGGGAGCCCTGGAAAGGAACATGGGTGGAAATAAATTCAAAGTTGAGTTGTGGTGATTTGATGTCCAAATTTTCCTATTTTTGCCCATCTTCCCTCCCGGTGTTGCTACGTTTTCATAATGAGTTGTGTGTGTGGTAATGAAAAGAGCAAGGTTAACACATGCTTCCATCCATTTAGATATGTGTGAAGAGCATGTTCCTGCAGACTGAAGGACACGTCATAAGAACCGGCTAACTGGTCGTGATGCGTTTGAGCACGTTTACTCCTGTAGGGCTTTTCTATAAGTACATTGGCTTTTTTCCACAATCCAAACACATGCTTGTTAGGTTAATTGCCGTCTCTGTGTGTGTGTGTGTGTGTGTGTGTGTGTGTGTGTGTGTGTGTGTGTGTGTGTGTGTGTGTGTGTGTGTGTGTGTGTGTGTGTGTGTGTGTGTGTTCGTTTGTCAGCTCTGATTGACTGTTGTGATGGTACACTGCCCTTCACCCAGTGTTTGCTGCGCTCTACACTCCAGCCTCCATGACCCCGTGTTGGAGAAAGAAGATAGATGTTGAGCTGAGCGCATATTTAAGTGCAGCTCTTGATAATTTGACCTTGTGTTATTTATAGCTCCCAACAGGATGATGATAATGGTTCAAAGGAGGGAATATCTTTGAATTGGACTAAATCTCTTATCAGACAAATGCCAACATATATATGTATAGACTGTACAGATGTCTTCAAACACAAATAGTTGCTCTTATTCATACTAAGGGTGAGATAGAAAACAACATTGACCAGGTCTCGAGCGGAGTGTTGAGGATGTGGCCTCATTTTTCTCCACCTGCCTCTGTTCTCCTCTGTGGACGTGTGCAGGTCGGTTCCTATTGATGCCGCGTGTCGTCCTGATGGGTTTGCTGTAATTTGTTCATGTTCTGTTTGATGTCCGATCCAAACTCGACCGTGATGGATGTGCAGAGCGCAGAGTCGATGCCTGCCGTGTAGATCTGGATCTGCAGCTCTGAGGTGAACTGAACTGTCCAAGATGTTGTTGGCTTTTATGGTGACTGTGATTCTGTCACTTCAGTTTTGAATGTCATAAAAATACATTTATTACATTATTACTCTTGACCAACTGTTCAAAATGCTATATTTTTTCTCATTGATATTATTTTGCTTTGATTATAAGTATGCCAGCCTCAGGCCCTGATTAACCCTTTATAGAGCACCATTAAGCCACCAAGGGTCAAACGCATATATTTTGACGATGGGAGGAAACTTGACCTCACACACACACACACACACACACACACACACACACACACACACACACACACACACACACACACACACACACACACTGTATTGAAGGCCTCCAAACCTGGAATCACACTTTGGATTTTCTCCCTGTGAGGCAAAAGAGTGCCACGTTTCACTTCACCATTTGTGCCACTTAAATATAAGTACCAATATCAAATTTTTAAAACAAATGGGTTCAAGCTGGAAGAGTGAAGCCCTTATTAGATGTTGGAGACATTAGATATTTTGTCTGTAATGAGCCGGTGATGGAGGGGGAAAAGACGAATGTAGTCTGATACAGAGCACCCAGGGGTCTGTTTAGCAACTGGTCGTGCTTCACTCGTGTCTGCACGGAGACACACACACACACACACACACACACACACACACACACAAGCACACACAGTGGAAGTGGATTTGCTGATCAGTGACTTGAGCTTCAGAAGTCTCACTGAAGGCTGCCTGCATCTGAGCATGACTGAATTAGACTGCATTATTCATGAGAGGCCTCCTTTTAAAGAGCACCACGGCTCACGGCCATTAAAGCCTAACGAGACCAGCAGACCACAGATATGCCCCCCGCCCCCCCAACCACCAGCACCCCCCACCCCCCTCATCCTCCTCCACTTTGCCCTCTGTCTGAAGCCCCATTTTGCTTATCAATCAGAGCAGAGACGCTGAGCCATTTCAGCACAATTACAGCCTCATTCTGCCCTCCAGAGCGCCGTTCACCTTTAACCCCAAAATCTGATGCTCACGGCTTTTATTTCCCCTCCATCTCCTCTCGCTCATGCCCATCACTCTTTCCTCTCCGCTCCTCCTGCTGCCCATCACCAGCACCATAAATATTAACAGCCTCCATCTGTGGAATAACAAAGGTCTTAAGTAAGCCTAATGGCCTCGTGTTATTTTTACTGTGCTGGTCATTTCACTCGGACTGATCCTCGCTCTGAGGGCTTTCATCTCAATGATGGCTCAGCGTTTTAGATTTTGCCGCGTCATGCCACGTTTCAAACCAGCAAATGTCATGTTGCAGTGAGGGAAAACTGACCCCAGAAGTAAAGATTAGTGTATATTATTCAGTGGTGTCATTTCTATCACAGCTTCAGCAGGGAGGACAGTAAAGTTCTGTTTTATTAGTATGAATTATTGAGCTGACTCTTCTGACTGTCCTCCCTCTCGGTCTGTCTCTGTTTTCCATATTCCCTGTTTGAAAAAAAAGGCCTTCCCAACATCTCCTCCGGTGTCCTTTAAACAGTCCTAATAGCACATTTAGACGGACGTAGAGCTTCCTCCAGCAAAACGTTTAATAATTCATTAATCAAATGATCTTTTTTCCATGTATCAGTTCCTCGTCTCGCCCATAAAATGTTTGAAGTTTCTGAAAAGCCAAAGTGAAGACGGCTGATGAGGCATTTAACAAGGACACACAGGTCATGCATATTTTATAGCTTCAATTCTTTGAATGCGATTGCTTTCTGTATGTAGGCCAGTGTAAATTCAAGCAAATCATATTTTTCCCCAAGTTGTTTTGTCGGTCTCTAAAATGTGCTTTGTTGCTGACGACGTCCACAAAAATTAAACGTTTGCTTCTACACACCTGCAAATGTGCTGATGTCTGTCAGAAATATGTAAATATGCTATGTAAATGGAATCATAAGTCACTATTATCTAAAGCGATTTAAATCATCAAAACAACCATCGCCAATATCCACTTTATATATAATGTCTAATTGAGGATAATCAGTTCATCACTGGGTCATTTCAACCTGAAGGATATTTACAATCACCTCAAATGCTGGTTTTCCGACTGTGTGGGAAAACCGGAGTACTCCGAGTAAGTCTGGAGGGACCACCAATACTCGAACCTGGGATATTTTCAGTGTAAAGTGAGAGTGCGAACCCCCACAACACAGTTTGGCCTCAATTTGATTCAATCCATCATTACCACCATCTTCTAGTTCCGCTTCATTGAAGCTCTGGTTGTCGGAGGAACTCAGGAAGTCTGGAGGTCATTTCTCTGCAGCATTTATTTCTTCAGCAAATCTTTTTTTTTTTTTTTCATAAAGAAATCATAAAATGAAACTATTATGTTAAAACGCACACTTGTTTGTCTTGTCTTATAAGTGTAACAACCGGTAATGTATGTATTGTCAATGAACGAGTCCAGGGTGAATCCTGCTTTTGTTCATTGTCAGGTGGGGATTTGTGATCCTCCACAGCTCCAAGTGGGATAAAGTGGAGATGGATGGATGAAAGTTGTGTGCGGATCTTTGGCTCTCTCTCCAGCTTTGGATCTTTATGAGATAAAATCGTCTGAAAACAAACGGATGAAGAGTTTTCAGTGGAGCTGCGGCTCAGTGCCGGTGTGAGTGAGAGGAACTGTGTGAACTCTCTCCATGAATCCCGCTTCAGCTTGGCAGGTAAGGCGTTTCTCCTCTCTCCGATGCTGCTCCCATTCAGGGGCATCATCTTCATTCACTTCTCTGCGGCTGTGAAAATCTCATTCAGTGCTTCCATTGAACAAACACACCATTCAGGATTTTCCCTCCTTTGTGTCGCCGAGCAGCTCAGACCATAAACTGCTGAAGACTGTTGCATAGATACAAAGAGTGTGTAGGAGTGTGTCTGTGTGAAAGAGGGAGGATTGCTGTGTGTGTGTGTGTGTGTGTGTGTGTGTGTGTGTGTGTGTGTGTGTGTGTGTGTGTGTGTGTGTGTGTGTGTGTGTGTGTGTGTGTGTGTGTGTGTGTGTGTGTGTGTGTGTGTGTGTGTGTGTGTGTGTGTGTGTGTGTGTGTGTGTGTGTGTGTGTGTGTGTGTGACTTTAGAGGTGTCATTCATTTTTATTTAAGAAGAAAAAAAAAATCATTAACATCTCAACCTTTGATAATTCCCTCTGGGAAGGCCTCGATCTGCTTCCTTGCTTTCATCCTTCCCTCTGTCTGCAGGAAACTGGTTCACCACCCCTTTATATCACCCTCACCTCCCCCATCCCCTCACGAGTGTTGCTATGGAAACAGGTCTCCTCTGTCAGGTGGCTCCATGCTGAACCCCGTGCCCGCCTCTCCTCTCTGATTTGCTCCGACATCGTCTGGCTGATTCACTCGGCCACGTGATGTCGGAGCAGCCTGTCCGGATGACAAATAGCTGGAGCGGATCTCTCTTGTGACCCCAGCGACCAGCCCGCCTCTCCAGTCTCCTCCCCACACAGCTTTCATCCCACCTCATGTGGTTACCATGATGAGAAGGGACAGGTGGAGCAGGATCTTCGTTATTCTCAAACAAAACTGGCAATTGTGTTGTCATTATTGAGAGAGAAAAAAAAGAAGCTGAATAACATCTTCAGATAATAGAATTCATGACTCCAAATTACCTCCATTGATCTGGTTGGTTGAACCCCCTGGATTGTTTTTATTGTCTTAAAAGACACACATAGCATTGGCACACATACCAGCCCAATAACTCCATGACACATTGTCATAACTACTTATTACTGACATACTATCGCTGTGAAAATTGAGTGAAACTTATCCTGATAAAAAGCTCATATCTGAGATCTGATAGAAAGTCATTCACCTTGTAAAATGGATCTATACCACTCTGAACATCCTCATTTAGCTCTTCTAGTCATTTATTTGAGTTTATTCTGATTGTATTGAGCATTCTCAGTCTTCACAGTGTGGGTGTAATCATTAGTATTTTTACCTCACAGCAAGATCAGTTCTGGTCTGAGTGCATTTCTGAGTGTCGTTTGTATGTTTTCTCTGTGCATTTTTTATAATTTTTTTCCTCAGAGTACTTCCTTACATGCATGTTGGATTAGTTGGTGATCATGTATGGTTGTGTGTGTTACTGTCTTCATTCTGAGATGATGGACTGCCGACTGTCCTGGTCTGATCTATGATATGAGAGAAAATTGAAGAATGAAATGTGCAATCCCACCTCAAAGGCAACGTCTCACAATTTAAGTGCTGATCAAAAAGATTGGAAATGTCAAAAAAAAAAAAAAAAGGGCTAAAATAAGTCTGAGGGTCAAAAACACTTCTTGATCTTTAAACATTTTTGTTTAGCTGCTTCATAAAAATGAACTGAAACTCCCTAAAGTTGAGTGTTAGTGGTTAATATACTATGTGAGCTGCATTAGTGGTGTTGTGCTCACTGGCCTTATGGTATTGATATGATAAATGAATGATATGTATTATTATTAAACTCTAACAATTTGTCATATTCAGTGTTTTGGTTTTAAAATCCTGACTGGTTATTAAATAAACATGTAAAATGTGTTTCTTGTTATTTACTCAAAAGGATGTTTCCCTCTGCAGGAGTTGTGCTGACTAATATCAGATAATACCTGCGTGTATTTTCTTTCCATTGAAAAGATTATTGACAGACGCTCTGCAGCACATGATTAACTGAAGTGATTTCCCTCATGTTATTGTTGTTTCCTTGCTTTGTGGACAGATAGTGGCCGTGACGGCGTCATCACAACATCAGGAGATACGACGCTCAGGTACAGGATGACACTGACACACACACACACACACACACACACACACACACACACACACACACACACACACACACACACACACACACACACACACACACACACAGTGACATTTCACCAGCGGGTTATCCAACGTCTCACTGAGGTGACAGTTGGTGTGACTCAGACTTGTGATTGTGTGCGACGAGATCTGACGTCACGCCACAATCCCACCACACAAACTGAAAAAGTGAGGCAGATGTTTCTTAACGGGAGTGCTTGTGGGCATGATTCATATTTTCATTTCACCTCGGCTGAATGCTGAAATAGCAGATAAGACAGGAGGTTTTAACTGGACTCCAGGTTTTACTTTGTTGTCATGATTTTGAACCTTTTCCGTAAAAGTGAGTTTAAAAGTTTTACCATTATTTTATTGCTATAGTGGCCATTTGAAAAACTTTTCCAACGTTTCAACTATCAACCTCTTATAAACCACTATTGTTTCTTTTGTTTAGGTTTTTATTTGCATCCATCCAATCCAGTCAATCTATTGCATAATGTCAGTAAAATGTTTCTCTTTGTGTTCAAGTGAAGAGGAATAAGTAGAAGGAAAATAATTTAATTGAATCATGACACAAAACATTAAGCGTGGAAGCATATTCTCAACATAATCATTTTTTACTGATGTAGAATCTATTTAACTTGATCTCTCGGCTCATATCTCAGTGTTAAATTGAATAATTAGAAATGAATGAAATTGAGGTTTTGAACCAGTAAATTTGTTGTCGTGAGGTGACGGTGCTACCCACTGCTCCACTTACTTTCCTGCCCTCAGATTGCGTTTTATGTTGTTCTCCATTCTGTTATATGTAGTTTGCTAAATTACTGGTTAGAGGGTAAAACACCAGGTCATAACTGCATTTTTGTTGTTGTTCAGTTGTTGCTATTAGTATTTCAGTCACTATGTGCCACATTGTTTTATGAGCAGGCAAAACACAACACGCAGAAATAAACGGCGAGACGTTGAGAAACAGCATTAGCATTAAATCTCTACTGGAGGTATGTGAAGGAAGGCCTGCAGATGTCAAGCTGCGTTTTTCAGACTTTTTCCGAATTTTGCCATCACTTAAAGGTTATTATTTTATCTTATAGCCCCTGAGCTAAAATGAGACGTGACTTCTTCAAAGTTTTTCCGCAGCGCACATCAGCAACATGTTTTCCAGGTCAGAAGACAGTGAGGGGCAGTTTCTTATTAAAGCCTGCTGACACATTGATCCTCAAACAGCCCCAGGAGGCCAATCTCCATCTCCACCACTTCACATGCTTTCACAGCGAATCAACTCAGGAGCATCTCTGTTTTTATTCCCTTTTGTCTTTCTCCCTGCCGCCCGCGTTTCACCCCTCTGAAGTCTAAATATGGCACAAACAGGATTTGACCTCCCGATCAATGACGCCCACCGAGGAGTCCACGTTGGTGTGAACTGTTGTGTTACGGGTCCTCGGCACTGAAGACTGGCGTGAGCTAAAAGGACGTGTGAGAAAATCGAGATCTTCTGCAGTGAAATGAGAGGAAATTGAAGGAAACACAGCGATAATGCCTTGATTTGGTTAGAGGGCTTTGGATATGAAAGAGAAGGGACACACACACACACACACAGATGTGGTGCAGCGGTGGGATCTGCCGTGAACGAGCAGGAGGTTGAGGCGGCCGCTGCCTTCGAGGCCTCTGTCGATTCGTCCTTCCGGCAGGAAGTGTTTGAGGATCAATACGAGGCGAGGGTCTCTGGAGTGAGACGCCCTCACTCAGCACAGGTCTCTCTTTGTTTTGTTATGCCGCTCTGTGCTCTGTTCTGGGGCTGAAGTCGGAATGATAAGCTTCAAGATTTGTGTCGTCATCAGTGAAACAGTCATCGCTGCTTATGAAACAACGTCACTGATGTCACACCTCTGATATTACCCTTTTCATTGAACTGTTTGTTCTTCATTTGTGTACCTCGGGCCTACTTTGTGTTGGTGAAATGACCTTTAACATGATAATGTTAATGTGTAATCGGGGGCGTTTGTGGAGAGATGTTTCACTGTCTGAAAACTGCCTGACGTTGACTAGAATCATAACATCTATCAATGTGTATGTATCAACAAATAGTATGGATTCATGTTGGCTCAGACTAGGCCTGGCTGTGCAACTTAAGGTTAAGTTTAAACTTCTTAGAGATTTGTAGAATATTATTTTTTTTTCTTTAGAACATTTTCTTCTTTTTTTTCATTTTTAAGTTCTCAATTTAAGAATATGAGAACACTTTATAACCAAAATCAAGTTGTAGTAATATTCACGTTTTCATGAAAACTTCTTGTTACAAGTTTAGTCATGGCAGTTAAACTCTGATTGTCTTTCCATTATTCCTTTCTTTCTTTGTTTCAATGTTTTTCTTTAGTCTTTCTTTTCTTCTTTCCATATCTATCACCCATTAAGCGTTTGACTCACAAATAACCTTTTTTACCACAATACTGCCACTTCATCAGTCACATATATTTTTTGTGGAACTTTCAAACACCTTGTTTATAACCCAAAACTCCTCATGTTTCACAGTAAAAACCCTTGAAATCATCAAACCAATGCATAGTGACACAAAGCCCGATCATCCGCTTTAATGTTCTTACACTCTAATGTTTACAGGAATATTAAAGCCGATTCCAAGAAACATTTCACTGCACACAACACAAATCTGCCGACACTTTAATCTCGTTCTTTTGTTCAATCACTTATCAACTGCTAATCATTGCATTTAATCGCTTCCCAAAGAGTTCAGAGATCCGAGTTCTTGTGGCAGTTTTAGGAGGAAACATTGAGTTCAGGTTTTGACCTTCCAGAGCAGCTCGTCCTCCTTATGCCACCTGTTTTGACCAGATTATGATTTCAGCCCCTCACCATACGGAGTCAATCGGCTCACGGGGGATTATAATTAAGGTACGCAGAGCTAAAGTCTTTCTGTCACTCACTCCGGAGTATACATCACTGAGCCACGCGGAAGGTCTGGAGGGACCAAACAACATGAGAACAAAGACAATGGCAATGCTTTTAGGGTATTTTTTGGAACTTTTCATCAATCAAATGCATTTTAAAAGGGAAAAATAACTTCGGAAACTAAATAAAGCTTTAAGAGGGCAATGCTCCCATTGTCTGTGTCTCTTTGTGTACATTATCAGGCCCAAACAAAAGTAAGTGTCCATCTGTGATTTTGAAGGATATTTCTATATTTGAGGGCATCAAAGTCAATAGAATTACACCATTACATGCCAGTTATTTAATTAAACTTCCTGTAAAGTGGTGTAAAATAACCTAAATCACAAGTGGTCCACTATTTCTCGTTAAAATTGTTTAGATGTTCATATCGTATTGAGTACTACTGGGCAACTACACAATGTGTTATTACAAAAAAAGTATTCACTTTTCACATTTTTTTGATAAATGCATCAATCAGGTGCAAAATAACCACAGAGAAGTTTAAAAGCTGCCACAGATAGATAGAAAAAGTCCTAGTGGAGACTTAAACCTAGAGGAAAGAGTCACAAAATGAGCATTAAAATACAATATAAATACAAATAAATGTAAATGCAAATATAAATGTCTATGAAGACACAAACAGCCACACATTTGCAACACAGTGCCGCAAATTGACCACGATGATCCTGAAAACACAGGAAACGAGACAGAAGATGGCCATATCCAAAGCAAGATGACCAGAAATATACATAAAACTACCATTAATAAATACTGAATGACAACAAAAAGACACTTAAATGACAACAATGTGAAAAATTATCAGAAACGGATGCCCAAAGAAAGTCTTAAGCCAATCCCAAACCGATGCAAAAAAGTTCACACGAAGGCATAGAACTACAACAAAGAACTTAAAAAAACAAACAAAAAAAATTAAAATTCATCTGAGACTATATATTAAAAACACAATTTGGCCAAAGATTGTTGACCACAAGACAACACAAAACAACCACAAACATTCAAAGCAGATATTGAAAATGACCACAGATTGCTAGAATTGACCTCTTACACAGACACATTGACCACAAAGTGACATAAATGGCCACTATTAATTGTGTATGTTCAGAGACCCCTTGTCTCAAGGTCGGCTCATGACTCTCTGAGGTCATGTTGGACTCGCACCATCTTTGTATGATTGTCACCTGAGAAGCAGGTTGTGTTGGAATGACCTCAATGCTGCAGAGTGATGCACCCATCAATTATCAGCTTTGACAGAATGTATGAAAGAGAGTGAAATCAGGTCTTTTGACAGACTCTCCTGGATCCAACTGCTCAGG